>NC_141685.1:1374751104-1375351104 GCF_964263255.1 Lissotriton vulgaris | reverse complement strand
ACTCGGACCAGCAAGGTCAGAGCGGGTACTCCTTTCTACAGGAGCGAGGGCAGGTCTGGAGCAACCAGACCCACAGTGTAAATTGTAGGTTTCGTCGCCAAGATGGCCGCTGATCACGTGACAAGCGGCCGGGATGGCGAGTCGAGTGGCACAAAGCAAAAGGGCCCCACACAGATCGTGGAGATGCTGGAGGGCTGATCTTTGGTGTAAATGCTGCTCTGTTGTGGGGCTTCCTAAACCCAAAGCACAGAGTCGAGGATGCCTTGGGTGCTGCGCAGTCAGCGTCTCGGGGGTCTTTCAAAATGTCCGCTCCCACGTCTCTCGGTGCCTCCACAGGTCCCTTCTTTGCAGGGACTGTGGATCGGGCTAAGAGAAGTTTGGGAAGCTGGGTCTTGTCAGGCTCTGCACTCGGGCTCCGGCGGGAGGCGGCGGCAAAGCAGACGTCGAGGTGCTGGGTGATGCCTGTGTTCACAGGGGGGCCCCTCCTAGGCCACAAGGGAGATTCTCTTCAGTCTTCTGTGCAGCAGAATGTCGAAGTCCAGTCTTCTTCTTGTTTAAAGTTGATTTCAGGATGATCTGAGTTGCATTGGCACTGCTCCCACTCTTATTCCAATCTGAGGGGTGGATCTCCTGCTAGGTCCCTCCCCTATGGGTGGGACCAGGAAGGGGGGTGGTTACACCCCCTTTCCTTTGTCCAGCTCCTCGCCAGGACTGGGGCTGGAAAGCCCCAGAACCGGTTTGGGCTGGCTTATGCACATGGACACCTTGTGTGCCCCAGGCATGTCTCAATCTATTCAGCCCTGTCCTACCCAATACACAAAACCCTGTCTGGGGTGGTGCTCGCACCTCCCCAGGCAGGAAACCCTTTGTCCAGGCCCTCCTCGCTGGAAGGACTCCCAGCAGCAGGAGGTCAGACATGTGTCTGTGGTGGCAGCATCCATTTTGTGATGCTGAGGCTCTGGTTAACTTTAACCGGGGTTAAGGCTACACACATGTTGTGTCCCTCTAGAAGGGTGGAATGCTATCCCCGTCAACAGAACTGTCGAGGGGATAGTATTCCAATTCGTATGACACCTTACTCGACATGTTTTGATAAAGCCAAACCAAAGATAGCATATAACCGCGAGGATTATAATGCACTTAAGAGTATATGGTATGGCAATATCCCAGAACAGCTTAGGGAGTGGTTCCCGACAGCTGCAGACAGGCTCAGCTCACGCTAGAGCACCCTCTCACATATTTCCAAGCACTCTGCCTCCAGGATTGATGAGGCCTTCCATAGGAGTGGCTGATAGGAACATATGTGTCCAGTTTAGGGTTTGATATAGGGATACTATATCTAAGCAAGAGGTGATTACACCAACTTACCCCAGCTGAGTGATCAGCCAGTTGTGTCAAATATGGAGGCCAGGCCAGGGGTGGCACAATACATGCTGCAGCCCCTGGTAGCCCTTGGCTACACCTATGCCCTGGGTACCTATGGTACACTGTTACAGGGGCCTATAAGGTGAACCAATTCCAATTGTTTTATGCACCTAAGGTACATGGAGTCCATTTTAAGGAGAGAGCAATCGGCCTGGGGCCCTGAATAGCAGGATCCCAGGCCAACTAAGTCAAAAACCAGCTAAACACCAGGCAAAAAGTTTGGGGGTAACCATAGTCAGATATCCACCTTCCTACATAACCCCCCCCCCCCAAACGAAAGGAGATAAGGCTATCCTTGACCAGGTAAGCCTATATTGCCAAAGTGGCGATATAAGGAAGTACCAGCTCTGGCTTGGTAACCCCCTGTCTCATGGTCCACTAAGCAATCCCTCACCCTAAGGGTATCTGAGGGTCTCCACCATAGGGAATCTCTACCTGTGGTGTGTCTTTGCAAAGTCAAAGGCTGGTGTTGAGATGGAGTACTGAAGTGAGTTTCCTCTGTAGGGCTCAGCTTCCTCCAATCACTCTCCACCATGTGTGCCTTTCTTTCTTTGACTGAGTTGCACTGTGCTCTCAGGGTCAACCTCTGGCTACCTAAAGCTGGAGGCTGAGTCCCTCTGTTTGGCTTACTGGAGGGACAATTCAAGTTTGGGCCCTTAGGGTCCCAGGTTTGGCTGTGCCCAACAATATCCATCTGGGGGAGGTCCCTAACTACTTTTAAGGGGGATCCCTCAGGAGTTTTTAAAGTTTGCACCTCACTAGGGCTACTAGTTTCGGTGCCCCTAATCTGTTGATGGGGGTGCTTTATTTGACAGGGGGCCCTTTGGGTCTCGCTGTCCTTCTTGTCCTCTGCAGCCCTGGGCTGAGTAAGGCAAGGTAGAGAGGGGCAGGTTACCTGCTCCAGACTGGGTCCCACCTGAGAAGGGTCCACTGCCATCAGAGGCTCTGTCAGGCTAGGCCTAACAACCTCTGGGACAGTTCCTTCATCAGGGGTAAGATCAGTTCCCTGAGGAGGCTGATCCTTTCCTAAAGTCTGGTGGGAGGGAGATTTCTCTTCCTCCTCAATGCTCTCTGTTTGGGTGGAGTGATCCATCATTTCAGGCTTCACTACCCATGTATCAGTTTGAGTTTGGGCTGTGGCCATCACAGCCCTACCAACCTTTTCAGGAGGAGACTCAGTTTGGGTATGGGCTGTTACCATCACAGCCCTGCTAATCTGTTCAGGAGGGAAGTTAGCTAAAGATGGGGCTGAGGTTTGCTCAGCCTTACCAACCTTTTCAGGAAGGACATCTTGGATTGGGGCTGTAGCCATCACAGCCCCACTAACCTTTCCATGGAGATTTACCATCCTAGAATGGGTTTGCTGTTCAACCTCAGCCCAGGCTGAGATTTCCAAATCATTCCCCAGTAGGCAATCTACAGGCAAGTTTGCTGACACTGCCACTCTCTTTGGGCCAGTGACACCTTCCCAGCTAAGATTGACTACTGCCATGGGATGATTGGTTTCTATGCCATCAATGTTTGTCACCTGATATCTGGCATCAGGTAAAAGTTGCCTTAAGGGGACTAGACATTCAGCCACCATGGTGATGCTAGCCCCTGTGTCTCTGAAGGCCTCAACTTTCAAACCATTGATGAGGGGCTCCTGTCTATACTTGCTCAATGTGTTGGGGCAAGCAGTGAAATTGGCAAACCCCATGCCAGTCTCATAGACAAGAGTATCTGAGTTAGGGGACCTGGATAGGCCAGAGTCCACCTGTCCTCCAAAAGTAAACCCACCCAAATTCTTGGGGGTGCTCCCGCCACCTGGGGGACCACTGCTAACAGTGACAGGAGGTGTTGGAGCCTTACCTGGAGGTATATTCTCTTTATTGCCATTCTTGGGACAACAGCTATCTGTTTTGTAATGCCCCACCTGTTTACAGGCATGACAATAAGGCTTTTTCTGGGTTGTAGAAGTGTCTTGGGACCCACCCCCATTCTTGGAGTTTTGGGGCCCTGGGGAAGTATTTTCCTTACTTTTATCCCCACCCTTCTCTTGAGGCTTGGTAGTCTCTTTCTTTTGGTCACCACCCTGGTTCTTAGGCCTGATCCTGGTTCTGACCCATTTGTCTGCCCTCCTACCCAATTCTTGTGGGGAGGTCAAATCAGAGTCAACCAGGTGCTGATGTAGAAGCTGGTTTTGACAATTACTTAAGATTTACTCTCTCATAATTAAATGATACAATCCTGTATAGTCAGTAACCTTACTTCCCAGCAACCAGCCCTCCAGAGCCTTAGTGGCACACTCAACAAATTCAGACCAGTCCTGAGTCTGTGTCTTCTGGGTATCTCTGAACATTAACCTGTACTGTTCAGTGGTTAAGCCTAACCCATCAATCAGAGCACTCTTCAGGACCAGGTAGTTTCTAGAATCCCCATCACTAACTGTGAGGAGTCTGTCTCGGCCTCTACCTTCAAAGGAGAGCCACAAGATTGCTGCCCACTGCTCCTGAGGGATCTGCTGTACCATGCAGGCTCTCTCAAGTGCAGTCATCCATTTGTGGATATCATCCCCAGCTTTGTAGGGGGGCACAATCTTACTCAGGTTTCTTGTATCAAAAGACCTGTCTTTATCCCTAGGGATAGTGCTGCCACCAGTGGATCCTAATCCACTCTCTCTAGGCTGTCTTGCTCTAGCAAGTTTCTCTTGGGCCAGGGCAATTTCTTACTCTTGTCTCTGGACCCTCAATTCAGCCTCTCTCATTTGAGCTTCTCTCAATTTGGTCTCTTGTTCCCTTCTCTGAGGGCTAGTCATCCCCTTTCTGGAGTGACCATGAGAACCTCTAGAAGCATGGGAGTTGTCAGAGTCACTTGAGTGAGTCCTTCTCCTCCTAGGCTTCTGGTTAAGTCCACCTGGGGGTCTGAATGGGTTGTTACCCGATTCATTCCCAAGTAAGCTTAAGTTAGCCTGGTTCAGTCTACTGACCAGCACCTGACTATTTCTGTCATCATCTGACTCACTGCTTTCCACCTCCTCTTCTTCTTCCTCTTCCTCTTCCTCCTCATCTACTTGAGGAGCTCCAGTGGTGGAGGCTTCCTCATCTACCAAGATGATAGGACCAGGGGTGTCTACAGTGTCATCCTCTGAAGGATGGCCTCCTTCAGCATCCCCTGTGGGGTTTGCTTTAGAGGGCTTTAGAGCCTCAGACTGGTCTAAGAGCTCTCTTAGGTGGTCTGTAGTAGGGGAAGGCCCTGTCTTCAGACCCCTTAAGACACAAAGCTGTCTTAATCCCTTAAAGGAAAAAATAGCAAATTTGGATGGTGCCCTTGGAGGGTCACTCTCAACAGGAGTAAGTCCACTGGACCCCTCTGCTCCAGACATTGCTCTAGTGTGGGTGGATGTGTTGCAATCTACCTACACTGGTGTTTACCTACTAAACCTATCTAGTAGTTGTAGCTAGGGTGTGCTACTCCCTTTGCTCTACAACAACTAAGTTCAGTAGAACTTAAGTATACTAGTCTTGTTTTATATGTACCTAGCAGGTACCTGTATGATCTTTCAAATGATAATCTCAAAGATTGTAATGGTAAAACAACAGCAAGCTCAGATCCCAATCCGCTGCTCACCAATGTGAGAAGTTGGCCTGGTATATAATGCTCACTAATTCTTAGTGATCACTTTGTACCATGCCAAGCAACCCTTATGATGATGGTTGTAATTCAACCTTATAGACCAGTTATCCTAGTGGTAACGTGGACAAAGCAGTCTTAGGCTAAACTCTGAAAGGCATGTGAAGCCAGCTGTTATACCATACACAACCCCCTTGAATACCAAATGAAAGGGACACCACACAGATATATATTGAAAATATATATTGATTTATTAACTATAAAATCCCCTGGACTCTTTATGAGCACAGAAGCACAAGCGTTAAATCACAAGACAGTTTAAAATACACAAAAGTTGCACAATATGGATGAGCCCTAGGGGCCACCTAAACCATATACTAAGAAAGTGGTATAAGAGATACCAATAGGAAAGGGAACAGGCCTAGGGCCTTGGGAATCGCTGGAGCTATTCGAGACTAGCAGTGACTAAGTCGGGAAAGGCCCGCGGGACTCGGGTGCAGTGTTCAAAGTGCACGCACTTTCCAATGCAAAGTCTATGGTGCGTAAAAGTTACACAAAGTTAGTTTAAGGGCACTTCCGCTGAACCTAGAGGAACAAAACTTAAGACACAGACCCTAGAGGTGTGTACCAGTGTAGGGACACTGGCGTTTCAATGTTACCTCACCCACAGGAAGTGGGTGCACAGGGTCGAAGTGGCGTCGGGTTTTGACACGCAGGTTCTTGGC
Organism: Lissotriton vulgaris; assembly: GCF_964263255.1. Classification (NCBI taxonomy): domain Eukaryota; kingdom Metazoa; phylum Chordata; class Amphibia; order Caudata; family Salamandridae; genus Lissotriton; species Lissotriton vulgaris. Next base: position 1,375,345,342 of record NC_141685.1, on the reverse strand, counting down.
GCTTGAAGCTGAAGATGCTGCAGGCGATGTGAAGGAGAAGTGTCCGGTGGATCCAAGGGTGGATCTGAAGTGGTGAAGACCTGAAAGCAGAGGGGACAATGTTCAAAGTCACTGACCAGTGACCACCGTGGAACCAGATTGGAACCAGGCAAAGTCGGGTGCAAACAGGTGATGAGGTGTTGCTTCTCTCTGCAGCCACGTGGACACGAAGAGATCAAGGACAACCAGGAGTCGATCACGAGCTGGCCCTTGAAGGCTCTAGCTGATGGCGGTGTCGGAAACTCAAATGAAGCAAACAAGCCTTGGCTAAAGCAAGCCACGGGGAAAGTGAAAAAGGAATATTACTCGGACCAGCAAGGTCAGAGCGGGTACTCCTTTCTACAGGAGCGAGGGCAGGTCTGGAGCAACCAGACCCACAGTGTAAATTGTAGGTTTCGTCGCCAAGATGGCCGCTGATCACGTGACAAGCGGCCGGGATGGCGAGTCGAGTGGCACAAAGCAAAAGGGCCCCACACAGATCGTGGAGATGCTGGAGGGCTGATCTTTGGTGTAAATGCTGCTCTGTTGTGGGGCTTCCTAAACCCAAAGCACAGAGTCGAGGATGCCTTGGGTGCTGCGCAGTCAGCGTCTCGGGGGTCTTTCAAAATGTCCGCTCCCACGTCTCTCGGTGCCTCCACAGGTCCCTTCTTTGCAGGGACTGTGGATCGGGCTAAGAGAAGTTTGGGAAGCTGGGTCTTGTCAGGCTCTGCACTCGGGCTCCGGCGGGAGGCGGCGGCAAAGCAGACGTCGAGGTGCTGGGTGATGCCTGTGTTCACAGGGGGGCCCCTCCTAGGCCACAAGGGAGATTCTCTTCAGTCTTCTGTGCAGCAGAATGTCGAAGTCCAGTCTTCTTCTTGTTTAAAGTTGATTTCAGGATGATCTGAGTTGCATTGGCACTGCTCCCACTCTTATTCCAATCTGAGGGGTGGATCTCCTGCTAGGTCCCTCCCCTATGGGTGGGACCAGGAAGGGGGGTGGTTACACCCCCTTTCCTTTGTCCAGCTCCTCGCCAGGACTGGGGCTGGAAAGCCCCAGAACCGGTTTGGGCTGGCTTATGCACAGGGACACCTTGTGTGCCCCAGGCATGTCTCAATCTATTCAGCCCTGTCCTACCCAATACACAAAACCCTGTCTGGGGTGGTGCTCGCACCTCCCCAGGCAGGAAACCCTTTGTCCAGGCCCTCCTCGCTGGAAGGACTCCCAGCAGCAGGAGGTCAGACATGTGTCTGTGGTGGCAGCATCCATTTTGTGATGCTGAGGCTCTGGTTAACTTTAACCGGGGTTAAGGCTACACACATGTCGTGTCCCTCTAGAAGGGTGGAATGCTATCCCCGTCGACAGAACTGTCGAGGGGATAGTATTCCAATTCGTATGACACCTTACTCGACATGTTTTGATAAAGCCAAACCAAAGATAGCATATAACCGCGAGGATTATAATGCACTTAAGAGTATATGGTATGGCAATATCCCAGAACAGCTTAGGGAGTGGTTCCCGACAGCTGCAGACAGGCTCAGCTCACGCTAGAGCACCCTCTCACATATTTCCAAGCACTCTGCCTCCAGGATTGATGAGGCCTTCCATAGGAGTGGCTGATAGGAACATATGTGTCCAGTTTAGGGTTAGATATAGGGATACTATATCTAAGCAAGAGGTGATTACACCAACTTACCCCAGCTGAGTGATCAGCCAGTTGTGTCAAATATGGAGGCCAGGCCAGGGGTGGCACAATACATGCTGCAGCCCCTGGTAGGCCTTGGCTACACCTATGCCCTGGGTACCTATGGTACACTGTTACAGGGGCCTATAAGGTGAACCAATTCCAATTGTTTTATGCACCTAAGGTACATGGAGTCCATTTTAAGGAGAGAGCAATCGGCCTGGGGCCCTGAATAGCAGGATCCCAGGCCAACTAAGTCAAAAACCAGCTAAACACCAGGCAAAAAGTTTGGGGGTAACCATAGTCAGATATCCACCTTCCTACATAACCCCCCCCCCAAACGAAAGGAGATAAGGCTATCCTTGACCAGGTAAGCCTATATTGCCTAAGTGGCCATATAAGGAAGTACCAGCTCTGGCTTGGTAACCCCCTGTCTCATGGTCCACTAAGCAATCCCTCACCCTAAGGGTATCTGAGGGTCTCCACCATAGGGAATCTCTACCTGTGGTGTGTCTTTGCAAAGTCAAAGGCTGGTGTTGAGATGGAGTACTGAAGTGAGTTTCCTCTGTAGGGCTCAGCTTCCTCCAATCACTCTCCACCATGTGTGCCTTTCTTTCTTTGACTGAGTTGCACTGTGCTCTCAGGGTCAACCTCTGGCTACCTAAAGCTGGAGGCTGAGTCCCTCTGTTTGGCTTACTGGAGGGACAGTTCAGGTTTGGGCCCTTAGGGTCCCAGGTTTGGCTGTGCCCAACAATATCCATCTGGGGGAGGTCCCTAACTACTTTTAAGAGGGATCCCTCAGGAGTTTTTAAAGTTTGCACCTCACTAGGGCTACTAGTTTCGGTGCCCCTAATCTGTTGATGGGGGTGCTTTATTTGACAGGGGGCCCTTTGGGTCTCGCTGTCCTTCTTGTCCTCTGCAGCCCTGGGCTGAGTAAGGCAAGGTAGAGAGGGGCAGGTTACCTGCTCCAGACTGGGTCCCACCTGAGAAGGGTCCACTGCCATCAGAGGCTCTGTCAGGCTAGGCCTAACAACCTCTGGGACAGTTCCTTCATCAGGGGTAAGATCAGTTCCCTGAGGAGGCTGATCCTTTCTTAAAGTCTGGTGGGAGGGAGATTTCTCTTCCTCCTCAATGCTCTCTGTTTGGGTGGAGTGATCCATCATTTCAGGCTTCACTACCCATGTATCAGTTTGAGTTTGGGCTGTGGCCATCACAGCCCCACCAACCTTTTCAGGAGGAGACTCAGTTTGGGTATGGGCTGTTACCATCACAGCCCTGCTAATCTGTTCAGGAGGGAAGTTAGCTAAAGATGGGGCTGAGGTTTGCTCAGCCTTACCAACCTTTTCAGGAAGGACATCTTGGATTGGGGCTGTAGCCATCACAGCCCCACTAACCTTTCCATGGAGATTTACCATCCTAGAATGGGTTTGCTGTTCAACCTCAGCCCAGGCTGAGATTTCCAAATCATTCCCCAGTAGGCAATCTACAGGCAAGTTTGCTGACACTGCCACTCTCTTTGGGCCAGTGACACCTTCCCAGCTAAGATTGACTACTGCCATGGGATGATTGGTTTCTATGCCATCAATGTTTGTCACCTGATATCTGGCATCAGGTAAAAGTTGCCTTGAGGGGACTAGACATTCAGCCACCATGGTGATGCTAGCCCCTGTGTCTCTGAAGGCCTCAACTTTCAAACCATTGATGAGGGGCTCCTGTCTATACTTGCTCAATGTGTTGAGGCAAGCAGTGAAATTGGCAAACCCCATGCCAGTCTCATAGACAAGAGTATCTGAGTTAGGGGACCTGGATAGGCCAGAGTCCACCTGTCCTCCAAAAGTAAACCCACCCAAATTCTTGGGGGTGCTCCCACCACCTGGGGGACCACTGCTAACAGTGACAGGAGGTGTTGGAGCCTTACCTGGAGGTATATTCTCTTTATTGCCATTCTTGGGACAACAGCTATCTGTTTTGTAATGCCCCACCTGTTTACAGGCATGACAATAAGGCTTTTTCTGGGTTGTAGAAGTGTCTTGGGACCCACCCCCATTCTTGGAGTTTTGGGGCCCTGGGGAAGTATTTTCCTTACTTTTATCCCCACCCTTCTCTTGAGGCTTGGTAGTCTCTTTCTTTTGGTCACCACCCTGGTTCTTAGGCCTGATCCTGGTTCTGACCCATTTGTCTGCCCTCCTACCCAATTCTTGTGGGGAGGTCAAATCAGAGTCAACCAGGTGCTGATGTAGAAGCTGATTTTGACAATTACTTAAGATTTACTCTCTCATAATTAAATGATACAATCCTGTATAGTCAGTAACCTTACTTCCCAGCAACCAGCCCTCCAGAGCCTTAGTGGCACACTCAACAAATTCAGACCAGTCCTGAGTCTGTGTCTTCTGGGTATCTCTGAACATTAACCTGTACTGTTCAGTGGTTAAGCCTAACCCATCAATCAGAGCACTCTTCAGGACCAGGTAGTTTCTAGAATCCCCATCACTAACTGTGAGGAGTCTGTCTCGGCCTCTACCTTCAAAGGAGAGCCACAAGATTGCTGCCCACTGCTCCTGAGGGATCTGCTGTACCATGCAGGCTCTCTCAAGTGCAGTCATCCATTTGTGGATATCATCCCCAGCTTTGTAGGGGGGCACAATCTTACTCAGGTTTCTTGTATCAAAAGACCTGTCTTTATCCCTAGGGATAGTGCTGCCACCAGTGGATCCTAATCCACTCTCTCTAGGCTGTCTTGCTCTAGCAAGTTTCTCTTGGGCCAGGGCAATTTCCTACTCTTGTCTCTGGACCCTCAATTCAGCCTCTCTCATTTGAGCTTCTCTCAATTTGGTCTCTTGTTCCCTTCTCTGAGGGCTAGTCATCCCCTTTCTGGAGTGACCATGAGAACCTCTAGAAGCATCGGAGTTGTCAGAGTCACCTGAGTGAGTCCTTCTCCTCCTAGGCTTCTGGTTAAGTCCACCTGGGGGTCTGAATGGGTTGTTACCTGATTCATTCCCAAGTAAGCTTAAGTTAGCCTGGTTCAGTCTACTGACCAGCATCTGACTATTTCTGTCATCATCTGACTCACTGCTTTCCACCTCCTCTTCTTCTTCCTCTTCCTCTTCCTCCTCATCTACTTGAGGAGCTCCAGTGGTGGAGGCTTCCTCATCTACCAAGATGATAGGACCAGGGGTGTCTACAGTGTCATCCTCTGAAGGATGGCCTCCTTCAGCATCCCCTGTGGGGTTTGCTTTAGAGGGCTTTAGAGCCTCAGACTGGTCTAAGAGCTCTCTTAGGTGGTCTGTAGTAGGGGAAGGCCCTGTCTTCAGACCCCTTAAGACACAAAGCTGTCTTAATCCCTTAAAGGAAAAAATAGCAAATTTGGATGGTGCCCTTGGAGGGTCACTCTCAACAGGAGTAAGTCCACTGGACCCCTCTGCTCCAGACATTGCTCTAGTGTGGGTGGATGTGTTGCAATCTACCTACACTGGTGTTTACCTACTAAACCTATCTAGTAGTTGTAGCTAGGGTGTGCTACTCCCTTTGCTCTACAACAACTAAGTTCAGTAGAACTTAAGTATACTAGTCTTGTTTTATATGTACCTAGCAGGTACCTGTATGATCTTTCAAATGATAATCTCAAAGATTGTAATGGTAAAACAACAGCAAGCTCAGATCCCAATCCGCTGCTCACCAATGTGAGAAGTTGGCCTGGTATATAATGCTCACTAATTCTTAGTGATCACTTTGTACCATGCCAAGCAACCCTTATGATGATGGTTGTAATTCAACCTTATAGACCAGTTATCCTAGTGGTAACGTGGACAAAGCAGTCTTAGGCTAAACTCTGAAAGGCATGTGAAGCCAGCTGTTATACCATACACAACCCCCTTGAATACCAAATGAAAGGGACACCACACAGATATATATTGAAAATATATATTGATTTATTAACTATAAAATCCCCTGGACTCTTTATGAGCACAGAAGCACAAGCGTTAAATCACAAGACAGTTTAAAATACACAAAAGTTGCACAATATGGATGAGCCCTAGGGGCCACCTAAACCATATACTAAGAAAGTGGTATAAGAGATACCAATAGGAAAGGGAACAGGCCTAGGGCCTTGGGAATCGCTGGAGCTATTCGAGACTAGCAGTGACTAAGTCGGGAAAGGCCCGCGGGACTCGGGTGCAGTGTTCAAAGTGCACGCACTTTCCAATGCAAAGTCTATGGTGCGTAAAAGTTACACAAAGTTAGTTTAAGGGCACTTCCGCTGAACCTAGAGGAACAAAACTTAAGACACAGCCCCTAGAGGTGTGTACTAGTGTAGGGACACTGGCGTTGCAATGTTACCTCACCCACAGGAAGTGGGTGCACAGGGTCGAAGTGGCGTCGGGTTTTGACACGCAGGTTCTTGGCGCTTGAAGCTGAAGATGCTGCAGGCGATGTGAAGGAGAAGTGTCCGGTGGATCCAAGGGTGGATCTGAAGTGGTGAAGACCTGAAAGCAGAGGGGACAATGTTCAAAGTCACTGACCAGTGACCACCGTGGAACCAGATTGGAACCAGGCAAAGTCGGGTGCAAACAGGTGATGAGGTGTTGCTTCTCTCTGCAGCCACGTGGACACGAAGAGATCAAGGACAACCAGGAGTCGATCACGAGCTGGCCCTTGAAGGCTCTAGCTGATGGCGGTGTCGGAAACTCAAATGAAGCAAACAAGCCTTGGCTAAAGCAAGCCACGGGGAAAGTGAAAAAGGAATATTACTCGGACCAGCAAGGTCAGAGCGGGTACTCCTTTCTACAGGAGCGAGGGCAGGTCTGGAGCAACCAGACCCACAGTGTAAATTGTAGGTTTCGTCGCCAAGATGGCCGCTGATCACGTGACAAGCGGCCGGGATGGCGAGTCGAGTGGCACAAAGCAAAAGGGCCCCACACAGATCGTGGAGATGCTGGAGGGCTGATCTTTGGTGTAAATGCTGCTCTGTTGTGGGGCTTCCTAAACCCAAAGCACAGAGTCGAGGATGCCTTGGGTGCTGCGCAGTCAGCGTCTCGGGGGTCTTTCAAAATGTCCGCTCCCACGTCTCTCGGTGCCTCCACAGGTCCCTTCTTTGCAGGGACTGTGGATCGGGCTAAGAGAAGTTTGGGAAGCTGGGTCTTGTCAGGCTCTGCACTCGGGCTCCGGCGGGAGGCGGCGGCAAAGCAGACGTCGAGGTGCTGGGTGATGCCTGTGTTCACAGGGGGGCCCCTCCTAGGCCACAAGGGAGATTCTCTTCAGTCTTCTGTGCAGCAGAATGTCGAAGTCCAGTCTTCTTCTTGTTTAAAGTTGATTTCAGGATGATCTGAGTTGCATTGGCACTGCTCCCACTCTTATTCCAATCTGAGGGGTGGATCTCCTGCTAGGTCCCTCCCCTATGGGTGGGACCAGGAAGGGGGGTGGTTACACCCCCTTTCCTTTGTCCAGCTCCTCGCCAGGACTGGGGCTGGAAAGCCCCAGAACCGGTTTGGGCTGGCTTATGCACAGGGACACCTTGTGTGCCCCAGGCATGTCTCAATCTATTCAGCCCTGTCCTACCCAATACACAAAACCCTGTCTGGGGTGGTGCTCGCACCTCCCCAGGCAGGAAACCCTTTGTCCAGGCCCTCCTCGCTGGAAGGACTCCCAGCAGCAGGAGGTCAGACATGTGTCTGTGGTGGCAGCATCCATTTTGTGATGCTGAGGCTCTGGTTAACTTTAACCGGGGTTAAGGCTACACACATGTCGTGTCCCTCTAGAAGGGTGGAATGCTATCCCCGTCGACAGAACTGTCGAGGGGATAGTATTCCAATTCGTATGACACCTTACTCGACATGTTTTGATAAAGCCAAACCAAAGATAGCATATAACCGCGAGGATTATAATGCACTTAAGAGTATATGGTATGGCAATATCCCAGAACAGCTTAGGGAGTGGTTCCCGACAGCTGCAGACAGGCTCAGCTCACGCTAGAGCACCCTCTCACATATTTCCAAGCACTCTGCCTCCAGGATTGATGAGGCCTTCCATAGGAGTGGCTGATAGGAACATATGTGTCCAGTTTAGGGTTAGATATAGGGATACTATATCTAAGCAAGAGGTGATTACACCAACTTACCCCAGCTGAGTGATCAGCCAGTTGTGTCAAATATGGAGGCCAGGCCAGGGGTGGCACAATACATGCTGCAGCCCCTGGTAGGCCTTGGCTACACCTATGCCCTGGGTACCTATGGTACACTGTTACAGGGGCCTATAAGGTGAACCAATTCCAATTGTTTTATGCACCTAAGGTACATGGAGTCCATTTTAAGGAGAGAGCAATCGGCCTGGGGCCCTGAATAGCAGGATCCCAGGCCAACTAAGTCAAAAACCAGCTAAACACCAGGCAAAAAGTTTGGGGGTAACCATAGTCAGATATCCACCTTCCTACATAACCCCCCCCCCCCCCAAACGAAAGGAGATAAGGCTATCCTTGACCAGGTAAGCCTATATTGCCTAAGTGGCCATATAAGGAAGTACCAGCTCTGGCTTGGTAACCCCCTGTCTCATGGTCCACTAAGCAATCCCTCACCCTAAGGGTATCTGAGGGTCTCCACCATAGGGAATCTCTACCTGTGGTGTGTCTTTGCAAAGTCAAAGGCTGGTGTTGAGATGGAGTACTGAAGTGAGTTTCCTCTGTAGGGCTCAGCTTCCTCCAATCACTCTCCACCATGTGTGCCTTTCTTTCTTTGACTGAGTTGCACTGTGCTCTCAGGGTCAACCTCTGGCTACCTAAAGCTGGAGGCTGAGTCCCTCTGTTTGGCTTACTGGAGGGACAGTTCAGGTTTGGGCCCTTAGGGTCCCAGGTTTGGCTGTGCCCAACAATATCCATCTGGGGGAGGTCCCTAACTACTTTTAAGAGGGATCCCTCAGGAGTTTTTAAAGTTTGCACCTCACTAGGGCTACTAGTTTCGGTGCCCCTAATCTGTTGATGGGGGTGCTTTATTTGACAGGGGGCCCTTTGGGTCTCGCTGTCCTTCTTGTCCTCTGCAGCCCTGGGCTGAGTAAGGCAAGGTAGAGAGGGGCAGGTTACCTGCTCCAGACTGGGTCCCACCTGAGAAGGGTCCACTGCCATCAGAGGCTCTGTCAGGCTAGGCCTAACAACCTCTGGGACAGTTCCTTCATCAGGGGTAAGATCAGTTCCCTGAGGAGGCTGATCCTTTCTTAAAGTCTGGTGGGAGGGAGATTTCTCTTCCTCCTCAATGCTCTCTGTTTGGGTGGAGTGATCCATCATTTCAGGCTTCACTACCCATGTATCAGTTTGAGTTTGGGCTGTGGCCATCACAGCCCCACCAACCTTTTCAGGAGGAGACTCAGTTTGGGTATGGGCTGTTACCATCACAGCCCTGCTAATCTGTTCAGGAGGGAAGTTAGCTAAAGATGGGGCTGAGGTTTGCTCAGCCTTACCAACCTTTTCAGGAAGGACATCTTGGATTGGGGCTGTAGCCATCACAGCCCCACTAACCTTTCCATGGAGATTTACCATCCTAGAATGGGTTTGCTGTTCAACCTCAGCCCAGGCTGAGATTTCCAAATCATTCCCCAGTAGGCAATCTACAGGCAAGTTTGCTGACACTGCCACTCTCTTTGGGCCAGTGACACCTTCCCAGCTAAGATTGACTACTGCCATGGGATGATTGGTTTCTATGCCATCAATGTTTGTCACCTGATATCTGGCATCAGGTAAAAGTTGCCTTGAGGGGACTAGACATTCAGCCACCATGGTGATGCTAGCCCCTGTGTCTCTGAAGGCCTCAACTTTCAAACCATTGATGAGGGGCTCCTGTCTATACTTGCTCAATGTGTTGAGGCAAGCAGTGAAATTGGCAAACCCCATGCCAGTCTCATAGACAAGAGTATCTGAGTTAGGGGACCTGGATAGGCCAGAGTCCACCTGTCCTCCAAAAGTAAACCCACCCAAATTCTTGGGGGTGCTCCCACCACCTGGGGGACCACTGCTAACAGTGACAGGAGGTGTTGGAGCCTTACCTGGAGGTATATTCTCTTTATTGCCATTCTTGGGACAACAGCTATCTGTTTTGTAATGCCCCACCTGTTTACAGGCATGACAATAAGGCTTTTTCTGGGTTGTAGAAGTGTCTTGGGACCCACCCCCATTCTTGGAGTTTTGGGGCCCTGGGGAAGTATTTTCCTTACTTTTATCCCCACCCTTCTCTTGAGGCTTGGTAGTCTCTTTCTTTTGGTCACCACCCTGGTTCTTAGGCCTGATCCTGGTTCTGACCCATTTGTCTGCCCTCCTACCCAATTCTTGTGGGGAGGTCAAATCAGAGTCAACCAGGTGCTGATGTAGAAGCTGATTTTGACAATTACTTAAGATTTACTCTCTCATAATTAAATGATACAATCCTGTATAGTCAGTAACCTTACTTCCCAGCAACCAGCCCTCCAGAGCCTTAGTGGCACACTCAACAAATTCAGACCAGTCCTGAGTCTGTGTCTTCTGGGTATCTCTGAACATTAACCTGTACTGTTCAGTGGTTAAGCCTAACCCATCAATCAGAGCACTCTTCAGGACCAGGTAGTTTCTAGAATCCCCATCACTAACTGTGAGGAGTCTGTCTCGGCCTCTACCTTCAAAGGAGAGCCACAAGATTGCTGCCCACTGCTCCTGAGGGATCTGCTGTACCATGCAGGCTCTCTCAAGTGCAGTCATCCATTTGTGGATATCATCCCCAGCTTTGTAGGGGGGCACAATCTTACTCAGGTTTCTTGTATCAAAAGACCTGTCTTTATCCCTAGGGATAGTGCTGCCACCAGTGGATCCTAATCCACTCTCTCTAGGCTGTCTTGCTCTAGCAAGTTTCTCTTGGGCCAGGGCAATTTCCTACTCTTGTCTCTGGACCCTCAATTCAGCCTCTCTCATTTGAGCTTCTCTCAATTTGGTCTCTTGTTCCCTTCTCTGAGGGCTAGTCATCCCCTTTCTGGAGTGACCATGAGAACCTCTAGAAGCATGGGAGTTGTCAGAGTCACCTGAGTGAGTCCTTCTCCTCCTAGGCTTCTGGTTAAGTCCACCTGGGGGTCTGAATGGGTTGTTACCTGATTCATTCCCAAGTAAGCTTAAGTTAGCCTGGTTCAGTCTACTGACCAGCATCTGACTATTTCTGTCATCATCTGACTCACTGCTTTCCACCTCCTCTTCTTCTTCCTCTTCCTCTTCCTCCTCATCTACTTGAGGAGCTCCAGTGGTGGAGGCTTCCTCATCTACCAAGATGATAGGACCAGGGGTGTCTACAGTGTCATCCTCTGAAGGATGGCCTCCTTCAGCATCCCCTGTGGGGTTTGCTTTAGAGGGCTTTAGAGCCTCAGACTGGTCTAAGAGCTCTCTTAGGTGGTCTGTAGTAGGGGAAGGCCCTGTCTTCAGACCCCTTAAGACACAAAGCTGTCTTAATCCCTTAAAGGAAAAAATAGCAAATTTGGATGGTGCCCTTGGAGGGTCACTCTCAACAGGAGTAAGTCCACTGGACCCCTCTGCTCCAGACATTGCTCTAGTGTGGGTGGATGTGTTGCAATCTACCTACACTGGTGTTTACCTACTAAACCTATCTAGTAGTTGTAGCTAGGGTGTGCTACTCCCTTTGCTCTACAACAACTAAGTTCAGTAGAACTTAAGTATACTAGTCTTGTTTTATATGTACCTAGCAGGTACCTGTATGATCTTTCAAATGATAATCTCAAAGATTGTAATGGTAAAACAACCGCAAGCTCAGATCCCAATCCGCTGCTCACCAATGTGAGAAGTTGGCCTGGTATATAATGCTCACTAATTCTTAGTGATCACTTTGTACCATGCCAAGCAACCCTTATGATGATGGTTGTAATTCAACCTTATAGACCAGTTATCCTAGTGGTAACGTGGACAAAGCAGTCTTAGGCTAAACTCTGAAAGGCATGTGAAGCCAGCTGTTATACCATACACAACCCCCTTGAATACCAAATGAAAGGGACACCACACAGATATATATTGAAAATATATATTGATTTATTAACTATAAAATCCCCTGGACTCTTTATGAGCACAGAAGCACAAGCGTTAAATCACAAGACAGTTTAAAATACACAAAAGTTGCACAATATGGATGAGCCCTAGGGGCCACCTAAACCATATACTAAGAAAGTGGTATAAGAGATACCAATAGGAAAGGGAGCAGGCCTAGGGCCTTGGGAATCGCTGGAGCTATTCTAGACTAGCAGTGACTAAGTCGGGAAAGGCCCGCGGGACTCGGGTGCAGTGTTCAAAGTGCACGCACTTTCCAATGCAAAGTCTATGGTGCGTAAAAGTTACACAAAGTTAGTTTAAGGGCACTTCTGCTGAACCTAGAGGAACAAAACTTAAGACACAGACCCTAGAGGTGTGTACCAGTGTAGGGACACTGGCGTTGCAATGTTACCTCACCCACAGGAAGTGGGTGCACAGGGTCGAAGTGGCGTCGGGTTTTGACACGCAGGTTCTTGGCGCTTGAAGCTGAAGATGCTGCAGGCGATGTGAAGGAGAAGTGTCCGGTGGATCCAAGGGTGGATCTGAAGTGGTGAAGACCTGAAAGCAGAGGGGACAATGTTCAAAGTCACTGACCAGTGACCACCGTGGAACCAGATTGGAACCAGGCAAAGTCGGGTGCAAACAGGTGATGAGGTGTTGCTTCTCTCTGCAGCCACGTGGACACGAAGAGATCAAGGACAACCAGGAGTCGATCACAAGCTGGCCCTTGAAGGCTCTAGCTGATGGCGGTGTCGGAAACTCAAATGAAGCAAACAAGCCTTGGCTAAAGCAAGCCAGGGGGAAAGTGAAAAAGGATTATTACTCGGACCAGCAAGGTCAGAGCGGGTACTCCTTTCTACAAGAGCGAGAGCAGGTCTGGAGCAACCAGACCCACAGTGTAAATTGTAGGTTTCGTCGCCAAGATGGCCGCTGATCACGTGACAAGCGGCCGGGATGGCGAGTCGAGTGGCACAAAGCAAAAGGGCCCCACACAGATCGTGGAGATGCTGGAGGGCTGATCTTTGGTGTAAATGCTGCTCGGTTGTGGGGCTTCCTAAACCCCAAAGCACAGAGTCGAGGATGCCTTGGGTGCTGCGCAGTCAGCGTCTCGGGGGTCTTTCGAAATGTCCGCTCCCACGTCTCTCGGTGCCTCCACGGGTCCCTTCTTTGCAGGGACTGTGGATCAGGCTAGGAGAAATCTGGGAAGCTGGGTCTTGTCAGGCTCTGCACTCGGGCTCCGGCGGGTCCATCACTTGTTGTTTTTGCAATTGCCGCCCTAAGTGCGCTGGGGATGCCCAGACGTGGGTCCCAGGCACTCCACACCACTTGGAGTCAAGCTAGCCGGGCTGATGAGAGGTGTTACCTCAAAACCGGTCCGGTCCTCGGATGCTTGATTCCGTTCTGGGAAGGACATGGCTTTTGTAGTTCGGACTGGACTGTTCCCATGGGGCAACAGGGTCAGAGCTGATTTGCATATCGCCATTGTCTAACCCAGGGTGGTGTGGAGTGCAAAAAAACGATGGATTTGGGCCCAGATCTTTTGACTGGGGGAATGTGTGACATTGATCCACATTCGGTCCATCACTTGTTGTTTTTGCAATTGCCGCCCTAAGTGCGCTGGGGATGCCCAGACGTGGGTCCCAGGCACTCCACACCACTTGGAGTCAAGCTAGCCGGGCTGATGAGAGGTGTTACCTCGAAACCGGTCCGGTCCTCGGATGCTTGATTCCGTTCTGGGAAGGACATGGCTTTTGAAGTTCGGACTGGACTGTTCCCATGGGGCAACAGGGTCAGAGCTGATTTGCATATCGCCATTGTCTAGCCCAGGGTGGTGTGGAGTGCAAAAAAACGATGGATTTGGGCCCAGATCTTTTGACTGGGGGAATGTGTGACATTGATCCACATTCGGTCCATCACTTGTTGTTTTTGCAATTGCCGCCCTAAGTGCGCTGGGGATGCCCAGACGTGGGTCCCAGGCACTCCACACCACTTGGAGTCAAGCTAGCCGGGCTGATGAGAGGTGTTACCTCGAAACCGGTCCGGTCCTCGGATGCTTGATTCCGTTCTGGGAAGGACATGGCTTTTGTAGTTCGGACTGGACTGTTCCCATGGGGCAACAGGGTCAGAGCTGATTTGCATATCGCCATTGTCTAACCCAGGGTGGTGTGGAGTGCAAAAAAACGATGGATTTGGGCCCAGATCTTTTGACTGGGGGAATGTGTGACATTGATCCACATTCGGTCCATCACTTGTTGTTTTTGCAATTGCCGCCCTAAGTGCGCTGGGGATGCCCAGACGTGGGTCCCAGGCACTCCACACCACTTGGAGTCAAGCTAGCCGGGCTGATGAGAGGTGTTACCTCGAAACCGGTCCGGTCCTCGGATGCTTGATTCCGTTCTGGGAAGGACATGGCTTTTGAAGTTCGGACTGGACTGTTCCCATGGGGCAACAGGGTCAGAGCTGATTTGCATATCGCCATTGTCTAGCCCAGGGTGGTGTGGAGTGCAAAAAAACGATGGATTTGGGCCCAGATCTTTTGACTGGGGGAATGTGTGACATTGATCCACATTCGGTCCATCACTTGTTGTTTTTGCAATTGCCGCCCTAAGTGCGCTGGGGATGCCCAGACGTGGGTCCCAGGCACTCCACACCACTTGGAGTCAAGCTAGCCGGGCTGATGAGAGGTGTTACCTCGAAACCGGTCCGGTCCTCGGATGCTTGATTCCGTTCTGGGAAGGACATGGCTTTTGAAGTTCGGACTGGACTGTTCCCATGGGGCAACAGGGTCAGAGCTGATTTGCATATCGCCATTGTCTAACCCAGGGTGGTGTGGAGTGCAAAAAAACGATGGATTTGGGCCCAGATCTTTTGACTGGGGGAATGTGTGACATTGATCCACATTCGGTCCATCACTTGTTGTTTTTGCAATTGCCGCCCTAAGTGCGCTGGGGATGCCCAGACGTGGGTCCCAGGCACTCCACACCACTTGGAGTCAAGCTAGCCGGGCTGATGAGAGGTGTTACCTCGAAACCGGTCCGGTCCTCGGATGCTTGATTCCGTTCTGGGAAGGACATGGCTTTTGTAGTTCGGACTGGACTGTTCCCATGGGGCAACAGGGTCAGAGCTGATTTGCATATCGCCATTGTCTAACCCAGGGTGGTGTGGAGTGCAAAAAAACGATGGATTTGGGCCCAAATCTTTTGACTGGGGGAATGTGTGACATTGATCCACATTCGGTCCATCACTTGTTGTTTTTGCAATTGCCGCCCTAAGTGCGCTGGGGATGCCCAGACGTGGGTCCCAGGCACTCCACACCACTTGGAGTCAAGCTAGCCGGGCTGATGAGAGGTGTTACCTCGAAACCGGTCCGGTCCTCGGATGCTTGATTCCGTTCTGGGAAGGACATGGCTTTTGTAGTTCGGACTGGACTGTTCCCATGGGGCAACAGGGTCAGAGCTGATTTGCATATCGCCATTGTCTAACCCAGGGTGGTGTGGAGTGCAAAAAAACGATGGATTTGGGCCCAGATCTTTTGACTGGGGGAATGTGTGACATTGATCCACATTCGGTCCATCACTTGTTGTTTTTGCAATTGCCGCCCTAAGTGCGCTGGGGATGCCCAGACGTGGGTCCCAGGCACTCCACACCACTTGGAGTCAAGCTAGCCGGGCTGATGAGAGGTGTTACCTCGAAACCGGTCCGGTCCTCGGATGCTTGATTCCGTTCTGGGAAGGACATGGCTTTTGTAGTTCGGACTGGACTGTTCCCATGGGGCAACAGGGTCAGAGCTGATTTGCATATCGCCATTGTCTAACCCAGGGTGGTGTGGAGTGCAAAAAAACGATGGATTTGGGCCCAGAACTTTTGACTGGGGGAATGTGTGACATTGATCCACATTCGGTCCATCACTTGTTGTTTTTGCAATTGCCGCCCTAAGTGCGCTGGGGATGCCCAGACGTGGGTCCCAGGCACTCCACACCACTTGGAGTCAAGCTAGCCGGGCTGATGAGAGGTGTTACCTCGAAACCGGTCCGGTCCTCGGATGCTTGATTCCGTTCTGGGAAGGACATGGCTTTTGTAGTTCGGACTGGACTGTTCCCATGGGGCAACAGGGTCAGAGCTGATTTGCATATCGCCATTGTCTAACCCAGGGTGGTGTGGAGTGCAAAAAAACGATGGATTTGGGCCCAGATCTTTTGACTGGGGGAATGTGTGACATTGATCCACATTCGGTCCATCACTTGTTGTTTTTGCAATTGCCGCCCTAAGTGCGCTGGGGATGCCCAGACGTGGGTCCCAGGCACTCCACACCACTTGGAGTCAAGCTAGCCGGGCTGATGAGAGGTGTTACCTCGAAACCGGTCCGGTCCTCGGATGCTTGATTCCGTTCTGGGAAGGACATGGCTTTTGTAGTTCGGACTGGACTGTTCCCATGGGGCAACAGGGTCAGAGCTGATTTGCATATCGCCATTGTCTAACCCAGGGTGGTGTGGAGTGCAAAAAAACGATGGATTTGGGCCCAGATCTTTTGACTGGGGGAATGTGTGACATTGATCCACATTCGGTCCATCACTTGTTGTTTTTGCAATTGCCGCCCTAAGTGCGCTGGGGATGCCCAGACGTGGGTCCCAGGCACTCCACACCACTTGGAGTCAAGCTAGCCGGGCTGATGAGAGGTGTTACCTCGAAACCGGTCCGGTCCTCGGATGCTTGATTCCGTTCTGGGAAGGACATGGCTTTTGTAGTTCGGACTGGACTGTTCCCATGGGGCAACAGGGTCAGAGCTGATTTGCATATCGCCATTGTCTAACCCAGGGTGGTGTGGAGTGCAAAAAAACGATGGATTTGGGCCCAGATCTTTTGACTGGGGGAATGTGTGACATTGATCCACATTCGGTCCATCACTTGTTGTTTTTGCAATTGCCGCCCTAAGTGCACTGGGGATGCCCAGACGTGGGTCCCAGGCACTCCACACCACTTGGAGTCAAGCTAGCCGGGCTGATGAGAGGTGTTACCTCGAAACCGGTCCGGTCCTCGGATGCTTGATTCCGTTCTGGGAAGGACATGGCTTTTGTAGTTCGGACTGGACTGTTCCCATGGGGCAACAGGGTCAGAGCTGATTTGCATATCGCCATTGTCTAACCCAGGGTGGTGTGGAGTGCAAAAAAACGATGGATTTGGGCCCAGATCTTTTGACTGGGGGAATGTGTGACATTGATCCACATTCGGTCCATCACTTGTTGTTTTTGCAATTGCCGCCCTAAGTGCGCTGGGGATGCCCAGACGTGGGTCCCAGGCACTCCACACCACTTGGAGTCAAGCTAGCCGGGCTGATGAGAGGTGTTACCTCAAAACCGGTCCGGTCCTCGGATGCTTGATTCCGTTCTGGGAAGGACATGGCTTTTGAAGTTCGGACTGGACTGTTCCCATGGGGCAACAGGGTCAGAGCTGATTTGCATATCGCCATTGTCTAACCCAGGGTGGTGTGGAGTGCAAAAAAACGATGGATTTGGGCCCAGATCTTTTGACTGGGGGAATGTGTGACATTGATCCACATTCGGTCCATCACTTGTTGTTTTTGCAATTGCCGCCCTAAGTGCGCTGGGGATGCCCAGACGTGGGTCCCAGGCACTCCACACCACTTGGAGTCAAGCTAGCCGGGCTGATGAGAGGTGTTACCTCGAAACCGGTCCGGTCCTCGGATGCTTGATTCCGTTCTGGGAAGGACATGGCTTTTGTAGTTCGGACTGGACTGTTCCCATGGGGCAACAGGGTCAGAGCTGATTTGCATATCGCCATTGTCTAACCCAGGGTGGTGTGGAGTGCAAAAAAACGATGGATTTGGGCCCAGATCTTTTGACTGGGGGAATGTGTGACATTGATCCACATTCGGTCCATCACTTGTTGTTTTTGCAATTGCCGCCCTAAGTGCGCTGGGGATGCCCAGACGTGGGTCCCAGGCACTCCACACCACTTGGAGTCAAGCTAGCCGGGCTGATGAGAGGTGTTACCTCGAAACCGGTCCGGTCCTCGGATGCTTGATTCCGTTCTGGGAAGGACATGGCTTTTGTAGTTCGGACTGGACTGTTCCCATGGGGCAACAGGGTCAGAGCTGATTTGCATATCGCCATTGTCTAACCCAGGGTGGTGTGGAGTGCAAAAAAACGATGGATTTGGGCCCAGATCTTTTGACTGGGGGAATGTGTGACATTGATCCACATTCGGTCCATCACTTGTTGTTTTTGCAATTGCCGCCCTAAGTGCGCTGGGGATGCCCAGACGTGGGTCCCAGGCACTCCACACCACTTGGAGTCAAGCTAGCCGGGCTGATGAGAGGTGTTACCTCAAAACCGGTCCGGTCCTCGGATGCTTGATTCCGTTCTGGGAAGGACATGGCTTTTGTAGTTCGGACTGGACTGTTCCCATGGGGCAACAGGGTCAGAGCTGATTTGCATATCGCCATTGTCTAACCCAGGGTGGTGTGGAGTGCAAAAAAACGATGGATTTGGGCCCAGATCTTTTGACTGGGGGAATGTGTGACATTGATCCACATTCGGTCCATCACTTGTTGTTTTTGCAATTGCCGCCCTAAGTGCGCTGGGGATGCCCAGACGTGGGTCCCAGGCACTCCACACCACTTGGAGTCAAGCTAGCCGGGCTGATGAGAGGTGTTACCTCGAAACCGGTCCGGTCCTCGGATGCTTGATTCCGTTCTGGGAAGGACATGGCTTTTGTAGTTCGGACTGGACTGTTCCCATGGGGCAACAGGGTCAGAGCTGATTTGCATATCGCCATTGTCTAACCCAGGGTGGTGTGGAGTGCAAAAAAACGATGGATTTGGGCCCAGATCTTTTGACTGGGGGAATGTGTGACATTGATCCACATTCGGTCCATCACTTGTTGTTTTTGCAATTGCCGCCCTAAGTGCGCTGGGGATGCCCAGACGTGGGTCCCAGGCACTCCACACCACTTGGAGTCAAGCTAGCCGGGCTGATGAGAGGTGTTACCTCGAAACCGGTCCGGTCCTCGGATGCTTGATTCCGTTCTGGGAAGGACATGGCTTTTGAAGTTCGGACTGGACTGTTCCCATGGGGCAACAGGGTCAGAGCTGATTTGCATATCGCCATTGTCTAGCCCAGGGTGGTGTGGAGTGCAAAAAAACGATGGATTTGGGCCCAGATCTTTTGACTGGGGGAATGTGTGACATTGATCCACATTCGGTCCATCACTTGTTGTTTTTGCAATTGCCGCCCTAAGTGCGCTGGGGATGCCCAGACGTGGGTCCCAGGCACTCCACACCACTTGGAGTCAAGCTAGCCGGGCTGATGAGAGGTGTTACCTCGAAACCGGTCCGGTCCTCGGATGCTTGATTCCGTTCTGGGAAGGACATGGCTTTTGTAGTTCGGACTGGACTGTTCCCATGGGGCAACAGGGTCAGAGCTGATTTGCATATCGCCATTGTCTAACCCAGGGTGGTGTGGAGTGCAAAAAAACGATGGATTTGGGCCCAGATCTTTTGACTGGGGGAATGTGTGACATTGATCCACATTCGGTCCATCACTTGTTGTTTTTGCAATTGCCGCCCTAAGTGCGCTGGGGATGCCCAGACGTGGGTCCCAGGCACTCCACACCACTTGGAGTCAAGCTAGCCGGGCTGATGAGAGGTGTTACCTCGAAACCGGTCCGGTCCTCGGATGCTTGATTCCGTTCTGGGAAGGACATGGCTTTTGTAGTTCGGACTGGACTGTTCCCATGGGGCAACAGGGTCAGAGCTGATTTGCATATCGCCATTGTCTAACCCAGGGTGGTGTGGAGTGCAAAAAAACGATGGATTTGGGCCCAGATCTTTTGACTGGGGGAATGTGTGACATTGATCCACATTCGGTCCATCACTTGTTGTTTTTGCAATTGCCGCCCTAAGTGCGCTGGGGATGCCCAGACGTGGGTCCCAGGCACTCCACACCACTTGGAGTCAAGCTAGCCGGGCTGATGAGAGGTGTTACCTCGAAACCGGTCCGGTCCTCGGATGCTTGATTCCGTTCTGGGAAGGACATGGCTTTTGTAGTTCGGACTGGACTGTTCCCATGGGGCAACAGGGTCAGAGCTGATTTGCATATCGCCATTGTCTAACCCAGGGTGGTGTGGAGTGCAAAAAAACGATGGATTTGGGCCCAGATCTTTTGACTGGGGGAATGTGTGACATTGATCCACATTCGGTCCATCACTTGTTGTTTTTGCAATTGCCGCCCTAAGTGCGCTGGGGATGCCCAGACGTGGGTCCCAGGCACTCCACACCACTTGGAGTCAAGCTAGCCGGGCTGATGAGAGGTGTTACCTCGAAACCGGTCCGGTCCTCGGATGCTTGATTCCGTTCTGGGAAGGACATGGCTTTTGTAGTTCGGACTGGACTGTTCCCATGGGGCAACAGGGTCAGAGCTGATTTGCATATCGCCATTGTCTAACCCAGGGTGGTGTGGAGTGCAAAAAAACGATGGATTTGGGCCCAGATCTTTTGACTGGGGGAATGTGTGACATTGATCCACATTCGGTCCATCACTTGTTGTTTTTGCGGGAGGCGGCGGCAAAGCAGATGTCGAGGTGCTGGGTGATGCCTGTGTTCACAGGGTGGCCCCTCCTAGGCCACAAGGTAGATTCTCTTCAGTCTTCTGTGCAGCAGAATGTCGAAGTCCAGTCTTCTTCTTGTTTAAAGTTGATTTCAGGATGATCTGATTTGATTTGATTTGATTTGATTTTATGTTTTCTTAAGCGCGCAGCTACCCTGGGGCATCCCGGCGCTGAAAAAGACTACGGAACTGAGGGAAGGAAAGGTCAGGAGGTGACCTCAGGGGAACAGTAGAGTTTTTAGGCGTTTCCTAAACCTGAGGTAGTTGTGGGTCTGAGTTGCATTGGCACTGCTCCCACTCTTATTCCAATCTGAGGGGTGGATCTCCTGCTAGGTCCCTCCCCTATGGGTGGGACAAGGAAGGGGGGTGGTTACACCCCCTTTCCTTTGTCCAGCTCCTCGCCAGGACTGGGGCTAGAAAGCCCCAGAACCGGTTTGGGCTGGCTTATGCACAGGGACACCTTGTGTGCCCCAGGCATGTCTCAATCTATTCAGCCCTGTCCTACCCAATACACAAAACCCTGTCTGGGGTGGTGCTCGCACCTCCCCAGGCAGGAAACCCTTTGTCCAGGCCCTCCTCGCTGGAAGGACTCCCAGCAGCAGGAGGTCAGACATGTGTCTGTGGTGGCAGCATCCATTTTGTGATGCTGAGGCTCTGGTTAACTTTAACCGGGGTTAAGGCTACACACATGTCGTGTCCCTCTAGAAGGGTGGAATGCTATCCCCGTCGACAGAACTGTCGAGGGGATAGTATTCCAATTCGTATGACACCTTACTCGACATGTTTTGATAAAGCCAAACCAAAGATAGCATATAACCGCGAGGATTATAATGCACTTAAGAGTATATGGTATGGCAATATCCCAGAACAGCTTAGGGAGTGGTTCCCGACAGCTGCAGACAGGCTCAGCTCAGGCTAGAGCACCCTCTCACATATTTCCAAGCACTCTGCCTCCAGGATTGATGAGGCCTTCCATAGGAGTGGCTGATAGGAACATATGTGTCCAGTTTAGGGTTAGATATAGGGATACTATATCTAAGCAAGAGGTGATTACACCAACTTACCCCAGCTGAGTGATCAGCCAGTTGTGTCAAATATGGAGGCCAGGCCAGGGGTGGCACAATACATGCTGCAGCCCCTGGTAGGCCTTGGCTACACCTATGCCCTGGGTACCTATGGTACACTGTTACAGGGGCCTATAAGGTGAACCAATTCCAATTGTTTTATGCACCTAAGGTACATGGAGTCCATTTTAAGGAGAGAGCAATCGGCCTGGGGCCCTGAATAGCAGGATCCCAGGCCAACTAAGTCAAAAACCAGCTAAACACCAGGCAAAAAGTTTGGGGGTAACCATAGTCAGATATCCACCTTCCTACATAACCCCCCCCCCCCCCCAAACGAAAGGAGATAAGGCTATCCTTGACCAGGTAAGCCTATATTGCCTAAGTGGCCATATAAGGAAGTACCAGCTCTGGCTTGGTAACCCCCTGTCTCATGGTCCACTAAGCAATCCCTCACCCTAAGGGTATCTGAGGGTCTCCACCATAGGGAATCTCTACCTGTGGTGTGTCTTTGCAAAGTCAAAGGCTGGTGTTGAGATGGAGTACTGAAGTGAGTTTCCTCTGTAGGGCTCAGCTTCCTCCAATCACTCTCCACCATGTGTGCCTTTCTTTCTTTGACTGAGTTGCACTGTGCTCTCAGGGTCAACCTCTGGCTACCTAAAGCTGGAGGCTGAGTCCCTCTGTTTGGCTTACTGGAGGGACAGTTCAGGTTTGGGCCCTTAGGGTCCCAGGTTTGGCTGTGCCCAACAATATCCATCTGGGGGAGGTCCCTAACTACTTTTAAGAGGGATCCCTCAGGAGTTTTTAAAGTTTGCACCTCACTAGGGCTACTAGTTTCGGTGCCCCTAATCTGTTGATGGGGGTGCTTTATTTGACAGGGGGCCCTTTGGGTCTCGCTGTCCTTCTTGTCCTCTGCAGCCCTGGGCTGAGTAAGGCAAGGTAGAGAGGGGCAGGTTACCTGCTCCAGACTGGGTCCCACCTGAGAAGGGTCCACTGCCATCAGAGGCTCTGTCAGGCTAGGCCTAACAACCTCTGGGACAGTTCCTTCATCAGGGGTAAGATCAGTTCCCTGAGGAGGCTGATCCTTTCTTAAAGTCTGGTGGGAGGGAGATTTCTCTTCCTCCTTAATGCTCTCTGTTTGGGTGGAGTGATCCATCATTTCAGGCTTCACTACCCATGTATCAGTTTGAGTTTGGGCTGTGGCCATCACAGCCCCACCAACCTTTTCAGGAGGAGACTCAGTTTGGGTATGGGCTGTTACCATCACAGCCCTGCTAATCTGTTCAGGAGGGAAGTTAGCTAAAGATGGGGCTGAGGTTTGCTCAGCCTTACCAACCTTTTCAGGAAGGACATCTTGGATTGGGGCTGTAGCCATCACAGCCCCACTAACCTTTCCATGGAGATTTACCATCCTAGAATGGGTTTGCTGTTCAACCTCAGCCCAGGCTGAGATTTCCAAATCATTCCCCAGTAGGCAATCTACAGGCAAGTTTGCTGACACTGCCACTCTCTTTGGGCCAGTGACACCTTCCCAGCTAAGATTGACTACTGCCATGGGATGATTGGTTTCTATGCCATCAATGTTTGTCACCTGATATCTGGCATCAGGTAAAAGTTGCCTTGAGGGGACTAGACATTCAGCCACCATGGTGATGCTAGCCCCTGTGTCTCTGAAGGCCTCAACTTTCAAACCATTGATGAGGGGCTCCTGTCTATACTTGCTCAATGTGTTGAGGCAAGCAGTGAAATTGGCAAACCCCATGCCAGTCTCATAGACAAGAGTATCTGAGTTAGGGGACCTGGATAGGCCAGAGTCCACCTGTCCTCCAAAAGTAAACCCACCCAAATTCTTGGGGGTGCTCCCACCACCTGGGGGACCACTGCTAACAGTGACAGGAGGTGTTGGAGCCTTACCTGGAGGTATATTCTCTTTATTGCCATTCTTGGGACAACAGATATCTGTTTTGTAATGCCCCACCTGTTTACAGGCATGACAATAAGGCTTTTTCTGGGTTGTAGAAGTGTCTTGGGACCCACCCCCATTCTTGGAGTTTTGGGGCCCTGGGGAAGTATTTTCCTTACTTTTATCCCCACCCTTCTCTTGAGGCTTGGTAGTCTCTTTCTTTTGGTCACCACCCTGGTTCTTAGGCCTGATCCTGGTTCTGACCCATTTGTCTGCCCTCCTACCCAATTCTTGTGGGGAGGTCAAATCAGAGTCAACCAGGTGCTGATGTAGAAGCTGATTTTGACAATTACTTAAGATTTGCTCTCTCATAATTAAATGATACAATCCTGTATAGTCAGTAACCTTACTTCCCAGCAACCAGCCCTCCAGAGCCTTAGTGGCACACTCAACAAATTCAGACCAGTCCTGAGTCTGTGTCTTCTGGGTATCTCTGAACATTAACCTGTACTGTTCAGTGGTTAAGCCTAACCCATCAATCAGAGCACTCTTCAGGACCAGGTAGTTTCTAGAATCCCCATCACTAACTGTGAGGAGTCTGTCTCGGCCTCTACCTTCAAAGGAGAGCCACAAGATTGCTGCCCACTGCTCCTGAGGGATCTGCTGTACCATGCAGGCTCTCTCAAGTGCAGTCATCCATTTGTGGATATCATCCCCAGCTTTGTAGGGGGGCACAATCTTACTCAGGTTTCTTGTATCAAAAGACCTGTCTTTATCCCTAGGGATAGTGCTGCCACCAGTGGATCCTAATCCACTCTCTCTAGGCTGTCTTGCTCTAGCAAGTTTCTCTTGGGCCAGGGCAATTTCTAACTCTTGTCTCTGGACCCTCAATTCAGCCTCTCTCATTTGAGCTTCTCTCAATTTGGTCTCTTGTTCCCTTCTCTGAGGGCTAGTCATCCCCTTTCTGGAGTGACCATGAGAACCTCTAGAAGCATGGGAGTTGTCAGAGTCACCTGAGTGAGTTCTTCTCCTCCTAGGCTTCTGGTTAAGTCCACCTGGGGGTCTGAATGGGTTGTTACCTGATTCATTCCCAAGTAAGCTTAAGTTAGCCTGGTTCCGTCTACTGACCAGCACCTGACTATTTCTGTCATCATCTGACTCACTTCTTTCCACCTCCTCTTCTTCTTCCTCTTCCTCTTCCTCCTCATCTACTTGAGGAGCTCCAGTGGTGGAGGCTTCCTCATCTACCAAGATGATAGGACCAGGGGTGTCTACAGTGTCATCCTCTGAAGGATGGCCTCCTTCAGCATCCCCTGTGGGGTTTGCTTTAGAGGGCTTTAGAGCCTCAGACTGGTCTAAGAGTTCTCTTAGGTGGTCTGTAGTAGGGGAAGGCCCTGTCTTCAGACCCCTTAAGACACAAAGCTGTCTTAATCCCTTAAAGGAAAAAATAGCAAATTTGGATGGTGCCCTTGGAGGGTCACTCTCAACAGGAGTAAGTCCACTGGACCCCTCTGCTCCAGACATTGCTCTAGTGTGGGTGGATGTGTTGCAATCTACCTACACTGGTGTTTACCTATTAAACCTATCTAGTAGTTGTAGCTAGGGTGTGCTACTCCCTTTGCTCTACAACAACTAAGTTCAGTAGAACTTAAGTATACTAGTCTTGTTTTATATGTACCTAGCAGGTACCTGTATGATCTTTCAAATGATAATCTCAAAGATTGTAATGGTAAAACAACAGCAAGCTCAGATCCCAATCCGCTGCTCACCAATGTGAGAAGTTGGCCTGGTATATAATGCTCACTAATTCTTAGTGATCACTTTGTACCATGCCAAGCAACCCTTATGATGATGGTTGTAATTCAACCTTATAGACCAGTTATCCTAGTGGTAACGTGGACAAAGCAGTCTTAGGCTAAACTCTGAAAGGCATGTGAAGCCAGCTGTTATACCATACACAACCCCCTTGAATACCAAATGAAAGGGACACCACACAGATATATATTGAAAATATATATTGATTTATTAACTATAAAATCCCCTGGACTCTTTATGAGCACAGAAGCACAAGCGTTAAATCACAAGACAGTTTAAAATACACAAAAGTTGCACAATATGGATGAGCCCTAGGGGCCACCTAAACCATATACTAAGAAAGTGGTATAAGAGATACCAATAGGAAAGGGAACAGGCCTAGGGCCGTGGGAATCGCTGGAGCTATTCGAGACTAGCAGTGACTAAGTCGGGAAAGGCCCGCGGGACTCGGGTGCAGTGTTCAAAGTGCACGCACTTTCCAATGCAAAGTCTATGGTGCGTAAAAGTTACACAAAGTTAGTTTAAGGGCACTTCCGCTGAACCTAGAGGAACAAAACTTAAGACACAGACCCTAGAGGTGTGTACCAGTGTAGGGACACTGGCGTTGCAATGTTACCTCACCCACAGGAAGTGGGTGCACAGGGTCGAAGTGGCGTCGGCTTTTGACACGCAGGTTCTTGGCGCTTGAAGCTGAAGATGCTGCAGGCGATGTGAAGGAGAAGTGTCCGGTGGATCCAAGGGTGGATCTGAAGTGGTGAAGACCTGAAAGCAGAGGGGACACTGTTCAAAGTCACTGACCAGTGACCACCGTGGAACCAGATTGGAACCAGGCAAAGTCGGGTGCAAACAGGTGATGAGGTGTTGCTTCTCTCTGCAGCCACGTGGACACGAAGAGATCAAGGACAACCAGGAGTCGATCACGAGCTGTACCTTGAAAGCTCTAGCTGATGGCGGTGTCGGAAACTCGATTGAAGCAAACAAGCTTTGGCTAAAGCAAGCCACGGGGAAAGTGAAAAAGGCTTATTACTCGGACCAGCAAGGTCAGAGCGGGTACTCCTTTCTACAGGAATGAGGGCAGGTCTAGAGCAACCAGAACCACAGTGTAAATTGTAGGTTTCGTTGCCAAGATGGCCGCTGATCACGTGACAAGCGGCCGGGATGGCAAGTCGAGTGGCACAAAGCAAAAGAGCCCCACACAGATCGTGGAGATGCTGGAGGGCTGATCTTTGGTGTAAATGTTGCTCGGTTGTGGGGCTTCCTAAACCTCAAAGCACAGAGTTGAGGATTCTTCGGGTGCTGCGCAGTCAGCGTCTCGGGGGTCTTTCAAAATGTCTGCTCCCACGTCTCTCGGTGCTTCCACGGGTCCCTTCTTTGCAGGGACTGTGGATCGGGCTAGGAGAAGTCTGGGAAGCTGGGTCTTGTCAGGCTCTGCACTCGGGCTCTGGCGGGAGGCGGCGGCAAAGCAGACATCGAGGTGCTGGGTGATGCCTGTGTTCACAGGGTGGCCCCTCCTAGGCCACAAGGGAGATTCTCTTCAGTCTTCTGTGCAGCAGAATGTCTAAGTCCAGTCTTCTTCTTGTTTAAAGTTGATTTCAGGATGATCTGAGTTGCATTGGCACTGCTCCCACTCTTATTCCAATCTGAGGGGTGGATCTCCTGCTAGGTCCCTCCCCTATGGGTGGGACCAGGAAGGGGGGTGGTTACACCCCCTTTCCTTTGTCCAGCTCCTCGCCAGGACTGGGGCTGGAAAGCCCCAGAACCGGTTTGGGCTGGCTTATGCACAGGGACACCTTGTGTGCCCCAGGCATGTCTCAATCTATTCAGCCCTGTCCTACCCAATACACAAAACCCTGTCTGGGGTGGTGCTCGCACCTCCCCAGGCAGGAAACCCTTTGTCCAGGCCCTCCTCGCTGGAAGGACTCCCAGCAGCAGGAGGTCAGACATGTGTCTGTGGTGGCAGCATCCATTTTGTGATGCTGAGGCTCTGGTTAACTTTAACCGGGGTTAAGGCTACACACATGTCGTGTCCCTCTAGAAGGGTGGAATGCTATCCCCGTCAACAGAACTGTCGAGGGGATAGTATTCCAATTCGTATGACACCTTACTCGACATGTTTTGATAAAGCCAAACCAAAGATAGCATATAACCGCGGGGATTATAATGCACTTAAGAGTATATGGTATGGCAATATCCCAGAACAGCTTAGGGAGTGGTTCCCGACAGCTGCAGACAGGCTCAGCTCACGCTAGAGCACCCTCTCACATATTTCCAAGCACTCTGCCTCCAGGATTGATGAGGCCTTCCATAGGAGTGGCTGATAGGAACATATGTGTCCAGTTTAGGGTTTGATATAGGGATACTATATCTAAGCAAGAGGTGATTACACCAACTTACCCCAGCTGAGTGATCAGCCAGTTGTGTCAAATATGGAGGCCAGGCCAGGGGTGGCACAATACATGCTGCAGCCCCTGGTAGGCCTTGGCTACACCTATGCCCTGGGTACCTATGGTACACTGTTACAGGGGCCTATAAGGTGAACCAATTCCAATTGTTTTATGCACCTAAGGTACATGGAGTCCATTTTAAGGAGAGAGCAATCGGCCTGGGGCCCTGAATAGCAGGATCCCAGGCCAACTAAGTCAAAAACCAGCTAAACACCAGGCAAAAAGTTTGGGGGTAACCATAGTCAGATATCCACCTTCCTACATAACCCCCCCCAAACGAAAGGAGATAAGGCTATCCTTGACCAGGTAAGCCTATATTGCCTAAGTGGCGATATAAGGAAGTACCAGCTCTGGCTTGGTAACCCCCTGTCTCATGGTCCACTAAGCAATCCCTCACCCTAAGGGTATCTGAGGGTCTCCACCATAGGGAATCTCTACCTGTGGTGTGTCTTTGCAAAGTCAAAGGCTGGTGTTGAGATGGAGTACTGAAGTGAGTTTCCTCTGTAGGGCTCAGCTTCCTCCAATCACTCTCCACCATGTGTGCCTTTCTTTCTTTGACTGAGTTGCACTGTGCTCTCAGGGTCAACCTCTGGCTACCTAAAGCTGGAGGCTGAGTCCCTCTGTTTGGCTTACTGGAGGGACAGTTCAGGTTTGGGCCCTTAGGGTCCCAGGTTTGGCTGTGCCCAACAATATCCATCTGGGGGAGGTCCCTAACTACTTTTAAGGGGGATCCCTCAGGAGTTTTTAAAGTTTGCACCTCACTAGGGCTACTAGTTTCGGTGCCCCTAATCTGTTGATGGGGGTGCTTTATTTCACAGGGGGCCCTTTGGGTCTCGCTGTCCTTCTTGTCCTCTGCAGCCCTGGGCTGAGTAAGGCAAGGTAGAGAGGGGCAGGTTACCTGCTCCAGACTGGGTCCCACCTGAGAAGGGTCCACTGCCATCAGAGGCTGTGTCAGGCTAGGCCTAACAACCTCTGGGACAGTTCCTTCATCAGGGGTAAGATCAGTTCCCTGAGGAGGCTGATCCTTTCCTAAAGTCTGGTGGGAGGGAGATTTCTCTTCCTCCTCAATGCTCTCTGTTTGGGTGGAGTGATCCATCATTTCAGGCTTCACTACCCATGTATCAGTTTGAGTTTGGGCTGTGGCCATCACAGCCCCACCAACCTTTTCAGGAGGAGACTCAGTTTGGGTATGGGCTGTTACCATCACAGCCCTGCTAATCTGTTCAGGAGGGAAGTTAGCTAAAGATGGGGCTGAGGTTTGCTCAGCCTTACCAACCTTTTCAGGAAGGACATCTTGGATTGGGGCTGTAGACATCACAGCCCCACTAACCTTTCCATGGAGATTTACCATCCTAGAATGGGTTTGCTGTTCAACCTCAGCCCAGGCTGAGATTTCCAAATCATTCCCCAGTAGGCAATCTACAGGCAAGTTTGCTGACACTGCCACTCTCTTTGGGCCAGTGACACCTTCCCAGCTAAGATTGACTACTGCCATGGGATGATTGGTTTCTATGCCATCAATGTTTGTCACCTGATATCTGGCATCAGGTAAAAGTTGCCTTAAGGGGACTAGACATTCAGCCACCATGGTGATGCTAGCCCCTGTGTCTCTGAAGGCCTCAACTTTCAAACCATTGATGAGGGGCTCCTGTCTATACTTGCTCAATGTGTTGGGGCAAGCAGTGAAATTGGCAAACCCCATGCCAGTCTCATAGACAAGAGTATCTGAGTTAGGGGACCTGGATAGGCCAGAGTCCACCTGTCCTCCAAAAGTAAACCCACCCAAATTCTTGGGGGTGCTCCCGCCACCTGGGGGACCACTGCTAACAGTGACAGGAGGTGTTGGAGCCTTACCTGGAGGTATATTCTCTTTATTGCCATTCTTGGGACAACAGCTATCTGTTTTGTAATGCCCCACCTGTTTACAGGCATGACAATAAGGCTTTTTCTGGGTTGTAGAAGTGTCTTGGGACCCACCCCCATTCTTGGAGTTTTGGGGCCCTGGGGAAGTATTTTCCTTACTTTTATCCCCACCCTTCTCTTGAGGCTTGGTAGTCTCTTTCTTTTGGTCACCACCCTGGTTCTTAGGCCTGATCCTGGTTCTGACCCATTTGTCTGCCCTCCTACCCAATTCTTGTGGGGAGGTCAAATCAGAGTCAACCAGGTGCTGATGTAGAAGCTGATTTTGACAATTACTTAAGATTTGCTCTCTCATAATTAAATGATACAATCCTGTATAGTCAGTAACCTTACTTCCCAGCAACCAGCCCTCCAGAGCCTTAGTGGCACACTCAACAAATTCAGACCAGTCCCGAGTCTGTGTCTTCTGGGTATCTCTGAACATTAACCTGTACTGTTCAGTGGTTAAGCCTAACCCATCAATCAGAGCACTCTTCAGGACCAGGTAGTTTCTAGAATCCCCATCACTAACTGTGAGGAGTCTGTCTCGGCCTCTACCTTCAAAGGAGAGCCACAAGATTGCTGCCCACTGCTCCTGAGGGATCTGCTGTACCATGCAGGCTCTCTCAAGTGCAGTCATCCATTTGTGGATATCATCCCCAGCTTTGTAGGGGGGCACAATCTTACTCAGGTTTCTTGTATCAAAAGACCTGTCTTTATCCCTAGGGATAGTGCTGCCACCAGTGGATCCTAATCCACTCTCTCTAGGCTGTCTTGCTCTAGCAAGTTTCTCTTGGGCCAGGGCAATTTCTAACTCTTGTCTCTGGACCCTCAATTCAGCCTCTCTCATTTGAGCTTCTCTCAATTTGGTCTCTTGTTCCCTTCTCTGAGGGCTAGTCATCCCCTTTCTGGAGTGACCATGAGAACCTCTAGAAGCATGGGAGTTGTCAGAGTCACCTGAGTGAGTTCTTCTCCTCCTAGGCTTCTGGTTAAGTCCACCTGGGGGTCTGAATGGGTTGTTACCTGATTCATTCCCAAGTAAGCTTAAGTTAGCCTGGTTCAGTCTACTGACCAGCACCTGACTATTTCTGTCATCATCTGACTCACTGCTTTCCACCTCCTCTTCTTCTTCCTCTTCCTCTTCCTCCTCATCTACTTGAGGAGCTCCAGTGGTGGAGGCTTCCTCATCTACCAAGATGATAGGACCAGGGGTGTCTACAGTGTCATCCTCTGAAGGATGGCCTCCTTCAGCATCCCCTGTGGGGTTTGCTTTAGAGGGCTTTAGAGCCTCAGACTGGTCTAAGAGCTCTCTTAGGTGGTCTGTAGTAGGGGAAG
This sequence comes from Lissotriton vulgaris, assembly GCF_964263255.1. NCBI lineage: Eukaryota > Metazoa > Chordata > Amphibia > Caudata > Salamandridae > Lissotriton > Lissotriton vulgaris. The sequence continues at coordinate 1,375,314,529 of NC_141685.1, read as the reverse complement.
GCCCTGTCTTCAGACCCCTTAAGACACAAAGCTGTCTTAATTCCTTAAAGGAAAAATTAGCAAATTTGGATGGTGCCCTTGGAGGGTCACTCTCAACAGGAGTAAGTCCACTGGACCCCTCTGCTCCAGACATTGCTCTAGTGTGGGTGGATGTGTTGCAATCTACCTACACTGGTGTTTACCTACTAAACCTATCTAGTAGTTGTAGCTAGGGTGTGCTACTCCCTTTGCTCTACAACAACTAAGTTCAGTAGAACTTAAGTATACTAGTCTTGTTTTATATGTACCTAGCAGGTACCTGTATGATCTTTCAAATGATAATCTCAAAGATTGTAATGGTAAAACAACAGCAAGCTCAGATCCCAATCCGCTGCTCACCAATGTGAGAAGTTGGCCTGGTATATAATGCTCACTAATTCTTAGTGATCACTTTGTACCATGCCAAGCAACCCTTATGATGATGGTTGTAATTCAACCTTATAGACCAGTTATCCTAGTGGTAACGTGGACAAAGCAGTCTTAGGCTAAACTCTGAAAGGCATGTGAAGCCAGCTGTTATACCATACACAACCCCCTTGAATACCAAATGAAAGGGACACCACACAGATATATATTGAAAATATATATTGATTTATTAACTATAAAATCCCATGGACTCTTTATGAGCACAGAAGCACAAGCGTTAAATCACAAGACAGTTTAAAATACACAAAAGTTGCACAATGTGGATGAGCCCTAGGGGCCACCTAAACCATATACTAAGAAAGTGGTATAAGAGATACCAATAGGAAAGGGAACAGGCCTAGGGCCTTGGGAATCGCTGGAGCTATTCGAGACTAGCAGTGACTAAGTCGGGAAAGGCCCGCGGGACTCGGGTGCAGTGTTCAAAGTGCACGCACTTTCCAATGCAAAGTCTATGGTGCGTAAAAGTTACACAAAGTTAGTTTAAGGGCACTTCCGCTGAACCTAGAGGAACAAAACTTAAGACACAGACCCTAGAGGTGTGTACCAGTGTAGGGACACTGGCGTTGCAATGTTACCTCACCCACAGGAAGTGGGTGCAAAGGGTCAAAGTGGCGTCGGGCTTTGACACGCAGGTTCTTGGCGCTTGAAGCTGAAGATGCTGCAGGCGATGTGAAGGAGAAGTGTCCGGTGGATCCAAGGGTGGATCTGAAGTGGTGAAGACCTGAAAGCAGAGGGGACAATGTTCAAAGTCACTGACCAGTGACCACCGTGGAACCAGATTGGAACCAGGCAAAGTCGGGTGCAAACAGGTGATGAGGTGTTGCTTCTCTCTGCAGCCACGTGGACACAAAGAGATCAAGGACAACCAGAAGTTGATCACGAGCTGTCCCTCAAAGGCTCTAGCTGATGGCGGTGTCGGAAACTCGATTAAAGCAAACAAGCCTTGGCTAAAGCAAGCCACGGGGAAAGTGAAAAAGGCTTATTACTCGAACCAGCAAGGTCAGAGCGGGTACTCCTTTCTACAGGAGCGAGGGCAGGTCTGGAGCAACCAGACCCACAGTGTAAATTGTAGGTTTCGTCGTCAAGATGGCCGCTGATCACGTGACAAGCGGCCGGGATGGCGAGTCGAGTGGCACAAAGCAAAAGGGCCCCACGCAGATCGTGGAGATGCTGGAGGGCTGATCTTTGGTGTAAATGCTGCTCGGTTGTGGGGCTTCCTAAACCTCAAAGCACAGAGTCGAGGATGCCTTGGGTGCTGCGCAGTCAGCGTCTCGGGGGTCTTTCAAGATGTCCGCTCCCACGTCTCTCGGTGCCTCCACGGGTCCCTTCTTTGCAGGGACTGTGAATCGGGCTAGGAGAAGTCTGGGAAGCTGGGTCTTGTCAGGCTCTGCACTCGGGCTCCGGCGGGAGGCGGCGGCAAAGCAGACATCGAGGTGCTGGGTGATGCCTGTGTTCACAGGGTGGCCCCTCCTAGGCCACAAGGGAGATTCTCTTCAGTCTTCTGTGCAGCAGAATGTCGAAGTCCAGTCTTCTTCTTGTTTAAAGTTGATTTCAGGATGATCTGAGTTGCATTGGCACTGCTCTCACTCTTATTCCAATCTGAGGGGTGGATCTCCTGCTAGGTCCCTCCCCTATGGGTGGGACCAGGAAGGGGGGTGGTTACACCCCCTTTCCTTTGTCCAGCTCCTCGCCAGGACTGGGGCTGGAAAGCCCCAGAACCGGTTTGGGCTGGCTTATGCACAGGGACACCTTGTGTGCCCCAGGCATGTCTCAATCTATTCAGCCCTGTCCTACCCAATACACAAAACCCTGTCTGGGGTGGTGCTTGCACCTCCCCAGACAGGAAACCCTTTGTCCAGGCCCTCCTCGCTGGAAGGACTCCCAGCAGCAGGAGGTCAGACATGTGTCTGTGGTGGCAGCATCCATTTTGTGATGCTGAGGCTCTGGTTAACTTTAACCGGGGTTAAGGCTACACACATGTCGTGTCCCTCTAGAAGGGTGGAATGCTATCCCCGTCGACAGAACTGTCGAGGGGATAGTATTCCAATTCGTATGACACCTTACTCGACATGTTTTGATAAAGCCAAACCAAAGATAGCATATAACCGCGAAGATTATAATGCACTTAAGAGTATATGGTATGGCAATATCCCAGAACAGCTTAGGGAGTGGTTCCCGACAGCTGCAGACAGGCTCAGCTCACGCTAGAGCACCCTCTCACATATTTCCAAGCACTCTGCCTCCAGGATTGATGAGGCCTTCCATAGGAGTGGCTGATAGGAACATATGTGTCCAGTTTAGGGTTAGATATAGGGATACTATATCTAAGCAAGAGGTGATTACACCAACTTACCCCAGCTGAGTGATCAGCCAGTTGTGTCAAATATGGAGGCCAGGCCAGGGGTGGCACAATACATGCTGCAGCCCCTGGTAGGCCTTGGCTACACCTATGCCCTGGGTACCTATGGTACACTGTTACAGGGGCCTATAAGGTGAACCAATTCCAATTGTTTTATGCACCTAAGGTACATGGAGTCCATTTTAAGGAGAGAGCAATCGGCCTGGGGCCCTGAATAGCAGGATCCCAGGCCAACTAAGTCAAAAACCAGCTAAACACCAGGCAAAAAGTTTGGGGGTAACCATAGTCAGATATCCACCTTCCTACACTTGTCTGCTAAGGTTTGTGATGTCGGTCCGTGAAGTACCATCAGCTGCACAATTAGGATAGGTGCTCGTTGTAACCAGTTGTTGTGAGTGGATGATTAATAGTGGTTGGTGCCTGTAGATCCTGTACCACAGAGGAGAAGCCGTATTAGTCAGAGTGATTTCCTTCTGGTCGAGATCTCACTATGTGCATGTTAACATTGGAAATCAGTTCTCGCCACTATCCTCTTGAATGAATGATTACTTTAAACTTCATTAATGGAGCAGACAGGAGGCTTTTTTTTTAATTGTGCATGCTTGGGCACTTTTGTAAAAGTTATGTTTTCACAAAAGAAAATTGTAATGGAAGGAGAGGTGACGTGCGTTAATCCATGTTATCAGGTATTGATCGATTGGATAAGGTGACACGCTGGTATTGCTTGTTGCGTGATCAGGTGCAAGGCTGTGATACCTTTGCATAGAGAGTGCTGAGCTGAGATTGGACACTGGTACCGCTACGTATTATATAGTGATTTGGTGTAACGATCAATTGTCTAAATTCTGACTGCCCCATTCAACATTGCTGTGAATCGCTAGTAAAATGAAATGTTTCAGGGTCTTAGAAAAAATTAGTGAGGGTAGATTTGATGGATACCATCTGAGAGAGTGAGGAAGCTCATCCTGAAGGAGATTTTATGGTCATTTTTTTGACATAAACATTAGGCTTCACACATGCATTTGACTTAACCAATGGAAGAATATCACTGAGAAAGAAGGGCCTTGCAGTTTCCCAAATATGGTACCTTTAACATGATCATAATTGAAAATTTGAGACAGGTGTTTTACGAATCGAAACCTCAACCCAGACCAGTACAGTATGAGAATTCAAATGTTTCGGAGTGTGCTGCACATGCAAAGAGTGAGGAGAAGTATCAGAATAGATAAAAGAGGGCTGTTCGTGGTTGGATCGATGCTAAATGGCATTCAGAGCAGCAAATGTGGAAGAGAGACATGACTGAAGGAGCCAGATTGTTTCTCATATCACAAACAATAAACCTAAGAAGAGAAAAACCCAGGGAGAGAAAGAAATGAAAGGGAAAGAATTTGCCATATTTAACATTATATGGAGCATTTCTCTCCTCTCCTTGTGCTGCAGCACAATGTGCTGTCTTGTGCCAATGCAACAGCGCAAGAGGTTGTGCGCTGTAGGCAGGATTTTCCTCTTTATATGTGTGCTGCACAATGCTGTACATGTAGAAAGAGAAAAAAACTAGGAGAAATAAACATATGTCTCCTCATTCCACCTTCCATGCAAAGGTGTAGCATTTTGGCGGATTCCCATGTCTACTACTCATGGAAAATCTGGGAATGAGTCCAAATCCATGCATGGGAGCAGCCAAGCTCCATATATAGAACGCCTCTCTGGTGCAGAGTGACGCATGGCTGCAACTTGCACTACCTTGCATTACTCCAGATTTGCTAAGCACCACAAGACCATGCAAGGTGGCCTTGCGTTGCTTGGTACATCTAACTGTAGTGTTGCGTTGCCTCGTGTGACATAAGGACAAATCAACACTATGCTAGTTCTGCCCCTGTGTTTGTTGACTGAACTTTATTGAACTTTGCTTTATTCTGAATTTTGAAGATTCCCAAAGTCCAAGGTTTCAGTGGAAGAGTGAGGTTGCCATTTAGAAGAAGACAGAGTAGGGCAAGGGACTGCTGTACTCAGGTTTACAAAACAGTGTTGCTAATTTGCACAAGTAGAAATGATGTAGAATGAATACATCTGCGTGCTGCTATTTCACCACATTCAACTCTACACCACTCCACTGTACAACTTTTCAATGTATTAAGACTGTGTCTTAAGACAGCTGGGTTAGAGAAACCCAAAGCCTCCAGAGCGCTGTGGAGTCCTGCGTGAAGCCACTTCCACCAATCCCAGGGCTGCTCTCATTCAGGTATGCTCAGACGTGGGTCTGGTGCTCTCCATGCCACTGGAATCAAGTTAGCCTGCGGATTTTATTTAATTAATTTTATTTATAAAGTTTTATATAGCGCGAACAAGATCTCGAAGGATATCAGAGCGCTTTACAAATATGATGAAAGGAAGGACATAAGAGCAATGACAACATAGAGTAAGGGTGAAACCACAAAACTGGTCCCAGCATGCTTGTTTCCGGTCTGGAAAAGACCTGGCCTTGCAGTTCGGGCTGGACTGTTCCCATCTGGAACAGCGCCAAGACTAATAAATGGCTGAGTTTGAATTGGAATTGCATGGGGATCAGAAAAAATGATGGATTTAGGCCCAACTCTCTGTACTGGGGTGAATGTTTGACATTGTTCAACATTCTGTTCATCAATTGTTCTTTTTACATGCTCTGATTATGATGAGAGCAGCCCTAGGATTGGCCGAGGGAGTTGCTGTTTCCGGTTCCAGTGTGGAAAGAAGAGGTATGGAGCGAAAGCGTTGCAGAGTTCAGGTAAATAAATGTTTTAAAAAATATTATTTTAAATGCGAATGCCCCCGTAGATGCCAGCTGCCGTTGCACTGTATACTATTCCACTGTACCACATTCCACTCTACTGCACCTCACTCCACAACAGTACACTATATTACTGTACACTGAACAACACTCTTGTCCACTCTACAGTACCACACCGCACCTCAAAACACTCCAATCAACAACAGCACATGTCACAATTTGGAACAGATTTTCTTTTTAAAATAAACTATTGAAATTCAAAGAAAAAGCTTTTTTATACTTAAGAAAACTTGACTTATTCTTTGCAAACCACACTTAAAATACACAAACATTACACATTCTAAAGATATAGTTATACCTTACATTTATAGTGTAAACACTACCTTCAAATTAATATAAAATTATTCTTAAAAACAAAACAAACTTAATCGAAACAAAAATAAAAAAAATTACATTTATACTTATCATTTCTAATTTACGCAACACTGTTAGAACTGGCTATTTCTGGTAGGCTAAGGCTGACGCCAAAGCCAGGCAGAAACCACGATTCTAGTCAGGGCAAGGGAGTCACACGCCAAGATAACCCCTGCTCACCCCCTGGTAGCTTGGCACGATCAGTAAAGCTAAACTCGGAGGCAATGTGTAAAGCATTTGCGCCAGCACACAACAGCAACAACATCCTAGGCACACCACAAAAGGAACTCCACACAAGGTTATTATAAAATAACTTTTCTATTGTAAAAACACATCAGATAGTATCACACATGTACATGGTACCAACTGGCACGGGCAATATTCACAAGGGATTATTTACAGGACAGGGCCACATGGGCCACTGTCAGAATCAGCACTTAGTAGAAATTAGAATAAGTATAGCACAAAATAACAGTTATAAATCACAACCAGTAACTACTGGTAAAGGTAGGTACACACTACGCAATACTAATAACCATAGGCCTAGATCACGCATGGACACATAACCTCTCTAGTATAACTATACTAGGCAAAACACCACCACCTAAGAATAAAATACATCTAGGGGTATAGGCAAGAACACATTACACATGATGCAAAACCAACATTCAGAGGTGTAGGGAAAGGAAAAACACATGATGCATAAAACACACATTCAGCGGTGTAATAACAAGGCACATGATGCATCAAAAACACATTCAGAGGTGCAGGGAAGGAAAAACACATGATGCATAAACCAACACATTCAGAGGTGTAAAATCCAGGAAGACACATGATGCATAAAAACATTCAGAGGTGCCAGAACATAACTCCATAGCGCAAAAACACATGATGCCTAAAAACATTCAGAGGTGTAAGATCAAGGTGCGTAAACATACTAAAATGCATTACATTTCCTAGCACCACATCACATTGCGCAAAACTCACATTAGGCAATTACCATCACATAGATAATCATATTGCGCCTAAATAAAATCACGTACCAGCCCCCATCTCATAAAAGGGACTAAAAGAGCCCTGTGTCCAGAGTGTCAGGGCGCGCTGCCATGCAGCGCCAGTCAGGGGTGCGCCACTGGCGCAAAACCTAAATGTTGCAGGTGCCCACTACTTGCTGGGCACCTGGGAACCACACAAGACCTAAACGGTGCAGCTGCCCACTAATTGCTGGGCAGCTGGGAATCAAAACGTCAACAGGGTCCTCACTGACCCTTAGGTGCAAACTGCGCCCACTGCTGGAGCCTCACAGGCTCTGGACTCACTCTACACACGTTGGAGCCACACAGGCTCTGGCATAACACGTGCCCAACGTTGGAGCCACACAGGCTCTTAAAACAACTGTGCCCCCTTGAGCCTCTCTGGGCTCGAGATCAATGGGGCCTTTGAGCCTCTCTGGGCTCTGAAACAGCGAAATGCCCCCTAGAGCCTCTCTGGACTCTCTGCACGAGTGCGGCCGTGGTTGGAGCCTCGCTGGGCTCAAAAACACGGAGATGCCTCCTTGAGCCTTGCAGGCTCGTAAATACAAATGCGGGCATTGGAGCCTCAGGCTCCGTTGAAATGTTGGGGCGTCCCACTGCCAGCTGGGGCCGCCCAACCTCCACTCTCGCCCAGGTGCCGCTCTCCGGCACCAACAGCAGCCCCCCCAGCCCCCCCAGCCCTTCTGACTCACCGGGCTGTCTCCTGTGCGGGGCTCCTCCGGGCGGCGGCTGCTCTGCTGGGCGGCGGCTCTCCTTCGCCGGCACTTCCGTCTCTCCCCGGGGCTCCCTCAGCACACGGGAGCCCCAGCAGCAGGCCACGCTTCTTCTCCCTTCTCTCTCGGGGCTCCCTCAGCACACGGGAGCCCCGTACCAGCCAGCACTTCTCCTCCGGGGCACCACGCGTCCCCGGGCGGGGGCAGGACTTCCGGCTGGCCGCGCCAGGATTGGCCAGCCGGCCAACCACTTCCGGGTCATCGCGGGCAGTGCAGCGGCCCGTTTTCAGGCACTTGTAGGCTAGGGGACAATTAACCGAGGGGTGGGCTCCCTCGAGTTAAATAAAACAAACGGGCATAAGCAGCGTGGGCAGCCGCGAAGTTAGAAATAAAGCGCTCTCAAGTGCTATAGGACCAGGAACAGCGCTCCAAGCACTAGAAGAAAAAAAAACTGCTCCTAAGGCAGCAGCACAGGGTACTCGGGGGGACAAAGGTTCCACACTTCCCCCAGCGCTATAAGTCCAAAGAGGGAGCACATAGCCCCCAGCAGGAGATGACCCCTACAGCAAGAAGGGTCCAAAGAAGTCCTGGAGCATCCAGATGGAGCACAGCAGCTCCCAGCAAAGGAAAGTCCATCAGATATCATGGGGCTGGGCAGGGCCCAGGGATTCCCCTGGGCCCAAGCAGCAGCACGTTCCTGGCAGATTCAAGTCAGAAACAAGAAAATTTTCAGAGTGTCACAGCACCCTTTTTATACAGAGAAATCCTTTGTCTAAAGGGTGCAGGTAGTGTGAGAACCAGCTAGAACTGGTTATAGGGAACTCCTTTCATGGTGAGGGGCAGAGGCGACAGTCGCCCAGCGGGAGGTGGAGCCAGCATTGTGGCAGGCAGGCACAGCCCTCTTCACTCCCAGGTGCTATCTCCTCCCACTTCCCTGGCAGCAGATGCAGCCTTTCATCCACGGGCTGACTCAGACAACCTCCTGGTGCTCCCCAGCCCCTGTCACCCTCAAACCAGACAGTCAATCCACAAGCAGGCCCAGGCACTCCTGGACCAGGCTCACCAGCCAATCACACGCCAGACACAAATTACACAAATATGCCAACTTCTAAAAGTTGCACTTCTACACTAGACACAGTCATGCCGCATATATCATTATGCAGCATTCAATCTCACGAGTTTGCACATACCAAACTCGACCCTGCACTCCCCACACATCAGGAACTACCAAGGGCATACATATTCCCCATTCATTCCTATGGGAGGGCAGGTCACTCACCACACATACACAGAGAGCTCAAGCACTTTACACTGTACCACAGTGAAAAAGAGCGCAGAGGCCTAAAATCACCACCACCAGGTTCCAGAAACAGGCTAGGAAAAAGCAAAAAGTCTTGCGGTGAACCTGCCAAAAGGGCCGGGTCCAACACAACCCCTTCCAGCCAAAATGCAGGGTAGACCAATCACTCCACTGATGGGCTTCCTTGCTTTGGGCGACAAAACACGGACACGGACCCGCACGGCAGGGACACCCTCCGGTTTTTTGCCACTCTGAACCCACCTGGTTACCTCCAAATCAGAACTCTCTGACCCAACTAGGATACCCCACTGGTACACACTAGTCATCCACAGCCAGGACCAGGCCCTAGGCCATCCAAATATCACAGGTCCTGTCCAAACCACAGAGTGGGGGGCAGTAACCCCTGGCACACAATAGCCACGCTCCACTCTCCCTCTCAGGGTAGCTACAACTACCACTGATCCAACAACCTAGGGTCCACACCTCCAGGCTGACCAGAGGTCATGGGCAAAAATGCCCCACCCTACCTTTACTTCTGGGTTTCCGCACCCTTACAGGGAAGCACTCATCAGAACACAATTCTCCTACCAGATCAGGACCTCACTCCCTCACTGGTCCACCACCTGGAAACTATTTCACTTCTGAGGTACAAAGCACACAGCACAGTTCCTCTTCAAGCAGGTGGGGGGACACAGCACACAGCAAAGTCCCCTTTCCTCTACCTTAGTGGAAACAACAAACTGCAGGTGAGCCCCAGATCACACAGCAAGGGCAGCCCCCTCAGTCTCTTCAGCTGATCCACTTTGGTAGAGATTCCTCTTGACCTGGAAGCTTCCTAATCTCCCAACCTAGGATCTAAACCCTCAGGTTGCACCGGGGTCAGAAGTACACCGTCCCTCTGCACCCCCTTCCAGAGTTCTGCACCCTCCACTTTGGAGCGGTACCCCTAGAAGCCAAAACCGGTCAGGACACTGAGTTCAGATGCCCTTCCCTCCAGGTCAGGCTGAACCTGAACCTGGCCTCCCCCCTCCTCGGGGAACAACCTCCAGAGGCTCCACAAATGGTCAAGCACTCTAGACGGTCAAATGCTCAGCGAGCCAGGACTTCTGCACCCTCCACTTAGGAGCGGTACTGCCCAACACTAGGACCGCCGGAATTTCTGGTTACAGACACTCCCCGTCGTCTAGACACAGGAAGATCCTCCTCAAATGACCTGTAAGTACAGCCTAGGCCCCTGACCTGGCGCTCCCTTAGGGAACCCTCCAGGCCCTGAGATAAGGTTTCGGTCCAACGTGGGACACACCGTCCCACACTCATTCCGCCTCAACTGAGACAGGGCGTGAGCCCCTACACCCTTACCATACTACTGGGACCTAGCTGGGTTACACATGAACCTCTTCTCCTTCACAGGATCATCAGATACACAAGCCACTCTTTTAGAATCACTCCCTAATGCCTCTGCAAGACATCTAGCACACCGCCAAACATCCACCTTCTTGTCCAGTGCCTCTGCAGGACCTCCTGCACGCCACCAGAGGTACACCTCACATGCAAGCTCCTTAAAAAAACCTCACACCAACTCCTCCAGTTCACGACACCACTCATCCACACACTCCCCCTTCAGACTGGTGAGACAGTTCCTCACTGCCCCTGACTCTCAACCTGTACCCCTCTTACTGAGCACCAGGCACCATACTCTGGGAACTGGGAATGGGACTTCACACGCACTGGACACATTTTAGCTGCCACCACTGGATCCTACCATACTGGGGAATCCAGACACACACACTACACTCAGGGGATAACCACCCTCTCGAGCTAGCTATTTCTCCTCCACACATCACTCTCTTCCATCTACCCACACAGGGGCAGGAATAGGGACTGGGCACTGGACCCAGCAAGGGATTCCTAATCTATGGGAACCTCCCCCTCTACTGGCGTCCCTCCCTGTCATTCTCTCTCATCTGCCACTAAACATAAAGCGCAGGATACACCATTTGAAAATGACACTCTTGCGGAAAAACAAAATCATAAACAATAATCCCAAACATGTGACTATCTAAAAAAATGCAGAGTTTTGTAATGTAGCCAGCTGTCGCTGTGGCACTGCGCAAACACAAGTCCTAATCCACACCGCTGACCAACAATGTTAGAACTGGCTATTTCTGGTAGGCTAAGGCTGACGCCAAAGCCAGGCAGAAACCACCATTCTAGTCAGGACAAGGGAGTCACACGCCAAGATAACCCCTGCTCACCCCCTGGTAGCTTGGCACGAGCAGTAAGGCTAAACTCGGAGGCAATGTGTAAAGCATTTGCGCCAGCACACAACAGCAACAACATCCTAGGCACACCACAAAAGGAACTCCACACAAGGTTGTTATAAAATAACTTTTGTATTATAAAAACACGTCAGATAGTATCACACATGTACATGGTGCCAACTGGCACGGGCAATATTCACAAGGGATTATTTACAGGACAGGGCCACATGGGCCACTGTCAGAATCAGCACTTAGTAGAAATTAGAATAAGTATAGCACAAAATAACAGTTATAAATCACAACCAGTAACTACTGGTAAAGGTAGGTACACATTACGCAATACTAATAACCATAGGCCTAGATCACGCATAGACACATAACCTCTCTAGTATAACTATACTAGGCAAAACACCACCACCTAAGAATAAAATACATCTAGGGGTATAGGCAAGAACACATTACACATGATGCAAAACCAACATTCAGAGGTGTAGGGAAGGAAAAACACATGATGTATAAAACATACATTCAGCGGTGTAATAACAAGGCACATGATGCATCAAAAACACATTCAGAGGTGCAGGGAAGGAAAAACACATGATGCATAAACCAACACATTCAGAGGTGTAAAATCCAGGAAGACACAAGATGCATAAAAATATTCAGAGGTGCCAGAACATAACTCCATAGCGCAAAAACACATGATGCCTAAAAACATTCAGAGGAGTAAAATCAAGGTGCGTAATCATACTAAAATGCATTACATTTCCTAGCACCACATCACATTGCGCAAAACTCACATTAAGCAATTACCATCACATAGATAATCATATTGCGCCTAAATAAAATCACGTACCAGCCCCCATCTCAAAAAGGGACTAAAAGAGCCCTGTGTCCAGAGTGTCCGGGCGCACTGCCATGCAGCGCCAGTCAGGGGTGCGCCACTGGCGCAAAACCTAAACATTGCAGGTGCCCACTACTTGCTGGGCACCTGGGAACCACACAAGACCTAAACGGTGCAGCTGCCCACTAATTGCTGGGCAGCTGGGAATCAAAACGTCCACAGGGTCCTCACTGACCCTTAGGCGCAAACTGCGCCCACTGCAGGAGCCACACAGGCTCTGAACTCACTCTACACACGTTGGAGCCACACAGGCTCTGGCATAACACGTGCCCAACGTTGGAGCCACACAGGCTCTTAAAACAACTGTGCCCCCTTGAGCCTCTCTGGGCTCGAGATCAATGGGGCCTTTGAGCCTCTCTGGGCTCTGAAATAGCGAAATGCCCCCTTGAGCCTCTCTGGACTCTCTGCACGAGTGCGGCCGTCGTTGGAGCCTCGCTGGGCTCAAAAACACGGAGATGCCGCCTTGAGCCTTGCAGGCTCGTAAATACAAATGCGGGCATTGGAGCCTCAGGCTCCGTTGAAACGTTGGGGCGGCCCACTGCCTGCTGGGGCCGCCCTACCTCCACTCTCGCCCAGGTGCTGCTCTCCGGCACCAACAGCAGCCACACGGAGCCCCTTGCCCAGCCCTTCTGACTCACCGGGCTGTCTCCTGTGCGGGGCTCCTCCGGGTGGCTGCTGCTCTGCTGGGCGGCGGCTCTCCTTCGCCGACGCTTCCTTCTCTCCCCGGGGTTCCCTCAGCACACAGGAGCCCCAGCAGCAGGCCACGCTTCTTCTCCCTTCTCTCTCTGGGCTCCCTCAGCACACGGGAGCCTCGCACCAGCCAGCACTTCTCCTCCGGGGCTCCACGCGTCCCCGGGCGGGGGCGGGACTTCCGGCCGGCCGCGCCAGGATTGGCCGGCCGGCCAACCACTTCCGGGTCGTCGCGGGCAGCGCGGCGGCCCGTTTTCAGGCACTTGTAGGCTGGGGGACAATTAACCGAAATGTGGGCTCCCTCGAGTTAAATAAAACAAACGGGCAAAAGCGGCGTGGGCAGCCGCGAAGTTAGAAATAAAGTGCTCCCAAGCGCTATAGGACCAGGAACAGTGCTCCAAGCGCTAGAAGAAAAATAAAGCGCTCCTAAGGCAGCAGCACAGGGTGCTCGGGGGACAAAGGTTCCACACTTCCCCCTGCGCTATAAGTCCAAAGAGGGAGCACATAGCCCCCAGCAGAAGATGACCCCTACAGCAAGAAGGGTCCAAAGAGGTCCTGGAGCATCCAGATGGAGCACAGCAGCTCCCAGCAAAGGAAAGTCATCAGATATCCAGGGGCTGGGCAGGGCCCAGGGATTCCCCTGGGCCCAAGCAGCAGCACGCCCCTGGCAGATTCAAGTCAGAAACAAGAACATTTTCAGAGTGTCAGCACCCTTTTTATACAGAGAAATCCTTTGTCTAAAGGGTGCAGGCAGTGTGAGAACCAGCTAGAACTGGTTATAGGGAACTCCTTTCATGGTGAGGGGCAGAGGCGACAGTTGCCCAGCGGGAGGTGTAGCCAGCATTGTGGCAGGCAGGCACAGCCCTCTTCACTCCCAGGTGCTTTCTCCTCCCACTTCCCTGGCAGCAGATGCAGCCTTTCATCCACGGGCTGACTCAGACAACCTCCTGGGGCTCCCCAGCCCCTGTCACCCTCAAACCAGACAGTCAATCCACAAGCAGGCCCAGGCACTCCTGGACCAGGCTCACCAGCCAATCACACGCCAGACACAAATTACACAAATATGCCAACTTCTAAAAAGTGGCACTTCTACACTAGACACAGTCATGCCGCATATATCATTACGCAGCATTCAATCTCACGAGTTTGCACATACCAAACTCGACCCTGCACTCCCCACACATCAGGAACTACCATGGGCATACATATCCCCATTCATTCCTATAGGAGGGCTGGTCACTCACCACACATACACAGAGAGCTATCACATATCTACCACAGTCAGCCGGCAAAACACTTATCAGTACTTTAGTGTTTTCAAAAACGGACTATTGCAACTCTCTGCTTCTTAATGCGCAAGAAGGAGTCCTCAACAAATTCCAGACCGTTCAAAACGCGGCTGCAAGAATCTTACTTTCTATCCCCAAATTCACATCAGTATCCCATCGCATCAAAGAGCTCCACTGGCTCCCAATCAGGAACCGAATAAAATTCAAGGCTCTTTGCATAGCCTACAAGACCCTTAACTACCCTAGGCCTAAGTTCCTAAAAATAGCTCTTCATCCATTGGAGCATCGCAGAACACTTCGATCCTCTACAACCTTTATGCTGTCTGTCCCTCGGACAAAAAAAGCCACCTGGGGAGACAGGTGCTTCACTACAGCCACTGCTAAATTATGGAACACCCTCCCATTGCATATCAAAACTGCCCCCACCCTCATTAAATTCCGAAAGAGCCTCAAGACATGGCTTTTTTCCTCTGTTTAACCACCCTTAAAGAGTAAGGAGTTCTCTGATCACTAGCGCCGAGACACCTGTATGCGCGCTTTAAAAATAGCAAAAAAATAAATAAAAAAAATAAAAAAAAAGAGCTCAAGCACTTTACACTGTACCACAGTGAAAAGGTGAGCAGAGGCCTAAAATCACCACCACCAGGTTCCAGAAACAGGCTAGGAAAAAGCAAAAAGTCTTGGGGTGAACCTGCCAAAAGGGCTGGGTCCAACAAATACCTTCAAGCTAATGTGTTCTCGCAAAAGCTATGTTTTGCGATGTCATGGCTATAACTGCAAATAATGTTTTTTTAGATAATATAAGTAAGATAATATAAAAAGGTATAAGCAGTGCATAGAGAAGGCATGAGTTATAGCTCATGCAGCGTGGCTACCGAGTGTCATAGATTGGCCGAGAGTGGAGTAGAGTATTGTACAGTGTAGTGGCACAGAGTGGAGTACAGAGGAGTATAGTACAGTAGTTCAGTGTTGTACTGTAGAGGAGGCGGAGAGTCTTGTACAATATAGTGTCATACAATGGAGTGTCATAAAGTGGCTTGTTGTACAGTGAACTGTTGTAGAGTGTCATACATAGAGTGGAGTGCAGTTTCATATAGTGGAGTGGCATGTAATAGAGAGGAGTGGAGTGAAATGTCATAAAGTGTAGCAGGATTAGGTAGAGTATATGGGATTAGAGTGAAGTAGAGTGTTGTCCAGTGTCATACCATGTATCAGAGTGTTGTACAGTGGAGTGTAGGGGTAGAGAGTGGAGTAAAGTGTTGGAGAGTGTCAAACAGTGTTGTAGAGTCTTGTACAGTGGAGTAGCATAAAATACAATAGGGTGTTGTACAGTGGCACTGCGTAGAGTGGATATTTGTAGAATGGCATAGAGAGAGGTAACTTTTAGTACAGTGGAGTAGAGTAGAGTAGAGTCAAGTGGAGTTGCATAGCATAGTGTGGAGTAATGTACACTAGAGTGTACTGGTGTGACATTAATAGAGTGGAATGGAGTGAAGTGGAGTTGCGTAACATAAAGGGTGAGTGTTGCACAGTCTTGCAGAGTGCAGTTGAGTGTTGTACAATGGAGCACACAGGCATAGAGTGAAGCACAGAGTTGGCCAGTGGAATGAGACGGAGTGGCATAGAGTGTCATAGATTGGCATAGAGTGTAGTAGAGTTGTGTAGAGTGGAGTTATATAGAGTGAAGGAGAGTGTTGTACAATGAAGTGCCATAGATTAGAGCAATATACAGTGGAATGGCATACAGTCAGTCAGTCAGTCAGTCATAAGCTTTTATTATCGGTTAAAAACCATATAAAAGACATGAATATCACGACATATACAACAGTACTATATACAAATAAAATAATTGTAAAAATGGTTCATAAGAGAACCTTGAAAGGCAACGTACTTTAGTTTAAAACCAGAAGGGGAAGAGAGTAAAAACATTGTTGTCCTTCAATCTTATACATGTTACAGTCTAACCCAACACGCAAAGTAGATAAAAAGGGGGCCACCGATGTTCAAACTTTTTAAGACCCTTTAGGATTGCACACCTAATAAACCACATTGACAGAAGGAATTTTGAGGTGGCAAAAACAAACATAAAGGACATATCTGATTTGAAGAGTCTAAAGGCCTCTCTGTAGTCCCTTATGCTCCTAGACCGACAGCACTGAATTAACCATTTGGATCTTGCCCTGGAGTAAGAGGGGCAGAAGAGCAGAACGTGGAGATCTGTCTCTCTGCTAGGCTCACATCCTGGGCAGGTACTGGCAGGGGATGGGGTTTTCGACCACTTGTCGGTGGTATCCCTTAGGGGGAGTGTGCCATACCTAAACTGGAGATAAAGTTTCTTATGTAAAAAGGAGAGATTCCCTTAAAAAGAATGATAAAACTTTATGGACGAAAACAATTACAAAATTCACGTATATGAAAAAGGACCACAATTTATTGATCATACAGTAATTAAAAGAGTGGACAGTTAAGACCACTTAACACAGATTTTTTTAAGACAATGAAAGCAATAAAAGAACAATAAAAAACCTGACATTCAATATTGACCAGCAAAATTGATACATAGAGACAGAAAACAGTAAGACATTAAACTCATACAATACTAAGCGTATATTCAAACTCTATTTCTGACACCAATGTTATGTACACAACAATACAGTGTATCAACAAGGATATCCGAGTCGAGAATTATACTGAAGAATGCGTCAATGCGTTTCGGTGGTTTCTCACAATTCTATCCACCTTTGTCAAGACTACAATTGATATCTGTCGCAGTACAGGGATCAATATAATCTCCCTTTAAATCCACTTTTGGATGTTGTCAGATTTCCATTATTTTTCACAATAAAATATGGTGTAGGCAACGAAATACTGGCTTCATACATCCATTTTAAAATTGCGTCTCTTTATCGCGTTACAGATAAAAAATCCTGTTGTTAGAGCACTTGAACGTTGGCAGTAATCGTTTCAAGTTGTTAAGCCTTGTAGTGCGCTTCCCTTTCCATTTAAAAGTGAGCCAGGGGCGCTTACGTCATGTCCTTGCGGTGAAAACAATTGTTTCACTATAGAATCGCGAAGGACTGCCTGCTTCTCTGGAAAGCGCACTACAAGGCTTAACTACTTGAAACGATGTTCTCCGCCTATATTAAGGCTTTTTAAACAATCAACTTCGAATAAGAAGACCTATGTGAAACTATCGACATTTTTCATAAAAACATTTTAACCATTAGTGCAAATCTGACATATTATATCCGTTGAAAGACATTTTGGACTATTTGCACACCTTATATATGACTGGTCATACCGCATCCGTAGCCAACACAATACACGTGAACGTTGCGGATAACCTTTCCTTCCATTCAATAGCAATTAAACGCTATGCAGTTATACAATATGTTAAGTTACATGCATTATCTTGATGTGTTTGATAATTATAATGCACTCCTCTACCAACCAGAAATGAGGACATGTTGGGCAACTCATTATCAGATACCGCTAGGGCATTTGGGCCCATATATTAAAATACATAATTTTTCCTTACATTGATCTGTACAAAATGTAGAAGTTTATTATGCCAATCGAACACAAACAATAAGAACCTATTGGCCTTTTTTCTACCAAAAGACACAGGTGTAAATACATGAATATTTTGTCCCACCTGTACCTTATTTATTCTCTCATTATATGCATGCCTTTCAAATATGCTTGATGTATAAAATTGCATGCACTGTTTAAATTGTTATAGTGGTAAACATCAGGGCCTTAAAAAATCTGTACTTTTTATCAGAACTTACAGAAGAATGTTGTTCTGCGAGTATTGAAACTCTTGTCTTTGGAAATTTGACAATATGAAAACAGCTGCATTACACGCTGCATTTGTATAAATAGGTATGACCTTTGCATATTGTCTATCATGTCTTTACCTATTGTTTCACTCTACTTTTTTATTTCTGCCTGGGACCCTTGCACATTTTCTGTCTGTGCCGCTAGAGGACACTAAGGGCTCGGTAGACCTGTGGCACTTGTGAAAGCACACTCTCCTGGATTCTTTCGAAATCACTCCCTTTAAGGTCCCATTCATTATTTTTATCCTTTGCACAAACTTTCCATTTGGATCTTTTTATTATTATATATGAATCTGTAACTATAACCACGCTTCTTGTGGTATGACACACTTTTCCCTCACGATCTATACAATGCACATCCATAAGGGAGCTCTGATGCAAACATAATAAATATAAAAATATTGGGCTTCAATCGCCCGCTTGCATCGAAAACACACCAACCACTTTTCACTCTAGGTGGTTTCTCTTTCGGTTCTTGGGGTCAAATGCTATCTCGTTGTGCCTAAAACAATTCATCTATCTTTCTCTACAGCCTTGAGAAAGCCCCGGCGCATCTCACCAATAGGGGGCGAAACACGTGTCGGCTGTCCATGTTTCACAACAAAATAATAAAGATGTCACACTGCAACTTGAAGAAGTCTTGTCCTCTATATGGAAATCTGAAAGAACGGATATTCATCCAAAAAAGTACAATTTTGACCTTTCACGGAGCACACACTCCCCTTTTCTCAAACTTTGCTTTCTCTTATGAAGCTCAAGAGGTCCAGAGCTTCGAGTGTGTTTCCATCCACTTATAAAACTAGCTTATTAAGCGTTGTTTAGCCTTGGAATCCTTGGACCTTTCCTGCTTTGTTAGTAACTACCCATCATGGGCCTGTATCAGGAATTCTTATTGCGGCCACACAGGGAGGCGCCAGGGCCTCCGCAGAGCCTAGTGCATAAAGAGGATTAAAATGAGCAAGCCACACCTCCTCGCTAAGGTTAGGGACAATGGCGGACACACCAGAGGCCGAGCCACCGCGGACCAAGTTCCAGAATATCCTAAAGTCCCGGGCATCAAGAGCTTCTCTAATTTTCCCCCAATTGTCAGCTTCCCCATACAGTGCAACAGCCAAGAGTGGTGTGGCATACAAGGCAATAGGGCACCGTGGAGTGGTGTAGTGGAGTGGAGTGGCGTCCAAAGTAATAGCATAGTGCAGTAGGGTTTAATGGCATACACTGGAGTATCATAAAGTGTGGAGGTATCAATCAATAAGTCAAACCAACTTTATTAGGTATTCACATATAAAACCATAAAAGTACTCTAATATAAAAACAATACATGGTATTAAAAGAATTCATAAAATAATTTGTCACATGATGGACCAGTCTACCCTGAAAATCTCATATAATACATAACCTGAAATATATTATAAAGTGCATATGCCCTAGATCATAAAAGTAAAAAGAAAACTATTAGAAGGATGAGTCCCGAGGCCTCATCTGATCTATATGAATCATCCGGGTAACTAGAATAAAAACAAGCCCAAACAGCTACTGACATTTAGTCAAGGAAGGCTCTAAGCTTCACTGCACATTAAACTAAGTTAGGAACAAATAAAATAGATTCTCCATGCAACTGTTGTAAATAAGTAAGAGCTGTACGCACCTGCTTAGATTCCAACCTCCTTAACATAGGGGTAATAAAAACTTTTCGGAGGTCGCATATTACGTGCAAAATAATAGAAAATTTAACAAATCTTGTGGAGACTCACCCTCGCAGCCACAGGATGCTAGAATCTGGCCTCTACTACTCCTTCGTGGCAAGGCCAACAAGAGATGAAAAATATCCAGCCGAAACCTGGTCAATAAGAAGCATTCGTAAGTGCTAAATGGTCCCAGGAGTTATGGGTCAGTCAATAGTGTTGTTTTCAATATTAAAATTTTGCGAACACTGGGTTTCCTCAATTCCAACTTTTCCCTCTCTGATGTTCTCAAACTGCAAAAGGACTACCTGGCCCACCCCAGATCCTTCTTAGTTACAGATTCAGGGTTTGTATATAATTCTGCTCTTCCTAATCTTTCAAAGCTACTCTTTATGTATCTGAGCCAGGGAATGTGATGGGCATAGTCAAGGGTCATACACTCCTTCAAAATCAATTGACTCAAAGACAATCCTTCAATCAGCCACATTTTCTGCCTAAATATAAGTGGACAGAGAGCCAATATGACACACAGATAGGGTACCCCTAGTTCTTCATGTACCACCATATCAGACATTCCACAGGGCGCATCTAACAAACACTTCAAAAATGAATTCTGAGCCACTTGTACCTCGTCCATAGTGATGTGTCCCCATATTTCGCTACCATAAGAGGCTTACGTGGCACACTTAGACTGATATATCTTTAAAAGTGCCTCATCGCTCTCTTTCCCAATTTAGAAGCAAAATTAAAAATGGCTGTATTTGCTCGCACAGGGTCTCTACTCTTTCTCTGTTTTAGTGAGCCCCATTTCATTTGCTCATCCATTATAACCCCCAGGTATGAGAAGACATCAGTACGGGGGACCTGAGTGGACCCTACCCTAAATTGAAAAGTATTTTTTCGTGTGAAGACCCACCTGCATCAAATACGATTTGGAATTGTTTATTGATAAGTCCAGATCCACCATGAAGGTGGAGAAGGAGTTAAGCAGTGTTTGTAACCCCCTAGCGGTCCTCCTGTAGTGTAGTTCCTATTTTCCCTATAGGCCCTGCGCATTGGAATAACATAAACAGCAGTGTAGACGTAGGAGTGCGGTCTTCTAGGTCTCTACTGACTTTGTTAGACTTAATTTAGGTTTGCGCCAGCTAGCTCAGAGGTCACTGGAAACTTTCTTGACTGAATAGGAAGTGATCAGCTTCCCTGGCTCAGACAAAAAGGGATTCAGCTTCCGACAACCGCATAAACATGACAACTTTGCTCCTCAGAATAAGAGTCAATCTCTAGAGTCGTGTGAAACAATAGACAGCTATGTCACTCAGTCAGTTGTGCAGATTTTACTTTCACCAGGATGCAGAGAATAGAGAGACTGGCGTTTTTCAATAAAAGATATTATTTATTGAGCAGTCTTCCTTCTCATGCAAGAGTAATGAATTGCCACAATTGCAAAACTTGTTATTATGAAAAGTGCGTACAGTAAGAGGAGTATTACGAAATAATACTGTAAAAGCATTGATATGGTTTCTTAGCCATAATATGGTTAAAATGAATAAAATATATACATTCATATATACATTAGCTAACGAACTCAACTGGTGCTTCTAACTACGCCTACCCCGGTGTACCTGACCTAAGCCTAATACATGGGAGGGAGTAAGTAAGTAGCAGTTTAAGTTAAGTTGGTTTTGCCAAGAGTTTGTTTCAAGAATTCTCTCCAAGGGTTTAGTCAGCACCGCACCTCTGGAATAGAATGCAGGAGGGCTGGTATCTCCTCTCAGGACCCGATATCCCAGTTACCCGCAAGGGTAGGCTGAAAACGCCGGAGCTGGATTTTCTCGGCAGGAGAAAAGACAGCGTCTTTCTCAGCGCGTCTAGGAGGAGGGGCAGCGTCCGTGGGCTTCTCGCATCTGCTGGGCTTGGAAGGGACAGCTGTTCTGCTCCAGTATTCACCACCACCGTGTGCTTGCTTAAGGCAACGTTGGTATATTTATACCTGAAAGGTGCTGAGTTTGACGTAAGTTTTTGGACATAAGACGTCAATAAAGATGTCACTAAGAACTGGTCATTCTTACAGTGCTCGCAGGAGTTCTATTACTAATCAAAACAAAGCAAGCGGGGCTTTCCCAGGTTGATGGGGGGTTTGAGATGTCGAAGGAACTCGGTGTGTTATCTAGGAATCTAAGGAAGTGGCTTCTGCTGTGTCATGGACTGTCATGAGCTGCAGAGACGAGTTACTGAAATATAGCTCTGATTGTTTATGCCATTATAGGGATATGTATTGATTATAGCCGTATAGGGGCATGAGGTCACAATATTGATCGGGGTCCTAGATAGAACACAACACCCACTCCACGAATTTATGTCCATCAAATTACTAAAACTAAAGCAATAAGAAGCACGTGTATACATACCCACCCCAAAATACATTTTGCATTTGAAATGGTGTACTTAAAATACATGGAAATGAATTGGTACTTGTACGTTATCAAGCTTAGTAATCATTCAAAAATATTGCATATGTAATTATTTGAACGATTCTGCGAAGATTTACACATGAAAAAGTCTCTAAATACAGAAAAGAAGGGCGAGACTATTTCATCACATATTAAATACTATTGCATTAAAAAATGTGCTAGAGGCTGCGTTAAAATTTTGTCTCTAGATCTACTAAAAATAGAAGCTCTGTTCTTTATGAATAGTTCTACTTTAAGCAAAAAGACGTGTGCCAGGAAAAAAGGTAAATATTTTGAAAAAAAATTATATTTTCATGGTGAGCGGGGAAAAAAAATAGTTCAAAAACGTTTTTCAGTAGCTTTTGTTGTTCAAAGCTGAAGGCCGAATTCAGAGTTCATGGGAACGCTGTGTGCTGGATTGTTTTCTCAAAAAGGTATTGTTTCTGTTCAGGGGAGAACATCATTTCAGACAGGCTCGCAAAGAATTGGTCTACATATTCAGGTGACAGTTCGACCAAGTTCGATAATGCTGTAACTTGGCAGTTGTGAGAATGATTGCTATCATCAATTTCAGGATCAGCAATGCTCACAGAAGGTCATACCTGGGTGATGCTGCTTTCATTTCTTGCTTCACTGCCACCACCTAGTCGTAGTGCAGGAGTCTCAATGAATGCCGTCATCAGGATTGGTAACCGCTGGGGACAACACGATGCGTGAGCCGTTACTGGACTTAGCAAAGTATCGACGTCCATTGGTATTGCTGATGGTAGTGCAAGACAGGTGTCTAACACTCATTCCTCTCCGCATAGCATACATCAAAGCACAGGTAAGATGCAGGTCTGCCATATAGGTCTGAATGAAAGAAACCAGGTCATATTCAGATCTCGTAGCCGGGCTATCCCAAGGACTTTAGTTATGCGGTCCCGGTAGCGTATTGCTAGGATCGTTTCTTCCATCCGTGCCGGAGTCATGTCTGCGTTTTGGTTTGCCATATCGGAGCAGGAGAGTCAAAAATAAAATACCTGCTACGAGTCCCAAAAGTAGTGGAACGCTGCCAAAAATCAAATGGACAAAATTTGGAAAGATACCCAGGACCGCTTCAAATGGTGTTAACAGCCCCGAAAAAATTGTCTTAAATACATTCGAGATACCACTGGCATTCGACATATTTAGGATTTGGCTAAGCATTTCTGTGAAATGCACCGGGCAATTTGTTGATAAAAGTGTATGTATCTCTGCCGTCGTCCTTGCAACTTGGAGATCAAACGTCTCTTTTGATGACGAGATGGGCACTGTTGTCTGCAAAAGCACAGACTTCATTCTGCTTAAAGTATCAATTCGTATAGAAGAGATATTCAACCTAGGCCAAATCGGAGTCACTGAGTCTCCAGGGCGGTTTGGATACAATGCTTGCATACAGCAAGTGACCATGGAACTCACGCTTAAGAGATATGCTTTCCCTGGCACCAAGCCACAACAGCTGTGATCCGTTATTAGAACGTAAATCCCGTTAGAAAGTTGCCTAAAGAATGGCTCTATTTGTGCTGCAGGTGTGCCATGCTGGTGGCATGAAAGGTTGTTTGAAGTACCCTCAAAGGCCCCATGTAAGTTAATACCTTGGCACAAAAGTATACCGCTTAGTGAATGTTTACACTCATTACCACTAAGAAATACATTTTTGTTGTTCTCACTATAACATGTGTGTGTATAAAGTAATTGTCATGATGACTTAATGTATCCTTTACCCAACTTTTCATATTGGCCTGCCGGTATATATTCATGGCAATTCTTAAATTGGAAAGTTGCTATCGGAATTTTGATAATCCCGTGTATTATCCATTCAATGACAGGTCTTTCTGACATTGTCAATGGTAATCTCTCAAGTTTTTCGATGCTCAGAATTGTATAGTCTGCTCCTTTCTGTGCCAAACTGATTTGTTTATCAGTAGGTTAAAGAATGAAAACAATGACGTTGTGTTGATTAAACGCCATGGCACATAGCCTGAACGAAGATTTTGCAACGTCCAGCCTAGCTGTACAATAGAACGTAATTGGGACTGGCCATGTTGTAACATTAGCAAGTCCTGGTCTATTATATCAATTGCAGATGATACAATACTGTCCAGTGAATATATTCTGGAGGACAGAGTCATTAACCCATTGTCCACAACAGAAAGTGATTTTTCCAAATTAATACGATCAATTTCTCGTATTTTCTCGGCTGTTTCAATTTGAGTTTCTTTCCAAGCCTCGTTGTATGCCGCATATATGCTGGCCGCTATGAAACATTTTTGACGCTGTTTGCGTGTTCCCATAATGAAATCGCGCAAGTCAGCACCATCTTTAAGTAAAGACAAGTGTTGCTTAATTTGTGCCAGTGTGGATGTTTGTAGCCATTCAAGGCAGAGTTTCCCTACACTGTATGTTGTTACTATCCCTGGATGTTGTCTCTGGGAGTATCTAGGGTCTGGTCTGGACATTTTCAACCCCTGTGATTTGTTCAGGAATCTATCTTGACAATTACTCGTGTCTGTAGGCCAGATCAACCACTTTTTCCAATCAGGATGTGTTCTGTTTTCATTTAAAATTTTGGATACGTCTATTTCAATATCTGTGGTTGCATTATCAGGTATTGGCTTTGGAATAGACGGTTTATTAAGGTCTTTAATCTTAGCTAGGCCAAGACAGGTTGTTTGTTGAATTGTGTCATTCAAGAACATTATTTGTTCCGGGATCATGCAGGCTCGAAATAATGCTTCTAGGCCTTGTACCTGCCAATCTTTTGTACCCCAGATGGTTTTTGTTTCAATGTTATTTTTCCAGAAATCAAAACCAAATGTAATCATTTTTTCATAAAATGATTCTGAATATATCAATTTAGTATTTGTCAGCATGGTTTTCCTCCCTGTTTTATCCAACAGTTTATAATAAAATGTTTCTGCATTACTTGTGTTGAACCCTGAGAAGTATTGGAATTTCTCATAGAATGTTTTTGAACTGCTTTTAGGTAGAGTAGCACAATGTTCCCATTGGTTATATTTAAAATCATTTCTAGGTTGGGCAGATTTATGTAAGTAGTGGTCTGCGTAATGTGAAAAACAGTACATCTGTTCATAATTAGATGAGCCTTGTAAATAATCATGTTCTGTAAATTTTGCTGACAGCACCAAATCTGACATCATATCATTTATACTTTTAAAGTCCCAATCATCAGAGAATGTACTCTGTTTTACAAAGTCACTTAATGAAACTTTGAACTGGTGAGGATATTTCAAGATCTCAACAAGGCCATATATTTCATAGTCTGTCTTGTCCCAAACTACCCCGCCGGGTATTGGAATGGCTGTGACATTTACCGATGATAGTTCTCTTTTCTCCACGTGAGATGATCTGTGTGGTTTCAGAACTAAGTTGATGTTCTGACTTGCTGTGTCCATTGAACTGTAATAAATTTTCCAAAAATTAAAACTAAAATTAGGCATAGTAGGAGTATGAGTACCCCTGATACAATCCAATGCTCAATCAATGGTGTATTTAGATATACTTCTTTGACTTCATGAAAGAGTTCTGTTGCTTTTTCTTTAAAAGTCGTTGTTTCTGGCGTCACTTCAGGGTCGCTTTGATCTTCAGAAAAGTTATCGAAATTGATGAAGTAGCCAGATGCAGTTCTGTCAATTGTTGGAATTGGTTTTTCAATTTGCCTTTCATTCGCACATTCTGATGCTACATCATTGTAGACTGGTGTTTCATGACGAACTGTTTCAATCTGTGTTTCAAGAGGGACAAGTTCCATTGCATTTCTGCATAGTCCTTTTTTATTCACTACAGGTTTATCAAATGTGATTAGTCTTTCAGTTTGAACCTCTTGGATACTCGCAAATTTTGGTATTCTGTTACTTCTTGGGAGTCCACTGGGCCTGCAGTTGATTGTAGGCCACATAATTGTGGTTTTACCAGGTCGATTGATACAACTCTGTTCTCCTTTTTACCAGCAAGAGGCGGTAGTACTACTGATCTTGTTCCGTTGATTGCTAAGACGGGTACTGCTTTTCTGTAAGAAGGCCCAAATTCCTTCTTCACCGCTATTTTTTCTCTGACCAGATCCCCAATCTTTGGAATCCAGACAGGTCTTGCTGGGACAGGTGGTGTGGCTTCAGTGGTCGTTGGCTGTTGTTTTAACTGTATGTTGCTCAGGGCTTTTCTTGTTTCATTTAAGTCCTGTAAAACAGCCAAACGATCTTTGATATCAAAGTCTTTATTCTTATCTTCTACCACTGAAGCTAGACTATCTAAGTCCTGAACATGCATTCTAGTTCTGAACAATAGTTCGTACGGGCTGAAACCTTTTAGAGAATTTCTTGGCAGGTTGTTAAGACTACGTTGGACACTTATTAAATGTTTGACCCACCCATCACCCGAACCTAATACCTTTGCCATTATAGATTGCTTTATGTCTCGGTTTTTTCTTTCCACTACGCTATTTCCCTCAGGATGAAATGGACAAGAGAATCGCAATCCAATGCCCATGCTGGTCATGGCCTCCTTATAAGCTCGAGAGCTAAAAGCAGGACCCTGATCAGAACGAAGCATGGCAATTGCGTATGTGCCGATAAAGACTCGCAAATCTTTTATAACAGTTTTGGCATCAGCCGAGCGCTGGGGCCACATTTAAATGAATCTAGTCTTAAACAAATAATAGGACGCTGGATTGCATGTGTAGATAGCTCTATGCTACCTTCATACATGGCCATGGCATTACTCCGCTTGACTCGTTATTGCGGTCCCTGTCGCAGTCTGGGCAGTTCTTTACAAATTTATAATGGTGCAGGCTCATCCCCGGCCACCAGTATACTGATTGTAATTTGGTCAGAGATTCCTTCATCTTTTTGTGCCTTGGACCTTCACCCATGTGTGCGTCTGCTATTAATAACTTTCTCCGATTCGTGTTTGGAATTACCCTATCCCCCACTCCAGGGATTCGAGCAAAAGGAATGGAGTTTGCATCAATTACGTACATATAATTGAGTGGCTAGTTCACAGGTAGTGCTGCACAGTTGCCTTTTGCAGACGTTTTTACTGCCAGCATGGTTTCCCGGTCTATGTATTTTTCTGAACGCTTTTTTGTGGCTACGGAAGCCGGTTTACTTGCTTCCGCTATGGCTCTATTAGCCAATGAATTCCCTGCAACGTGAACGCCATCACGTCGATGACTCAGAATGTGTATCACGTGAGTTTTTTGTAGTTCTTTCTGTAAAATAACTACTTGTTCCCAAAGCATTTTATGCTTGATTGTGGCACCTGTGTCATCCCTGTAATCATTTTGAACCCAGCTCTGCAAATCATTATTGTATGAGTTGACGCAAAAATGCGAATCGCACACGATTAGTGTCGGGAATTCACGTTCTGCATTTTCAAGCGCCATCTTTAAGGATCTGATTTCAGCTCGCTGAGCCAAACATTTTCTCAGTGATTCAGTTTTTGTTATTTTCGGTCTGAATTTACCGCAGAGCCAGCGACCTTTAATAATCGTGCAGGCTGCATCGTAGGATTTATCTTCTACATTGTAGTGCTGTACAAATCTGTCTGTATAGATTATACAGGAGTACTGTTCTAGAGGGAGAATTTCGATTGGCAGAGGATATTCTTTTTCATATTTCAAATCATTCAGTTTTTTCATGTGCGGGGCGAAAAAGTATTTCACGTCTTCTGCAGCAAGAAAATTTTCCCACTGTATCCATTTCGGATCCAGTGATACTGTAGGCAGGTTTACTGGGCTGAATAGTGCCTCGAAGGCTGATTCTGCTGTGAGAACAGTGATCCTTTTGCCTTGTGCTAGTGCTCGTTCTTTCGCTATAGCAGTTTGCACTGCCTTTACAGTATTTTCTTTGAGACTGACTGTTTTTTCTGCTTGGGTGTACAAATGTGATTTGTAAGCTATTGGAACCGTTTCTCCCTCATTAGAGGTCAGGTACGTGAATCCGCATCTTCCTGGGATGATTCGGATTACGAGGTTGCGTGTATTGTCACGTGTTTCTAATTTTGTTTTCGCTAACATGTCTGTTTGCAGTGATCTCAAAATTTCCGTGTGTTTTTGAGTCCAGTTGATTGGTTTAAAATCAGGTTTAATTAATTTGTAGAGAGATTTAATCCTCTCTGCGTAGTTTAGAATATAAGTTCTTCCGAAATTCAGGAAGCCTAGAATCGATTGTAAGTTCTTCAGCGTTTTTGGTGCTTGGAGTACAGCGCACTTCTCTAAGAAGTTGTCCGCTAGGCTTTTTCCTTCACTTGATAATTTGTATCCTAAGAATAAGACTGTTAGATGGGCAATTCTTGATTTTTTAAAGTTGAATTTGTAACCCTCTGCTGCGAACCCAAGTATTATGGTGTTCACCCTTTTCAAGTGAGTATCCAAGTCGTCGTCAGTGAGATAGATGTCATCGGCATAAGATAATGCCTCATCATCATAGATCTGTAGTAACTCTGTTACTCTGGCTGAGAATAGTCCTGGGCTGTTCTTGAATCCCTGTGGGAGCCTACAGAAATTTTTCTGTGACCCCATTATTGAGAAAGCGGTCAAGTACCTGCTTTCTGGTGCAATATTTTGGCAAAAGAACCCATTAGATATGTCTAATGTCGTTTTGTACTTTTTGCGAACTATGTTATTCATTAGTGCAGCACTATGCGAATTTTGTACCGCAAATGTTTTGCAACATGAGTTAAGGTGTCTGTAGTCCAAAACTAGACGATATGAATCGCCCGTTTTTGGAGACAGGAAACAAAGGATTGTTCATTTGAGAGGTGCATGTTTCAATTACCCCTTGGTATTCAAGTTGATCTAAAATCTCCCTGACCTGTTTTTTAGCTTCTTGCTTAATTGGGTACTGCCTTTGTGCAGTCGGTTGACTTTTTAACTGGATTTTGTGAGGAGGAGAGTCCTCATCCCATCCTACATGATTTTTGTATAATGCTGGTGCCTGGGCTACTGCCCATTTCCTTGCATATATATATTTAGTGTGAATTGGAATGTGATTTCAGAAGGCAGGCATAATCATTTCTTCGCCATGAGGGCACTCCCTGACAAACTCTGGGGGCCAATCTTTCTCGGTTAACAGGATATCATAGCCTTTTGAGAGGTTATCCCAAAATAGACCCCTTATTTTTCTAGTCTTATCTCCCTCTATACGCAGTGTTATTTCGTATATCTCATGAGGTTCGCTAACTCTGGTGTCGGCAGTTTCTACCTGAATGTATTCATTTGTGTCCACTGTCTCCAGATGACTCATCAGGATCTTGCGAGCTATGGTGATTTCTGCTGCACTGTCTAGCATTGTCTGTGCCCACTCTCCGTTTTTCAGCTGTGTCCTCAGTATTCTCGGCATGTTCGATTACTCTAATACTGGCTACCTTCTTCCTTGGGAATTGTAATTTTTTACTTTGAGCAGGTTCCTTGTCTTTGGACTTGGCGTGCTCTTCCCTTGGGTCTGACCGTCCCCTTCTTTCCGATTTCTGTGAAAAAGATCGAGAGGGACGTGTATCAATACTTTGATATCTATCAGGCCTTTTCAAGTTATCCCTATTTCTAAGGTTATATCTTTTCTCAGAGTGCTCCCTCTGGGGAGACTGGTGTTCTCGAGTCGGAGTTCTTTCCCTCCGCCGAGGAGACCTTCCTCTGGACTGGAAAACTTTTTCTTTGGGAGTGGATTGTTTATTTCCATCCCAGCTCTTTTTAGGAGTGTTTAGATTATTTTTAATAAACAATTTTTCAGGATTTTCGAGTAGTTGGGGTTTTACTGGTTTCCCACCCAAACTATCTCTACCTAATTCTTCATAGCATTTTTCTATGATTCTGGCAAGTTCAATTGGTTGATCTGTTATATCTGTTTCGTTCAATTTCTGGTGGATCGCCACAGATGCTGCTTCTCCTTTTATGTTGGCTAGTAATATAACCGAGACCTGCTTGAAGTCTTTCAGTAATTTCATGCCAAGAGTTAAAGCTGGTTCTGGACCGTATTCATTCTTAATTTGTTTTTGGACATCCGGTATTACCGCCATGGACGGAACACCATGTGTTTTTGTGTAAATGGAAGCAAAGACTGTACCCCAAGTGTCACAGTCCTCCACATGTGGTGCGACCCCCATTGGAAGGCAGATAGTCAGAATTCTGTGTTTCTCAATAGGGGTAGTATTCAGAAATACTGCCTCTATTTGAGTAATTTTCGGCGCTAACCAGAAAGGAATTTGTTCCCTTTTTGCGGGAGTTTTTCCAAGACATGATTGTATGTTTTGTGCTGTAATTTTATTTGTGTTCCCCTGATGAGGGGGCAGCTGTGGAACATTAACAGCTGTTTGGACTGTTGCAGTCCGCATTACATATTGGACTAACTGTCTATGTATTTTAATCAGTAATTTTAGCTGTGCTAAAAGTTCTTCTTTTGACATTTTATCAATGTCTGGATGTGGTGTGTAGCTGGCTAGAACCGGCCACGTTGCTCCTGGTCTACCTAGTGGACCGAGCCTGGTGATGTGATCATTATGTTTTAGGGCGCCTTTAAACCAGAGCAGGTGCTCTTGGTATTTTAATGGTATTTCAATCTCCTCAAAAGGAGCGTACTCTTCCGGTGGTTACTCTATTTTGTAATAGTGAAACTCGTGTGTTGTAGCTTTTGCTACTGGAAAGTTTATCCAAGAATAGAATACCTCTGTCTGCCGATATTCGTGTGCCTCTATCACGAAAATGACTGTACCACCTTGTGATGTCAGTCCGTTTTCTATAAGTTTTAAAGTTATAGTTTTTCTTATGTTGACCGGAATGAGGATAGCTTTCTGGTCATTCTGTAGGAGGCTCGTGTCATCCTCCAGTAGTCGGGCTGCTAATCTAGCTGCTTCCCTTTCCTCATCACTTTCCGACATTTTACATGCAGAAAGGTTTTTCTGTTTGCAGATCAAGTTTCAAGGAAATCAAAGATTAGGTGCACAATATTTTGGAACACTGTATCCTTCAACGTTGACTAAACCAGAAACTCTACATAGGAATCTCTTCCTACTAAGTCCCGGCGGATTTTAACCTTTCACCCACTCCAGACGTCTATTGGAGTATTTACGGGAGAAAGGGTCTGTGTGAAAAAGCACGACTGAGTTACTCTAACGTCACGTTAGTTTTATCGCCTTACCAAACGTTGGGCGCCATGTAGTGTAGTTCCTATTTTCCCTATAGGCCCTGTACATTGGAATAACATAAACAGCAGTGTAGACATAGGAGTGCGGTCTTCTAGGTCTCTACTGACTATGTTAGACTTAATTTAGGTTTGCGCCAGCTAGCTCAGAGGTCACTGGAAACTTTCTTGACTGAATAGGAAGTGATCAGCTTCCCTGGCTCAGACAAAAAGGGTTTCAGCTTCCGACAACCGCATAAACATGACAACTTTGCTCCTCAGAATAAGAGTCAATCTCTAAAGTCGTGTGAAACAATAGACAGCTATTTCACTCAGTCAGTTGTGCAGATTTTACTTTCACCAGGATGCAGAGAATAGAGAGATGAGCGTTTTTCAATAAAAGATATTATTTATTGTGCAGTCTTCCTTCTCATGCAAGAGTAATGAATTGCCACAATTGCAAAACTTGTTATTATGAAAAGTGCGTACAGTAAGAGGAGTATTACGAAATAATACTGTAAAAGCATTGATATGGTTTCTTAGCCATAAGATGGTTAAAATGAATAAAATATATACATTCATATATACATTAGCTAACGATCTCAACTGGTGCTTCTAACTACGCCTACCCCGGTGTACCTGACCTAAGCCTAATACATGGGAGGGAGTAAGTAAGTAGCAGTTTAAGTTAAGTTGGTTTTGCCAAGAGTTTGTTTCAAGAATTCTCTCCAAGGGTTTAGTTAGCACCGTACCTCTGGAATAGAATGCAGGAGGGCTGGTATCTCCTCTCAGGACCCGATATCCCAGTTACCCGCAAGGGTAGGCTGGAAACGCAGGAGCTGGATTTTCTCAGCAGGAGAAAAGACAGCGTCTTTCTCAGCGCGTCTAGGAGGAGGAGGGGCAGCATCCGTGGGCTTCTCGCATCTGCTGGGCTCTGGAAGGGACAGCTGTTCTGCTCCAGTATTCACCACCACCGTGTGCTTGCTTAAGGCAACGTTGGTATATTTATACCTGAAAGATGCCGAGTTTGACGTACGTTTTTGGACATAAGACGTCAATAAAGATGTCACTAAGAACTGGTCGTTCTTACAGTGCTCGCAGGAGTTCTATTACTAATCAAAACAAAGCAAGCAGGGCTTTCCCAGGTTGCTGGGGGGTTTGAGATGTCGAAGGAACTCGGTGTGTTATCTAGGAATCTAAGGAAGTGGCTTCTGCTGTGTCATGGACTGTCATGAGCTGCAGAGGCGAGTTACTGAAATATGGCTTTGATCGTTTATGCCATTATAGGGATATGTATTGATTATAGCTGTATAGGGGCATGAGGTCACAATATTGATCGGGGTCCTAGATAGAACACAACACTCCGATATAAGGACCGTATCATCCACTTATAATAAAACCGGCAGACCACGTCAACCTACCTGCGGATAATCAACCCTTTTTGTCGTTAAAACTTTGTCCAAATCATTAATATACAATTTAAACAGGAAGGGGGCCAAAATACATGATTGGCGTACTCCGCTCTTTATGGAAAAATTGCGAGAAACTCTGAGAAGGGAGGAGCCATGAGGCAGCACAGAGCCAGCAGGAGAAGGATTGCAGCTCCCTCCAGGAACAAGATCTTCTAGGAAGCATTGCAAGGTAAATCAGCATTTGCAATATATGGTTTTGCAATATAGGCATTAGCATATATGCAAATCATATATGGTTTGGATAGGAATTGTTAGTTGTGGAATTGTGTTGTGTTGTGTGTATTGTATCTGTGTAGTGAAATAACGTGGCATGGTGTGCAATGTAATTATGTGGCTAGTAATTGTATGGTATTGAGTGTACTTGAAATATGTGGAATGGGATTGTGTGTCATGGAGTGGGATTGTTTGTCTTGGAGAGAGATTATCTGGAATGATATTTTGTGTTATGGAGTGGTATGTAGTGGAGTTGACTTATGTGGTGTGCTGTTAAATATTGTAGCATGGTGTGGAATTTTGTGGTGTAGATTGGATGTATGTGGTGTGTAATTGTGTTGTTGGATTGAATTATGTAGTTTGTTGAATTATGTGGTTTGGAATGTAAATGTATAGAGTTGAATTTGTGTGACGTGGAAGTGTGTGCTGTTGAGTGAAAATGATGTTGATTGGTATTATGAGGCATGGTGTGAAGTGTGGTTATGTGGAATGTTGCTGCGTGGCATAGTCTGGATTTATGTGGAGTGTATTTATGCAATATGGAGTAGAGCATAATTGTGTGGAGGTAAATTATGTGGTACTGAGTGGTATTATGTGGAGTGTAATTATGTTGTGTGATGAATTGTGTGGGATGAATTGTGGAATTGTGTGACGTGTGGAATTATGTGGCATGATGTGGTGTATAATTGTGTGGATTGGAATTATGCAGCATGTTGCAGAGTTGTATTTTGTGGAGGGTAATTGTGTGTTTTGGAGTGGAGTGTAAATATGTTGTGTGAAGTATAATTATATAGGTTGAAGTGGAATTATGTGTAGTTGAATTGTGTTGTGTGGAGGGTAATTATGTGGTTTGGAGTGGTATTAAGTTGTGTGGAATGTTATTATGTGATGTGGAATTGTGTGGTATGGAGTTAAGTGGAAATGTGTGTGTTTTTTAATTGTTAGGATTGTAATTATGTGGTATGGAATGTTGTAGTGTTAAATTATTTATAGTAGAATTGTGTGGCATGGAATTATGAGATGTTCAAAAGTGCTGTGTGTGGTAGACAGCATAGCTGCCAAGGTTTCAGATTGCGATGTGTGATATTTTCATAATTTCAGTGTAATTATGAGTGACATTTCAACGACTATGAGTGACACTTTCTTGTGAGCAAATCAAGCAATGAAGGGGAGGGAAACATATAAATATTAGAAATGACGCCCATTTGAGCAACTAGAAACTCTAAGAAAGTTACTTAACTAAAGTGCGCCTACAGCAGGCTACTGAAAACTGAGCAGAGTCAGACTGTTTGAATGTCACCCATTAATACAGTTTAATTATGAAAATGTCACACTTACCAATCTGAAACCATGGAGTGGGTCAGTGTGAAAATGTGCTCTAATTGACGAGTATTCCTCTGCACCCTCATGGTGACCAGCCTACCAGGTGTCTTTGCAAACATGCAAGCGCCAAGCAGTTTTCCATCAGCTACTTGTTACTGTAACTCTACAAAATAAATACATAGGATTTTCTCTGCAGAAATCAGAGGTTTGCCTGCACCTGGTTACACTTAATCCAGCACTTTAAAAAAGGCACTTCATTCAATGTACAATCAGGCCTCCCATAATGTCTGCTTACTCTGCGTAGAAATGCTGCAAAGTTGTTTTTAAAAGCTAATCTGTGGTCAGATTAAACCTTCCAAAAAGAGCTGCTTTTATCTATGAGTAATCAGTCCGTTTCTGGGATGCTAAAATCAAAGTAAGACCCTGTAACCTACCCTCTAGTGCCTCCTCAGTGATCTTCTGTCTGAGGTAGGGTGCAACGGGGATCCAACATGTTTTAGAACTATGTGGTCTAGACTGCCCTGGGCTGAAGTGTTTCATCCATTTAGCCAGGAGTGTGAGAGGAGGGGAGATCCGAGCCTGAAGCAATGTGTGCAGTCATGCCTCTGATGCACCCAGACTAGAGTTAGGCCACAGTTCCCTGCGCCACGGTAGGCACCTAGACCCTTGGCGCAATCAGTTCGTCTGTGGATCAAGGTCTGTAGGTGCATTAATACACCTGCTGGACGGAGGGGGACCTGAGGCCTCTTCTGTGTTGTGTAAATTGGGCCTCACGGGACTGCGACCAGCAGGCAGAGGCCCGAACTTGAGAGGATGGATGAAGCAATATAGTAGGCTGTTAAAGCATGCCTCTTGTTGGACTCTAGTCAAAAGAAGAGCACTGAGGACCGCAGGAGGGCCAACAGGTATTGGATGGCTGCGAGGTGAATGACCACAGTAACAGGTGGAACTACGAGAGATGACTGGAGGCGCTAACCCTTGGAGGAGCAATAATTCATGGCAGTAAGGGGAGGGAAGGTTATGTCTAAGCACTCCGAGAGTGTATTGTGCGGTATCAAAACAATGTCACCTGGGTACAGTAGCGCTTTTGGAAACCATTGTCCCTCATTTAGCAATTACTCAATGTAACACCCCTAATCAGTGCAGCTATATATCTATCTTGCATCTGAACAAATTAACGCTCTGA
Source organism: Lissotriton vulgaris (assembly GCF_964263255.1). Lineage (NCBI taxonomy): Eukaryota > Metazoa > Chordata > Amphibia > Caudata > Salamandridae > Lissotriton > Lissotriton vulgaris. Next base: position 1,375,279,010 of record NC_141685.1, on the reverse strand, counting down.
CACAGGTAAGAGTTACCAATACACCTAGGTCACAGGTTTTACAGGACCTTCCAATTAACTTTTTTGTTTTTCATTCCAGTATGTCAGCTGCTGAAAGTAGCTATTGCCGCCATGTGAAAGCTTAGAAGAAAACAAGTAGGAATCAGCCTGGAAACAGACTCCCGCATCTTACTCCTTTAATACTTGCTCATCCTTATTTCCGGTCCCCCAACAACACAACAGCAATGAAATTGATCACTTCAGCGCTGTGGTGTCATCTTGTTGGAATCTTAGATCCTGGCTCCTCCATGCAGAGTGGCCAATTTTGCCCATCGCTCCCTGCAAGAATGCAGAATTATCCTGGGTCACATCACCCACACCAGTGCCCCGGTGCCCTTCTGGGGGTCCTAGCTACGGTCAGGAAAAAGTCCTTGCATATGTCACACTTTAAACGGCTGACATCGTAGAGCTGTCGGTGCATGGCGCACGCCTTCAACAAATCCTCGTAAGACCTAACTTTATGGACATACTACAGAAATACGGCAAAATGTTGTGGGCATAGAAAAGGGACATTCATTACAGGACTACCACACAGGCAGCTGCACTGCATAACAAAATATACTGCATCGCGTTTAGGAGACAAGGGATGTGTAGGAAAGTGGGTTTCTGTTGCAGTAACCCCCCCCCCACACACACTCTTTTTGCCAGACTACTGATGCACTTTTACTTGGTGTGTCCTGGGTCCCTGCAAATCAGGTTCCCAGGGCCTATGTTCTTTCCCCAAATTAAACCCATTTGGCATCTCTGGCCACAGGTCAGCCCCTGGTAAATGGTACCACAGGTACCCAGGGCACTGTGACCAGAGAATGCCTCTAAGGGCTGCAGCACTTATTGTACCACCCTTAGAGGTCCTGTACCACTACACTGCCTTTGCAGGCTGCTTGTCTTGGTGCAGAACAAAGTGAAGAGTCGACATGGCATACATCCCTGTGTGTCATGACTACAACCCACTGCCCTGGCATAGATCAGTCACCCCTCTAGTTGGGTGCACTATACCAGTGGTGAGGGCACAGGTGCCTGAACCTTGTACCCCTACAGTATCTAAGTCCATTCCTAGACATTGTAAGTGCAGTGTTACCATTAAGAGTATATGGTGCTGGGAGTTTGTCATTATGAATTCCAGAGCACCAAAATGGCTACTCTGAGACTGAGTAGTTTGGTATCAAACTTCATAGCACATTAAACCCACACTGATGCCAGTGTGGGATTTAATGAAAAATGCACACAGAGGGCATCTCAGAGATGCCCCCTGAAAACTAACCCACCTCTAGTGACCTGACTGAGTGGCTGCTTAGGCTGCCACCACCAGACATGTTTCTGGACCCCTGGGTCGAGAGCCTGCTGCTCTCGGGGGCCTGAAACAATTCACATCCTGGGATGAGGTGACAAGCCTCCTCCTTCCCCAGGATGGGCAGGGTTCATGAAGGGGAAGCATCAAAGGCTTGCCGCCTTTGTGAGCAACCCCAGACTACTTGTTGCTTTCAGCAACTGGTCCCCACTGGTTTGCCCCCCAGTTTGGACAGGAGAACTGGTGAGAAAGACAAGTTAGGAAGAGATGTGTGCCCACCTCTGCCAACTCCACCCCTTAGGAGGGGGAGGCCAGGTGAAGCACAACTCTGAGTCCCTGCCATCTTGAGGATGGGGGCCCAACCAACCAGGGACAGGCATGTGCCCCCCATAGGGGGTGTATCCACCCCAGGGAAGGGACGCATTGGTCCCTGCCATCTACCTACCTGTAACACCCCGAAAACTAGTATTTAGGGGGCACCCTGAACCTTGCTTCCTTACATCCAGAAATGACAAGAAGAAAAGAAGAAGGACCGAACAGCCGTGCAGCCAGCTACCATGAGGAAGACACTCACTGGCTTAGCCCCAGCCCTACAAGCCTGTCTCCACTCGAACTTGCTCCTGCAAAATCCCGGTGTGTCCTGCAGCCAGCAACCTCAAAAACCCCCGAGTACCTGCCTGCCTTCACTCCTAAAGACTGCTTCTCCCCTGAACACCGGATTTGTTCAACTGCAACTGCTGGCAGCAGCCGAAGACCGCATATCCAGCCCACCCTGCACCTGCCGAACTCGTCCCGAGCTCAAGTGGAAAAACACCACGAAGAGGTCACCCCAGCGATCCATTACCGAGATCCAGTGACCTCTGACCTGCCTCAAGCCTCCAGCCAATGTCTGCAGTCTAAATCCAGAAGATCCCCTTAACCGCAACCAGGAGTTGGTAAGAAGATTTGACCCCAAAAGGCATCCCTGCATCTGACGCCCCACGGCTTTGTGTGCCCAAACCGATGGTGCCTAACCAACCCTTAATTTCCCAACTTACCTCTCTGGGTTGCACCGCCAGAAGTCCTTCGTCTCCCTGCCTGCGGATCTTGTTTCTTTTTCACGTGCTCTCAGTTTCATATCCGGCTGGGACGCTACATTCCTTACAGGAAGAAATCAACAAATTTGTATGGGCGGACAGGCATCCTCGCCTTCACAGAGATCTTAGTTACCGATCTCCAGATGAAGGCAGATACAGAATCCCTCATCCCCTTCGCTACTACCAGGCAATGCAATTCAGGGTATTCCTGGATCGGTCACGAGCCAAATCCGAGAAGAACTGATTATTTAAAGACTGGACATTAGCGGGCCAAGCATTTTGGGGCATTCAATTCCTCCCTAAGCACGCGCAGCCCAAATCGCTATATCTCTCTCCCATCACTAAGGCATCACTGACAGTTTGGGATAGTCTAGCGACACAAAGGAGCTTCACTACCTTCTCCTCGCCACTCACCCCCATAGCCAATAGCCCAGATTTTTACCCAGGCTTTGAGGACCCTTTATTTCAAGTCTGGGTGCAGTCAGGCTGCAGATCGGTAGGCCACTTATTCGACTTGGAGGGCCCACTCTCCTTCAAAACACTCTGGGGAATTATGCTGAAGGTTCATGAACGTCCCAGGTATCCGCACCCCCTCCTTAAAAATCTAAAAGATGTGGACATTCCAGGGAAAAATCATAACACATGCGTGCGCGGCGCTCGCTCCAATTCGCCCCCCATCCCTTGTAATGAGAACAGGCTGAACAAAAAGGGAAGCCCTGGAAAAATAGAGGGAAGCTCTCAGGAAAACAGGGACTGGTCCTGGGTCTCAAAAACATTAAACAACAAGTATACCTAATGCAGAAAAGAAAAGTGCATCTGGCAAATGGAGGCGGGCCCCCAACATGGAAGAAGTGCGACCAGCTTACGTCACGTTCTGCTCATGGAATGTCCATGGGTTTAAAGATATGGGTCAGGACCGTGAAACATTAGCGCTCCTTATTCAACATGACATAATCCTGCTCCAGGAAACGTGGAATCTGCTTCCAACCTCAATTCCTGGATTCATAGAATTCCACATTTCGGCAGAAAAATTCTCGAACTTCGGGCACCCAAGAGGGGGCCTTTCAACTTACGTAACACAAAATCTGGACTGGTCATCCGAGGAATTGGACACGGGACTAATTGGGTCCAAGTGACCAAACTAAACGGCATACATTTGTTTGATGAAAGTAGGTGGCAACTACTAGTAATCAATGTTTATATCCATCCTGAAAGAAAAAAACAGAATGAAAAATACAAAACTTTAACAAATTTAATAAAATCTCTACAGAAAAGTCATCAGCACTGCCAAATGGTTATTTCAGGTGACTTTAATTGCAACCTCATAGCAAACTCCCTGCGCAAAAGTAAAAAGCAAAATAACCTGGGAGCCAGAACACTAGTGGACAAACTAGAACCTCTCGGCCTGACAATCTTGAACGGGAAAATCACGGGTGACATTCCAGCGGCTGTTACATTTTTGAGCGGAAAAGTGTCTTCAACAATAGATTTTTTCATCACCAGCAACAATCTGCTTTCACTAATCGACACTTTTAAAATTACAGAAAGAGTCGAAAGTGATCATCTGCCCCTTATCGTAAGAATGACCATCAAAGCAAAGCTTGCCCAAAAAATTAAGTCCATATCACAATACCCTGAAAAGTTTAGCTTCTGAAAACTAAAATGGCAGGGAACAGTGTCACAAGCCATCCAGGAGACAGTTAGGGAATACCTGGGCAAACAGGGCCCACAAGCAGCAGCCGATTGCATCAAAACTTGGGAACAGCTGGCCCAGTTATTAGTCCAAAGATTCCCAGCCACATCAGGCGGACTTCAAGGATGGCGACTAAAAGAGAGCCCTGGTTCAATAATGAGCTGCGAGATCAAAAAAGAGAGCTTGCAAGAGAGGTACGACAACAATCACGAGCAGCAAACAAAGGAAGTAAAATAAAAAATTGGAAGCTGTGCCAATTAAGGATCAATTATAGGAGGAACCTGAGTAGAGCAAAAATAGCGTACAAGGGGGCTATCTGGATACAATTATTGTCCGCAAGCAAAAAGACCAATAGCAGCGACTTCTGGGGCATAATAAACAAATTGTCAACTGGCCCAACACTACAGCAAGAAGCGGGAATCGGTCAAGAAACGTGGGTTCACCATGTGAAAACCCTGTACAGCAACATAGCATCAGGCCCTGCAGAACGGCCTGGAGGGCAGCATCCTGTCCAAGAGGAAATGCAATCAGTTCCCAACCCGCACTATCTGGGAGGAAGAGTAACCAGTCCAGAGGCAGCTAGTAAAGAGCCGAATAACTTGACCAATGCAAAGGAACTAAGAGGTCATATTTTAAAACTCAAGTCCAAGGGTGCGGCAGGTCCAAATGGCCTCCCCAATGCTATCTTCAAGAATGACCCAGATTTCTGGTCCTCCTACCTTACTCCCATCTTCAATGAGATCTACATACAGTGCAAAGTCCTGGCTTCCTGGAAAGGGAACATTATCCACCCTATATATAAAAAAGGTGACCACCGTAAGCCGGGCAATTACAGACTGATCTCACTGATCGACGTGGAGGCCAAGCTTTATGCTTCTTGTCTGTTGGCCCAGCTCCAAGATTGGATGGAGGAAAAGAACATAATCCCCTAGTTCCAGACGCGCTTCAGGCAAGGGATGGGCACCTCAACCAACCTGGCCACCCTAGCACTCTTAACTGAAAAAGCTGCAAGAAAGAAATCCAGACTCTTTGCATGCTTTGTGGACATCAAATCCGCTTTTGACCGAGTAAGCAGGAGTCTTCTCTGGAACAAACTCAAGGGCTGGGGCTTGCCAGGAGAATTGCTTAACGCCATAACTGCCCTTTACACGGAAACCTGGGCTAGAGTAAAGCTGGGCGACAGGTGTAGCACAACCCGAGCATTTTTACGCAGCGAGGATTGAAACAAGGATGCGTTCTAGCTCCCAGCCTCTTTAATCTGTTTCTATCAGATATCACACAGCATATTGAAAAAGCTGATTGTCACCCTCCGAACATGGCCAACGAGTCAGTCGCCATCCTACAATATGCAGATGACATTGTCTTGTTGAGCCAAACTCCTATTGGCTTACAGAGATCACTAAACTATTTAGCATCCTACTTGGATCAGGTACAACTGGAGCTAAACAAAGAAAAAACAAAAATTGTTCGCTTAATGGATCCTAAAAAAACAAAGTTTAAATGGTCAGTAAAAGGGGCAATTGTAGAAGAGCAGCGCTCATATAAATATCTTGGCATAATAATTGAGCAGGGCACATCTCACAAGGAACACAAATTTGCCTTAAAAGCTAAAGCCCAATCATTAATCTATGCTTACAGACTATTCCGAAAAGAAATAGACTGTCCGAACTACACTCATCTGCTAAAAGTCATGGCCGCACAAATCCAGCCCAGTCTATCGTACGGTTTAGTCACTTGGTGTGGAAAAGATGCAATCTTATTGAATGAGCTCCAGACTTGGATTTACAAGGCTGTTTTTGAGCTGCCTAAATCTGCCTCTCCTTCTCAGGTTCGACTGGAATTTGGCTTACAGCACCAGAAATACCGGGTAATGAGTAGCTTCGTCAAACTCTGTCATAAATTCTGCTGCTCCAACCCGGACACCCTGAACAATCTATGCTGGAATGAAATTAAGCACCAGATGAACCTAGAAACACTGAGTTCATGGGGAAGCTTTTTAAGAACAGCTCTGACCGAGCTGGAACTACAAACAGCGTGGGAAAATGGGGAAGATAGAGTAAGCTTTTGCAAAGCCGTAAATGCCGCAGCTACAAAAGAAATCCTTGCTGGCTGACAAAAAAGCAATCACCAAGCGCCGGCATGGGTGGACAGTTATCAACTCATACAGAACCCTAAGGCCCCAAAATTATTTATCCGCTCACTTCAGCTTGCAATTAAAAAAGAGTTTTATACACTTCCGCATGGGCTTTCATGATTCAAAAGACCTGTATCCAACCTGGAAAAAGCCTTATCAATCCGCAAACTGTTGACTATGTGGTTTTAAATCGGAATCTGTAACCCACTTATTATGTGCTTGTCCAGCAGGCCTGGAACAGAGGAGACAGTATTTAAAATTTATCTTCAATGATTTGAACATTCGCTCATGCAGACAAGCAGTGATAAGCTGGCTGGAAGGTGCTTCCATTATCTTGGTCTGCAGGGGCGTCAAATTCATGACAATGGTCAGAAACCTTTTACGGCAAGCTGACGGAGAGCAAACAAAATAAGCAGGATCAATGTCACCTTTTAACAGCCGAGCAATAAAACTAATGAATGGACAGCATGCTTACCAGAGTCTAGCAGCAGGTCGCAAAAAGTGGTGCATGAATATTAAAATTTCGGAACACTGGGGCTTACATAATACAATCATCTTTTTCAAAAGGTCTCTAAATTTTTGTAGCCCCTCACAAGTTTTAATGAAAAGTAACAATATCCTTTTATATAATTGTTGAACCATGTCAAAATTAGGTGTATTTATAAAAGTAATGACATTTTTATACGTTTTAAGGACACTGGGGGGGGGTTGTAATGATTTTAATTAATCAAACAATAAACTTACTACGTACCACTCTGTACAGACTTTGCACTTTTTAAAACAGAGCACTGGCACTACACTCAAATCTGACATTGGGTACTACAACCCTGTATGCACCCTGGGGCAGAATGATAACTCATCCCTTTAGAAGGCTGGCTCTTGTCAAGGACTTCAGGCAAGCACCTGGTCTCTGCTCTGACTTTTATCACCTGATTAACCCCTCAATGGAAATTCCCATATCCAAGGGCCAATTCCGTTGAGAAACAGACACTGGCATGAAAATCATGACTAAGGAGTGGAGGATATTTATTACAGGGCACAAAACACCACACACAATATGGCCAGTATTGTAGGAGAGTAGGGTCTGCTATCCTATGGTCACCCCAATTTTTGCTTTTTGCTTCACTGGTTTTCGACTTACTGAGGCTGTGGGCCTGCTAATCAGACCCCCAGCCTGCTGTTCTCTCTCTAAATTTATAATACGTGTGCTATAGGTACATACCACAATTGGAAATGGACTCCTTGTCAGCCCCTGTACCATGCACTATAGGTGCCCAGGGCATAGGTGCCACCAAGGCCTACCAGGGGCTGAAGCATAGCTTTTGCCACCCCTGGCTGGTTCTTAAATTGACACAACTGGCTGATCACTCAGCTGGGGCAAGTGGGTGTAATCACCCCTTGCTTAGATATAGTATACCTATATCTAAACCTATATCTGGACACATATATAGCCTGTAAGCCACTCCTATGGAAGGCCTCATCAATCCTGGAGGCAGAGTGCGTGGTTTTATGTGAGATGGTGCTCTGGCATGAGCTGGGCCTGTCTGCAGCTGTCGGGAACAACTCCCTAAGCTGATCCGGGATAATGCCATACCATATACTCTTAAGCGCATTATAATCCTCGCGGTTATATAGCAACTTTGGTTTGGCTTTATCAAAACATGTCGTGTAAGGTGTCATACGAATTGGAATACTATCCCCTCGCCAGTTCTGGCGACGGGGATAGCATTCCACCCTTCTAGAGGGAGAAGACATGTTACTTTACTGAAACGCGGTTGATTTAAAAATGAGCCTCAGATCCACAAAATGGATGCCCCTGCCACAGACACGGGTCTGACCTCCTGCTGCTGACCGAAACCCGGCAGAGGAGGCCTGGACAAAGAGTTTCCTGTCACAGGGCGGTGTCAAACCACCCCAGACAGGAGATAGTGGATTGGAGTAGGGAGGTTTCAATGAAACCAGACACTGCCTGGGGAGCACAAGGCTGCCCCTTGCAGGATCCGGCCAAACCGGTTCTGGGGCCTCCCAGCCCCTGTCCCCGCGCGGCCAGGATCAAAGGAGAGGGGTGTAACCACCCCCTTCCTGGGTCCCACCCATAGGAGGGGACCTAGCAGGATGTCCAACCCCCTAGATTCGAATAAGAGGGGGAGCAGTCCCAACGGACCTCAGATCATCCTGAAGAAACATAAGAAACGAAATCTGGACCCTTCGACTTTCTACACGACGTGAGAAGACTGAAGAATCTCCCTTGTGGTCAAGGAGTGACCACCCTGTGCAAACAGGCACCATCCAGCCCTCGACCCTTGCTTTGTTGCAGTTCCCGCCGGAACTCGAGCGACAGAGATCGACGAGATCAAGCTTGCCTGCCTTCTACCTGCCCGATCCACAGTCCCTGCAGAGCTGAGACCCGTGGAGGCGACCGGAAGCGTGGGGCGCGCCATCTTGAAAAGGCCACGAGACGCTGACCGTGCAGCCCACGAGTGACCCTCGAAGCTGTACACCGGGGTTTGAGAAGCCCCAGCCCCGAGCTCCACTTGCACCAAAGCTCACCCCTCCACACTCGCTGAGTGCTGCGTGGGGCCCTTCTGCTTGTGTGCGCTCGACGCGTTGGCCCGGTCACTTGCCAGCTGGCTTGTGGCCCCTGTGCCGACGAACTACGAAATACGACTTGCTTTTCTGGTTGCTCCAGATCTGCACCAGCTCCTGTGAAAAGGAGCACCCACTCTGACCCTCCTGGTTCGAGTGATAAGCAATCTCCCGGTTCCGCGTGGATTGCTTTTGCCAAGTGCTGTTTGCTACAATCTTCAAGCCGACGGTGCTGACGGCGAGAGCCTACGTGGGACAGATCGTGACCTGCTCCTGGACGTCGCAGATGCCCCAGAGCCCACGTGACAGCGGAGAGAAGCCTATCGACAACTGCCTGATTGCGCCCGACATTGCCTGGTTCCGTCCTGGTTCCACCCTGGTCACTGCTGAGTGACCCAGACTCTGTCCCCTCTGCTTTCAGGTACTTTTCTACATCGATCCACCCTTGGATCGCACCGGACACTTCTGCTTCACAGCGCCTGCAGCTGCAACAGCTCCAAGCACCCAGAACCTGCGTGACAGAACCCGACGCCACTTCGACCCTGTGCACCCACGGCCTGTGGGTGAGGTAACTTTGCAACGCCGGTGTCTTTACACTGGTACACACCTCTAGGGTCTGTGTCTAAAGTTTTGTGTTCCTAGGTTCAGCGGAAGTATCTTTTTATTCACTTTAATTGACTTTTACGCACCATTGACAGTGCATTGGTGCGCGCTGCACTTTCCGTGCTGCATCCGTCTCCTGTGGGCTACTCCCGACTTCTTCATTGCTTGTCCTGACTGCTCCCAGCGAATCTCTAGGCCCTAGGCCTAACCATTGTTCGTAAAGTGTTACTTATACCACTTTTTTGATATATGGTCTGAGTGGCCACCCGCCCTCATCCATAAACGTGCAACTTTATATGTGTAACAGTGCTTTTGATTTAACGCTTGTGCCCCTTTCCTCATAAAGAGTACTGGGGAGTAATTTAGAAATAAATACATATATTTTTATGATATATACTTGTGTGGTGTCCTTTCATTTGATTACAGGATTGTATGTGGTAAAACAAGCTCGCTTAACACGACCTCTTAAGTTAAGCCTTTAAGGCTGCTTAGTCCATGCTACCACTAGGATAGCTTGTCTACAAGGTTGACTTACAACCTGACATCTTTGGGGTTTGCTTGGACTGATAACCAGTGGTTCCAGAATTGGAAACACTACCTATCAGGCCAACTTCTCACATTGGTGTGCAGCGGTGCGGATTTGAGCTTGCTGTTTGTTTTACCATTGCAATCTTTATCAAATTGAAAGATCACATCAAGTACCTCTAGGTACATATAAATCAAAAGCTTAGCATATTAAGTTCTACTGAACTTAGTAGTTGTAGATTAAAGGGATTAGCACACCCTGACTACAACTCACTAGCAAGGTACAGTAGGAAACCACTTAGTGTAGGTAAGTGCACCACTTACACCTCACTAGCAGTCATGTCTGATACAGGTAGAGCTTCAGGCTCTGCTCCTGTAATAGTTGATCCTATAGGGACAACATCCAGATATGACAACCTTAGCCACAAAGACCTGAGTGCCTTGTGCACAGCCAGGGGGCTAAAAAAGGGCAGAGGCCCTACCATTCCTTCCCTAATAGCTCTCCTAGAAAAGGATGACCTAGATAAGGCGATTCAGACTCCCTTAGAAACAGAGGAAGGGATAAACTCCCCTGAGAATGAGGATCTTCAAGAAGGAATAGAGGAGGAAGAGGAAGACCCAGAGGAAGGCTCTGATGTAGAAGAGCCTGAAGATCAGGATCAGGTGGGAAACCAGGTACAGGTTGCCAGGCTTAACCAGGCCAACTTGGACCTACATGGGAATGGAGGGGGCCAGCACCACTCCAGATCTCATAACCAAATTCTCCCAGGTAATAGAAGGGAGAGATCTCTGTCAAGGGACTCTCACCTTTCTAGTGCCTCAAGAGAATCTCAAAGAGGAATGACTTCCTCCCAGAGAATAGAGCATAGGGCCAGAATGAGGGCTGTCCAACTCCAAATAGAAAGGGAAGAGGTAGCCTTGGCTCAAGCTAAACTTGCTTTAGCAAGAGAGAAAAAATTGTGTGGCTTAGATGCCACTGGTGGCAGCAAAGTTCCTAAAGAAAAAGACAGGGCCTATGACAATAGAAACCTGACAAAAATTGTGCCCCCCTACAAGGAAGGGGATGATATCCACAAATGGATGACTGCTCTTGAGAGGGCCTGCATGGTACAGCAGGTCCCTGAGGATCAGTGGGCAGCAATTTTATGGTACTCCTTTTCTGAGAAAGGGAGGGACAGGCTCCTCACTGTTAGACCTGAGGATGCCAAAAACTACTCTGTTCTGAAGAGTGCTCTTATTGAAGGGTTTGGCCTAACCACTGAGCAATACAGGTTGTTGTTCAGAGACACCCAAAAAGCACAGACTCAGGACTGGACTGATTTTGTAGATTGTGCCACTAAGGCTCTGGAGGGTTGGCTGCAGGGAAGTAAAGTTTCAGACTATACAGGATTGTACAATCTTATGATGAGAGAACAGATCCTTAATAACTGTCAGAACCAGCTGTTGCATCAATACCTTGTTGACTCTGATTTGACCTCTCCCCAAGAATTGGGAAAGAAGGCAGACAAATGGGTCAGAACAAGGATTAAGCAGAAAAACCAGAACCAAGGTGACCAGAAGAAAACAGACCAGAAGGGTGGGAATCAGAAAGATAAAGAAAAGGACCAGAAGTCTTCAGGCCCCCAAACTAGCAATAAGGAGGGGGGTTCCCAAAATGGAAACAAGAAAAAGAAGAACGATGGCCCAAAGAAACCTTGGTGTAATACCTGCAAATCAGTTTCACACTGGGGCAGTGAATGCACTAAGAAAAATCCAGTCCCCACCACTGCAGCTCCTAAAGCAACTGCACCCCCTAGTACAGTCAGCAGTGGTGGTACACAGCCAAAGGGTTTAGTAGGGTTGACCCTGGGTACTGAGGTGGAATCTGGCCTAGTCAGAATCCCCACACAGGCAGTTCTCCTATATGATGTGGACATATCTTTGCCCACTGCAGTAAGCCCCAGTAACCTGGGCAAATATAGGCAGACTCCCTTAATTAATGAGAAACTGGCTCAGGCCTACAGGGACACTTGTGCCAGTGTCACAATGGTGGCACCTGGCTTTGTGGACCCTGGACAAATTGTACTAGGTGAAAGTTACCTAGTGACCAATGCAAGCAACTCCACTACTTCCCATAGTGTGGCTGTTGTGAACTTCTCCTGGGGAGGGGTAGATGGCCTAAAGAAAGTTGTTGTGAGTGCAGACCTCCCAGTAGACTGTCTGTTAGGCAATGATCTTGAAAGCTCAGTTTGGTCAGAAGTGGAGTACAGGACTCATGCAGAAATGCTAGGGATTTCAGCTCATGTCCTTGCAGTGACAAGGTCTCAGGCTAAGAAGTGCCTTCCTGAACCAGTGGTGGATCTTGAAACAATAGACCAACCACAACCCAAGAGAAGGAGCAAGAGGGTTAAGGCTGTGCCTTCCCACTTGCCCCAGGTTGAGGATCAGGTTTCACAGGAAACTGATTCTGCAGTCCAAGAGGAGACTGTCTCTGAGGAGCTTGAACCTGATCAGGTTGAGTTTCTGGGGACAGGGGGACCCTCAAGGGCAGACCTGGGGCAGGCCCAATTAGATTGCCCTTCACTTGAACCCCTCAGACAGCAAGCTGCTGCTGAGGCTGCAGGGAATGCTCAAGGTACCCATAAAGTGTATTGGGATGAAGGACTCCTTTATTCAGAGGCTAGAGACCCCAAGCCTGGCACAACCAGGAGGTTGGTTATACCTTTGAAGTTTAGGGGCTTCCTTCTTACCTTGGCCCATGATATTCCCCTTGCAGGACACTTAGGCCAGAATAAGACTTGGGACAGGCTTGTTCCACACTTTCACTGGCCTCACATGTCAGAAAATGTCAAGGAGTTTTGTCGCTCCTGTGTCACTTGCCAAGCCAGTGGTAAGTCAGGTGGCACAACAAAGGCCCCCCTGATACCACTACCTGTGGTGGGGGTACCCTTTGAAAGAGTTGGAATAGACATTGTGGGTCCCATGGATCCTCAAACAGCATCTGGGCACAGATTTATACTGGTGGTAGTGGATCATGCCACCAGGTACCCAGAAGCAATTCCCCTGAGGACCACCACAGCTCCTGTGGTGGCAAAAGCCCTCATTGCAGTTTTCTCAAGAGTGGGCTTTCCAAAGGAGGTTCTTTCAGACAGAGGTACCAACTTCATGTCTGGATACTTAAAAGCAATGTGGAAAGAGTGTGGAGTAAACTATAAGTTTACCACACCCTACCATCCACAGTGCAATGGGCTTGTGGAAAGGTTCAACAAGACCCTAAAGGGAATGATAAAAGGTTTACCAGAGAAGCTTAGGCGGAAATGGGACATCCTTTTACCCTGCTTGCTCTTTGCTTACAGAGAGGTCCCACAGAAGGGGGTTGGCTACAGCCCTTTTGAACTTTTGTTTGGCCACCCTGTAAGAGGTCCATTGAGTTTGGTGAAGGAAGGATGGGAGTTACCTCTCAAAAAGCCTAAACTAGACATTGTGGATTATGTACTTGGTCTCCGCTCCAGGATGGCTGAATACATGGAGAGAGCATCCAAAAACCTTGAGGCCAGTCAGGAATTACAGAAAGCCTGGCATGACCAAAAGGCTGTTCTGGTTGAGTACCAGCCAGGGCAGAAGGTGTGGGTGTTGGACCCAGTGGGGCCAGCAGCTCTCCAGGACCAATGGACTGGACCCTACCCTATCATTGAAAAGAAGGGAGAAGTCACCTACTTGGTTGACTTTGGCACCCCTAGGAGCCCCCACAGGGTGCTCCATGTCAATCGTTTGAAAGCATTTGTTGACAGGGAGGACATGAGTCTCCTCATGGCCACAGATGGGGAACAGGAGGAAGAGAGTGACCCTCTCCCAGACCTGCTTTCCCAGAACCCTGATGATGGTTCAGTTGATGGAGTAGCCTTGGCAGGCAGCCTCACTGAGCAGCAACAGGTGGACTGCAGACAGGTGTTGCAGGCCCACAGACACTTGTTTTCACTCACACCCAGTCAGACTAGCTGGTGCACCCATGAGGTGGATACTGGTGACAATCTGCCTGTGAAGAATAAAATCTACAGGCAACCTGACCATGTCAGGGATTGTATAAAGGCTGAGGTGCAAAAGATGTTGGAGCTTGGAGTGATTGAGCCATCAGAGAGCCCATGGGCTAGCCCAGTGGTCCTTGTGCCAAAACCTCATACCAAAGATGGAAAGAGAGAAATGAGGTTTTGTGTGGACTACAGAGGTCTCAATGCTGTCACTAGGACAGATGCTCATCCCATTCCAAGAGCAGATGAGCTCATTGATAAATTGGCTTCTGCCAAGTTTCTGAGCACATTTGATTTGACAGCTGGCTACTGGCAAATCAGACTAGCTGAGGAGTCAAAAGCCAAAACAGCATTCTCTACCCCTAGTGGGCATTATCAGTTTGTGGTAATGCCCTTTGGTTTGAAGAATGCACCTGCCACTTTCCAAAGGTTGGTGAACCAAGTCCTTGCTGGGCTGGATGACTTTTGTGCAGCATATCTAGATGATATTGCTGTCTTTAGCTCCACCTGGGAGGATCACCTGATCCACCTGAAGAAGGTTCTGGAGGCCCTGCAAAAGGCAGGCCTGACTATCAAGGCTACTAAGTGCCAGATAGGGCAGAGCAAGGTTGTGTACTTGGGCCACCTAGTAGGTGGGGGTCAAGTTCAACCACTGGAGAGCAAGATCCAGACCATACAGGACTGGACTCCTCCAACTACCCAGACACAAGTCAGAGCCTTCTTGGGCCTGACTGGGTATTACAGAAAATTTGTAAAGAACTATGGGTCCATTGTGACACCATTGAATGACTTGACATCCAAGAAGATGCCCAAAAAGGTTCAGTGGACAGTTAGCTGTCAAAAGGCATTTGATGACCTGAAGAAGGCCATGTGCTCTGCACCTATCCTGAAGAGTCCTGACTACTCCAAACAGTTCATTGTACAGACAGATGCTTCTGAGTTGGGGGTGGGAGCTGTGCTTTCACAACTTAATCAAGATGGTCAAGACCAGCCCATTGCTTTTATTAGCAGAAGGCTGACCCCCAGGGAGAAACGTTGGTCAGCTATTGAGAGGGAGGCCTTTGCTGTGGTTTGGGCCCTGAAGAAGTTGAGGCCATACTTGTTTGGTACTCACTTCCTAATTCAGACAGACCATAAGCCCCTCTTGTGGCTAAATCAGATGAAGGGTGAAAATCCCAAACTGCTCAGGTGGTCCATTTCCCTACAGGGGATGGACTTTACAGTGGAGCACCGCCCAGGGACTGACCATGGTAATGCAGATGGTCTCTCCCGGTACTTCCACTTAGAACATGAAGACTTATCTGGTCAAGGTTAAGTTTAATGTCCCTGCGTTTGGGGGGGGGTTATGTAGGAGAGTAGGGTCTGCTATCCTATGGTCACCCCAATTTTTGCTTTTTGCTTCACTGGTTTTCGACTTACTGAGGCTGTGGGCCTGCTAATCAGACCCCCAGCCTGCTGTTCTCTCTCTAAATTTATAATACGTGTGCTATAGGTACATACCACAATTGGAAATGGACTCCTTGTCAGCCCCTGTACCATGCACTATAGGTGCCCAGGGCATAGGTGCCACCAAGGCCTACCAGGGGCTGAAGCATAGCTTTTGCCACCCCTGGCTGGTTCTTAAATTGACACAACTGGCTGATCACTCAGCTGGGGCAAGTGGGTGTAATCACCCCTTGCTTAGATATAGTATACCTATATCTAAACCTATATCTGGACACATATATAGCCTGTAAGCCACTCCTATGGAAGGCCTCATCAATCCTGGAGGCAGAGTGCGTGGTTTTATGTGAGATGGTGCTCTGGCATGAGCTGGGCCTGTCTGCAGCTGTCGGGAACAACTCCCTAAGCTGATCCGGGATAATGCCATACCATATACTCTTAAGCGCATTATAATCCTCGCGGTTATATAGCAACTTTGGTTTGGCTTTATCAAAACATGTCGTGTAAGGTGTCATACGAATTGGAATACTATCCCCTCGCCAGTTCTGGCGACGGGGATAGCATTCCACCCTTCTAGAGGGAGAAGACATGTTACTTTACTGAAACGCGGTTGATTTAAAAATGAGCCTCAGATCCACAAAATGGATGCCCCTGCCACAGACACGGGTCTGACCTCCTGCTGCTGACCGAAACCCGGCAGAGGAGGCCTGGACAAAGAGTTTCCTGTCACAGGGCGGTGTCAAACCACCCCAGACAGGAGATAGTGGATTGGAGTAGGGAGGTTTCAATGAAACCAGACACTGCCTGGGGAGCACAAGGCTGCCCCTTGCAGGATCCGGCCAAACCGGTTCTGGGGCCTCCCAGCCCCTGTCCCCGCGCGGCCAGGATCAAAGGAGAGGGGTGTAACCACCCCCTTCCTGGGTCCCACCCATAGGAGGGGACCTAGCAGGATGTCCAACCCCCTAGATTCGAATAAGAGGGGGAGCAGTCCCAACGGACCTCAGATCATCCTGAAGAAACATAAGAAACGAAATCTGGACCCTTCGACTTTCTACACGACGTGAGAAGACTGAAGAATCTCCCTTGTGGTCAAGGAGTGACCACCCTGTGCAAACAGGCACCATCCAGCCCTCGACCCTTGCTTTGTTGCAGTTCCCGCCGGAACTCGAGCGACAGAGATCGACGAGATCAAGCTTGCCTGCCTTCTACCTGCCCGATCCACAGTCCCTGCAGAGCTGAGACCCGTGGAGGCGACCGGAAGCGTGGGGCGCGCCATCTTGAAAAGGCCACGAGACGCTGACCGTGCAGCCCACGAGTGACCCTCGAAGCTGTACACCGGGGTTTGAGAAGCCCCAGCCCCGAGCTCCACTTGCACCAAAGCTCACCCCTCCACACTCGCTGAGTGCTGCGTGGGGCCCTTCTGCTTGTGTGCGCTCGACGCGTTGGCCCGGTCACTTGCCAGCTGGCTTGTGGCCCCTGTGCCGACGAACTACGAAATACGACTTGCTTTTCTGGTTGCTCCAGATCTGCACCAGCTCCTGTGAAAAGGAGCACCCACTCTGACCCTCCTGGTTCGAGTGATAAGCAATCTCCCGGTTCCGCGTGGATTGCTTTTGCCAAGTGCTGTTTGCTACAATCTTCAAGCCGACGGTGCTGACGGCGAGAGCCTACGTGGGACAGATCGTGACCTGCTCCTGGACGTCGCAGATGCCCCAGAGCCCACGTGACAGCGGAGAGAAGCCTATCGACAACTGCCTGATTGCGCCCGACATTGCCTGGTTCCGTCCTGGTTCCACCCTGGTCACTGCTGAGTGACCCAGACTCTGTCCCCTCTGCTTTCAGGTACTTTTCTACATCGATCCACCCTTGGATCGCACCG
This sequence comes from Lissotriton vulgaris, assembly GCF_964263255.1. Lineage (NCBI taxonomy): Eukaryota > Metazoa > Chordata > Amphibia > Caudata > Salamandridae > Lissotriton > Lissotriton vulgaris. The sequence goes on along the minus strand of NC_141685.1, from coordinate 1,375,261,737 downwards.
GACACTTCTGCTTCACAGCGCCTGCAGCTGCAACAGCTCCAAGCACCCAGAACCTGCGTGACAGAACCCGACGCCACTTCGACCCTGTGCACCCACGGCCTGTGGGTGAGGTAACTTTGCAACGCCGGTGTCTTTACACTGGTACACACCTCTAGGGTCTGTGTCTAAAGTTTTGTGTTCCTAGGTTCAGCGGAAGTATCTTTTTATTCACTTTAATTGACTTTTACGCACCATTGACAGTGCATTGGTGCGCGCTGCACTTTCCGTGCTGCATCCGTCTCCTGTGGGCTACTCCCGACTTCTTCATTGCTTGTCCTGACTGCTCCCAGCGAATCTCTAGGCCCTAGGCCTAACCATTGTTCGTAAAGTGTTACTTATACCACTTTTTTGATATATGGTCTGAGTGGCCACCCGCCCTCATCCATAAACGTGCAACTTTATATGTGTAACAGTGCTTTTGATTTAACGCTTGTGCCCCTTTCCTCATAAAGAGTACTGGGGAGTAATTTAGAAATAAATACATATATTTTTATGATATATACTTGTGTGGTGTCCTTTCATTTGATTACAGGATTGTATGTGGTAAAACAAGCTCGCTTAACACGACCTCTTAAGTTAAGCCTTTAAGGCTGCTTAGTCCATGCTACCACTAGGATAGCTTGTCTACAAGGTTGACTTACAACCTGACATCTTTGGGGTTTGCTTGGACTGATAACCAGTGGTTCCAGAATTGGAAACACTACCTATCAGGCCAACTTCTCACAAGTATCAAGACAGCTACAAAGATTGTATCCTACTTGTACTATACACCTCACAGGATTCACAAATCTAAACAGTCCAAGTGATGTACTGGCGACAGTGCAGCTCCCCCAGTACACTACTACACATATTTTGGGACTGCTCGAAGATCAGGTCCTACTGGGTGCAGGTACTTATAGACATCGACACTGACTTAAATACAGAGCTCCCTAGATTTCGAGCCTTCCGTATCCTCATAAGTCTCTAAGGGATAAACAAATTAGTGTGGCACTATGCGCGGCCCTGCAAATTATTCTTTCTCACTGGGGTACTACTGTCAAAGTTTGATACCTGGGCTCCTGCCTTATGCGCCGGGTATCGCGCCTGCACATCACTTCAGTAAAGCTACAATACCCAGAAAGCCTTCTGGGACATGATGTCACAGCTTTTAATCATGCACAGCACATCGGAGCGCTGTACGTGATTCTGATTTTGTTGCCGGTGACAGAGCGGCTGCTCTGTCCTTTCGCTGTACCAGGGATTGGTTTTCCCCGACATTGGTCGGTCCCGGAGTTCCTGTTCTCTTTCGCGTCTCACTCGGTGAGTGAGGAGGCATACATTTAGGTTCCTTGCAGTTTTCCCCACGCGTGGCGGGGTTTCTGGTGCCTTTCCCCATGCGCGGCGGCGGCGGGGGAACTCCACATCAGGACATCGCTCGGCTGAGCATCTTTGTGGAGACCCCAATTACCGTTTTGGGGACTAAGGATTTCAAGAGGCCCAATCCGGGTAGGGAGTTCGACTGTTCTTTATTGTTTGTTCTTTCTTGAGACTATCAGAGAACCTTGGGAGATCTATTCAACCTTGTACCTGGATTAGGTTACAGGACTTTGGCTTTCTTTTGTTTTTGAGACTTGTGATCAGCTCTGGATTCCGAGACTGTTTCTTAACTGGCTGGGAGTTCATATCAACCTGTGATTTTTGGCCAATACCTGCTCTCTGTTTATTGTGTGCTATGAACTATGTTTATTTCTTTTTTTCCCTCTATTTTTTGTGGGATACAAGGGTGTTTAAAAGGGAGTATGAATGTGTGTATGAGTACTGATATGTGCACCTCTAGTTGGATATAGGGTGGTTACTTATGACTGGTATTTGTGTTTTAGGTGGATTGTGTTTTTCCTCATCGTAAGAGAAGTATCTTACTAGGTGTACAGGAAGACGCCTCAGGGGAGAACCTAGAAGGTATTACTCTAAACTAGCGAGAGACAAATGAGAGTAGCCAGAGTATATGAACTGTATTAATCTTATGCTTTTTTGTTAAAGGTTGTCACCTTTCCACTGCTGTACCTACCCTATCCCTTTCCCTTCGCTCCTTCGCTTGATCACCTTTATGCTCTGTATATTTATATTGTCAGAGTGTGAGGAGGTCAGGAGGTGGACCCACTTGAACATCGTCCTGATCCAGAGGAGCATACGGTTGTGACAGAATCACGTACCCAAGAAATATATTCTCCCCCTGGTCAGGACCATCCTCAGAGATGGCGTCCTTAGATGATGTTTTGCAGGCTTTGGTCTTCGTGCAACAGGAATTGGCTACTTCCCGTGCGGAAACAGCCTCTTTGAAGGAGAGGCTAGATAGAAAGGCCAGGAATCCTTTCGATGCCTCTACTAATGCTTCCCAAATACAGGTGACATTTCCACCACCCATTCCGTTAGCTAGCGCGGAGAGATATGCTGGAGATCCCTTAAAGATTCAGACCTTTCTTACTCAAATAACGCTTCACTTTTCCTGTCGGCCTGCTTCATTCCCCACTAACTTATCTAGGGTGGACTTCGCTATTTCGTATCTAACCAGGGATGCGGCCAACTGGGCGGTACCTCTGGTGAGAAACGATGATCCGCTGCTTTCGGATTGGGTTGCATTCCGGAGAGAAATTGAAAGGGTGTTTGATCGCCGTGCCATGACACTGAGTGCGGATAGGGAAATTGCTGGAATTGCGTCAGGGTAGGAAAGACCTTGTCACCTACATGACGGCCTTTAATCGTTTGGTGGTGGAAACAGCCTGGCCAGAGTAGAAACGTATGTCTCTTCATTACCAGGGTCTGAAGGACGAAATGAAGGACATACTGGCACAATTAGATCCGCAACCCACCACATGTACGGATCTCATTAACCTTACTTTACCGCTGGATCATGGACTCTCAGAGCGGGGAGGAGAATGTAGGAGGGGGGATAGAGCCATGGGGGGTATGGAACCCGAAACCCGTCCGTCTCCTCCTTCGAAAGAAACCGGGGTGGAACCTACGGATGTAGTTGCTGTTTGAGCCCCCTTATCCAAGACAGAGAGAGAGGCTCGACGGGCCCAAGGCCTTTTCATGTATTGTAGCAAGAAGGGGCATTCCGTGAGGGAATGTACTATAAAACCCAAAAGAAAGAGTACCTTTATTCCAGGGAAACATGTGGCTATTACCAGTGTAGAGGTACCCAGTACTAGTAAGACGACCTCAACAAACACTCCCGAGGAGGAGCCCCTAGAACAGGAATGGAAACTACTGTCTCTCGCTGTCACGGAGTTACGAAGTACAGAATCCCATATCGTGTTGTCCATGATCCTTACGATTCATCAGCAAACTTACCAGGTCTGGACCATGATAGACTCAGGAGCGACAAGCAATTTCATCGACAGCGGGTTGGTACGGCGCTTGGGATTGGTTAGGGTACCGAGTGGGGATTGGTTAGGGTACCGAGTGTTAAGCCGGAGACAGTGTTAGCCGTGGATGGTACTCCATTGAAGTCAGGTCCCATCACCGAGCACACTGAGTTACTGGTATTGGTACTGGAAGGTAGTCCTCAGGATCAAAGGGAGGAGATCACCTTAAACATCATCGAAGCACCTCAATACGAGGTCAGATTGGGTATGCCGTGGCTATGGCAACACAATCCAACCATGGATTGGAGATCGAAAACCATATGTTTTCAGTTATCCCAGTGCTGAACAAATTGTATGAGAAACAACAACACTCACGTCCTGGCTTTAGCGAACCGGTACAGAGTAGCTACCGCAGCTGAGAAAGAGACGGTATTGCCCGCAGTATATCGCCAATATAGTGAGGTATTTAGCGAAGTAAAGGCAGAAAAGCTACCCCCTCACCGCGAATACGATTGTCGTATTGATCCGATCGAGGAAGCCTCTGTTCCATCGTGTAGGGTTTATGCGTTGTCTGACCCTGAGACTAAACATTTGCGGGAATACTTGGAACCCTTCAGTTCCATTGGATTCATTCGCCCTTCACGTTCTCCAGCTGCCTCTCCTCTGTTTTTCACGGCGAAAGCTAGTGGTGAATTGAGGACATGCATCAACTACCGCCTGCTGAATAAAAATACCATCAAGAATAGATACCAACTTCCACTCATCCCTGTGCTGCTGTATGAGGTGAGGGAGGCCCGTATCTACACCCGTCTTGACTTAAGAGGGACCTATCACCTGGTGAGATCAGGGAAGGGGATGAGTGGAAGACCACCTTCAAAACATGGTACGGTCTGTTCGAGTACCTGGTAATGCCGTTCGGGTTGTGTAACGCCCCAGCGTCATTACAGTACTTTTTAAACGATGTGTTGAAGGACTACATAGATCGGTTTGTTATTGTGTATATCAATGATATTCTGGTATATTCAGTCACGGTAGAGCAACATGTAAGTCATATACTTCTGATTCTTCAGAGGCTGCAGAAAAACTGCTTATATTGTAAACTTAGTAAATGTGAGTTCAGTGTGACAGAAGTGGAGTTCCTGGGTGTGATTTTGAATCCTCAAGGTTTCAGTGTGGCTGTGAGGAAAGTGGAGGCGGTACGAGAGTGACCAGTACCCAAGAACGTCAGGGATGTACAGTGTTTTTTGGGGTTCTCTAATTACTACCGAAGAGTCATTTCCCACTTCTCACAGTTGGCCTCACCCATTACCAGATTGTTGAGGAAAGGAACCCCTTTTCTCTGGACTCCCGAAGCCACCAAGGCTTTCACCATCCTGAAGAATGCTAATTGTACCGCTCCCATTTTACGCCATCCTCAAACAGACAGTCTGTTCATAGTCTAAGCTGACGCCTCGGATGGGGCGGTTGGAGCGGTGCTGTCACAATGAGAAAAACACACAGGACAACTACACACAGTGGCTTTTCTTTCCAAGAAACTCAACCCCGCAGAGATTAATTATACAGTGGCCGAAAAAGAACTCCTGGCCATAAAACAAGCATTCCAAGAGTGGAGACACTATCTCTGGGGGGCTCTACACACTGTTACAGTTTATTCCGATCACCGAAACCTCCAGTTTATGAAAACAGCACAACATCTATCGCAGAGGCAAATGCGGTGGATGTTGTTTTTTGCCGAATATGACTTTTTGATTGCTTTCCGGCCTGGGACAGACAACAAAAAAGCTGACTCTCTCTCCAGGCAAGGAGAGGACATTGCACCTCGACAGGAACAATCGGAGGCCATAGTGAGTCCCGAAAGGGTTCTGTGTGCTATAAAGGTGGAACACTTCCTAGATCAGGTTAAAGCATATCATACACAGAACCAATGGCTTCTCTGGAAGGAACAAGATGTGCACCGGAATCTCAAACATGGGGTGCCTATGTACGATGACAAGTTGTATCTGCCAACCCATGAGCTACAATTGAAGGCGTTCAACTGGTGTCATGGTGCCCTGATGGGGGGTCACCCGGGACTGAAGAAAACGTTACACTTGGTTCAACGTCAGTTCTGTTGGGACGGCATGTCTAAAGATGTGAACCAATGGGTGGTGCAATGTGAGACATGTGCCAGGGCAAAAGGAGACCATAACAAGAGCAGAGGTCAACTGCTACCACTACCCACGCCATCTCAACGGTGGCAAACGATCAGCCTTGACTTCGTTCTTGGTTTACCTAAGGATCAAGGATGTGATGCCATCCTATTGGTAGTGGACAGTCTAACGAAAATGGGCCATTTCATCCCCTGCAAAAACCTCCCAACAGCAAGCCAGACTGTTCAATTGCTCGTGCAGAACGTGGTGCGATTACACGGACTACACAGGGTTGTCATTTCGGATAGGTTACCTCAGTTCATCGCCAGGGTCTGGCGTACATGCTGTAAGGCACTACAAGTGGAAGCCGCCCTATCAACCAGCTTCCATCCGCAGACTGATGGGCAAACTGAGAGGCTGAATCAAACCCTTAAGAAATACTTGCGGTGCTACTCCAGAGAAGCGTCTGAGTCCTGGGTGTCTTTACTATGGCTGGCTAAACTATCATATAATAACGCCTGGCATAGCTCAATCAAAGAAACACCTTTCCGGCTAACACAGGATTTCATGCTCGCACCCTGCCTTTATCCATTCCGAATGATGTACAGAATCAGCCTGTTTGTTCTTTCTTGAAACTATCAGAGAACCTTGGGAGATCTATTCAACCTTGTACCTGGATTAGGTTACAGGACTTTGGCTTTCTTTTGTTTTTGAGACTTGTGATCAGCTCTGGAGTCCGAGACTGTTTCTTACCTGGCTGGGAGTTCACCTCAGCCTGTGATTTTTGACCAATACCTGCTCTCTGTTTAGTGTGCGCTATGGACTATGTTTATTTCTTTTTTTTCCTCTATTTTTTGTGGGATACAAGGGTGTTTAAAAGTGAGTATGAATGCGTGTATGAGTACTGATATGTGCACCTCTAGTTGGATATAGGGTGGTTACTTATGACTGGTATTTGTGTTTTAGGTGGATTGTGTTTTTCCTCATCGTAAAAGAAGTATCTTACTAGGTGTACAGGATAACTCCTCAGGGGAGAATCTAGAAGGTATTACTCTAAACTAGCGGGAGACAAATGAGAGTAGCCAGAGTATATGAACTGTATTAATCTTATGCTTTTTTGTTACAGGTTGTCACCTTTCCACTGCAGTACCTACCCTATCCCTTTCCCTCGCTTGTTCACCTTTATGCTCTGTATATTTATATTGTCAGAGTGTGAGGAGGTCAGGAGGGGGACCCACTTGAGCATCGTCCTGATCCTGAGGAGCATACGTTCATGACAACTACACACATACTGACACACCAGGGCTGGTTGCACCGTATGTGGTATATATTCGGTATGGAACACATCAGCCTCTTGTTATCCAATCAGGGATCAGTGTTTCCCAAGCTATGGGCACCATTTCTATAATTGTTAACATCAGAATTATGAAAGCTTACTTGCCCCATATCTCTTTGTTTGCTACGCCTACCTGAGGATGCCTGGCTCCCTGACGATGACCAACACCAATTACACATTCTAAAAGAACCACATTAGGCCTTAATATTTCCTATTTCTCTTTCCTTTAGTCACCAGGTCAAGGAGTGGTGGGCGGGGGAGGAGGGGTTTTTGGGGTACGTTAAACATAGACCTTGACTCCTTGTCTAGTTGGGTCCTGAAACGGTATTATGAATATGCTTTGCCTTCTTCCTTTTGATGTTTTTTGAAAACTAATAAAGAAATGTAAACCATAAGTTAAGCCTGCCTGTTCTACGCCATACCTACCAGGATGTTGAGCTCAGAGAAATTTAGTGACATTGAGGGTTCACCATGAGAAGAGTTATGAGTATGTCTGCAGGCGGCTATGAAGTTTTAAGGTTTTATGAAGAAATTGTGCCAAAAGCGCCGAGCGTCTGTCACTGTCTATGGTTGGAGTAGACTCTGACCTAGACTCGATTTCAGGCTGACTGTGATGGAGTGTCAATCGGTTATAACAATTAGGCTCATGCAGATGAAAGATTTTCCTTCTGACTTAGGGCCCAATTTATATATTGACAGTATGTATACTCCGCCACAACAATGACAGGGTGTACATATCGCCAATATGAAGGTCCATCTGACAGATTTAAATGCGGGCAGACCTTCGGTTTGGTCATGGCGGTGACTACTCTGTCTCCATCATGGACAAACTTCTCAGATGGCCCAGGGAAGTAAGTGCTATCGGAGATGTGGCTACATGTCCACCTGTCCAATTTGGATGGGCAGACATGTAGGCATGTTTTACTGTTCCTTATCGCCAGGTAAATCATGGTGGTAAGGAACAGTAAAATCCTTAAATTTCCTGCCCCATCCTGGAACAAGCCTCCCATGGCGAGGGGAGCATTACTTTTTCTTTCTAAAAAGAAAATCCAGTTTGGGATTTTTTTTAAAAGAAAAAAAGAATACTCTTTGCTGCAGGGCTGCGTAATTCCGATGCAGCTCTGCAGCAAAAAGTAAAATGCATTGAAAGGAACCGCCGTAAAGGAGGTTCCTGCCAATGCCTTTATAAATGACTGCCAGCTAGGGGGTAAGTTATAAATCTGGTGGGCTGACCTTCCACCAGGGCAATGGAGTAACTTACTCTATTGCTCTGGCAGACCCACAAGCCGTCTGTCAGGATATAAATCGGGCCCTTAGACTTTAAGTCCCAATTAATCACAGGAGTGAACTTCTAGGCCCCTGGAACCCCTTGAGAGGCACTTAGAACCTCACAGCATGTCAGGCATTGCCCAACAGCGGGGTTCCAGTCAAAGTCCAATTTCTACTGGTCAGCTAGGTGCTTCCAGGTAAAGGTATCTTGCAGCTTGTTATCTCTGTGTTGCCACACAGGAGGTCAGTCAACTGATCCTTGGGGTCCACTTATTTGTCATGGGTACTGGATAGAGCAAGTCCAGTCCTTTAGGGCTTCAGTCCTCTACTGATCTTACACAGGTCCAGAAAGTATTTTGAAGAGGGTACCTGGGAATGTGACATTTCTGCCTGTCACCAGCTAGTGAGAGAGGTGACTCCTGGGCACTCCCTAACCAATGCGGTAAGAGATTCTGGGGTCAGTCCTCCCCATTTTTTCAGTAGTTGCTGTTTGACCTTCTGCAAACATTCCCAGAATGCCTTGTGTCAGGGTATTGTCAAGATGATGAAAGTATTTGGCCACAAAAACTTGGGTTTTGAGGGCTGGGGTTATGCGTGGGCTGTGTACTATGGTAATGTTAGGGTCCTCCCATATTTAACAGTAAAATCCAGTTTGAGGCAGTTACTGTACCCACAACAAACGCAGAGACAGAAGTCTATTAGGTTATTAAAAGGCTCCTTCGGCAACCAGACTAGGAATCCACGATAATTGTCTTGGCATCCTGTTCTCTCACTTTCAACTGCATCCCAAGTATTACATGAGGTTCAACAGATCTGTCAAGCAAGATTTGACACTGTGCTGCTAAAAAGAAGACCCACATCGGTAACACTGCTGATTACTAAACTTTTAAATTACTGCTTGATTTTAATATATTTTTGTACAGTACTTTGTTTGTGGCTTGTGAGGGTTTTAAAAAAAATAATATTGAGGAACACTTACTTTTGTTACACCCTCCGGTCCCACGCGGCTTGCCGTTTGAGCCGAGAGGGTATATCAAACCTTCAACCACTCGGGGTTTCTCGGTGGGACGGCCGCCGGTGTGGCTGGCAGTGGTTGGTGGCCCAGCTGGGGAATCTGACACACTTCCGGGTGGGGGGGAGCATAAAGCACACATGGAAAGGCAAGCGCCCAGCGGAGGCTTACATCGGTAAAGCTGTTGATTACTAAACTTTTAAATTGCTGCTTGGTTTTAATATATGTTTGTACAGCACTCTGTTTGTGGCTTGTGAGGGTTTTTAAAAAAAAAATATTGGGGGCACTTACTTTTGTTACACCCTCCGGTCCGCAGCGGCTTGCTGTTTGAGGGGAGAGGGCGTATCAAACCTTCAACCACTCGGGGTTTCTCAGTGGGACAGCAGCCGTCGTGGCTGGCAGTGGTTGGCGGCCCGGCTGGGGAATCTCACGCACTTCTGGGTGGGGGGAGCATAAAGCACACATGGAAAGGCGAGCGCGCAGTATGCGCCCATCCGAGGCCGGTCGTGGCCAGGGGCCATGGACTATGTCCATTTTTTACATTACTCGGCTGCTGAATTAAAATCCTTTCAGGGTAATTGGGACCTTGACCCCTGATAGCAAGAAAATGATAGAAAGTTTGGGGATCCTGGGTTTGAATGAGGCAGTCAACACTTACTTCATCAAACCACTTACTCAGGTGCTCCTTTGTAAGCACAGTGCATCCCTAAAACCCCCGTCTAGCCCGGCTCGCTTGAGACAGGAGACTTTGTCAATCTGCTATTTAAATACCCGTTCGATGGTAAAACATCAACTCGAGATTTTTTATCTCCTTGACACCAACAAGCCAGATATACTTTTTTTATCTGAAACCTGGTTGACGGATGAGTCTAGCCCTGACATTCTGGCAGCTATCCAAGACAATTACTACATCCTCCAGGCTAATAGGCCAGATAATAGAGCCGCAGGGGGGTGGCAGCAGTGATTTTACAGAAGCATAAATTTACTTCCCTTGTTACAACTTCAATCCCACTAGTTGACTACCTTTTGTTTAAACTCAACGCTGATCCTTTTTCTTTGGTCTGTGCCGTATTTTACAGGCCCCGTCTATGCCCACTTTTCTGCAGTCGCTGAGTGGGGTGATTTCTGAACTGGCCATAAACCATGCCAAAGTATTAATTGTTGGTGATTTTAATTACTGGCCTAACAATGTGCGGGAATGCCACCACTCAGCCGAATTTACTGATCTAATGACAGGTATGAACTATGTCCAGCACATCAAAGGCCCCGCCCATATTAAGGGACACATCCTAGACCAGGTGTGGTCTGCTAATCTAGAGATAGCTGACCTGCGAATTTCTCCCTGTTCATGTTCAGACCACCATTGGCTGGAATCTGCCCGAGATATCATTGCCCCTTTGAAGACTATCAAGAACAAGAGGCCCCATGATGCACAACAATGGTTTTGTGACAATCTGAAGGCAATGAAATTGGCTGTGCGGCAAACCGAACGGAATGGCAAAAGGACTATTGCCCTCATAAAAAGATCATCTTTATGACAGCACTCAAAGATTACAAAAGCACCATTCTTAGGACGAAATCTGAATATTTTTCCTCTAAAGTCCTGGAGTCTACTAATAAGGCTGGACAGCTTTATGATCGTAGATAAACTTGTCAAGCCTGATCGTTTTATAGTAAAGCCTACTCCGTCCCAATTCTTATGTGACCCCCTTAATACTTATTTTTCTGAAAAATTGCAAACATTAAATCCAGTATCCCTCAGTTACTTCAGGTTCTCATGGCTTATATTCCAACTCTTGCCATCTTGATGAATTTCCTCTCACTTCCCAAGAGGTTTTTGTCTCCTTACTTAAGAAGGTGTCCTCTGGCTCCCCTACAGACAGTTGTCCCCCTCAGATTCTTCGGGAAGTCTTTCTTCAATGTTCGGAGCCCCGGATGTCACTCCTTAATATTCCCTCATCAAGGGCATTGTCCCTAAACTGTTCAAGAGTGCAGAAGTTGTACCTATTTTAAAGAAACCGGGTGCTGACCCGTCAATACCCAGCAACTTTCGCCCAATTTCATTGTTGCCCTTCATGGGGAAAATCTTGGAAGCCCATGTGGCCAACTGCCTTAGTACCTTTGTCGAGCAGTCACATTATTTGGATTCTCACCAGGCGGATTTTTAGACCTGAACACTCCACTGAGTGTGTTATTTTAGCAGTCCTGGATGAATTACGCAGGGGGGCCAACCACAGCTCTATGCAAGCTGTGGTACTCCTGGTTTGGTGGCCTTCGACACGGTCGACCACCGTCTGCAGGTCGACCGTTTCATGAGCGCGGGGATCCAGGGCCTTCCACTGAAATGGGTATCATCTTTCCTCGGTGATCGTTTTCAAGCAGTTAGTCTAGATGGCTTTCTCGGGGAGAAAAGGAAGTTGACATGCGGGGTCCCACAGGGCTCATCGCTCTCTCCCCTCCTTTTTAATTTATACATTTTTCCTTTCATTTTGGCCCTTCAAAAAAGAGAAGCGGTTATATTCAATTATGCTGATGACCTCCAGTTGGTGTTCAATGTTGACACCGCCTATTCATCTAGGGAAAGCTTCCAGTCTACCATGCTATTTATTAGCAACTGGATGAATGCGAACCATCTGAAGCTGAATCCAGATAAAACCGAGCTGATTCTCACTGGTGGCCCAGCGAATCCCTGGAATTCCAACTTCTGGCCGCAGTCACTGGGCTGCCCTCCATCTCCTGTCAGCTCGGTCAAGAGTTTGGGAATTGTGATTAGAAATAACCTCACGATGAAGGCACAGATAAGCACTGTGGTCTCCGCTTGTTTTTTTCATCTCCGGAGAATTCGCAAAATAAGCAGATAATTAAACACCGAGGCTAGGATTTTAGTTATACTGGCCCTGATTATGTCTCTTTATATACCGGCATTCCAGCTTACCAACTACGCGGCTTCAATTAGTGCAGAACCAAGCTTCCAGGCTTGTCTGTGGCCAACCGAAAACACATCATGTAAAACCTTTGTTGAAAAAGCTACATTGGCTTCCAGTCACCCAACTCTGCCTTTTTACACTTGGCTGCATAATTTATAAAGCCCTCTCTGTCCGTGGCCCGGCTTTCATTTCATCTAAAGTACGGATCTATGTTCTGTCCCGTGACTTACGGTCAGCAAATATGAATCTGCCGACTCCTTGTCCATACAAACGCAAAAAACAAGGAGGTTTAAGATTTTCATCTCTGGCACCACAATTTTGGAACTCTCTTTCTCCTGAATTGTGACTGTCCACTTCCAACACCCAGTTTAGAAAGTCCCTCAAACCTTGGTTATTTGTTCAGGCCTATATTTGAAAGTTTATGTATGGTCACGGTAATTGATTGACTCTGCTTAGTGCCAAGGAATCGCAGGTGAACGTTTCGCTTTATAAATTATTTTTAACAAAACATAACATAACACACCCCCCACTATGCAATATTCTGTGGAATTCAGAGAAGTCATCTCTGCACATTCAGGCAGAGATATTGTTTGAAATTGTATGGCGATGCCCACTTATTTCAGACCTATTCAAGGCTGAGACCAAGCTAAGAGCCGACAGAGGCTTATGTGAATTTGCCTGCTGACATGTCAAGCTGGTAAAGGGTAACTTTCTATAAGTTAATTGTACTTAATATGTATTACAAATCCAAATTCACGATTGAATTAGATTTTTAACACTCATTAAAAAGAGTGGTTTAATTATTATATAGCTGTTCCCCTTCCTGAGTTATCAGTAGATCTGGGCGGAACTCGCTGAGTTTTGCTCGGCAGAATTCCACAGAGTTACGAAAAAACTCTGTGAGATTCAGCAGAACTCTGCAAACAGTCTGAAAAATACTCACCTGGCTCTTCACGCTGTCTTTTTCACGCTGGTAGTGAATTTCACGCCAAAAAGTAGCACAACAGCATCATGCAGTTGGCACAGCCATTCTGTTTTTCCTGCTTTCTCTGCTGTTCTGTGCATGGTGTTGGACCTATTTTTTAATCTGTTTTAATCTGTACCAATCCTCCCCCTATCGCATTCATCCACCCCATTTACTTATTTTTTATCGGTATGTGTATTTTACATTTTTGTCTTCTTGCAAAAACTTTTTTGTGACTGTTTGCACTTTATTTGGTTTTCCTTTCCTTGTGTCGCACTTCCTTCAGTTCTTCCTTTCTGTTTTGTGTTGTCTTACTTCTTTTTTTTATTTCACCCAGCCCCATGGCAGAACAAGCAGCAAGCAGCAGTGCCAGTGTCACAAATCGCACACCCTGTGGGTGCCGTTGCCATGCAGGGGCGCAGCCTTGACCCATTTTTACTGAGGCGGAAGTGCCTATGCTAGTTTTTTGAGTCCACTACCACTTCCCCTTCATGGTGGAACAAGCATCAGGCCTGGGTGAGTGTATGCCCAGATGGAGCATTGGCTGCTGTGGGTTTGAGTGCGCTAGTGCGTGCACGGAGCACAGGGATGCAGTGCACCATACATCAGCTGACGCATTGCTGCATGAGTCACTCACCTGCACTCCGGTTTTTTCCCTCCTTGATACTGACTTTTACCAGATCCTTCCGGAAATTACAAGAATGGCAAGGAAGATACACGCTTGCCGCTCCAATAACTCCCTGGGGTAAGGGGGATGGGAGTGAGAGACAAGAAAAACATGAAACTGGATTCCGTTCTATTGTTTCTGCTGACTTGGCTGAATATGTATCTCAGGAATGTCTCTCTGGTAGTTAAGGGATGAAGGGGTGATTTCTGTTCACAGAAAAGACTTTTGGATAATGATTGTCAAGTTACACTATTTGAAAAGAAACATCTAACTTAATTATACATGCACTATGATAACACATGTGTTACAATATTCTAATTGAGTTTGTTTTTATATATTTAACCTTGAACCCCTTCGCTGCTAGGCCTTTTCACCCCCTTTGCTAAGGCTTTTTTTGGCTATTTAGGGTAGTGCGCTCTTAGGCCCCTGTAATTTTTTGACCACATAAGGTATCCAGGCCAAATGTGCGTCCTTTTCTTCCAACATCATGGGGATTCTAAAGGTACCCAGAGTTTGTGGATTGCAATGGAGGGGTCCCAAAAATCAGCCAAAAAAGTGCAACATTCTAGAAAAACGTGCTGTAAATGAAGGTGTCTCTGTTTTTTCCTGCAAATGGTATCAAAAAATGGTTTATGAGGCTGAAATCACCATTTTCCCAGCTTTTAGGGAATGACAGACTTTTGTCAGACCCTTACATTTTTTACACAGTTTTGGCATTTTTCTGGGACATGGCCTATTTTTGCTTTTTTTTGTGCTTTCAACCTCCTTCTAATTAATGGTAGAATGAGTATGAAAGCAATAATGGATCCTGGAAAGTTATACATTTTAGAAAAGTAGACAAAATTCTGAATACAGTAAGGGGTCATTTGTGTGGATTTATCAAGCTTTTTTTAAAGAAACTAACAGTTAACTATAGGAAAAATTGAAAATTCATTGAAAAATAGCCTTTTGTGTCAACGTTTTCACCTTAAGTTCTTCTCATTATGACAGCTGTGTGAAAGCAATATACTGTTACATCCTCTGGACCTTACTGGTTGTGGGGATATATAGTACTTGTAGGTTCACTGTTGGACTTGGCCCTTCTGGCAGGTTCACCCCTAAACTTTTTGCTTTTAATTGTGACCTGGCGTTTGTTATTTTTGGCTTCTGCGCACTTTACCACTGTCTCCCAGGGTAAAGTGTGTGCGTGTGGTGAGGTTGGCCTGCCCTCCCATAGGAATGCATGGGGAATGTATGTGTCCCTGGTAGATCCTGATGCGTGGGGAGTGCAGGTGCGAGTTTGGTATGTGTGGACTCGTGTGATTAAATGCTGCGCGATGATGTGTGCGGCATTCAAGTGTCTAGTGCGGAAGTGCCACTTCTAGAAGTTGGTTAGAGAAGTGGGTAACCCAATATACCCTTGCGGGCTTGGGCAAACAGAATATAGTTAAGGAAAGGTACCAGCAAGGGATTTATTTTTAAAAACAAAGTATACAGTGTGATAAGGTCTTTCTTACTGAGACTCATCAACTGAAACAATCAGTCACCGTTGTGATTAGTTATATTTGCTTAGGACCTCATAAAAGCTACCACACTAGCCCTGAGGAAATACAACAATTCAAAATAATAATTCTTGTTCAACAAATGCAGTTTAGAAGATAATGAAAAGCAACACAAAAGAGATGTTTTTAAAGAAACTTATTATTTATATCTTCGAATCAAATTCAAATTTTGCAAGGGTTCATGATCAAAATATTTGCACATAAATCTTAAGTATAAGGAAACGACAAAATCAATCCATCAATACATAAGAGAAACAGTCCAGTCTGTAAATCAAATAGAGAATTGACTTCTTTTAAAATAAACAGAAAGTCAGATGTAGGGTGTAAACATGGACTGGTGTGTCGACGTTTCGGTCTCCAATGTTTTATCCAAAGACCATCATCAGGATGAAAAGTTTACATGCAGTACAGATGACCCCTATAAAATGATATAATCATTGAATTAACAGACATTCTTTTCAAGTGTTGCTGGCTTAGAGTCATTAGATCTATACAGTTTATAATATAAATGTCTATTTAAACTATTTACATTTCAAAAGCATATATAAAAAAGATTGTAGCTTCACAGACTAGTCAGTGTGGTGACCAAGAATGCTGGCTTACGGAATCCACTTAAAGATTAAATCTAAGATTCTGCTCAAATTCGATACAGTAAATAACTTACTTATGATAAAACACAGAAAGCACTATGGATGTTCAGAAGTGCAGTTCAACGTGTGAATTGATATCCTGTGAAAGACGAATATAAATTAAGATAAATCTCACTTATTTATTACACGATAATGGTTTTTTAGATTATCTCTATAATCCAAGAGAATTATTTTACCTCTGGGATTTTAGCAATTTATCCCTTTGTTTGCGTTCCACATATGGATCCAAATATTTGGAAAGAATTCTTTATTCCTGGGTCCAGATTCGCTGAAATGAATAATGTATGTTTTATAACGCCGGACTTTTACATGGTTAAGTGTATAGTCATTTTATTTAGACCTGCAGTTTTAATTTGTTTATACCAAACTGCTGGGCAAATAATTCTGTCCTATGATCTATAATGGGTATATTAAGATGGTTAGTCAAAGCATTCAATGTTGTGCCTTATAGCCTGAATTTGTCTAAGCTGTTTATAGACTTGGAACACACGTACACTTATCCTTGTCTGAATACTCACATTATGTGTCTAAAGGGTTAATGTTGTATTTAAACACATCCGTGGTTTAATTACAGCTACTGTTAGGTTCAGTGTGTTGGACGAGAATCCTAGGCATTGCGTACGGTATAGCGAAGTCACATTACCATTCATGGTTTAAATACAGCTACTGTTAGGTTCGGTGTGTTAAACGAGAATCCTAAGCCTTGTGTACGGTATAGCGAAGTCACATTACCATGGTGTGTGGCGTGAATAGATAGAAAAGTAACACGTTTTTTTAAAAAAGCCACACTGTCTACGATAGTTACCGTCGGAAAAGCCGCCTAGGTATAACCTGAGCGTGTTCGGCTTCGTAAATTAAACAAACAATAACTTAAGTTGTTATGCAAGCAGTTCTAGCATTTTCGAAAAAGAAGCCGCTTGGGTATTGCCAAAGCGTGTTCGGCTTCATAAATTAAGGTTGTTACAGGGGCAGTTTTAGCATTTTCGTAGGATTATTAGGAGTTTCTGACACGTTGGCGCCAACGTGTCAGAAACTCCTAATAATGCATGCTATGCAGGGCTTTGTAATCTCTATTGCATTGTATATGGGGCCAGTACAAATGTTACTTAATGAACTGAAGTCTAACTTTACATGACCTATAGAAAGGATAGGCTATTGACGAGTCCCCTCTGCTGGTAATCATATAAAAATAAAAATTTTAGACAATTCTACAGGTTTCATTAACTATGAAACTCAAATCGAGAATTATACAACTTTTGACACCGTGTATAAACAACATCAGAATAAGTCCAGCCATTAAAGACAGGACCATCGACAAATAATTGGGTGATATTGGGTTTTTATTAAAACTAAGAGAAACACCAGGTGTGTGTTTTCAATCCCAAATATACACCGTTGTAGACATTCCAAGATGGCCGCCGCTTTATATATATAAAGGAAAACAACTTTGGTCACAAGTAGCACATGTGACTGACACGTTTGGCGTGATAGAAGCATAAATACGCCTTGATTGGCCAATTACTTTGATCGCCTTTTGACCCGGTACTGACGAATTTGTACGTCTGTCTCCTTCAGATCGAGAAGTAAGTAGATAGGATCCACCTACCGAATTAAACAGAGCCATGCCCTATAGCGGGCATGTATGTAAAACGCTAGAACTACCTAAGATATTGTTTGTTTATCTAATCCTACGAAAATGCTAAAACTGCCCCTGTAACAACTTTAATTTACGAAGCCGAACCCGCTTTGGCAATACCCAAGCGGCTTCTTTTTCGAAAATGCTAGAACTGCTTGCATAACAACTTAAGTTATTGTTTGTTTAATTTACGAAGCCGAACACGCTCAGGTTATACCTAGGCGGCTTTTCCGACGGTAACTATCGTAGACAGTGTGGCTTTTTTAAAAAAACGTGTTACTTTTCTATCTATTCACGCCACACACCATGGTAATGTGACTTCGCTATACCGTACACAATGCTTAGGATTCTCGTTTAACACACCGAACCTAACAGTAGCTGTATTTAAACCATGAATGGTAATGTGACTTCGCTATACCGTACACAATGCCTAGGATTCTCGTCCAACACACTGAACCTAACAGTAGCTGTAATTAAACCATGAATGTGTTTAAATACAACATTAACCCTTTAGACACATAATGTGAGTATTCAGACAAGAATAAGTGTATGTGTGTTCCAAGTCTATAAACAGCTTAGACAAATTCAGGCTATAAGGCACAACATTGAATGCTTTGACTAACCATCTTAATATACTCATTCTAGATCATAGGACAGAATTATTTGCCCAGCAGTTTGGTATAAACAAATTAAAACTGCAGGTCTAAATAAAATGACTATACACTTAACCATGTAAAAGTCTGGCGTTATAAAACATACATTATTCATTTCAGCGAATCTGGACCCTGGAATAAAGAATTCTTTCCAAATATTTGGATCCATATGTGGAACGCAAACAAAGGGATAAGTTGCTAAAATCCCAGAGGTAAAATAATTCTCTTGAATTATAGAGGTAATCTAAAAAACCATTATCGTGTATCATAATAAATAAGTGAGATTTATCTTCATTTATATCCGTCTTTCACAGGATATCAATTCACACGTTGAACTGCACTTCTGAACATCCATAGTGCTTTCTGTGTTTTATCATAAGTAAGTTATTTACTGTATCGAATTTGAGCAGTATCTTAGATTTAATCTTTAAGTGGATTCCGTAAGCCAGCATTCTTGGTCACCACACTGACTAGTCTGTGAAGCTACAATCTTTTTTATATATGCGTTTGAAATGTAAATAGTTTAAATAAACGTTTATATTAAAAACTGTATAGATCTAATGACTCTAAGCCAGCAACACTTGAAAAGAATGTCTGTTAATTCAATGATTATATCATTTTATAGGGGTTATCTGTACTGCATGTAAACTTTTCGTCCTGGTGATAGTCTTTGGATAAAACATTGGAGACCGAAACGTCGACACACCAGTCCATGTTTACACCCTACATCTGACTTTCTGTTTATTTTAAAAGAAGTCAACTCTCTATTTGATTTACAGACTGGACTGTTTCTCTTATGTATTGATGGATTGATTTTGTCGTTTCCTTATACTTCAAATTTTTGTGCAAATATTTTGATCATGAACCCTTGCAAAATTTGAATTTGATTCGAAGATATAAATAATAAGTTTCTTTAAAAACATCTCTTTTGTGTTGCTTTTCATTATCTTCTAAACTGCATTTGTTGACCAAGAATTATTATTTTGAATTGTTATATTTCCTCAGGGCTAGTGTGGTAGCTTTTATGAGGTCCTAAGCAAATATAAATAATCACAACGGTGACTGATTGTTTCAGTTGATGAGTCTCAGTAAGAAAGACCTTATCACACTGTATACAATGTTTTTAAAAATAAATCCCTTGCTGGTACCTTTCCTTAACTTCTAGAAGTTGGCATGTCAGTGTAAATTATGTGAATTGGCTGTCTGGCTTGTGATTGGTTGGAGCTGGCTGGTGAGCCTGGCTCCAGGAGTCAGTATGGGTCTGCCCGGGTGGTAAATAGGGAGATTGACAGCCAGATGGGTGGGAGGAGTGCACCTGGGACCTGAATAGGGCTGGGCTTTCCCCACACAATGCTGGCTCCGCCCCCTGTGGTGCGACTGATGCCCTAGCCTGACTAGTGAATGGTGAGAGAAGCTGAGCATAACAGAGGGCTCCAAAACCAGCTGCGACTGGTTTTCCCCCCACCCTGCAGACACAGACATAGATTTGTGTATATAAAAAGGGGCTGTGACCCCTTACAAAATTTTCTTGCTGATCCTAATTTGAGGGGGGCCTGCTGCTGCTGCTGGGCGCCAGGAAGACCGCCACTTGGACTGCCTCCCTGCCTGGAGGGCCCTGTGAGCTGGCCCCTGAGCCCAGCATTTACCACCACCCACTCCTGAAGGACTTTGCCGTGTAGTGCCTTGGAGCACTGTGTTCCTCCTTACAGCGCCTGGGAAGCGCTGTGTTTTACTTTCGCGGGAGCGCTTCTGCTTTTAAATTGCTGCACGGAGCTGCGACCGTCCCACAGAGGGAGTCCCAGGCGTAGGAATCCCCCTGCCTTGGTGCCGTCTTGTGCCCCTAACGGGGGCCCACCCCGCCAGGTACTTGGTGCTGATTGGGTACGTAAATCGCGGGTGCCGACCCCGATTTATAGGTTAATTCACGGGAGCCTACCCCGCATTGCCCAGATCTAAGAGAAAGAATTCACCTCGCAGCCCAGGAGTGTCCAAAGACGTTGCCGGGCCGCTGCCATCGCGACCCGGAAGCTAGGCGGCCCTGCCTGGTTGTGGGCGGGCCACGTGACCAGAGGAAGTCCGGCCGGCGGAGGAGGCAGGAAGCAGGGCTCCCGCATCGGCGGTGTGAGCCCTGCTGGTGTCTCCCACTGGAGAGTCCCGCAGCTAAAGCCCAGGACCGGTGAGAGGAGCACCGGCTGCCGCAAAAAGAAGAAGGGAAGCCCCGCAGAAACGCCGCCTCTCAGCAGCCGGTGAGTGCGGGCGTCATGGGAAGGGTCCCAATTTAGTGAGGAGCATCCCTGGATGGCAGCGGGTTGCTCCTCTGCTAAAATGCAGCATTTTCTGGCGATTCCGAGCCCACAAGGACTTCAACGATCAAGGGGGCATTTTGTTGTTCAGAGCCCACAAGGCTAAGAGGGCGCATTGTTATTTCGAGCCCACGAGGGCTCCGGGGGCACCCTTGTTCTTTAAAGGCCCCGTGGGGGCCCGGGCATATCCCTTGAGCGACCCCGGTAGGCAACGGGCCGCTCCCTCTTCAAGCCCAGCTCACAGGGGCATTTGCTGATTTCAAGTCCCCAATGTGGGATTTCAGCGATTCCGGGCATTTTTTAATAAAAGCCCACGAGGCTCCTGAGGCCCCAGTTATTGATACAGAGCCCACCAGGCTCCGGAGGGCATAGCTAATTGTTCAGAGCCCACGAGGCTCCAGGGGGCATTTTCTTTCTCTAGCCTGCGAGGCTCCCACATGTTTGGAGCACAGTTGTGCCAGAGCCCAGGAGGCTTCCACCTTGTTTATTGAGAGCCCCCAAAGAAGAGCCAGGAGGCACGCTGGTGCCAGGCTCAGTCCTACAGCTGCCCAGCACTTATAGGGCAGCTGCTTCGTTTAGGCTTTGCGCAATCTATTTTGGCTGCCTGCCCTAACATTTTGGACACAGGGCGTTTTTAGCCCCTGAGAGGCCAGTCGGCCTGGGGACAGTTCCAGGTGTTGTGCCCTTGCGTGGGGTACGTGTTTATGCCCTATATGATCCTTTGCGCAAATGTGATAACCTGCCTAATGTGATTTCTGCATCATGTATAATGCTTTGTGCCTATACCTCTGAATGTATGTTTAGGATTGCGTAGGTGGTACTTACCTTTCACCAGTGGTTATTGGTTGTGTGCTACATTTGTTATTTGGTGCTACAATTATTCCTACAAGTATTCTATGTTCTACAAAGTGCTAGTTCTACCAAGTGCTTTTTCCTGACAGTGGCCCACGTGGCCTTGTCCCATGTACATAATCCCCTATTAATTCTGCCTGTGCCTATGGCACATTGTAAAGTGTGATTTTATTATCTAATGTGTTTGGTATAATACAAAGGCTATTTCTATATATAACCTTGTGGGGAGTTCCTTTTTGTGGTGTACCTAGTGTGTTGCTGCTGTGTGTGTTGCGCAAATGCTTTACACATTGCCTCCGAGATAAGCCTGACTGCTCGTGCCAAGTTACCAAGGGGGTGAGCAGGGGTTATCTTGACATATGACTCCGTTGCCCTGACTAGAGTGGTGGTTTCTGCCTGGCTTTGGTGCAAGTGTTAGCCAACCAGAAATCCCATTTCTAACATTCACCAAGATGCCGACGAACCCAGAGCCAAAAACTGAGCAGCAATTTGCAATGGCTTTTTATTATGTACTGGGTATATAGCCATTATTGTGGAAAATGTATACATTGAAATATCGGTATGAAATACACCTATATATTTCTGAAATGGGAACAAAATATAGAGTTTAGAAACAGTAGATATTTGCACATTTCCAAAATTGGGAATACTCATACTAGCATGAGAATTATCGTAATTTTTCAAAATGACTTCTTTTTTACACAATGTCTTTCATTTGGAAGGCAGAACTGCATCAAAAGTCAATAGGTAATAACAGTTGCTTTACAAATCTGAATTACCCTAAGTCTCCCAATAAACATGAAACCTCATTTGTGTGGGTAGGCATAGTGCCCATGAGAGGAAACGGCTCAACAACTAACATGAACACACCACAATTTGACAATGAAAAATTACCTTTTTTTGCAAAGTGCCTAGCTGTAGCTTTTGAACCCCAGCTCTGCTGGAAACTAGGGAAACGTAGCAAACATATACATTTTTAAAAACTAGACACCCAGGGAAATCCAGGATGGGGTGACTTGAATGCCTCTCACCAGGTTCTGTTACCCAGAATCCCTTGCAAACTGCCCACCCCACATTTCGCAAAGTCTTTTGAGAAAAATGGTACCTCACTTGAATGGGTAGGCCTAGTGCCTGCGACAGGAAACAGCGAAAAAATGCAACGTGGACACACCCCAATTTCACAGTGAAAAATGACCTTTTTTGGCAAAGTGCCTAGCTGTAGTTTTCAAACCCTAGCTCTTTTGGCACCCAGGGAAAACTAGCAAACCTATACATTTTTGAAAACTAGACACCCAGGGGAATCCAGGATGGGGTGACTTGACTGGTTCCCACCAGGTTCTGTTACCCAGGATCCCTTGCAAACCTAAAGAATTGTAAAAAAAAACACCACATTTTCCTCACATTTCTGGGGTGGGAAGTTCTGGAATGTGCATGGATCCACAAATTTCCATCCAACCGCATTCCCCAAAGTCTTCAGAGAAAAATGTTAACTAACTTGTGTGGTTAGGCCTAGTGCCCATGACAGGAAACAGCATAAAACGCAACATGGACACACCTCAATTTTGCAGTAAAAAATTACCCTTTTTTGGCAAAGTGCCTAGCTGTAGTATTTGAACCCTAGCTCTGCCGGCACCTAGAGAAACCTAGCAATCTTATACATTTTGAAAACTAGACACCCAGGGGAATCCAGGATGGTGTGACTTGACTGGTTCCCACCAGGTTCTATTACCCAGAATCCCTTGCAAACCTACAAAATTGTAAAAAAAACACCACATTTTCCTCACATTTCTGTGGTCAAAAGTACTGGAATCTGCATGGATCCGCAAATTTTCACCGACCCCATGTTCCCCATAGTCTTCCCAAAACAATGGTACCTCACTTGAGGGGGTAGGCCTAGTGCCCGTGGCAGGAAATGGCGCAAAACGCAATGTGGACACACCCTAATTTCGCAGTGAAAAATTACCCTTTTTTGGCAAAGTGCCTAGCTGTAGTTTTTGAACCATAGCTCTGCCGGCACCTTAGAAAACCTAGAAAACCTATACATTTTTGAAAACTAGATACACAGGGGAATCCAGAATGGGGTGACTTGAATACCTCTCACCAGGTCATGTTACCCAGAATCCCTTGCAAACCGAAAGAATTGCCAAAAAAAATGTCCTCACATTTCTGGGGTGGGAAGTTCTGGAATGTGCATGAATCCACAAATTTCCATCCAACCGCATTCCCCAAAGTCTTCAGAGAAAAATGTTAACTAACTTGTGTGGGTAGGCCTAGTGCCCATGACAGGAAACGGCATAAAACGCAACATGGACACACCTCAATTTCGCAGAGAAAAACGACCCTTTTTTGGCAAAGTGCCTAGCTATAGTTTTTGAACCGGCACCTTGGAAAACCTAGAAAACCTATACATTTTTAAAAACTAGATACACAGGGGAATCCGGAATGGGGTGACTTGACTACCTCTCACCAGGTCATGTTACCCAGAATCCCTTGCAAACCGAAAGAATTGCCCAAGAAAATGTCCTCACATTTTTGTGGTGGAAAGTTCTGGAATCTGCATGTATCCACCAACTTCTTCCTACCCAGTGTTCCCCCAGGTCTCCCGATAAAAATGGTACCTCACTGGCATGGGTGGGTCAAGGACCCGCAACAGGCAAGGGTCCAAAACCTATTGAGGAGACATCAAAATTACCTATCACAAACCAACCCGGTTTTGCAAAGGGGTCCAATGAGTTTTTGGCCAGGGGCTCGGCAGCCATCTAGGGAAATGTTGTACTATACTTAGTGAGTGCAGACCATAACGCAACCACGTACTCCTGATACTTGTTTTTGCCAGGGATCTCCATTTTTGCAAAGTAATGTTTGATTCAACCATCATGGAGGAGGCAGCATCCATTGCATCTGTTGACTGTGATTGGGAGGAAGAGAAAATGGAAAGCTACACCAACAAGCAGCTCAGGAGCTTCTGCAAAAAGTTTAAAATTCTCCTGACCGGAATCTCCAGGAAGGAGCAGTACCACAAGGCGCTGAGGGCCTGGATGGTGGCAAGGAATGCCGCTGATTATTTAGTGGATTATTAGGATTCAGAGCAGCAGCTTGGTGGACCACTGGTTCCTGAAAAGAGTGCTGTGCCCTCCCCAGGGAATAGCAGTGTTTCTGCCCGAGGCCTGTCCCCAGAAGAGTTTGCAGACAGGAAAGAAAACAGGGTGTATGAAATGGAGATGGCCAAGCCCAAATTCAGTGGGCAACTGGAGCTAGAAACTAGGAAATTAGCCCTGGAAGAAAGGAAAATGCAGTTTGAGCATGACTTGATAATGAGGGAGCTTGATTTGGAGCTCGAGAGGCTTGAGGCCATGAGTGTCTCAGCCCAGCAACAAGAAATTTGGGTAGCTCAGTGTTAGACCTGGCATCATTGGCTTGATTCTCTCCTCCATTTTTTCTGTTTTGCCTCCACTGTTTTACAATGTTTTTGCTGGATAATGCTTTGGGCACTGTGCCACTGCTGATCAGTGCCACAGTGCAAGTGCTCCCTATGTTAAATTGATGTACCGATTGTATTCCATGTTTGGCTTATTTGGTTTACTGTCAGTCCCTCGTCTAGTGCACCAGGAGTGCCGGGGCTTGTAAATACAAATGCTGCTCGTGGGCTTGCAGCACGTGTTGTGCCACCCACAAGAGCGGCCTCGTAAAAGAATGTCTACGGGTCGGTCATTGCGAGACCTACGTGCAGTCTGGTACTGCCACGCTGACTGCGCAAGTATACCTACCTGCCAGTCCCTAAACCTTCCCTTAACTTCATGTTAGTCACCCCTATGGTAGGCCCACGGGCAGGGTGCGTTGTAAGTATAAGGTAGGACACGCCTGACCAAGTTGGCATGTCCTAATAGTGAACAACAGCCATCTTCGTTCTTCACTATTGCGAGGTAACCTGCTCTCCATTAGTTAGAATGGGCCGCCGGGATTATTAATGCTACGATCCTAGCCGGCTCGGGGAGCATGGTGCAATGTCGAGTTTGGTATCCCTGAACTCGGGGTTTCATTACGCATCCGTTGGTGTGGATGGTTTTTGGACTCTGGGTTTGAAAATAGCACTTTTAGAAAGTGTCTATTTTCTTGTCTAACCATTTCTGGTTTCTGCTGGTCTTGCGTGTGTGTGACAGGAGCTGGGTGGCTCCAGAGGTCTGGATGAGTCAGTGTGGGATGAGTGGGACATTTGCGTTGAGAGTAGGGGGACAGTAGTTGCTGATAGCCTGCCCTGCCTGATACAATGCTGGCTCCACCTCCTGCCAAGCGGCTGATGGCTCTGTGCCTGCCATGGACAATCCTAGCCCCACCTCCTACCAGGAGGCCGATAGCTCTGCTCCTGCCAGGGACAATGCTGGCTCCACCTCCTGCTGGGCGTCTGAGGACCCGGCCCTGCTCAGTGAATAGGCCAGGTGCCTCTGCCCGGCTCCACCCACAACAGACCCAGGATGTTGGGAAATTCCCCTGCATGGACAAAGGGATCAAAGCCAAAAAGGGGTATAAGAGGAGGACCCCTAAACCAAGACTTCAGATCACTTCTGACAAGGAACCCTGAAACCAAGGACAAGAGGCCTGCTGATCCAAGGACTTGCCTACCCCTTCTGCCAGTGTGCTGTTTGCTGGGGGGAATCCTGCAGTGCTTCTTTATTTTTGCCAAGGAACCAGGAGAGAGGAACTGTGTGTGTACTCTCACGCTTTCTAAGAGTGCCAGTCTCCTGCTGAAGTCACAGGGCTAAAGGACTTCATCTGCTACAAGTGCTATTTGCTGGAACCTGCGAATCCAGCACCTCTGACACCAGCAATCTCGACGCCGACGGACGTCGCCGAATCCAGCTCGACACCGTGAGTGACGGTTCAAGTGTCCCGCTTCCTCAACGCCGGCCGCCGGGCCTGATCGATGCCAGCAGCAACGCCAGTGAGTAGTGAGTTCGGCTCCAGCTCCAAGGGACCACGTGTCTGCACCGCTTCTGATCGCATCGACTTCGTGCCCTCTCGACGCCGTGAGCGCTGCTCACTCTTTGCAACATCATCATCGACATCGACGACTACATGAGGCCTGATCGACACCGAAGACGCGACGCCGGATTGCTTGACGCCGCTGATCATCGTGTGCTTCATTTTCCAAGGTACTGTGTTGTTGGGGGTCCGTGTGACTCCGGGCTCGACGTAGCGCTCCTCGCGGTCGACGCCGAACCTTTGGATTAACTTTGCCTCGACGTCGTGTAGCTCCCGTGTGGGTTACATTGTTGCTAAGAACTGTGTTTCCAGGAAGAAGAGTTGCTTTGATACGAAAAGACTTTGTGCTAAAGAAGAAACTACCTTTGAACTATTATTTTCCCTTCCATGAGTATTTATTAAGATTGTGTATATTTTTGTCGTTATTTGGTCTTGTGCTAAGCCTTATATAAAAATCCTTATTTTTATAATACTACTGTGTCGTGTCCATTTGTAGTGTATTCACTTTATTACTGTAAGTGGTCATAAATGCTTAACACACAGCCTCTGAGATAAGCCTGTCTGCTCTGCCAAGCTACCAAGGGGGTGAGCAGGGGTTATTAAAGGGAGTGATCCCCTTGACCTGACTAGAAAAGGTGTGTCCCTATTTGTCAGAAGTGCATACCTCTGCCAACTAGAGACAGCCGGTTCTAACACTCAGGAAGTGAGCTTTGCTGAGTTGGAGGTGGAGTTCAGCTCAGATGGTGGGAGCAACATTGAATTTTCTAGTGCTGAGGGAGTAGTACACACAGCCAGAGATGAGGCACCTGACTTGGAGGGGGTTAACATACACCAGGAGGTTCAAGGACATAATGTAGCTCCAGTGGTGCGCAGTGTCCCTGGAGGTGAATAGGGTAACTGGCGCAGTGTTTCATAGTCCTAGTGGTAGGAGGGATACTCTACTGACTCTAGATGAGAGGTGCAAGGAGAGGGGTTCCCCTAAAGTTGAAATCCTGGTATGTGAGTGTGAAGACCGCCCAGAAGAGTGTGGGTTGTGTGACAGAGCCAGTCAGATACTGTATTGCCAATCTCGGGCGAATAGTATGGAGTACCTGTGTGAGGCCCTGGAAGGTGAGATGAAGGATAGTTTGGTTAACCCCTGTAGGGGGCTGTGTGATCCAATTGTGGGAGAGCATATTGTAAGTCCCTGTTTTTAAGAGCTATGCCAACACCTGTTGGAGAGTGAGTTCTCTGACTCCAGGGAGCTCACATTCGAGGCTGACCCTTTGGTGGATTCCAGAGGGTCTGAAGAAGCCTTGGGGAGTGATTCCAACAAGAGTAGCTGAGGTAACTTGTGTGATGGAAGAGGTTCAGTGTAGCCCAGCTTGGTGTAGTGGGAGGGGTGTAGGGGCTCACGTCCTGTCTCAGAGGAGGAAGAGTGAGTGTGTACTGAATGGTATAAATTGTGAGGATTTCTTGAGTAAAATGCCAGTCCCTCGAGAGCCAGACGTGAATTCTGAATGCACTATCATTTTGTAACCTCTCCTGTCAAGCGCCTTGGATGCCTCTCCCTGTAAGTGTGTTTCCTGGTGGAGTGCTAGGACCGGCCCCTGCCTCTTCAGTGCAGTAAGTACCAGCCCACGCTTGACTTTATCTCCCAGCCCTCTCACATTCCATGTCAGCAGGCAAAGGGGTGTTCCCTGTGATCTAGGCTCGCCATCCTCCGGACTACGTATTGGGCAATCGGCCATAGCTAGTCGTGTAGTTGATTGTGTGCCTACTGCGCCTTGCGGCCCAGGCGAGCCGTCTCTCTCTGCCACCTAAGCAGTGCAAATGCCTAATGATATATCGTGACCCTTCTTGTGGATTTCTAACAAACAAAACTAACATCCCCCCTTCCTCTCCTTTCTCAACGTGATTAAATGTGTGTCCTGTCTCAACTTGCGGTTTGCGTTTAACATTTAAACAATCCCCCCATGCCTCCCTCCTCCCTGCCTCCCTGCTAGACGGACCTAGAACTGCCCGCCCCCCCAACTCAGCAGAGTGCTTTACCCAACCCATGAACAGTTACTTGCTTGCTGGGGTGAAGTGTCCCCCAGAGTAGACAGTTCCCCTGCCCTCTCCGGTCTCACCCGGGTCAGTGTCCAAGCCAGGTCCCCAACCGGAAATTCTCTCTGGTGGTCATCTTGCATGGTGCCGGGAGTCTACTGTTCCACTCCGTCCAGTGCGTTAGTGT
Organism: Lissotriton vulgaris; assembly: GCF_964263255.1. Taxonomy (NCBI): domain Eukaryota; kingdom Metazoa; phylum Chordata; class Amphibia; order Caudata; family Salamandridae; genus Lissotriton; species Lissotriton vulgaris. Next base: position 1,375,233,217 of record NC_141685.1, on the reverse strand, counting down.
TGTCCGGTGTGCGCGAGTGTGTTGATCCATCCCTGCCCGAGGCCTGTGATCTCGGTTGGCTGTCTCCACGTTGATTCTGGTATGTCCTGTGAGAACTGCGGGGCAATCCTACTTGTCGCCATCCTTCCAGCCAGTCACGGGACGACTCTGGTGTGTCAAAAAACCTAACCTTACTGTCCGCTACCACCCTCAGCCGTGCTGGAAACAGCATTGAGTACAGTAGTTCTTTGGCTCTCAGTTCCTTCTTGATTTCAAGGAAGGTCCTCCTCCGGCGCGACACCTCAGCAGTATTGTCTGGGAAAAAGGCCAGTGTGGAATTTTGAACCTGTATTGGTGTGGCCACCCTTGCCGCCTGCAGGATCGCATCGCGGTCGCAAAAGTGAAAGAGTCTCGCCAGTATTGGTCTAGGGGGCGCTCCGGGCTTAGGTTTTCCCCCTGGAACTCTGTGTGCTCTTTCTACGGAGAAAAATTGCGATAGTCCCTTTGGTTTGAGCTGTGTCTTGATCAGGTCTTCCACATACAAGTCCATGACTCTGGTGCCTTCCGATTCCGGAACCCCAATGATTCTTACGTTGTTACGTCTGGAGCGCCCTTCCTGATCGTCCAGCTTCTCTTTTAGTGCCTTATTCTCCGCCGTCACAAGCTCCATCGCTATTTGTAAGTCTGACACGTCCTCTACTAGAGATTTTGTGACCACCTCGACCTGCTTCACTCTTTCGCCCATCTTTTGAAAGTCAGCCCTCAGAAGAGAGACTTCAGTAGCTGTGGACCCCACCGTTGCTTGTACTTGTGCTAACGCCTTCATCACGTCTTCAAGTGTTGCTTTCCTTGTTCCGTCGCTCTCTGGTGTCTTCCCCGTGGATGTGCGAGGCTCCGATTGGGAATGGGCCTGTTTGTCAAAGGCAAATTTTTCCAACTTGGACTGCGATGTGTTGCCTCTCGTACCTCTGCCTGTCATGGTTCTTTCAGGTGTGCCTGTCGTTTGCTGTGTCTACGGTATGTTTCTCAGGGGGGGCTTTTGCACTCGATAAGTTCAGGCCGTGTCGCAGTGGCGTTTCCACTCTGTTTCCTCCACTCTGGGAAAGCTTGTTCACTCCCGGCGTCCGGAGCAGCCGAGCTTGTCCCTTCCGCTTTTCAGTTCCTCTGGCTGCAGCCTTTCGCCATTCCCGAGTTGACCAGGGCCACTTATTTAGACAGTGATGTCAACACTTTCCTTGCCTGCGTGATGTTTCAGTACTGCTCTGTCCCGACCATCGGGAGTGTCTGGGGGCCCTCCTACCGTTTCTGGGCGCCCCTGGGTGAGTTATGTTCGGTCGTGCCCTTCTGCCCCGAGTCCTCACTGTTGCTGCCTCCCGCCGCGCCTCCCCCTTCTTCGGCGTGCGTGAGGTCAGAGCTTCGCAGCCCAAGGCTGCCGCGTTGTGCTTCCGTAATGTTCACGAATTGGGTGTCTGAGGAGGCGGGATCAGTGGTGCCAGCTTTCTGTCGTTTTCCCTTTCTCGGGGATCCGGACGGTGAAGTACCGTGTAAGGTCTCCCCCGGGTCGGGTATTTTGTCCTCCTCATCCTGTTACTTTGGTGCACTGCTGGGGGGACTTAACTCTCCGCGCCGATGGCACTCCTCCGCTATCCTCGTCCGTCCGGATGCCCCACTCAGGTGTCGATAGAATTCAGAAGGCACTCGGGGGAGGCAGGGGAGGGCTCCGGTTATGAATCCGTGGATGTACCTCAGGGGGGGGTTCAGGTAGCGCGAACTTCCGGTCTCCCTCTGCCGTCTTGCTCTCACTTCCGTCCGGCCTCTACAGATACCGGAGCCCGGTGTTGTAGTCTCGATGTAGGCCCACCGCTGATGGAGTGCACAGCTTCACGTCCCAGCACCCGATTTTGACCGGTGTTTCGTCGGGTGGTTCCCGCTCGGTCCTGGACCCAGGTTCCTCCGTTCAGAGGTCGCAAATAGGCGGATTAGTATGCAGATTTTTGTGGGGAAGCTGCCTCACTCACGGAGCCTCACGGCTATGCTACCGCCATGTTCGGCTGCTAGCCACGCCCCCCAAAACCTATACATTTTTTAAAAATAAGACACCCAGGGGAATCCAGGATGCGGTGACTTGACTGCCTCCAACCAGGTTCTGGTACCCAGAATCCCTTGCAAACCTAAACAATTGTCAAAAGAAACATATTTTCCCAACATTTCTGTGGTGGAATGTTCTGGAATCTGTGTGGATCCACAAATTTCCACCCACCACACGTTCCCTAAAGTTTTCCAAAAAAAATTGTACCTCACTTGTGTGCGTCGGCCAAGTGCCCGCGACAGGAAACAGCGCAAAACGCAACGTGGACACACCTCAATTTCACAGTGAAAATTGACCCTTTTTTGGCAAAGTGCCTAGCTGTAGTTTTTGAACCATAGCTCTGCCGGCACCTTGGAAAACCTAGCAAAACTATACATTTTTTAAAATTAGACACCCAGGGGAATCCAGGATGGGGTGACTTGAATGCCTCTCACCAGGTTATGTTACCCAAAAGTCCCTGTTTTCGAGAGCTATGCCAACACCTGCTGGAGAGTGAGTTCTCTGACTCCGGGGACCTCACATTCGAGGCTGACCCTTTGGTGGATTCCAGAGGGTCTGAAGAAGCATTGGGGAGTGATTCCAACAAGAGTAGCTGAGGTAACTTTCAGTCCTGTGTGATGGAAGAGGTTCAGTGTAGCCCAGCTTGGTCCCAGTGTAGTGGGAGGGGTGTAGGGGCTCACGTCCTGTCTCAGAGGAGGAAGAGTGAGTGTGTGTTCAGTCCCAAGGTACACGAAACTCAGTCTCAGGGCCTGGATGGTTTCTTAAGGGAACATCAGGTCGGGGGCCTAGGCTGTACTTGTAGGCCATTTGAGGAGGATCACTCAGTGTCTAGAGAACATGGAGCCTCTGTAAGCAGAGCTCCAGTATTTCTGGTGTCTGGCAGTGCCGCTCCAGTTGGGAGGGTGCAGAAGTCCAGATGGAGGGGCGAGAGGGGGAAAGAGTCCCCAGTGGAAGAACCAGTGGATAAGGGGCCAGCCAGAAGGGCGGCGTCACCAATGAATGACCATGGTGACACCACCCCTGTCCTGGGGGATCTTTGCACACTGTCAGATGGACAGGGGACGGGAGATCTGCGCCAGGCAGGCAGACTATCACACAGCACAGGAGTTATATGTTACCCTCCGGGGAGGCATGCATGCTCCCAAGGAAGTCCTGCTGCGCCAGGCAAGTGTTTAACTGCAAGGTTAGGTCTCTGAGTTGGGAAGCCGGGTACAGGGGTTACCTGACCTGGAGGGAGGGTCATCTGTAATCAGTGTCCCTACCAGTCTGTCTTCTTGGTGTACCACTCCAGGTGGGAGGGTACATCTATCTGGAAGGTGGTGCAGAGGGAGGAAGTCATTGCCTCTGACCCCGGTGCAGCCTGAGGGTTTAGACCCTAGGTTGGACAACCAGGTTCAGGTGTTGTCTGACCTGGAGGAAGGGGCAACTGTAATCAGTGTCCTGACCGATGTAGATTCTAGGGGTACCACTCCAGGTGGGCGGGTACAGTACTCTGGAAGGGGGTGCAGAGAGAGGGAGTTCTCGCCTCTGAGCCCGGTTCTACTTGAGGGTTCAGACCCTAGGTTGGAGGCCCAGGTTCAGGGTGTCCCTCCTGATCTGGAAGCCTAGTTGCAGGATAGAACCCCTGAACTGATGGGTGAATTATGCAGGGCAACTGCCACAGGTGCCCTGACAATTCTGAAAGGGTGTACCGCTCCAGCTGGTAGGGTACAAAGCCCGAGGAGGAGGACCAGGTGTGGGAGAGCCCACCCCAGTCTCTGGTCCAGCCGCTGGGTACAGGCCGGGGGCTGGTGGGTCAGTGTCAGGATGTCATACCTGGCCTGACAGGAGGGAGAGTAGACAAAGGGTGCCAAGCACCTGGGGGTACTGCACCCCGCTCTCTGATGACACAGAGGTTTGAGAGCCCTGAGATGCATAAGGCCTAGGTCTCATCTCTGACTACTGTCAGTGGCCACTGTGACTTGCTGTCTGTCTGTTGGGACACACCTGTGAGCATGTTTAGGTTAGATGCTGCACAGGTGGTGCACACAGGTGAAGAAATGCGTTCCCTATGGATTAGCTTGGTGGACCCTGAGAGTACGGACAGAGGAATTGAAATGGGTTCGGATTGGCGTAGAACTGGAATATGCCCCTGCTGTTGCAGGCCAGGTCCATGTTCTATCAGCCTAATCAGGGAAGCCCATCAAGGTAGTGATTGGTCTACCCTGCGTTTTGACTGGAAGGGGGTGTGTTGGACCTGGCCCTTTTTGCAGGGTCATTCCTGAACTTTTTGCCTTCCTCCTATATTTTGTTCTGACCTGTTGTTGGCTACTTTATGACTCTGGGCACTTTACCACTGCTGATCAGTGCTAAAGTGCATATGCTCTCCCTATTGTAAATTGATGTATTAATTGGTGAATCCATGATTGACTATTTTGTTTACTTGTCAGACCCTAGTACAGTGCACTGAGTGTGCCCAGGGCGTGTAAATCCAAATTCTGCTAGTGGGCTTGCAGCACTGGTTGTGCCACCCATAGAAGTGGCCTTGTAAAATGTGTCTAAGGTCTGCCATTGCAGAGCCTGCGTGCAGTCTGGTACTGTCATGCTGAGTGGGCAAGTGCACCCACTTGCCAGTCCCAAAACCTTCCCTTTTCTTCATATTAGTCACCTCTATGGTAGGCCCAAGGGCAGTGTGCATTGTAAGTATGAGGTAGGACAAGCCCCGATGTGGGTGCAATGTCCTAATAGTGAATTACAGTCATTTTCGTTTTTCACCATTGCAAGGCTACCTGTTCTCCATAAGCCAGAATGGGCTGCTAGAATATTACATGTTTATAATCCAAGCAGACTCAGAGAACATGGTAGAAATTTGAGTTTAGTATGCCTGGACTCAGAATAATAAAATACATCTTTTAGTGAAGTTTATTTTATTGTGTTTGCAAATACCACTTTTAGAAAGTAGGTATTTGCTTGCCTAACAATTTAAGCCTGCCTCTGCAAGGTTGTGTATTCCTTCGTCTGGTTTTGTGAGTGGCAGGGCTGGGGGATTCCAACAGACAGGCAGGGGCAGCCCGGTGGTAATAGAGAGATCTGCATCTAGATGGGAGGGAGGAGTTGCACCTGGGGCCAGAATAGAACTGTCTTCGCCCCCCACAGTACTGGCTCTACCCCCTGTGGTGCTTCTGATGTCTCTGCCTTGCACACTGAAAGAAGAGAAGGAAGACTGTCAACAAAGTGCTCCAGGGCTGTACTTGCCTTCCACAATGCTGGCTCCACTTCCTGTGGGGTGTCTGATGTTCCTGCCCTGCACTGTGAAAGGAAACAAGAAGTCATGTTAACAGAGTGCTTCAGAACTGGTTTGGACTGGGTACAGGCCCCTCTCCCCTCAGAGATCAAAGGATCTTTGGGTATAAATATTGGAACCCTGATCCCAAGAAATTAGATCACTTCTGGACTTACAAGACAAAACCTCTGCTGAGGAAAGGAACCTGAAGAAACTGAGAAGAGACTGTTCCCAAGCTGAAGTGCTGCTTGGGGTATTGGCCTGCAGTGGTTGCCTGACTGCCAAAGAGAGGAGAAAGAACTTTGTGTACTTTACTTTCAACTTGTGAAAAGATCTCCAAGGGCCTGGAAGAGAGCTTGCCCCCTGACCAAAGTCTCAGGACCAGTAGACTTCACCAGCCTTAGTGAATTGCTGCTGGAAACGCTGTTTCAGTGGCTACAGAGGCAGGGAGCTGTGACCGACTCTCATGACCGGCCCGGTGTCCTGTAGGCACCGCATCAAGCAATGTCCGCCTCGAACAACGCAAGCTCTGAGCTCACTGACTCCGTCCTTAAGCAATCACCGAGCCGGTGCCTACACCGCAACTGGTGGACACAGCGGTGTGCAACGCCTCACTATACCGACTCATACTGGTCTGACCAACGCAGTCAATGCTGCTGACTTCGAGTCCTGTGAACGCACCGGAGTTGGGCACCACCTCGCACACTTTGCGATGCACCGCCTGACTCGCACCGCTGTCTGTACTGATCAATGCCAGCTCCTGAACTCCGGCTCTGTCGCTGCACCACAAGCTGCAAGCACCGCACCGAAGCACCGTCTTGCCCTGCAACGTACGCCTTGGATCCACCAACTCTGTCAACAGACCGCTGCCTGCACTGCATCGAGGGACAATGCGTCCTGCAATGCTTCCTTTCTGCACAGCGACGAACACCGGAACCGACTCACACATCCGTGCCAGCCGCCTCAAGTAAAAGGTACTGTGACTGAGTCTGCCGACATTTGAGTGGGCCCGTACCGACGTGGTCCGCTGGATGTTAGACTCTGTGTTATTTCAGCAATGCTATAGCCAGACCGGGCTACCGACTCGCAAAGAACCTTGAATTAAGCCTTTTTAACCAGCACTCTTGAAATCTAAGAGTACTGTGGATTCTTTTTGTCGTTTATTGGTCTTGTGGTAACTCTATATAAAATATACTTCTTTTTTATATAAAGCCTTGTGTGGTGTCCATTTGTAGTGTTGTCATTGGGTTACTGTATGTGGTCACCAGCGCTTAACTTACAATGCCTCTGAAATAATGCCTTGCTGCTTGTGCCAAGCTTCCCTCCTTCGACAAGAGATGACCTAAATAGGTAACCTCTTGGGGACAATATTGCAACTTAGAGGGGGACACCTTATGATGCAAGTCAGACAAATGACGCAACAAAGAAACCGTAGCATCCTTACAGATATCCTCCAAATCAGCAGCAATCAACAAATCGTCGACATACTGAATCAAAGTGGCACCTGAGGGCAAAATGAAAGCATCAAGCTGGGATTTCAAAGCCTGACTGTAAATGGAGGGACTTTCACACTAGCCTTGAGGTGCACGTTTGAACCGAAAACTTCGACCTCCGAGAGAGAAACCAAAAATATCCCTGCTTTCCTCAGCAATAGGAATGCTAAAGAAAGCATTCTTGAGGTTGATAACCGAAAACCATGCCGCTGAAGCTGGTATCATAGTAAGCAAAGCAGTGATATCTGGGACAACAGGAAACTTGGGGACAACAATCTTGTTGACCCCCCGGAGATCGATCACAAAGCGATATACAGGAGGCTGAGAAGGATCCGTGCGTTTAAGAACAGGTAGGACAGGACTATTGCAAATATTTCCTTAGTTTCTTCCACCACACCCTTCTGAACCAAATTATAGATAATAGCCAACAGAGCTCGCTCACCATCATTCGAAATCTTATACTGAGGAATACGTGGCAATTTAACATCACTTTTAATAGTAACCACGTAAGGTGTAATCTGTAGCAAACCAACATCATTCGGACCCGTAGCCCAAAGTGTAGCAGGGAGAGATTGCAATTCAGGTGGAAATCGATCTTTGGATAGATATGTAGGGGAGACCAATTTCTCACCTAAGGTAGGATGCACACCAGAGGGGGAACAATACAACGTTGCATGCAGACGTTTCAATAAGTCCAAACCCAACAAGTTTTCTCCGCAATCAGTCGTTAGAATAAGCGGAGCTTCCAATTCATAAGGACCAATCGAAAGAGGCAAAGGACAAGAAACCGGGTTAGCAGCTGGGGCGCCAGAGAATCCCACAGAAACATTTGTTAAGCCACACAAAGATGCCCCAGGGAGTTTGGAATGCATGATAGAACTTTTCATCGCACCAGTATCCAAGAGAAATGGCTCAGCAACACCCATTGCAACTACTTCGACATAAGGTCCATTCTGATCCACTGGAACTGATACGACTCCCTTACTTTGTCCATGGCTGTCCTAACTAGAATGAAAATCTTGAACCTCACTCTCAACTCAATAATCGTCATTGTAATATTGCGCAGACTGAATATTCTGCTGATCAAAATAATTCAAAGAATTCTGAGGGGGAAAGGAACGCTGTCCCTGAGTTAACGCACCTCGCCCTCTACCTCTAGGTGCTGATTGAAAACCACATCGGCCTCGTGGCCCTGGAAATCCACCATTACGCTGCAATAAAACCAGACAGCTATTCTTAAAATGACCTTCCTCTTTACAATAGGCACATTGATTAGGACCAAGCAAAGGTCGCGGAATGAAAGACTCAGGTTTCTGTTACAACCTCTGAGGCTGGAGAGGCTGTTGAAACTGACGTTGGCCAGAGCGAGGGGGATAAGCCTGTTGAAGAAGAATCTTCGTTTTTAATTCCTTAGTCTTCTTCTCCATCTTATCTTTCTCTTCTTTATCCCTATTCTCATAATACTGAGCAGTGGCCAATATCTGTGCAGAAGAAGAAACAGCCCAAGAAGTTTTGGAGTCTTTCAACTTATGGGACAATTCAGGAAGTAAATTAAATACGAATGTATCCACAAATAATCGCTGTCCACCTTCAGTACTCATATCCTGTCCTGACCACTGTGGTCAATAAATGTCTCCTCAAAACGAGTAAAGAAATCGGAGACCCTCTCATCTTTCTCCTGCTTACACGCAGCTAACTTATCCCAGTTAATGCGTAAGGCAGGCATCATTGTCTTCATTAAAGCTACTAATCTACCAGGCAATTGTGTAGTCAAATCATCCGGTTTAGCACCACCCGCTTGTGCTGCATCCGCGGCAACTATATCGGCCCAACTACCACCTAAAGCTTGGTCGTGGTCCTCTCTACGAATCCGAGCCCACAATGCATGTGGAACTACATTCCCCATCAACATATCAATATCAGCCAATTCATGATACATGCATCAACAGTCTGGGACAGCTCTTTATAATATCCCGCAGGATTTTTACGAGGGTCCGGTAAAGACTGCTTAAGTGCTAAAACTTCAGCTCTCTTCCAAGGGACATGTACCCATATACGCTGGAAATGAGCAGGGACACCTGGAGCATTACCCGCTTGTGGAACTGCTTCTCCCCAAACTGGAGGAACTTCCCTCATATGATAATTCTTCGTTCTCTGTCTAACTGCAGGATCATGTTCAGGAATAGTCTGGGACGAATATAACGATCTGAAAGCAACAAGTGTCTTTATAGCGTCCTCAACCTCAGAACCCACAATAAGTCCCTTATCAAACCTGTCCTGTATATCTAATAAACCCTGAGGAGTTAAATCCAACTCCATATCCTCACATCCCTTGACAAGAGTGTTACACATGACATTAAAAACGTATCTCTGCGTAGGCGCATTCCACTGGAGAAAGGTACCCAGAATATCAGGTACGCTATACAGTGGACCACTCATCATCCATTTATGAGCAAGTGAGGTGAATACAACTTGTTCGTCAGAATCTGGAATTTGACTACGAGATTGCCTTCGAGAAAAAGCAGGAGTCCTAGTAAATGACCCAAGAAGGGGAGAGAAAAGACCAGAAACAATATCAACGAACCGAGTATGAATCGGGGAAGAAGCAGAGAGTAAAACTGGAGATGCAGTATTAAGCAAAGGAAGAGAAGAACTAGTCATTACAAGAGAAACCGAAGGTGAAGGAGACTGAGATACAGAAGTTGGTGGCAAAGGAGGTGCAGGTGGCAATGCAGGAAGAGGCAATTGTAGAGGAGCCGGAGCACCTAGCTGAACAACAGGTTGCTGAACAGGTGGCAATAATACGGGTGCATTAGCTCCCGGTACATAAGGTGGAGGCAATCTCAACAAATGAGACATTAAGGGATCTTTGTCAGGGTCCTTACTCCGTGGGGAAGTAGGCAACACAGGGTAGCATCTATCTATTGCCATATGATGTTGTCTGTCTAAAACTTCAATTGCTCGCTCAGTCTCATTATCCTTGAATTGCTGGGTAGCCTGTATAATCATCATATCTTTCTCTTTTCTATCTCTTTTAGCCTACTTAATTTCTCTCTGTTTGGCTTCCTTACGCCAAAGGCGGAAAGAGTCAAACATTGCCGGCCGGGCTTTTCTTTTAAACAAAATTGCTTCCAGATTATCTAGAACATCAGGCTCAAAACTACCATTATGGGGCCATCGTAAAACACCATCTTTCTTCGTGTACCGGATCCATGCCTCATTAAAGGCAATGGGGCCAACACCATGTTTAGAATAGAGCTCATAAGTAGGAGTTCCAACCGGAGGAATAGGACACGAGTCCTCGAGTCGGGAATACCTAGTACAGCAAAAACAACAGAGTTTCCCAAATCCGCTCAAACCAGGCATTTTCAGGCGCACTGGTCCGTTTACCAACTTCAAGGAGTGAAATCAAAGAACACGGTACAAATGTACTCACCCCTTGGCTTCGGCTATTGCAATAGTCGAATAACAAAAGTCAAAAACAAAACAAAGAAGTGAGCGCTACCCACAAATACTTAACTAAATGGTCTTCTCACGCCAACAGAGGTCCGTCTAACGTCTCGCGATACCAATCATCACCAGAGGGTCCAAGGCAGGGCGTCAGTCAGGGCAGCAGTCGTCAGCAGCCGTTGGAAAGGAGTAGCCACGGTGCAAAAGACCTTCGGTCCATTTCGACATACAGGGGTCGCTTGACGTGGTTCGCGAATCCTCCGGAATCTCCTTGCGGGGCTTCCACGACCCTCGGGCTGAACCGCTACCACTGAAACCGCCCCAAGTTGGGCGCCATCTGGAGAACCGGGCCTTATGTGCCTGGCGGCGCAGGGCACGCCTTAAATCCTCAGGTTCACCTGCCTTGTCGAACAGAGACACAAGACACTCTGTTGAGCGTGGAAGCCAGGTTTATTAGCTGCAGCCAAGCATAGTTATCCCAGAAGTTACACACAAGGTGGGTTCTGAGGAGACTGCCACTTCAATCCGTGGCGCACAATCTTTTATAGGAAACACATTTACAGAATTCACTCCTTACACACACAAAATAGACCAATGAGAAAAGTTGGAAAACAAGCTATCAAGTATCTCAAATACGCCCCTTTCTCAGGCCCCGTGTGTTACCCCTCCCAATAATTTAATCAGTAATGGTTGCAACAATCCAATTTGCAGGTGGCAGGACGTATTTGTGTACCTCAAAGGATAGCTGTGTAACAAGAGAATACAAGGAAAGAATTGTGAAGGCGAGTCGGATAAGATAATGTGAGGAAAGAATAGGAGAAGGCAAATAGTCAGTCGAGACGGGGATCAGTCAACCCAGACAAGGATTAACAAACTCGGCCAGACCCTGACATCGGTTTCATAAACAAGGACAATAGAGTTATTCTTTAACTGAAAGGACACGCAGCAGCTGGGAAAAGCAAAAACACTCTGTTCGCTGTGCGGCCTGAGTGAAGGCAACACAAAATGGCTGCGAGACACAAAATGGCGGCTAGATACGGAACGAAGTCAGAAATCAAAGAACCTCACAGCCAGGCTAGCTTGAATCCAGTGGCAAAGTGAGCAAGGGACCCACGTCTGGGCATAACCTGCCAACTTAGGGTGAACAAAGCAAAACCAAGGGGGATGATGGACGGAGTGTTGAACAATGCAAGCACTCCCCTCAGTCAATTGAACTGGGTTTAATCCATCATCATTCTTTAGCTCACTCCGCCACCCCAGTTCAAACATGACTATATGCAAATCAGTCTGACCCTGTGCCTCTTGGGAACAGTCCAGCCCGGACTACCAAGCCATGTCTTCCCTGGACCAGAAAGAAGCATTCTGGGACCAGTTTCTGGCTAATCAGCCATCATCATCCAGGCTAGCTTGAATCCAGTGGCAAAGTGAGCAAGGGACCCACGTCTGGGCATACCCTGCCAACTTAGGGCAAACAAAGCAAAACCAAAGTGGAGTGTTGAACACAGCAGTCAACTGATCTGGGTTCCTGACACAGCAACCACACCAGCTCACGGATTGCATTGAGTGGTGTTTGGCTAGCAGTGTGTGTAGTGATCAGCAGTTAGTCACTACTCAGACACAACCAGCCAAGCGTCAGTCCACGTACACTGCCAGCCGAGCACCAGTCCACGCACAATGCCAGCCAAGTGCCAGTCCACACACACCCCCAGCCAAGTGCCAGTCCATACACACCGCCAGCCAAGTGCCACTCCACACACACCACCAGCCAAGCACCAGTCTACGCACACCACAGACCAAGCGCCAGGGCACACACACCACCAGCCAAGCGCCAGTACAAACACACCGCCAGCCGAGCACCAGTACAAACACACCATCAGCCAAGCGCCAATCAAAACACACCGAGAAGCCAAGCACCAGTCAACACACACTGCCAGCCAAGCCCCAGTCCAGGCACACAGCCACCCAAACGCCTGTTCAAACACACCGCCAGCCAAGCGCCAGTCCACACACACCGCAAGCCAAGCGCCAATCCAAACACACCGCAAGCCAAGCGCCAGACAAGCGCTACTCCATGCTCATCACCATCACATTTAGGATTTTTTTTATATAAATAAGAAAACACAAACAAATTGCAAATAGATACAAATCTACTAACACAAAATCTGAAACTAAAAACACTACACAAATGCCAACCTTAAAACTGAACAAAAAATATTAAACAATAGAGGCCAGACAGTACACTTTACCACTCAAGGATACTCCCAAAAATGTGTTTGTGCGTGGTACATTCTAAAACAAGCAGGCACACACAGACCAGGGTTATAATGACACTTGGGGCAGTACATACGAGTCTCCTTCCTCATACCTCTTCACCAACATACTCTACATCTCCTACTGGGAAAGACTTTTGAGGGTGTGGAAGGTATGTGATCAGGAAAGTGGCGATCTTTCAATCTAGCAACATCCTCCACCACTCCAACTCTAGGAACAATTGCCTGTTCCACTAAAACAAGGCTGCCTATTACAAACTCCTGAATCTTAGCAAAAGTCAACTTTGACTCAGGACAAGAATCGTGGAAAACAATAAAAGCATTAAAGGTTGCCAAGTGGAAAAGATGGACAGCCAACTTCTTATATCAAATGCAAGTCTTACGAAGAGCAGCGTAAGGTTCCAACCTCTGATCTACTCTGTCAACTCCACCCATGTGCCTATTATAGTCTAGAATGCACACAGGTTTGTGCACTTCAGCAATGTGACCCAAAACAGTCACAGGTGGAGTGCTTTCATCATGGATGGTAGTCAGTCTGTACACATCTCTCCTGTCTGAAAACTTCAAAGCTAGAAGCTCCTCCCAACGCACTGCACTGTCCCTGCACAAGCTTTTGACAAATGAGTTCTTTTGGGAAACCTTTACGGTTAGAGCGGATTGTGCCACAAGCAACATTGTCCACTTTGGCAAATTCCCTGAAAAACCGCACACCAGTGTAGAAGTTAACTACATATAAATGGTGGCCTTTGTTAAAAAATCCTCTATCAAGTTCCCACACAATTTTCTCAGTCACTCCACAAGTGGACGGACAACCAGGGGGGTTTGTCCTGGATTCCTTACCGGTGGACACCCTGAAATTAGAGACATATCCAGTCCTACTGACACACAGCATATACAGCTTAATTCCATAGCGTCCCCGCTTACTAGGAATGTATTGCCTAAAAACCAAGCAGCCCTTGAACAAAACCAAAGACTCATCCACTGCTATTTCTTTCCCTAGAGCATAGGTCTCAGAAAATCGATCGAGAAAGTGATCAATGACAGGCTGAATCTTAAAAAGACGGTCACAATCAGGGTGATCCTGTGGCAACGCTAAACCATTATCGACAAAATGCATAATCTGAAGCAGAAACAAATACCTATCACGACTCATGACTGCCAGAAATATAGCAGTTGCACCAAGGGACTAGTAGACCAATTTGAAGACATTTATGGCTCCTTTAGCAAGCCCATCAAAAAAGTTAAACCCAAGAACTTCTTCATCTCTTCCAGATTTGTGGGAGTCCACCGGGTAGCTCTAGAGTGGGGCTGAAGGCTGGCACTGTTGTCTCTCAAAAACTGTTTGGCATACAAATTAGTCTGCTCAAAAATCTCTGCCAAAAACACATCGTCCATAAACAACTAAAAATAATGTATTGGCAAAATGTTTTCAGTATTCACTCTACACCCTGGAACACCATTTAAGTCTGGCAATGCCGGCTACAACATGCCTGAGGCAACTCAGATGTCAGTACTTTCAAAGGAAAGCCATGCAGCCTCAGGCTGCAGCCCAGATGCCTCTTACCACACTATACAAATGGGAAGCCTTGCAGCCCCAGATGCCTTTTGCAGTACTACACCAACAGGAAGCCTTGCAGCCACAGGCTGCAGCCAAGATGCCTCTTGCTACACTACACCAATGGGAAGCCTTGCAGCCCCAGGCTACAGCCCAGATGCCTCTTGCCGCACTATCCGCACATCAATGTCCTACTCTAACCCAGGCACTTCATCCGCACTAAGAGTAGCTTCATCCGCACTGAGAGTAGCTTCATCATCCAATGATTCCATGTGGAGAGAAAACTCACTGCCTGAATCATCCCCTGCCTCAGATGCAGAGTCAGTCTCTGAACCATGGTTAGAGGAAGACTCAAAAAGCATAGCAACAACCTGCTGAGCAGTAATCCTCCGGCTAGCCATTATCCTTACAAAGAAAGGAGGTTGCACAAACAAGTCAACAACAACCAACACTGTGCAAAACAAGTAAGTAAAAAATGGGTGCCTTTATCACAACGATCTATTTACTCAAAAACTATACAATTCACTTACAAGAGACAGCTACACTCACCAGCACCTACTCTGCAGAGACACAGCAAAAACCAAGGATATCCCATTAGAAAGTAAAAAAACAAAACCAATTAATCACAAGACAACAAAATACACACCGAGCACAAATGCAAAGCTTTTACACTAAAAAAATAGAATCAAAACATACTGCTATTATTACACCATTTGCAAAAAAACACATTCATGCAGAGAAATAAAACTCATTTACATTGTACGAAAAAATCTCTTACCAAACACATGCAACTACACAAACCACCAGTAACGAAATCGCAACCTGGAACAAAAAGGGAGAAATAAAGCATTAAAGTTGCAATTCACAAGAACTGAAACAATTAACATTATAACGCGCTATTTCACTACCCAAATGGGGGCAGAAAGGCCAAATAAACAGGCAGATTTGTCTCCAGGGGGACAGAATACACATAAAAAAATATATGTCCCCTAGAAGCGGCCAATTTATTTATTTTTAAATCCCTAGCTCTAGTGGGCTTTTCTGTACCCCCCCTCCTGGCCAGAAATGGCAAATAATGCAGACCATCTGTGCCGAGGAGGGGCAGAAAAGTCTTTTAAATTATTTAGGCCCATAAGGAAGCAACCCTTGCCCAAGAGGTCGCTGCCATTTAAAATCTAAAACATTGCCTGGTGTCTAGTGGGGTTTTCTGCCCCCCCCCCAGGGGGCATAAAGGCCAAATAAACAAACAGATCAGCCCCCGGCAGAATATACTAGTTAGCTTTTCTGAGCCAAAAAAATCAGGCTATCGGAGGGGGGGGATATAATTTTTAAATACATTTGGCCCTTGGAAGTGACCTTTTCCCAAGGGGTAACTTCCTAAAAAAAAAAAAAAAGAATAATTCCCTGGTGTCTAGTGAGAACTTCTGCCACCCCCTGGGGCAGAAAGGCCAAATGAAAAAACAAACAGGGGGCAGAATATAGTTTAAAAGTAAATTGGGGCCCTGGAAGCGACCCTTCCCCAAGGGGTCGCTTCTGAATTAGAAAAAAAAATTCCCTGGCTCTAGTAGGCTTTTCTGCCCCCCCCCCCCACCCCCGGGTCCATAAACAGCCAAAAATTGGCCGATCTGTCCCCAAGGGGGTAGAAAAGTCTAAAATTGTTGTTTCCTTTGCAGCAAAAAAACGAATCCCTGGTGTCTAATGGGGCATTCCTGTTGCACAATCACGCACAGACAGCAGTGGAGAGGAAACACTGTTTCCTCTCCCCCAATGCCTCAAGGCATCCAGATTTGAGGCATTGGCATCCAGATTTGCCCCCCCTCCACTGGAGCATCAAAAACGTACCCTCCTCTTGGATGCGCTGGAAGAAAATGATTCCCACAGCGTCCAGCACTTCCTAATGACGTCGGTGCGCGCTGTGCACACTGACATCATGGGAAAGCGTGGGGGTGGTCGGGGTGGCAGCGTAAACTCTTCTGCTGCAATTCCCCTCTGTGGGGGCAAGATCGTTACCCGGGGGGGGAGCGCCAGTGTTTCCCCCAGGGGCTGTGCTCAAGACAGAGCGGTTCTTTCATAAGCACATCCCAACCGATGCTCATGATGGAACTGCTCCGTCATAAGCATCGAAGGGGTTAAGAAAGCCTACCTATTCCTATCTATATGAGAATCCTTGATTCAATGCTTTCAGCATGAAACATCTGCGTTCACTTATTTCAAATGTAACTTGCGAAATATAATCTAGAACACAGTACAAAAGTTCAAGAAATCATTACCATTCAACTTAAATAACATTAGGTAGCATTAGCAGTAATAATTAGTATGCATCACCAACATACCTGTTTGTGACTTGTATTATGCCCAAAACGATTCGCAAACTAAAATAAAATAACACAAAGAGAACACAAGCAAAATTGCGAATACAATAACTTAAACACTTCTTTCAGTGTTGTCTCAGATTAAACTATATAAACTGTGACTATAAGTTACAAGAGTTAAAACACTCCAAGTCTTTCTAGAACAGATTTTCTTCGTAATCCTTTGCTTTCTATTCATTCGTGGCGAAATAATCAAATAAAGTCTTGTAGAGTTCTTGTCTCTAATGTACTTCCGTTTTCCGTACAATTCAAATGTCCTGGCAAGGTTGAAAAGGCATTAAAAGTCTTACCGCTGTGCTAAGTGTTTTGGTATGCGCATTACTGTTTTTGTATCTATCGTTGCTAAACCACCAATCCTCAAGCCTCCCCCTCCGGCTGCTGGGTCACTGCCACTAAAATGGTGGTCAGTGACCCAAGATGGCCGTACTTAAACCTACACAGCCCAACCAGCCCAAAGATAGCCCAAGCAGAGCCCAATCCTATGACACCCAACCCAACCAACCTAACATTCCCAGGGGCCCCGTGGTCTCCTAATCCCTCCCCCCCTTCCCTCCAGGCCTCAAAGCCCCCCGGGGGTGGCAGGATTCCTGATGGTCGACCGCCCCCCCCCCAATCCCATTTTCTACCCTAGAAGTCACAAGACGCGCTGGAGGACAGGAATCCAGGTGGCACCAGGAACCAGAGCCTCTTTTGGAGCAAATGGGACGACGAGAGCAACACCGGAGTAGGCTGGAGTCATGTGAGTACCGGGGATCCAAAAAGTGAAGCTTGTGTGCGAGAACGAGCACGGTTTAAAGATGAGCTCTCCGCTACCCTTTCAGAAAACACGTGTGCACGTTTGAGCTGTTTGCACACGTGCACGTTTAAAGGGTTGCCATCAGTTTTTGAAAAGGGAAGCATATGCCTTTGACAGTTTGTGAGAAAGAAAACACATGTTTTGGGCAGTTTGGCACAACCTGTTTTGCTACGTCAAGATATTACTAATATTACGTGTTTCCCGACAATTTTCACACTAAGCATGACGCTACATAGTGAATGACATAAAGCATATATAATGTTACATGGAAATAATATAATAAATACTCACACAACTTTCAGGCTAAATCATAATACTGCATGGGGAATAACATAATGAATACCCTGATGAAATAATCACAATAAATCTTATTTCACTGATATCACTTGTACTATGCATGCTAGTTTCATGAAACTGATGACAGGTTCCTTCCACCTATAACACGCATTGCCTGGCAGACCTAATCGATAGGGAACAGGGTCTACTCGAGTAATTATTTTTTGTGTTCTAGAAATGCTAATACACTCAGAGAAGAGGTAAGTTAATTTTGCATTGCGAATAATATTTGATCCAGATTGAGCTAGCCAAGTGCTCTGCACTACCTAATCAGCGCCCTCTTGGCCGAATATTTAAGAAGTGATGCAGACTCCCCTGTCCTATCACTTAGATAGTAGTATATCAGGGAGTTATTGTTCTCTGTGCCTTTCTTTATGTAGCTCATATAGTCTCAGTCTCCTAGGGATGTGTAGTATGCATTGAAAAGGGAGGCTGAGTTGGCCCATCAAAGGGGGTGGAGAACCAAACGTCATTCTCTGCAATGCATTAGTAGTTCAAAATGTAGTTTAGGTTTATGAAATTAGCGATAGGGCTTAAGTTTAGGAAACCCCGAATGGGGCAATAGGCTATCTGATTTAGAAAAGTACAATGCTACTGTATCTGCCATTTAAAATAAATGTTTTTGTAGAGATAAACTGTACCACTAATTATTTTTATCTTCTTTATTTCTTACATCAGCACCCAAGGGCATTAGGGCATACTCAGAGCAGGGCAAAGGGGCTGTCACCACCAGCACTGTGGCTGGTGAAACCACCACTACCAGCGATATGACCACGGCAAATGACTCTGCTAGTCCCATTAAGTCTTGTTATTATGATTTCACTAACTTTTACATCTCCCCAGTAGTAGAATAGTTTTGCCTGTTTATTTTTGTATACTGTCTCCTTTATTTCAACTCCTCTATCTTCTGTTTTTCAATTCTTGTTATCCCTGCGCTATCCTTTTTCTACAATTCTGTTTCTGTAGCTGACTTTCTCCTGTTTGTAGCTCTGTTCTGCTTTTTTAGGAAGCTTTCCCTCTCCCCTTCTATGTTTTACGGTACTGTAAGACTAAGAGTGCAGATGTCTGGTACGGTGAAGATTGCAGGCCCAAGTAAACTATTATTTACCACGCATTTCTGATGAGACATCTTTCTTGTTCATGCTCAAACAGTCAAAACGGGAGAGTGGCCATAGTCATGCACCCACCTATGTTGTGTGTTCATTCATTTGTACAGTATTCCAGCAGTTTCCATGGCAGGGCAGCAAGGCAGGAAAGTAATGAGATCCCATTGCATTTGCCAATTAAGACCATATTTCCTTCATTGGCCTTTTTACCCTTTCATTGCGCTTCAATGACTCATCATAGGTCTGTCTCTCCCTTAGCAATAACAAGTTTTGGTTAACTTGACTACCTGGCGTTTCTAACTTGTCAACCAACAATCCTCCCAAAGTTTCGATAGAAGATACTGCTAACCAAACTCCGGTGAGATATTGCTATTGTACTATATTTTAAAAAAAGTACTAATTGTCAAGAAACTACGTCGTCCCTTACCTTATCTTTCTTGCAGAGACGTAGTGGAATTTCGCAGGGACGCAAGGGACCAACTTCCTGAATTACTAACTTAAATCTTGTGTTTTTTAACTCACTACAAGATATAAATTAGAAACCAGAGAGGAGGGCCGGGATACTGGACACAGTAGGATTCTTTCTGTCGACCTGCGAATCAACAAGTTAAAATCCTTTAGACTTTCTAGGTTTTCCTTATTATTCTACTGCAGTTTTTTTGTGTATGTTCAATAACTATAGTAAGGAAAAGACTTCTATTATTCGCCTACCTGCGATCAGTATTAGTCTTGTCTGCGTCCAGTATTTCTTTGAGTTTTTGTCGAGATGTCCTGTTGTTCTCTAGATTGGGCGTCTTAGGGTGTCTTAGTCTGAGTTGTAGATGAGCTGAAATGTAAAATTAGGTATTATTTCTTTTCCGTTATTCATCAGAACATCTGATTTCTTGATTTGTACCTTTACTCAGTTATTCAAACTGTCTGTGGACTTACTTATTAAAGATCAACTTAATCCTGCAGTCTCTGTTGTTTTGTTAATCTTTTTTGAAAGAGATTGAAGACAGAACATACCACAAACTCGCAAAAACACTTTGTTCAAATTTTTATCCTGAAAACTCTCTTTGATTCTTTACATTAACATTCCTAGTAAAACAAACTCTTCTTGAATAAAATCAGAAAGTCTCTTGAAAGTCTCTGTGACTCCTTCAAAATGGTTCTATTAATCAAACTATAATTCTTCTATTTCTAGAAGTTCCAAAAATTGTCCACTTCACTGACCTTTCTTACGAAGGGCGCCGAGATGTATTTAAAAGTACTTATCTTCTTCTCTCTTCTTTCCTTGTAGGGGTGGATTCCCTTTCATTGTCGAGAGCGACGAGGAATCAAGAAGGCCGAAAATCCGGAGTTCCGAAGATTCGTCTCTAGTCACGTAAGCGCAAGAGAATCTCCAGCCGCACCATGTCTGAGAAACCGTTAGAAGGCAAAGCGCCTTCTAGAACAATGGGTGCAGCTTTTATAGCCAGCCGCGCCCAAGCCTTCACACATACTGTCACGTCCTGCGTGCGGTACGCACAGAGGGGCATATTATCAAGGGGGTTTATCTCCGCTTTTTTGGCTTTAAAAGCCAAGAAAGCGGAGATAAAATTATCTCCCTATTACCTAGCTGTCGCTAACACCAGTTAGCGACAGCTAGTAGGAGATAGCGACCATCTTGGGCCCCACTTTGCATGTCAGTGATATTTATCACTAATGACATGCAAAGTGGGCGTGCCAAGATGTTAGCGACTGAAAACAGTCGCTAACATCGCTATCTCCTATTACCAACTTTTGGAGATATTCGCGCTAAGCGCGAATACCTCCAAAAGCTAACACCTGCCCTGAGCAGTTCTTAGCCATGTTATCCAATGGGATGTGGATAACATGGCTAAGAGCATTAGCTCGGTAATGCATGAATATCGCTGACTTTTCAGCGATATTCATGCATTGCAGCGATTTTTATCGCATTTGCGATAAACTTTGGTAATACCAAGGTTTATTTGCGGTAAAAATCGCCACAGCTCAGCGGTAACTTTTTGTCTCTAACCAAGCTATAGCGATAATTATCGCTATTGCTTGGTAATATGCCCCAGAGTCTTTCAGATTTCACCGCCCTAGAGTGAAGTCATGCGGTGAAATCTAGCGGAGAAAAACAAAGCAAATATCTAAACTGGCTCATACCCCGTTTTTAAATAACCTTCAGGCCACAGTTCAATTCAAGCCACATTTCACTTTTGGAAACGGAAATAATTTGGAAAGACAAAAGCTATTTGCAAACATATTACTGATTACTTACAAACAGTCACAAAGTAAACACATTAACTATAGACGCTTTAGTTACACTAAATCACACTGATAACGGAGTGCTGGTGCACGGGAAAGGGGTGGGGTTTTCTTGTATAAATGATGAGTTTAGTGCCTTGAGAAATGTTAGTGCTTAAAAGGCAATTAAAACATCAGGTCATACTTCAGGCATGTAAACCTCAGGTCGTACTTCATGACAGTACTCCCCTCTCAAGATCCCTCCTAAAACTCTTGGCATTGGTTTTGGTTTAGTTGGATATCGTGTGTGAAAGGGAAGGTGTTGGAATAGTAAGTCTACTATTCCTTAGTCTAGAGCACCCTCCAGTGCAAGTCGTGGTAACGACTTGGGTTTTCAAAAGCTGCGTTGTAATGGTACTGCGGGGTTTTGACAGCGTCGTAAAGGTTGTTTACCGTTCTATGCCTCCAGGAAACTCATATTGAGGGAAACAGGAAAAGGCTTCTGGAGATGTTTTGGTACCATATTGCAGCTAACACAACACAAGAAACTCGCACAAAGGGGGTGGCTATTTTGGCTCGGAATGGTACGAGTAGCTTTCTTAGCTTTCCTCGATGCCTGGCTGACAGCTTGGGCAGATGGGTGATTGTTCAAGGGTGTATCGAAAATAAAATGTTTACCCTCTGCTCAGTATATGGATCTGTGCTGGTTGACCCAGCTTTGTTTGGCTGGCTATGAACTGAATTAGTAGGCTGGACTTTACCTCTTATTTTTTGTGGAGATCTAAATATTAATTTGAATAGCCAAGTTGCTACTAGGAAAACTCCCTATCAGGGCAGGAAGCCCAAAGTGTTTAATTCACTGTCTCAACTACAGGCACTGCATGGGTTAGAGGATGTATGGGCCTTGAAAAGGGGGGCCGATTTAGGATACACGTATTTTTCCACTCCACACATGGTATACGCTAGGCTGGATTCTTTTCTAGTTTCGCAGGAGCTTGCCTCAAAAAGTACTATTAACTTATTCCCTAAGGTTATGTCAGATCACAATCCCCTGGTGATTGAGCTGGATATTCAGCTCCCTCTCTAGCAGTCACGGTGGTCCTTTAATAGGGCTTTTAAAGCGATTCAGAGTACATCCGGCAGATTGGCGAGTAGATTCCCAGGTTTATTGAAGAGAATTATGGAAGCACCTACCTAAGTAACGTGTGGGACACACTTAAAGTAGGGCTGAGAGGGAAATCAAACAGGTTTGGGTGGGAATCACAGAGACAAGAGAAAAGCTTGATACAAGCATTATATGAGGGCCCAGGTGCGGCAGAGGCGCAATTGATAGAGGTACTATCAGCTGGAGCAGATTCAGAGGCTAGCCAGCTAAAAAGTTACCGTTGCCAGATCCGCAATCACGCAAATCTCATCTAAAAAGGCAGCTGGTAAATATTTGGCATGGAAAACCCGGGCTTATGAGAGCAGTAAGAGAGTAGGGCATCTTTTAGCAACACGCACCAGGGAGAAAACAGTGCATGCCAGGATAAGAGAAATCAGGGATCCGAATGTGGGTCTGGTGACTGAGATGAAGGCTATTATCACAGCTTTTTAGAAATGTTACCAAAATGTGTATACCGAAGACATCCAGGGTGGGAGCAGGGAAATTCAGGTTTACGTATCCGGGGTCGCCCTGGGTCAGCTCTCAGTAGAAGAAAGAGAGAGAATAGATGAGCCGATCACTTTGGAAGAACTGTCAACAGCCATAGATCTTTCCCCTTCAGGCAAAGCCTCAGGCCCAGACTATTAAAAAAATTAAAAACAGATTCTGGGTTTGATGTTGGAAGTTTTCCGAAGTGCTCAACGGGATCAGGCTACGCCAGGTTCTTGAAAGGGGCTAATATTATTGTATTCCCAAAAAAAGGCAAGCCTATTGCTGAATTGGGATCTTACCGGCCAATAACCCTGCTGAATAGCGATGTAAATATATATTAAAAAATTCTGGCAAACAGGCTATCTGCAGTCATAGGAAAGCTAGTCTCTCCATTCCAGCATGGATTTGTACCAGGTAGGGGGACTATAGATCACATTAGAAGGATAATCACGTTGTTTGACCTTGCTAGAGTGTCAGGAGACCCTATTGCAGCCATTTTTCTTGACGCAGAGAAGGCCTTCGATAGGGTCTCTTGGCCCTTTCTTTGGGCTATCATGGAAAGGTAGGGACTGGGTAGAAACTATATTAATCCAATAGGCTGCATGTATCAAAATCCCGAGGCTAGGATCACTGTGATGGGCGCCTTGTCGGATTCAATAAAAATTACATGCGGGTCTCTGCAAGGGTGTCCTTGTTCTCCACTATTATTTGCATTATATATAGACCCTTTTATCAGGATAATTGTGGAGAACAACAACATTCGGGCACTTCAAACCCCGGGGTATGACTCAAAGATCTTAGCATACGCATATGACCTCGCCATAACAACAACTAATCCTGCGGATGCAGTGAGGGAGGCGGAAAAAGAGGCCAAAAGAATTGGTAAAGTTTCAGGCTACTTTCTGAATAGGGAAAAGACAATGATCGTTAAAATCCCTCAGGCAGATTTGATCGATAGTAGGGTCACTGAAAAAGCTAAATATCTAGGGATGGAAATTTCTGCTAACGTGGATGATATAGTGCATTTTAGCCTGGCTCCCTTGTTACTCAAGACCAAATCTGATTTCAATAGAATGAACAGCTTACACCTGACACTGCTGGGTAGGTGTAATGTTATTAAGATGTTGTTTTTGCCTAGACTTTTATACTTTTTTAGATACATCCCATTGGAAGTTAATAAAACTTGGTTCTCTGCCTTTAACCAAGCTATTTCTAAATTTGTATGTGCTGGGAAGCACCCGCGTAGAGCACTGAAGTACATGACCCTTCCCAAGGATCGGGGTGGATGGTTGTTCCCGGATATTCAGATCTTTTATTGGGCTGCAAACTTTCAGCAGATGACTGATCTGTTGGAGAAAGGATCACCCAAGGCTCTAGATGGATCCTACCCCTCCATCTATAGCCTACTGCTCGTGGACGAGGCCCACGGGTGCTTGATGCGGCATATTGATTTTGCCTACTTTAAAAGAGTGAAGTTCAAGGGTTTGCTGGGTGCTTTTAAAATATGGACATCGATCAGGAAAAAACTTAAATTGAATAGGATACAGAGTATACGCCTCTGCAAATCAGTCAACTCTTACCAAAAATCATTCACGATGGCTATATGGAATCTTGGAGGGAGAAAGGGATTCGACATATTGGGGACCTAATAAGGGATAACACTATACTGACGTTTGGTTCAATTAAGGAAAAATTTGAGGTGGGAAACAACTACTTTTTCAAATTCTTACAAATCAGGGATTTTCTTTCTAAGATGATACAGGGCCACAAAATCCTCCTAATGGAGGCGGCCTTGGGAACACAAGGGGCATCAATGTCCAAGTTTTACACACTGCTTAGCGATACAATGGAGGATGATCTCGCTAAACACACGGACCGGTGGCAGGAACAGATCCAAGCGGATCCCGGGGTTTGTGAGGACTCTTTATTGTTGAGCTCAACAGCAGCCATTTCTGCTAACATACAGGTTCAATGTTATAAGACGTGGCTAAATTTGTATATTACTCAGGCTCGGATTTTTAAGTGGGGAGGCTCAGCAGGTATTTATTGCTCCCGTTGTGGCGTCCTTGCCGCTGACAGTGTACATATGTTTGCAACATGCCCCCGCTTAACTGGATTGATTGGAATAATGGGGTATTACGTCAAACAAATTTTGGGTTGCGAAATCGAGCTGTCACCACAAGTTATATTGTAGGGGGTAAGCAATCAGGCTCTGACAGCTCCCAAGAAGATCTTGCTTTTTATTATGATGGCCATGTTTAGGCTCTCCCTTGCCACGGTCTGGCTAGATAACGAACCTCCATCAGTTCATTGTTGGCTGGGAAAACTGTTAGCTACATATCGCTGGGAGAAAGAGATATATAAACAAAGAGGCCTAAAAGCTAGGAAAAAAGAGCAACATTTGGTCTCCGATTAGCACGTGGATTAATTAATCTATGTTTTAAGTTTGCGGTTCAGGAAGATCTGTCCTATGTGTTAGAAATAAACGGACGTGTAGAAAGCATATCGGCCACAGGATAGATTCAACTTCTACGCTCCCAAACGCTACCTCCGATCAGCCAGCCACGCCCTCGCCGCCGTCCCCCGCATCCGAAGAGTGACAACAGGAGGAAGGTCCTTCTCCTACCTGGCCGCCAAGACCTGGAACTCCCTCCCTCCCGACCTGCGCCTGACCCAAGACCACCTCTCCTTCAGGAAGAAGCTGAAGACCTGGCTGTTCGAGCAGTAACGCCCCCCCCCCCCCAAGCGCCTTGAGACCCTACGGGTAAGTAGTGCGCTCTATAAATGTCTTTGATTGATTGATTGATTGAATTTGTTGAAATGTAATTAAAAGTCTGATCTCCTGCGGCTCCGGGAAGAGAGTGGGTGGGTAGGGGGGGAGGAGAAAAATAATGGATATACTACGCTTACGTTTTTGTTTATTTTGTAATGATTTATATGAACTGGATGATCAAATAAAGATTGTTAAAAAAAAAGAAAATTGTAATGAGGAGGGAGACTTAGCTTTATGCAAACTGATGTATTAACTTTTCTATTGGAAAGGGTCCTATATATCTAGGATTACATTCCTTATTTCCCTTTGTTCTCAAATTCCTTGTGCTTAACCATACCTTGTCTCCAACAACATAAGAGGGTTGAACAGATCTATGCTTATCTGCTGTTTCCTTTTGACTTTCTTTTGTTTTGGCTAAATTGAAACGATCTTCAGAATGAACAGATGTTAATTTAGAGATAAAGTCATGAATTGAGGGAACTATAGTGATAGAATCTAGATCTCCTGGAAAGCTTTTAGGATGAAAACCATAGTTGCAGAAAAATGGTGACATTTTGATAGAAGCATGCTCCGCATTATTATATGCAAATTCTAAAGCACTTAAAAGGTCTGACCAATCGTCATCTAACGTTGTTAACATACATCGTAAAACTTGTTCTATCATTTGATTGGTTTGTTCTGTTAAACCATCTGTTTGAGGATGGTAACTTGATGATAATCGAACTTCGATATTCAATATTGTACTCAAATTTTGCCAGACGTGAGATATGAATTGGGAACCCCTATAGGTGATTACTACCAAAGGGATCCCATGTAAACATATTATGTTGGTCATCATAACTTGTGCTAGTTCCTTAGCAATAGGGACTTTCTTTAAAGATATAAAATGTGCCATACGCGATAATTGATCTACCACAGTTAGAATGGTAGTGTAACCCTTCTTTGTTGGTGGAAGGTCGACAATAAAGTCCAAAGAAATGGTATGCCAAGGTTGAGGTGTTACAGGTAAAGGTCTAAGTAGACCACAAGGAGCTTGGTGTGAAGATTTATTTTGAATACAAATGTTACAGGTTTCAACAAAATTCTGTACATCTTTGAACATAGAAGGCCACCAAAACTTTCTTTTTATAGCTTCATACGTTTTTGTGACACCTGGGTGAGCTGACAAGAGGGCATCATGATGTAGTTTCAAAATAGATTCCTGAATGTCAGGAGTTGGTACAATAATTTGGTTATTTAAGAACAAAAGGTTGTCTCTTTCTTGCAAAAATGGGTAATCTTCTTTCCATCTTTCAATTTCTCTTGACTCAACTTCTCTATTTAATGTCAGTGATTATATCACAAATAGAAAGACTAGCTTGAAAACATGAGTTAGGCAATGCAGGTTTTGGAATTTCGTTATCTTCTGACTCTAATTCACCTATCCGTGATAAAGCATCAGCCTTTCCATTTTCTTTTCCTGGCCGGAAAGTGATTACAAAATCATAATCATTGAAGAACAAAGGCCATCTCAAATGTCTGGCAGATAGAGCTTTGACAGCCTTCAAGAATTGTAGATTTCTATGATCAGTGTAAATGATAACTGGATGACGCGCTCCTAACAAGTAGTGGCGCCATTCTTCAAAAACCGCTTTGATTGCCAATAGCTCCTTGTCTGCAATTGCATAATTTTGGTCTGCTGATGACAATGTTCTGGAATAATAAGCTATCGGGTGCATTTGTCCAGTGTCTTTATGTTGTTGTGATAATATTCCACCCAAAGCAAATTGAGAAGCATCTGCTTCTACTATGAAAGGTTGAGAAGGGTCAGGGTGACTTAAAATAGGAGCTGTAGTAAAATGGGTTTTTAATGGCTGAAAAGCTTTTTCTGTAGATTCTGTCCAGTCAAATGTAACTCCTTTACGAAGAAGACTAGTGATGGGATTGATTATTTGTGAAAAGTTCTGAATAAACCAACGGTAGAAGTTAGCAAAACCTAAGAACCTCTAAATCTGTTTTACAGAAGTTGGACTTGGCCAAGTACTGACTGCTTCTATCTTTTTGGGATACATTTCTATTCCTGAAGGGCTGATTATATATCCTAAAAAATCCACTTTTGAGACATGAAAGAAACTTTTTTCCAATTTCACTTATAGGGAATTTGCAAGCAATTTCTAAAGAATGGCGCATACTTGTTTTACATGATCTTCTTCTGAGTTTGAATATATGAGAATGTCATCAATATAGACGACACAACAAACATCAATAAACTCATGTAATACTTCATTTATAAAAAATTGGAAAGCTGCAGGAGCATTACAGAATCCGAAGGACATAACTTGGTATTCAAAAAGGCCAAATTTGGTGCAAAACGCAGTTTTCCACTCATCGCCCTCACGGACTCTCACAAGATGGTGTGCTCCGTGCAAGTCCAATTTAGTATAAATTGTAGCCTCTTTTACCTGATCTAATAAGGTAGGTATGAGTGGCAAAGGATACCTATTCTTTATTGTTACATTGTTTAAGGCTCTATAATCTATGCACAGGCGTAATTCTTCGGAATGAAAAAAAGAGAAGATGAGACGGGATTTTGAATGGCGAATAAAACAGTTTGCTAAGTATTCATCTAAATATTCTCTTATGTGTTTGTTTTCTTTTTGTGTCAGTGCATAAATTCTGCTGTACGGTAAAGTAGCACCGGGAACTAAATCTATTCTACAATCAAAATCCCTACGAGGGGGAAGAGTGTTTGCATTTTTCTTGTAAAAAACGTCTGTCAAATCGGAGTAATCTAATGCAACTCCTTCTAGTAACAAAATACTCTGCAATTTGTTTGAAAAATCAAATCCTTGAACTACGTCTTCCTCAACTTTGACTTGAAAACAGTGATTATCACAATGTGAAGATTTAAAAGTGATCCACTTTTTTACCCAATCAATATTGGGGTTGTGTTTGATTAACCATGGAATACCCAGAATTAGTCTAAACTGAGGTGCATCTATGATGTCAAAAGTTATTGTTTCTTTGTGAATGGGGGAACTATCCATTTCTAAAGGTTCAGTCTGTTGTCGAATGGGACCTGATGTGAGTTATTTTCCGTCCACTGCCCGTACTATCTACGGATGACACTTGTCTTCAGATTTTAAACTAAGCTTGTTAAAAAATTGAGTATCTATAACATTTTCTGTAGCTCCTGAGTCTATAAGTGCATCAATTTCCCAAGAAGGTTTTGAATCTGTTAAGGAGTTTAATTTAACTTTTATACATAGATGTCTACACCCTAACGGTAGTGCTGTGGAAGCCAAACTAGAATAAGCACCCGACAAACTGACCTCGTCTTTTATCGAGTGTTCTAGTTTTCCGATTGAACTTGTGTTAATGCATCATCAGAGGTTTTTTGTTTACTTCTATTTGGACGTGTAGTGCATTCCTTAACGAAATGGCCAGTCTTTCCACAATAGAGACACTGATTTAGCTTTCGCCTTTTTTTCCTTTTCCTCTTTAGAAAGAGGTCCTCGGATTGAACCTATCTGCATAGGTACTACGGGATCCATTTTGGCAACAGGTTCTTTTTAGGTATTGATTTTTTCTTTGAACAATATTAATCTATGGTCCGTTTTTCCTCTTTCTCCCCTTCTTTCTGACAATCTGTGATTCAATTTAACGACCAGGTCAATGAATTCATTGATATCGTTTGGAGGTTCCAAAATTTGCATTACCATATCCTTCAATTCCTCTTTTAAGCCTCTATAAAAAAGTGAAATTCATTTGTCGTAAGGCCAATCAGCTTCTAACACTAAGAGATTAAAGACTGAAATATAATGAAGTAAATCTGATGACCCTTGTTTCAAATTTAACAACTCATTATCTGCTGATTGCACAAATACATGTTTAGCAAAAATCTTTTTCATTGCTCTTTCAAAATCTCTAACATTGTATAAAATGGGACCTCCTCTCTTACTACCAGGCTTCCCACCTGCTGGTCCTAAATGATTGGTGGTATGGTGATAGAAGAGACCCGGCTTATGCCCTGGAACGGTTGCTCATGGGCGACCACACGCTCCACACAATTCTTTATTCCGCTCGCTTACGCCGTGCATTGCCATCGGTCACCGGAGTGGTCTTTGCGGTGTGGCGACAGTCATTGCGCCGCATGGGATGGTGGGGCAGGTTGACGGCTGAGACGCCGCTTTGGCACAATGGTTTGCTCCCGGAGCTGGCGGCCCTAACCGGGTTTGAGGGTTGGGAGACCATCGGGATTACTCAGCTGGGCCAGGTTGTGTCGGGCACCACCCTCAAATCCTTCGAGGAGCTCCGTGCAGAGTTCCAAATGCCTCAGTCCCAGTTCTTCCGCTACCTCCAGCTGCGGCATGCCCTCGCCCCGAGCATCGCCGGTCTCGACTCCCTGCCGGAATTTAGTCCAGTAGAGGCCAAGGTATTTATGGGGGACCTGGGGGACAGGAAGGTCTCTAGGATCTACCAGACACTTGTAATTCATTGCTCCTCCACCCTACACTCCCTTCGGGAGGCGTGGGAAGTGGATGTGGGCCCCCTTGATGACGACGATTGGAGGGAGGCACTGGAATCCCCACGTGGTACCGCCATTGCGATCCGGCTCCGGCTAATCCAATTCAAATATCTGCATCGTGCCTATTATACCCGTGAGCGGTTGTGGAAGGCTGGGTTGATTGCGTCCTCGGAATGCCTGCGCTGTGGAGTGGTGCCTGCCTCTCTGGTGCATACGGTGTGGTCGTGTGGCCGATTGACTGGGTTCTGGAGGGGCGTGTGGAGTTGTCTGGCTGAGGTCCTGGGCTGGGATCTTCCCCGTACTCACCGGCTGGGCCTCTTGCATATCATGGAAGGGATTGGTGGTAATGTTTATAAGCGCCACTTGTTGCTATTGGGGCTGGTCGTGGCTAAGCGGGACCTGGCCCGAGCGTGGAAGTCGGTGAGGGCTCCCCCCTTGTCGGCGTGGAAGGCTGGGCTGGATTATTTCATGGGTCTGGAGGGGCCGATCTTTGAGGCGAGGGGGTGTCCGCGCAAACACTACAAAATTTGGAAGCGTTGGGCCGACTACCGTGGTCTGTCCTTGGACCCCCCGGCGGAGCAGGAGGAGGACATCTGATCGCAGTGACATTCTTGGCCCGCAGCAGTAACGCCCTGGTGGAATTACACCCACATATGACTCTTCCCTGTTGCTATATATACACGTGTGGTAGGGGGGGTTGGGGGGGGGGGTTCTTAGAATGGGGGGGGGAGGTAGCGTTGGGGGTTAGGGTAGGGTTTTGGGGAATCTCTATACTAAGCCTATTCTGAATCTGCTCTATTATTTGCTGCCTGTGTAATTGCTGTATTGATTTTGTTGTGGTGTTCTCGATGTGTGGAGATGCCACATTTGTGATGATCATTTGCTTAATAAAATTGGTTGTGAAAAAAAAAAAAATTGTATAAAATGGGGTCATCTCTTTCTAGAAGTGGAACTGACCAAAGGTCTGCGTCTCCACTTAAAATAAAATAAAATGAAAGCCACCTTGGCTAAATCATCGGGGAAAGCTATAGTTTTTGCCAAAAAATGCAAATGACATTGATTCATGAATATGGTGATTTTATTACTGTCACCATAGAATCTCTCTGGTTGAGCAAGAGGAACAGGCACTTGAGTAATTACTTGAATTTGAGTAGGAGTAGATTGAGAGGAAGAGGAGACTGGACTAGAAAAGGTTGGCTGAAAGGTTGCCGGTTTTAGTACAGGTTTTTTAATTGTATCTTGAAGAGAAGATAAATCTCTTCGTAAAGCTGCGTTTTCTAATTTGATGTCTTTTAGCATGGTAGCTATTTCCTGCAGAGATATTTGCGAAGGTTGATCCACTGCGTCCAGGCTAAATGTTGAATTAGTGTGCTTTACCTTCTGTCAAGATACTACGTCGTCCCCTACCTTATCTTGCTTGCAGAGACGTAGTGGAATTTCGCAAGGACGCAAGGGACCAACTTCCCAAATTACTAACTTAAATCTTGTGTTTTTTAACTCACTATAGGATATAAATTAGAAACCAGGGAGGAGGGCCGGGATACTGGATGCAGTAGGATTCTTGCTGTTGATCTGCGAATCAACAAGTTAAAATCCTTTAGACTTTCTAGGTTTTCTTTATTATTCTAGTACAGTTTTTTGTGGATGTTCAATACCTATAGTAAGGAAAAGACTTCTATTATTCACCTACCTGCGATCAGTATTAGTCTTGTCTGCATCCAGTATTTCTTGTGTTGCTTTGAGTTTTTGTTGCGATGTCCTGTTGTTCTCTAGATTGAGCATCTGAGGGCGTCTAAGTATGTGTTGTAGATGAGCTGAAATGTAAAATTAGGTATTATTTCTATCCTGTTATTAATTAGAACATTTATTTTCTTGATTTGTACCTTTACTCAGTTATTCAAATTGTCTGAGGATTTACTTATTAAAGATCAGCTTAATCCTGTAGTCTCTGTTGTCTTGTTTACCTTTTTTGAAAGAGATTGAAGACAGAACATACCACAAACTCGCAAAACACTTTGTTAAAATTTTCATCCTGAAAACTCTTTTTGATTCTTTACATTAACATTCCTAGTAAAACAAACTCTTCTTGAGTAAAATCAGAAAGTCTCCTGAAAGTCTCTGTGACTCCTTTAAAATGTTTCTATTAATCAAACTATAATTCTTCTATTTATAGAAGTTCCAAAAATTGTCCACTTCTCTCACCTTTCTTGCGAAGGGCGCCGAAATGTATTTAAAAGTATGTATCTTCTTCTCTCTTCTTTCCTTGTAGAGGTGGTTTCTATGGCACGACCGGAGGCTTCTGATTATGCTTTCTCATTTCTTTACTGCACAAACAGCAGCCAATGAAAAGTAAACTAAAATGGGTAAAAAACAACATTTCCCATGAGGCTTTGACGCTAATCTGGCCTCCTCTTTCTTTGCTGCTCCACAGCCCAGATAAGTGCTCTTTACTTTATATGCTCTTACTTTGCTGAGTCAGGCCTATGCCTAGTGTATCGCCTTGGCGCGCTGAATTTCACTGTTATTACTGGTTTTGATATACATTTACAATTGTTGTCATCTTATGCGCTGTGCCGCTATTGCGGATTGTTCGAATGTCGCTGTGGTTTATTCCCCCTTTTTCCCTTTAGCTTCGTGACCGGAGCTTCTCCCGCTCCGTGTCCCGACTCGGTTTGGGGCACGTGTTGCGCCGGTAGGCCCCCGCTCTCTCCCCCTGTATTGCTGCTTCCAGCGACCGCTTGAATCGCGGTCCGCGCCTGGGAGGGTTTAGCCCCCCGCGAGGAGGGAGGCGCACATCGGAGCCCGGAGAGGCCCTACGTGAGTCTCTGAGGTCTCGCGCGCATCAGTGTGCGCGCGCAGACCCCCGATTGTGCCTGCTTGACGCTCTGCCCCCGGCTGAAGTGGGGATCTACGCAGCATTGGCTAGGAGCCGAGGGGCGATTTTTGAGATCTATTAGCAGCGTTTTACACCGCAAATTGCACCGGAGCTTCCCAGCATTAACCCCTTGCTTCCCAGTGAGTGAGGAAGCAGGTAAAATTTTTGGAACCCCTTCTCTGGACTGCAGAAGGGGTTACTTCCTCCATTAGTCTTGAATTGGACTTATCCTTCATATATTTACCTGGTATTTCCGGCTCCTGTGCCTGGCACTTCCCCTTATCGATGCCCTCGCCTGGGCTGGTAACTGTGCTTCCCTCTGGGGACTGAAGTGGAATTGGCTAATTCCTTGTGAATATGGCAGATACAGAGTACTGCGATGAGGAGGGTGCTGCGTGTGACTATCAGGGCAATGAGGAATTCTATGAGGAAGAATCCATGGAGTATATTATTGACAAACAATTGGATGCTAAACTTGACAAAGCCCTTTCCTCTGCCCTTTTTCCCTTGGCCAAGAAATTAGAGCTGTTAGTCCCTGGTAAGCTTCTTCCCCTTCCTGGCAAGGTTTCCCCCCCCCCCCCTAAGAAGGTGGCTTCTGACCCGGCCTGGCCCCATGCCCAGTCCTATGATAAGATCTATAAATCAAAAGAGTCTTTTTCAACTGACAAGCCTTAATCCTCCCGCCCGCCCCCCTCCCCCTCCCCTAATGACACCACTACTGATACTGGCACTGATACGGACTCATCGGATGCCGCTCCTCGCAAACGCACTAAGAAGCTTAAGCATGCCTCTCCTTCTGTCACTCCCTTTCCCTTCTCCTTTGACCCAGCGGACATTGTACACCCTAGGTCCTCTGATTTGGTTCCCCCGGCTGTGGCGGAATACCTGGAGTCTCACCTCCGTAAAGGCTTTGATAAAGAGGTAAGAGCCCGACTTCAGTCTGAGTGCCCCCGTCCCGATTTGCCACACAAGGTGGCCGTTACCCCGGACATTGACCCCTCTATGACCACTTTTCTGAAATAATATAAGAAAGACCCCAAAAAAGGGATTGATCGCGCGCTCAGAGCGTGCCAAGATAAGGTCCTTGACCTTTCGGGACCTTTCAAGCTCAAGAGACAGGGGATGCCATCCACCCAGAAGTCCTAGCGGGTTGGGCACAACGGGCCATTTGCATGCTGGGAAATGCCAACTGTGCTCTAACCTCTGAAAGACGGAAGTCGGTCTTACTCCGGATTGATCCTCAGTTGGTAGAGTTAGCTTCCTCGGAGCCGGGTCCTTTGGCGGAAGGACAGTTGTTTGGGGACAACTTTGTGAAGGACATTGCAAAATTTGTCAATACATTTGCGTCCCTGGATAAGTCTCAGGCCTCCTTGAAGAGGGTGTTGCACCATGTCTCTAATAGGGCCGGACGTGGCAAAGGACGCTCGACCGCCCACTATTCCAATTCAAGTCCTCAACGAGGTTACGCCCCTAGACGTGGCAGAGGGTACACGCAAGAACCGGACCAGGCTGGTTTTTACCCGTCAAGATCATGCGGCTTCAGAGGCCGCTATAATCGAGGGGTCAACAGAGGCTACGAAAATTTCGACAATCAGTCCTCTGGTAAGTCAAGTGTGTCCTTTGGTCCCTCTAGGGGGAAGGCTGTGTCATTTTGTACTGAACTGGACGAGTCTCACTGCAGATGCTTGGGTCCTACAGACAGTCCAGGGCTACGTGATAGAGATGGTGGAATGCCCCCTGCAACCTTTTCCCACTTCACCTCTCCTTTTTTCCCGTCTCGCACAGAGTTTTATCGACTCAGAGCTGGAAGAGCTTTTGACAAAAAAGGCTATTGCGGTAGGACCCTTCATTCCAGAAGGCTTCTGCAGCAACGTCTTTCTAGTTCAAAAGAAAGGGGGCGGTCAACGCCTTGTATTAAACTTGAGAGACTTCAACCCCTTTGTAACTTATCGCCACTTGAAGATGGAAGGCTTCCATCTTTTAAGAGACCTTCTGTTGGAAAACGACTGGATGGTCCGATTGGACTTAAAAGATGCCTATCTGACAGTCCCCATCTGCCCCTCTCATCAGAAATATTTACAGTTCCCTTGGAAAGGGCATTGGTATCGTTATAAGGTGCTTCCCTTCGGTCTATCCTCAGCCCCCTGGGTGTTCACCAAGCTTCTCAAACCGGTGATCTCTCGCCTTCGAGAGATGGGAGTGCGTCTCATTGTTTACCTAGACGACATGCTCATCCTAGCCCAGGACCGGTCCCTCCTTCTCACTCACTTGGAGTGGACGACGTTCTTGCTGCAAAATCTGGGATTCGTGATCAATACCAAGAAATCGGTGATGATACCGAATCAGCAGATGGAATTCCTGGGCTTCTTGATAGACTCTGTTTCAGCTCAACTGCTCCTTCCCCTTCACAAGATCAGGTCCATCAAGAGGGATATACAATCCACTTTGACCAAGGAGAAGATTTCCTTGCGGGTGCTGGCAAAGATTGTGGGCCTTCTAGCCTCGTCGATCCAGGCCATAGTTCCCGGCCCCTTACACTACAGGGCCCAGCAGAGACTAAAAATCTTTTACTTACAGAGGAAATTTCACTGCGATCACCTTATCCCTCTTTCCCCCGAGGCCCGGGAGGAACTCCAGTGGTGGCTGGAGCACATGTCAGCCTGGAATGGCCGAGCCATCTTCAGTGCAGCCCCGGATGTGGTAGTCGAATCAGACGCCAGTCAATGGGGCTGGGGCGCTCGTTGTGGAGAATATACCACAGGAGGACGGTGGTCAGCAGACGAACTCTCACTACACATAAACTGCCTAGAGTTGCTGGCAGGGTCCTTTGCCATCAGGTCTGTCTCACCGCTGAAGAGCAATTGTTGTATACTCCTCCGAATGGACAATGTCTCAGCGGTGAGATACATCAACCGATCAGGGGGGACGAAGTCCCGAATGCTGGTCCAGATTGCTAAGGAATTTTGGCATTTCTGCCTGGATCGCAAGATCTCTGTGGTGGCGGAATATCTTCCGGGGAAATTCAATCAGGTGGCGGATTGGAATTCCCAGTTTCTCCGAGACTTCAGCGATTGGAGACTTCACCCATCGCTGTTCTCTCAGATCATGATTATGCGAGGCCCCTGTCAAGTAGACCTATTTGCGTCAATGCCCATCTCCCCCTATTTTGCAGTTGGATACCGGACCCGATGGTGATGGGGACGGATGCATTCCTTCACTATTGGGGGCAACGGAGGAATTATGCATTTCCACCGTTTGCCCTGATTCCGAGAGTAGCGGCGCTAGTGCATCGGCAGAGGGCGACAATAGTGTTGGTGACTTCGTTCTGGTCGACTCAGTAGTGGTTTCCGACACTGTTGGAGTTGTCTGTGGATCTCCCCTTCCGGCTCCCAGTCTTCCCGACGCTTCTGCAGGACCCAGTGGGAGCTTGCTATCCCTTAATCCTGCAGAACCAGTTGACCTTAATGGTGTGGACGCTCTCCGGAGACATGAATGCCTTGCAGGCCTTTCACTGGAGGCTTCCGGCTTTATGCAGCAAGCGTGGGCTCCTTCCACCCGGAAACGATACTCTGCATCTTGGAAGAAGTGGGTGGGTTGGTGCCTTTCAAAACAGGTGTATCCCGTGGGATCAAATGTGACTGATGTACTGAATTTTCTGTCTGAACGTGCAGCCTCAGGCCTGGCTTACAGGTCGGTTAATAATTTCAGGTCTGCAATTTCTGCTGGTCACGACCACATCGAGGGTAAGCCTGTGGGGATGCATCCCTTGGTTTGTAAGTTGCTTAAATGTGTGCGTGTGGCCAATCCTCCTCTGCCCAGGTATTCCACCATGTGGGATTTTACAAAGGTGCTTAACTTGCTGGAATCCTGGCCCACTAATGGTGATTTATGTTTGAAACAGCTCTCTGCCAAGCTCACTATGCTTTTGTGTCTCATTTCATGTCACAGAGTTTCAGATGTTAGAGCTTTAGATTTGGCTGGTAGGATGTTTTCCCCTCAAGGGGTCTCCTTTGTTATTTCACGAAGAACTAAGACCATGTCACGCTCTGTTGAGTACCTCGCCTTTCCGCATAACAGCAAGCTATGTGTGTTGCAGTGTCTCAAATGCTATGAGGAGCGTACTATTGCACACAGGGTTGATCCTTTAGGTCAGTTGCTGATATCTGTTCAGAAGCCCTTCAAACCAGTTGCTGCAGCTACCTTGGCCAGATGGGTTAGGTGGATTATGTCGGAGGCTGGCATTGATATATCTGCTTATGGTGCTCATTCAGCTAGAGGTGCGATGGCCTCTAAAGCCTATCTACTGGGTTCCCGCTTGGAGGATATCCTTAAAGCGGCTGATTGGTCTTCGGACTCAATGTTTAAAGTGTTTTATTATAAACCTATTCCTCATGTTTCTGATGCTGTGATTGAAGAGCTTTGATTGATGAGCTTTGAACCAGCATAATCAGAAGCCTCCGGTCCTGCCATAGAATACAACATTTTCTAGCTATCGCAACAAGAATTTTAGATTCTATTAAGGACACGGAGGCGAGGATTATCCCACCCGTTGGGACAGTTATATAACTGTAAAGTTGTTTGGAATTAAGTAGTTTATCAACTTTGTACCCGCCCTCTGAGAATTATAGTTTGTGGGCTTTGTTTCTCAAACTTCTTTTTCTGTTTCAGGAAACGACTCCAACAAGAGTTAAGTACCTCCTATGGATTGTGCTGCTGCCCCTTCCTGGTGGAAGATGTTTCTTCATGGTTATGGATATTTTCTCTGTTGAGAAGTCCTAAGTAACTGAAAGAGGAGGCCAGATTAGTGTCTCTATTCTTTATATGCTTCTTACTATTGTGATTGGTTACTGTCATTGGAGGCGTGGTTCAAAGCCTCATGGAAAATGTTGTTTTTTACCCATTGTAGTTTACTTGTCATTGGCTGATGTTTGTGCAGTAAAGAAATGAGAAAGCATAATCCTCGCCTTCCTGTCCTTAATAGAATCTAAAATTCTTGTCGCGATAGCTAGAAAATGTTGTATTCCCTTTCATTGTCGAGAGCGAAGAAGAATCAAGAAGGCCGAAAATCCGGAGTTCTGAAGATTCGTCTATAGTCAGGTAAGTGCGAGAGAACCTCCAGCCGCTCCATGTCTGAGAAACCGGTAAAAGGCAAAGCGCCTTCTAGAGCAATGGGTACGGCTTTTGTAGCCAGCTGCACCCAAGCCTTCACACGTACCGTCACATCCTGCGTCTTTCAGATTTCACCGCCCTAGAGTGAAGTCACGCGGTGAAATCTAGCAGAGAAAAACAAAGCCAATCTCTAACCTGGCTCATACCCCGTTTTTAAATAACCTTCAAGTCACAGTTCGGTTTTGGAAATGGAAATAATTTGGAAAGACAAAAGCTATTTGCAAACATATTACCGATTCCTTACAAACAGTCACAAAGTAAACACATTAATTATAGACGCTTTAGTTACACTAAATCACACTGATAACGTAGTGCTGGTGCACGGGAAAGGGGTGGGTTTTTCTTGTATAAAATATGAGTTTAGTGCCTTGAGAAATGTGAGTGCTTAAAAGGCAATTAAAACATCAGGTCGTACTTCAGGCACTTAAACCTCAGGTCGTACTTCATGACACTAATCTGGTATCTAAAATGGGAAGTTTTTTTCTAGCCACACAAAATACTGTGCCAGGGCCAGCGGCTGTGCCAGTGCAATAGAGGAGGCCCAGGAGGTTGGAGGGGGAGGAGTCCCAGTGGTTGCAGGGACAGGTGTGGTAAGTCACTGTGCTTGCTTATTGACAAATTAAGGATATTGTATTTGTTAAGCAAGGCAAATACCCCATCCATCATCTTTCATCACTCCCTGCCTATAGCATTCGCCACCCGTGATCCACCTGCAGCATGGTTCAATTTGGCACTGTAGTGCTAGCTCTTCAATGTGCATCTGCTTCAGTTAATACAGCATTACGAAGTTTTCAATGCATTTCAAACCGAAAACAAGGTATGTTTCCCAGTGCCTACTCAGTCACCTCCTACTACTTTTTCACTCCATTATTCTTTCCTAAAATCTGACCAATCTTCCAAAATATTGACAAATCCATTCTTGGCATGTGCCACATTTTTCTGGCCAAGTGATATATGTATATATGTTTCATGGCTTCAATGACGGATTTAAGCCTCATCAAATTTTTCTCTTTCGTCTTTCCTCAACCTCAGTGATTGACTAAGCAATAGCTTAGCGCTTGATGGTCAGTGGCACCCAACTATTCCATAGCCAAACCTCTACCTAGCTTAATTCTTAACTTCCAAGTGAAGAAGGTATTTGCTGAAAATAATTTGTGGTAGAGGGCAAAGCCAGGGAGTAAAGTGGGACCAAGCACCTGAAATATAGTTGGGTGGATGGGATAGTCTGTATTTGTAAGAAAAAGAGGTACCCCCGACTAGTATTCCTAAACAGGGGCAAGTAGATCGTGTGTGAAACAATGCATTTAGGAAAATGAAAGCAGTACAATTGGACCTAGACAACCAATACTATGCACCCTGAATAAGTACAATATCAATATAGCAGGTATAGTGTACAATAGATGACAACTGATTCCTTATGTTTTTTATGAAGAGTTATATTTTCTTTTTATTATAAGTAAAGAATCAGCATTTTTTGTCTGGCAAGTTCCATTTATCAATATAGTTGCCTAATGCAATTATTGATACTGTGTTTACATTTTATTACTTGTTTTCACAGTTTTTAAAGTTCTGAATAGATTCATTCAAATATCACATTTACAATATAAAAACAGCATTCATTGGTAACATGGCTTTTTAGTTCTGATATATCCTACGTGCTTTTCGGCTATCAGCCTTCATCAGGAAGCCATGAATAAACTTGAATCAGAACCTTAATGGTACAGATAAGACTCTGCTGATGGTCACAGAAAAATGACAGCCAACGAATGCCTGAAGTGTCAGTCTAAATGAGTTGAATAAAATCCCCTTCGCTTATAGATTTCTTGCATAGAGAACTGGAGATGCTTTAAATAGAATGATCAATCAAAAAATGCAGCAAGGATACACCGGGTCCGTTTGGCTACAAAATCAGTGGACATCTGCTATGCGGATACACTTATAGTGTGTTCAAAAGATACAGAGGCTTCAGAACTACTGCCGGGGTGTACCGGGTCCAGCACAATCCAGACACTATCAGTATCTGCTATGGGGGTCTGCTTGATCCTATGCACAACGACGCTGGAGATAGGAGGTCCCTCCATGAAAAGGTTTGAAGTGCTTAGTCTGTGACAAATGTCCCAAATTAAAAATATATCCTGTTCCCTTACCTGTACTACAGAGCATTATTTTTTTCTACTGTCCATTAACGGCAGACAGGATATCTGCATTCATGCGTGATGTGTGTGACATGGCATTATTATTATTCATGTGCCTCTTTGGAGTCAGGGTAGAATTGAAAGACAGTCTGGAAATAGCAGGACCACTGTAATTAAAGATAAAACATTATCCATTACAGCCGCCTCAGCTGCAGACTGCATAGAGCAGCAGACCCAACACTACCTTGCCTCTATTAATGTTTCATGACAGGAATTCTTTTTTATTGTGCTGCACATATGCCTCACTCATTACTGAGAAATAATTTTGCTTTTTACACACTGAGTGCCTGAGTTA
This sequence comes from Lissotriton vulgaris, assembly GCF_964263255.1. Classification (NCBI taxonomy): domain Eukaryota; kingdom Metazoa; phylum Chordata; class Amphibia; order Caudata; family Salamandridae; genus Lissotriton; species Lissotriton vulgaris. Next base: position 1,375,192,824 of record NC_141685.1, on the reverse strand, counting down.
GATCTTGGCTGATGGGTTACTCCATCACAATGGTGACAGATATCCATACAAATCCCATTATTGCATATAGGATTTATATTTCGGCAGACGGGATAGCTTTCACCATTGTCAGTGAGTAACCCGCCCGCCAAAATCCAAATCATGCCCATTGTGCCTGTTTAGTTTTACTATGAAATCCTTCAAAAGAAAAAAATATTTGTATTCAGTTGGTATTCTTACTTAATTCCTTGCAGCAAGTTTTTTATGTGATGCATGTGTGGGAAAAACTTTGCACTGTGACTAATCATATCAAAAAGTTCAATGGCCCTAGGAGAATCGCAATGTTCTGTTACTGTGCCACTATTTAAACAAGTGTTTGACTGGAGCATTATTTACAGTTTGGCTTTTTTTTATATTTCTTAATATAGCCACTCTTGCTGGTCCACCATTACGGCAGAAGATAGCTACCCGGCTGCTGTGCCACTAGATGGAGGACATCTAGGCTGAATATCACTGGCTGGTGGCTTTAAAGGAGGAGGAGGCATGTGCCACTGTCCCGTGTACCTCCGGCCAGCTGTCAGCACCTCCATCTTGGCCACTCCATTTCCAGCGCAGCTGGCAGTCGGGATCCACCACTGCTACCACTCCCTCATCATCGTCCACAGACTTACTCCCCCACCTCATCCTACGGGAGCTGGTGATGCTTTGCCAGGCGGTGGCACACCTCCACTCTTGGATAGATGACATCTAAGCACTTTTTGAAATATATTTTCTTTGGAGTAAGGTACTTAAGTTATAGGTGAATAGGGTGAGAATTGGGGAGGCGAGATTAAGGGCAAGCAGACTTTGTTGGGGTGATTTATGTATTTTTTTGGGAGGGGTGGGCCTGTTATAGCTGAAGAGGGTGGATTTTCTTTATAAAAAAAATTAATTGGAATTGTTTTGTCATATGTCCTTGTCTTTGCACTGCTTTTAGCTGTCACAGGGTGGAGGTTCACTAACCTCAATAGCCGGATACAACAGGAGCGATGCTAGGATACCAATGCCCCTACTCTGGCAACACCTGAGAGTCTGTTAATAGAACTCTGCAGATAAATACCATAGCCGGGGAAAGGGTAAAAAGGGACAAAGGAAACAAAAACGTTGGTGCAGTAAATCAAAATACTCAACGTGATGGGGAGATAGCAGTCTTCGCTTCTCTAGGCGCCCCTGAGTACCTGCATGTGACACAAACAAACAAACAGTAAGTGAACCCCTCCCTACCCTTGTGAAGGAGGCATCAATGAAGTAAGAGACATTCAGCTACACACTTACAGAATATACTGCCCCACAAGCTCCAATGAAAAACAGTTCAAAAATAGAAAAATAAAGAAAAGTAAATCAAAAGGGTCTCAGGCTTTCCAATGTCAATGAATCATCCAGGTGTTAACAGTATGACCTTTCCGATGATTAGTCAATAAGTAAAGGTCAAATGAATTGTACTTAGCTGCCCATGAGAACGATTACGTAGAACATGCAATTTCAGGTGTTGCCACTCAATGTATTCTTGCGCTGCTTCTTCCTTCGGCGACTTCAGTTTCAATCCATACCGCATGTCTACCAAAATCGAATCCTTCCCGATAGATTTTCAAAACACTTCAGGAGGGAAATAAAGTAAATCCTTCATTACTCCGTATTATGACTCACGATGCACAAGGAATACCACTGGGTTCGGCTATTGCCGCGAATGCGCTCCAGCGCTGATTGCAATATAATAAAAAAACATGCAAGGCTTAACAAACACGAACGCGCTCCAGCGCGGTTCGAAATTAGTCTTGTAACAACAACCCCCAAAACTAGGGGAAGATCAAACAAGAGAACACGGCTCGGGGAAATCCAGGAAGTCCTCAGGTGACAAGCATCGGGGAAAGGGAGGAGCAGGTTTAGATAGGCAAGAGGAAAGGAAAAGAAAAGTAGGACAAAACTTCAGGCATTCTGGGAGATGTAGTTATCTCCTTATCACACTGCTCTATGACTTAATCGTGACATTAGCACAGTCTGTTTGTTTTTAATTGACAGAAAGCTTCCCTCTGAACAGTCATATACTGTACTCAACTTTCCCCTTGACTCTCCCTAGCTGGTTCTAAAGTTTCTTGCCATATAATTATTTATTTGACAGGTTACCTAATTTAGTTATATCCAAACAATACCCTGCTACCAGAGTAGGAACAACACAGACTAGGTCTGTCTTATTGCTGGAGGATGTTAACTTTTGCCACCTATCACAGTGTATACCACTTAGCGATACCTTTGTCCTACTACCCTCTGTAACTAAATTGACCACTAGGGGGTTACGCCTATGCCTACAATATAGATAAATCAATCGTAATCTTCAGTAGAAGTTACAAGCTATACTCATTCACTTCACTTCTTAGATATCTTTCCTGAATAGATGATAGCAATAACTGCTACCTCTCTCAATCTTCCAAAACCTTGTTGCAGGGCTTCCCAAGGTGCCTTCTTAATGGTGGTGGTAATTAGTAGCAGGCTAGCACGCTAACAGGAAAGACATCACAAGTGAGCTTTCACTTCCACCTAGGTGAACTTTAACTGTAGGATTAATCAGAATATTAATCCATCACAGGCAACTAGATTTTTGTGGGTTATTCATATCATAACTTATCAAGGACCGAAACCAGGCTACCATCATTACACTAAAAATACCTGATATTAAAGTAGTGACTTCTGAGCAATTGGAAGCTAGTATTTATTTAATTTATTAAAAGAATTAAAACTAAGCTTATGAAATCCTCAATTCAGGAGGAGTGGACTTAGTACAGGAGAAGCTTAAGTGTTCAAGCAACACAAGGCCTGAATGATGATGTTGACGAATTATGTTATATATGACTATGTATCCCTTTTATGTGTGGGTGGGTAAGTGGGGCTAGCATGGGCTATTGCTCGGGTAAGAGAAGATCCCGCAGTCAGTTGGTTGGTTGCTTTCACCAACTCACTGCATGTGATCCATTTCTGGTGTAAATTCATAAGTCACACCTCAATATATCAAGCAACCTCAGAGAAGAGGGTTAGGTGTTTGATGAATGGATGGGAATGGGTAGTTGGGGAAAGATGTGACACAGACAAACACTACATAAAAACAATATTCATCAGGGCGATGAGCAACACATTGTCATCATCATATCTGTTGTGGACGGAAATGAAGGAATGACAGTTCAATTAAATGCACTGCAAACAAACCTTCAGATACAGAGACCTAAGTTATTAAACATCTAAACCTTCTGTCATCTAGGTTTGAAAAATACAAATGATGGAGTAGTGTACCACACACTTCCAAAAATTATGATTGTTAAAAAAGATGCTGTATATAAATGCCAAATTGGGCAGTGCACTGTGCATTTGTCTCGGAACGTCTGTTGTGCGTGCCTGGCTGAATTGGTACAGTAAGGTAAACAAGGGTGTTATGGAGCTTTCACCTTTCATGCAGGAGAAGAGAAGGCCTCCAGATCGTAAAGCATACACAATATTGTACAGTCAAGGAGAAGAACAGAAAGTAAACTTCATGAGAAGTGTACCAAAAGGCATAGCAAGAAGATAGGCTGCTACAATCGTTCATTATGACCATGTGTGATTAAATGAGAAGTAAGAGACATTTTACAACCAATCCCAGTGCTCTTGTTGCTGCTGTTGGCTGCTGTGAGACAAGAGCATTGTCCTCTCTGTAGGTAGAAGCAGCATGCTGGAACTTCTTCTCAGTACTATACCTTCCAGCCATTCTTCTTTCAGGTAGCTTGTCTGCTCAGCAACCCACATCTTGTATAGTGAAACATCCACTTCTGAAAAAGAAATGAAAGTTGCCATGATTTATTTGTACCGTGGATCACGTTTTGTGGCACAGATGTACTCTTTGGATAATATAATCTCTCTTTACAGCCTTGGATTAACAGCCAAGAGAGGAATTGAGTCTCAACCAACTCATAAGCTTCTCCGTTCACACCCATGGACCTATGCAACACCTTTTTTAACTGGTCCTGTAGCAGATGCAACAGCGGAAATGTATTGCTCATTGTACGGTCCTCCTTACTGACTTCCTGTGTGAAAACCTCAAAAGGAAGTAGCATCTGTGTCAGGCATTTGAGTAGGCCCCAATTGTCAACCTCCATCATCATTCTTTTCCCAGTTGCATCCCCTCCACTTTGAAGGGCATAGTCATTGATCGGTCTGTACTGCTCAAACAGATGTTGCAACATGTAATAGGTCAAGTTCAAATGTGTTGACACCTCCTGTAGGAGGATTTTACTTGTACTAGATTAGCATGCTGATTGAGACTCAACTGCTTCCGAGCTTTAAAAGAATCACTGAAATTAGTGCAGATTCTTCTGCAGGTGGCCAGTATGTTGCTGATTATGTCTTAATTTATTTAGAACGTCCTGCACAGGTTGATGCAATGCGGCAAAACAGGACCCTGAAATAGCCACCATCTGCTTTGACTATATTACTGCCATTGTTTATGGTAACAAATCCAATTCTGAAACCTCTGAGTTGCGATCAAATCCATTAAGAGAGTATTGGAGTTGAATCTGAAGTATATCCTCCCAGATAAAAGATTAACACAAAACAAATACTTTTTCATTTATTTTTATATTTGTTTGTTGGCATTTATCGATTCATTCATAATCACATACATTGTTCATAATACACAATCTAATATCAATGAACAAACATAACTGGTGAGCACAGGAGTATCATGATAACCTAGTTTTAAACCACAGCATTGTAATAATATCTATTTTGATTGCATCCAGGTGTGCAAGACTCAGCATTGTGATACTGTCAGCTAATGAACATTACCTGTACCCGTTTAAAGGGTGCAGAGAAAGGCAACAGATGAACCGATGCAACAACATTTTTAAGTAGTCCTCCTATTATGCCAGGATGGGCTTGGCCGAGCTGAGTAAAATATATCTTGCGTGGCTGTACATTAACGGATGTATTGCATGTCGATCTAGCCAGGCCTGTTACTCTAACTGGGCTTCTTTGGGTGGGGTACACGATAGGGCTTGTCTGCAGGTGGGTGTCTCAACTATGTGTTGACTGCGTCACTTCTAGGGGAGTATTGTTTCCTGACTGGAGGATGAGTAGCCAAATGAGGACGGTTCCCAAATGTCTTTCAGCCTCAACTGGGCCGGCATTATTTCCCAAAATGCATACTACTGAAATATCAAAAAAGAATATCTTGTATCCATGTCTTAATTGAGGGTGCGTGTTTATCTCCACAGTTTATTGCCACCCTGCGCTCAGCCAAGAGCAGCAGTATGGCATGCAATTTTCTTGTCTCAGCTGGAGTGTCCTTGACATATCCCAGTATACCCACCATGGGATGGTGCTATGTGAGTTTCTAGTATGGAGTTTATCTTGCTGAATATGCCAGCCCAGTATTTGGCTACGTGTGCGCAGTGCGAGGCTAATTGTAGAAATGTCACTGAGTCAGCATTGCATCTCCAGCACCTGTTGTCTGGCCTTAGCCCCATGCGATGTAGCTGGATTGGCGTCTTGTAAAATCTATGTCAAAATTTTAAATGAATCAAGCACAGAATATAATTGGGGGATAGTAACTGCAACTGCCCACAACAAAATGTCCCATGTTCCTCTGTAAGCTGCGAGTGTAGCTCTGTGTTCCATTCAACTATCGCTTTCAGCATGATTATCAGCGCCGAGCTCTGCATTGTGTTGCAGAGTCTTGTGATTAGTTTTCGTGGTGATGTGCCTGTTAGTATGTTTTCTAGGGCTTGCAATGTGGGTGGTGGGCTAGGGAAGGTGTCGTGTAGTTGTCGACATGTGGCTCTGATGCGATAATACATGAATAATTCAGAAAATTGCCTTACCCTGCCTTCCGGTGGATCGGGAGGGGCCCTGATACTGTCCTCTGGATAAAGATCTGTGAATGTGTTGGTGCCCATCCGTCTCAACAACTCCACCATGCTTTTGTCTTCCAGTATGGACATCTGGGGATTTTGTGCTAAGGGCATCGAGGGTGTGTATAAAAGATTCAGTTTCGCCCTGTGGGTCAACCCCTTCCAAGCCCAGTGCAATGCTTCATTGGTATTTATTTAATCTATGGGGCGTTTATAAGGCTGGTATAGAGCCACTGAGAGGGGGGAGGGCGTCGCCCGGTCCATCTCCACCGCCACATGAGGCTGAAAAGGGGTAGGGTGCAGCCAGTAATAGGAAAACTGAGCTTCAGCGCAATAGGTGTACAATGTGATATCTAGGACTCTTAGCACCCACTGATCCTGCGTGAGTGTCAGTAATTCCCATGACTCTCAAGGTTGTCTCCCCGCCCAGACCAGCAAGATCATGAGTGATCAGATTTTTTTTAAAAAGATTGTGAACGGGGCAATTGGATATTGATAAACACATATAGGAACTTTGGTTATATTATCATTTTTGCTATCGCAATTCTGCCTGCAAGGGGCAGCGGAAACTTGGACCATATTTTTATTTTCCCCTCCAACCACTCTACCACTTGTCCATATTTCATCCTCCATATCTCCTGTATGCGTCAGCTTAGCCAGACCCCTAGACAGCGCACCGGGCCGTCTGCACATTTGAGGAGGAACTCTATATTAAACAGTGTTGTGTCCTCCATAAGGGGAAATATTACTGACTTGGGCCAATATATATGGACGCCTGATAGCCCCCCAAATTGTAGGGCTTCACGCAATACGGGGTGTAAATTTCTCACAGGTTGTTTATTTAGAGGGTGATGTCATCCGCATAGAGCGGGATGATTAAGCCCCTTGAGGAAAAACCCTATTCCCCTAGCCGCGTGATGTTGTCTGATCCTGGCAGCCAGAGGCTCCATGGCAATAGCAAAGAGCAGAGGTGAGAGGGGGCAACCCTGTTAAGTACCCCTCGTGATCTGGAAAGGAGAAGAAATCTGTATGTTTCGCCGAAGTGAGGTTCTTTGAAATCTGAACCTGTGTTTAAAATATCATTATTCTGCTATGATTTTGATATCAGAGAAACGAAAATGGCAAGTTTTATATGTGTGTGTATTTTCATCACGATACAATGATGCATGCAGGAATTATTGGCAAATTCATTCTGAGCCCATAGGCCCCAGGTTGTGGACAGCGTCCATTTTAGTTGTTGCCCTTTACATAGGCATATACATGAGCCAATGATTCTGGTAGAACAAGTATTAAAGGACACGTACCCCTTAGCTTGAGTTCTTCCTGACTCCCATTTGACCTGAACAGGCTGAATCTGCCTACGTGATGTTGGCCTCACCAAACCAGTCCATGCCCTCTAGTCAATCTATATTAAAGATCTGAGCAACTTGTTGTGTACATTGGCCTGAGCAAGATTAGAAGGCCGAATACAGTAGCCATGCCTGTTTATGACCCACAAGCATCCCTTATCCTACATTTCTATCTTCCACACCTGGCTCTGTTTCTCTGCTTCTGGGCTTTTACAATGGGGAGGTGACCGTTTATATGATGGGGAGGAAACCAGTTCTATTGTGAGTTTCTCCGGCCTGCACAGGAAAATATGTGAAGTTTGACATATGTTCATGATGGAAGATGGGTTGGTCAGTTTGGGCAAGTAGAATGGAATTCATAATTATAGCCTGCTTTGTTATGGTACCATGGGAGCGACCTACAATGATGTGTTTCACAGCAAGAATGTGAGCCTAGGGCCAAACTTTTTGTATAAAAGGCCTGCCTGAGAAAGCTCAGGCAGGCTCCCTCTTTCAATTGTAAAACTACGGTTGGACGACGAAGCCTCATAATTAATTATAATAAAGATGTCTTTTAATTTTACAGATTGGCTGTCAATTCCTTTGCTGCTTTATTATGCCTGCTGGATAGATCCCTGGTGGGGAGAGTGACTAATTTTCTACTTTTCCTCAATTGGCGCCCAACGTGGGGCCTTATCATGGAGTGGTTATCTACAGGAGTGTTTTGTCAAAGGATGGAAAAACTACTGGGGAAGACAAGACAGAATTCTACCAAAAAGAGGTACTCTGGGCACAGGGGATTATCTGTCTCTGTGGCCCAGTATGTTTTTTTGATTTTTCTGACTTAAAACTCTCCTGAAGTTGCCACTCCTGACTAAGGAACCCATTCTTTTTTTGCTGTAAGTATTTTTTAACAGACTGTTAGTGCAGTGGGGAATTGACAGTTATAATTTGGACAAATATTTGTGTATATGCAAATTGCAATTTGTATAGGCAGATGAAGAGATATTTTCTCCGTCTGCTTTAGTTGAAGAATAAAAGTGGGTCGCTCCCAGTTCTTTGTGGTTCTGAGTCCTTAGTTATTTATTGGTCGCAGAAATGTGACGCGGTCCTTAGTATTTATTGATACTCTTGGTTGCTTTTGTAGATTATCACTGGTTGTTTTTGTTAAGATAATCTTTGGTTTGGGTACCGGTACATTTGGTTCATTTGGTAGGCCTTTGGTTGCTGTGGTTCAGATTATCGCCGGTTGCTTTAGTTGGATAATCTTCCTCAGTATTGGTTCCTTAATTTTATTTGAACACTGCAGTATTCAAAAACCGTGGGTCACGTACATTTGCGTGTATATCGTTGGAGATAGCCCCATGAAGTTTGAAACCCAACTAGTGAGCGCAGATGCCTGGTCGCGGTATTTTGTTTTGTATTAGTACTGACTAGGTTGCAACAAAGGATTCCCGGTTGGAGGATTCGCGTCTGATACCTCAGGTTGGAACTCCAATTTATGAGCTCTCTCTAAAGGTCTGTGAGGCTGTCCCTTTTTGCAGCCTTCTGGAAATCTGTTGTAGAATTAAAAAGAAAAACAAAAAAAATAGGAACAAAAACGTTTTTGTTGTAAATATGGTTTACAACTAGTATTGGTGAGCACAGTCTGTAGGCTGTTCCTTGTTCCTGTCATAAGTGTTGACCTATGGGTTAAAATGTGTGTTTAAATGTCTATGTTGTTTGTGGGTTTTGTTGTAAATTGCGACGGCGCTATGTACAAGAAATGGTTAGAGCGCGCTGTTTTGTGTGTCCTGAGTGTTTGACCCCCCTTTCTGTTTATGTCTGAAATGAGCTCAATGTGGTGGTTCACATTTAATGGATATAAATGAAGCCCTAGACAAAAACGAAATTACATGTTTCTGCAAAAATAAATTAATGTACAGCATTTTCACTTAAATGCACTGTGTTAGATGTTCACAGGCAAACGTTTTTAGCTACAGTATATTTGATAGGAATGTTTCTTCAGCCAGCACTTTTTGCAGTTAAACACGGGTCGAATTTTGCATGAAGGCCCTTTTACATAAAAGAGGCCCAAAAAGTGACGCAGAATGTGGCGCTTTTTAAGTTAGGTATATGCGCTAAGGTTTGTGAGTTAATGCATCTAAATAAGAGGCAAGGGATGTAGTGAGCATTTTTATGTGTAGAACAGTCACAAATAGCAATAATTAGGTTTCATTAGGAGAAAATAATTGTTAATTATGAAAAATAATAATTAAAAACAAGTGCTACAAAAATCGTGTTTTAATATTTGTGAAGCTTAACACTCATACTATGACCCCCTAGCATTAAAATGTTTGATTTAAGTTATGTTGTACCACGAAAATGACCAAACACTTCTGTGCGCAATACCCTTACCCTAGGCGCAAACAAGCTCATTTCTATAAGGTATAACTTAGTATTTTCACATGTATGACTCATAAATTAGGTAGTAGGCATTCTAGTAATACTCATTATGCAATAAAATTATAGGATATTTATCTCTTAGTATCTAGAATACCAAAGTCGATTTTCAGATAAATAGACTGTTTTAAATGGTTTCAGGGCCCCTCTTTAAAGTGTCTCTTTAGTAAATACATATATTTAGATCTTAATATATATGTTTGCAGGTTGTGCCTTCTTATGATTCAGCGAGTCAATGTGTCATAGAATTACAAGAAGCTTTTATTCTGAAAAGACTAGTATGTGTGTTATTAGGTTTGGTGATTTATTCAGTAAATCTAGGTTAATAATATAAGAGTAGGGAGATGAATTTTAGCGCGGAAAAAAAAAAGAGAGAAATTATTGTTTTAAATATAGTGAAATATTGCAAGTTATGTGGAAGTGGTTAAACCTACTGGCCTTGTCAGCTTCAGTTACCACGAGCAGGGGATGGGCAGGGGTTGAGAAACCTGTAGAGCCTGTTCCAGCAGCGCGGCCAAGATGTTATCTTGTAAGGATGTCTTGTTGACATTTGTGACCTTTTAATTAGGGCCTCGCCTGTGGAATGCAGCATGACATGGTTAAACATGCATCTGATGCTAACTTCAGCTGCCTCTTTGTATTTAAATCCCTGCCCCTGCCACGGTCCTGACCTGAGGTCACTTGAATAGCCTGACTTGCTCCGATAAATTTAATTCCTGCTCATGTTCATGATTTAAAAGTGTCTTCTTAAAGCGTTACAAATCTGACATTAGCTGGGATGGGGTTTTTGTTTTTGAACTAAAATGAGCAGAGGATGCAGGGCACATGTACAGCAAATGATGATTGCATTTTAGCCAAAGAATAAATAATAGCTCCAGCATGTTCCCACAAAACGCTTGTTGTTCGGTAAATTATGTCATCAACACATTTATCTCAAATTAGAAATACGGCAGGGCTGACACAGCATTGCATCCCGCTAATAATAATAAAAGGAACACTATTTAATTGTAAAACTGCAGCCTCATTTGTCAGTACCCTGAAGGATTGTAGAGCCCACACGTGGTTTGCATAGCTCCAAGTTGCTTTCAAAATGCTGCACACAAGCGCTTTATATGAGATGTAGTTGATTGTAAATGATTTAAATCTGTAACCTTCATTCATTGCAGGCTGGCTTGTTCTCATTTGCCGCATTCACATTACATCTGCGTTAAAAGCGCACATCTGAGATAATAAACAAATAGGAAAGGTATTCCTCATGCAAAATTGTAGAACCTGCACTTCATGTCTTACAAATTAAGCACTGTGTAAAATGAGGGAACATGATTTAAAAGGGGCAAATGCAAAAGTGATTTCTTCGAAAAAAAATATCAAACATTCTGCTAAATGATCTGTAGAACTGATATATGTGTGTCTCCATGCTAGGAACTAATTTTTTTTAGTTAAGTCTACATGAGCCCCCTCGCGGCCATCGTACGCAAACACAACCTCAGCATAATCTCCTACGCCGACGACACCCAGCTGATCCTCTCCCTGACCAACGACCCCGCCGCCGCCAGAGCCAACCTGCACGAAGGGATGAAAGAGGTAGCCGAGTGGATGACGACCAGCCGCCTGAAACTGAACTCGGACAAGACGGAGGTCCTCATCCTGGGCTCCTCACCCTCCGCCTGGGACGACTCCTGGTGGCCTCCCGCCCTGGGCACCGCACCCAAACCGACAGACCATGCACGAAACCTGGGCTTCATCCTGGACTCCTCCCTCTCCATGACCAGGCAAGTCAACAACGTCTCCTCAGCGTGCTTCAACATCCTACGCATGCTACGGAAGATCTTCTGGTGGATCCCCACCGAGACCAGGAAGACCGTCACCCAGGCCCTCGTCACCAGCCGACTGGACTACGGCAACGCCCTCTACGCCGGTACCACCGCCAAGCTCCAGAAGAGACTCCAGCGGATCCAGAACGCCTCAGCCAGACTCATCCTCGACATCCCACGAACCAGCCACATCTCCGGACATCTGAGAGACCTTCACTGGCTCCCCGTCAACAAAAGAATCACCTTCCGCCTCCTCACCCACGCACACAAAGCCCTACACGACCAAGGACCGAGCTACCTCAACAGCCGAGTCAACTTCTACGCTCCCAAACGCCACCTCCGATCAGCCAACCACGCCCTCGCCGCCGCCCCCCGCATCCGAAGAGCGACTACAGGAGGAAGGTCCTTCTCCTACCTGGCCGCCAAGACCTGGAACTCCCTCCCTCCCGACCTGCGCCTGACCCAAGACCACCTCTCCTTCAGGAAGAAGCTGAAGACCTGGCTGTTCGAGCAGTAGCGGCACCCCCCCCCCCCCCCCCCCCCAGCGCCTTGAGACCCTACGGGTATGTAGCGCGCTTTATAAGTGTCACTGATTGATTGATTTGACAATAAGAAAACCGAAGTGTTACATTAAGTTTTAGATAGGCAATAAGTAGAAGCCCTTCCCCAAAATTCTGCAACTTAAAGGCCTTAGGCCTGAGTGAGAATGGGCATTTTTGCAAGGTACATGGACAAAAAGTTACAGGTAAATAATGAAAAGTTTTTGTATGTCACATTGTGTCATGTTTTGTAGTCTGATAAAAAGGGTTATAATTGATGTTGTATTATGAGAAATGTGTGTGTTGTGTATCTTTTCTGCTTCTTCCTACAGATAATTCATGGATTAATTCACAAGACACGTGAGTTGGCTGGTTGAAGAGAAATGTTTTTTTTGCGTAATTTCTTTAAGAAAAAAATGTGTGTGTTTATGTTTCATTTATACATTTGGTCCACTGAAACGCGTTATTTGACACAGCGACATTATATTTTACAGCAGAGCATCAATTACCTGATGCCCTGCTGTCAACAGGATTTTAGACTTGACAATTGAGATTGGGCTGCAGGTTTATAGTATACAGTACATGTGCCATGGTATTATGCATGACCGTTTATTCATATATGCTGTTTGTTTGTCTGGGCTGTTTTTCCTTGCGCTTGATATACAGCAAGTATATCTTATGGCTTGAGATGGCTTGATATGTGTATTTATTTTTTTAATGTTTTGTGTGTATGTTCTGTTCTATGGTGCTACTTTGAATTACAAGTTCCCCTGTGTTGTGAAGGAACACATATGACGATATGCATTGTTTCACAATAAATTGGATGAATTTGTATTAAGATAAATTTCACAGATATGGACCTCATACTGTGAGCGAGTAAGGCAGCAGTTTTTCCAGTGCATGCCTAAATTTGGCTGTAATGATTTTTAAGAAAACTAAAATGATATACTGGATCAAAGTGTGCCACGCGTTCTTAGTCACTTACTGCCTTTTTCCTTAAGGACAGGCAGCTCTGCATTTATGTATCCTTGATTGGGCCTAAGGATGGAATTATAGATCCGTGACTAAAGGTGGCCTAATTTCGATATCGCATTTTTTTTTATCGCATTTTTGATTCCTGAATAAGCCTATGGATTCATTTTTTCACTGAAGAGACAACTGAACATTAGTTAGAATTACCGTGTAGGGTATAGATTGTCAGCGGTAGAGTTAAATTGGTGTAACATTGGTCTTTCATGTATCCCCGTGCTCTTGGTGCTGTGTCACATGCCTTAGACCACCCAAGCGAACTCTTGTCCTTCCTATAGATTTTTCTTTTTGCTTCTTACCTGACCAATGTTGCATCATGTTTAGTTATTGAAGATTTTAGTTGTGTCCTACTTCCATTTTCCCTTCTCCATCTTCCTTTCACCAGTCAACCCATTTATTATTATGGGTGTATTGTTCATGTTCACACTTCTAAACTGCAGTGATGTAGTAGGAACCCCCCTTATGCCACATACATTCCCTTTTGATTGATCAGACTAGTTTTCGAGAATTTTCTTTAGGCCCACTTCAAATGTCTTTTCAGACTGACTGTCAGGATAGTGATAGCCTGGTTAATTGACCCAATACAAGTTTTCCATCTCAATAGGAGATTTTCCATCTCAATAGGAGATATCTCAAGTTTATATTCTTTTTAGTACGACATATTTTTAATGTCTATTTTTAATTTTTCAGTTCTCTTCTGTTTCTGCTGTTTCAATTTTTTTTTATAAGATGTGTTCTAATCATGCAGATACCAGGACTCTCTAGTTCTTGTCCTTTTGTCTGCACAGTTGATCACTAGCCTTTGTATTACATAGCACATTTGATGCACATTGTTTAAAGAAGGGACTTCTTCATGTCCTTGATAATGTGTATTATGTCATTTCTCTTTTTGAGATGTTCTAGATAAGGAGCTTAGGAACACCTAGGCTTCATCATTAAGGAGAATATGTATCTACCCCATTAAATAATGTATCCCATTAGATAATGCCACTGTGTGAGGGCATCCATTTAGGTTCCCATGACGAATTGCCGCTCCTTTGCAGATTGCAGGCCACTTGCTTGCAGCCCTCTTGTCAAAAAGCCAACCCATTAACTGTTTTTGTATCTGACTTGAAGGAAACTAACAATTGTGTTACATTTCCTATATCACTAGGCTGCGGGATCTTCCAGAGTCAAAAAGGAAGAATGTTATCCTGCGGACCGGTGATCAAAAAAAGCCTGGTCCCCATCAGTGAGCATGGCAGACGACTACAGACTTCTTGGCCCTGCAGCAGCATGAACAGCAATCAGCAGCATGAACAGCAATCAGCAGCGTGAACAGCAATCAGCAGCGTGAACAGCAATCAGCAGCGTGGGCAGCGGTCATCAGCATGGACAGCGGTCATCAGCGTGCCTCCAGTGGTACTTCCTAAGCAAGCCATTTGTTTCATCAGAAGGCGTTGTAAAAAGAAAAGAAAAAAAGGAGCTGATTTTCTGTTTTGCCTCAGAAGTTCAGTGCAAAGATGCGAAGGATCCCTGCTTTTGATGGCAGGACTGTCATCCACTTTGTGCAATTTGTTCAAACTGTCATGTGCTTGAACCTCTGGCAGCGCGCGGTCCCCTGACCCCCTTGGACTGAGTTTTTGGCCTTTCCCCACACACGCCTCTTTTCCCTTTGCTCCAGCAGAAAGACAGTGCACCTGAGAATCCAAGTTTGGAAAAGGCACTACATTCCGGTGCCCATGAGAAGAGCAGCTTGATCGTCCTCTGACACTAAATGATGAGTGTTGGAGTCTGAAAGGAGCTACTGATCTTGAGAGGTTGATTCTCAGTGGTGCTTGTTTCTGCACAAGATGTTTTGTGCCCTTGATCAATGAAGAGCACATTTCCTGAGGTGTCACAGAGAAGAGACACTGGTGCATTTGTTTTGAGACATTGAGACTTTGAATGAACTGTGGGTGTTCCAGGAGGGCACTCCTATTGAGCATGAAAAGGCCTGGATCGAGAGGCCCAACGCGGAAGAAGATGATGGAAGCGGATTTGATGGACAATAGAAGCCTTCCAAGAGGCTTATAACGGATTTTAGACAGAGCTACTAATATAGACTGAGTATTTGCCTATGTAAGGGCAAAAGGGGCGTCTGAGGTTCTTTGAAATCTGAACCTGTGTTTAAAATATCATTATTCTGCTATGATTTTGATATCAGAGAAACGAAAATGGCAAGTTTTATATGTGTGTGTATTTTCATCACGATACAATGATGCATGCAGGAGTTATTGGCAAATTCATTCTGAGCCCACAGGCCCCAGGTTGTGGACAGCGTCCATTTTAGTTGTTGCCCTTTACATAGGCATATACATGAGCCAATGATTCCGGTAGAGCAAGTATTAAAGGACACGTACCCCTTAGCTTGAGTTCTTCCTGACTCCCATTTGACCTGAACAGGCTGAATCTGCCTACGTGATGTTGGCCTCACCAAACCAGTCCATGCCCTCTAGTCAATCTATATTAAAGATCTGAGCAACTTGTTGTGTACATTGGCCTGAACAAGATTAGAAGGCCGAATACAGTAGCCATGCCTGTTTATGACCCACAAGCATCCCTTATCCTACATTTCTATCTTCCACACCTGGCTCTGTTTCTCTGCTTCTGGGCTTTTACAATGGGGAGGTGACCGTTTATATGATGGGGAGGAAACCAGTTCTATTGTGAGTTTCTCCGGCCTGCACAGGAAAATATGTGAAGTTTGACATATGTTCATGATGGAAGATGGGTTGGTCAGTTTGGGCAAGTAGAATGGAATTCATAATTATAGCCTGCTTTGTTATGGTACCATGGGAGCGACCTACAATGATGTGTTTCACTGCAAGAATGTGAGCCTAGGGCCAAACTTTTTGTATAAAAGGCCTGCCTGAGAAAGCTCAGGCAGGCTCCCTCTTTCAATTGTAAAACTACGGTTGGACGACGAAGCCTCATAATTAATTATAATAAAGATGTCTTTTAATTTTACAGATTGGCTGTCAATTCCTTTGCTGCTTTATTATGCAAACTGCTGGATAGATCCCTGGTGGGGAGAGTGAGTCATTTTCTACTTTTCCTCAGATGTCTGGCTGTAGGTCCAGCGTACATAACCTGAATTTATTTCCAACTTGGTTAATATAGTAAATAAACATGACCATTCTAGGGAGTCAAAGGTCTTAATGGCAGAGAGGAACACCGCCAGAGCCAGTGTTTGTGGATCCAAATAATATAGGACAGCAAAAAATGTTTGCAGATTCTGTGCAGTAGACCTGCCAGAAATAAATCCTGATAGATCCGGAGGAGCGATCAGCGAGAGCAGAGATTGACAGCTATTAGCTAATAGTTTCACATACATTTTTGTGTCTAGATTTATTAATGTTTAAAGGAGTCACACTCATTCGGGGGCTTATTTGGTTTTAATAATGGGAGTATGATTGCCTCCCTCATGGTTGGGGTAGCGATCCAGTTTCAAGAGCGTCCTCATAGACCTTTAACAGATGGGATAATATATCCGCGTAGCGTTTATAGATGGCGAGGGTTGGGCCATTTGAACCAGGTGCCTTATCAGCTGGTAGGCTAATTATTACCTGGAATACGTCAGCCATCAGAAAGGGCACATCTTGGAAAGCTCTGTGGCCTGTGCCGAGCTACAAAAGCTCAATAGAGTCAAGATAGGACCATAGGTCCTCGGACGAGCCCTGTGGGGAGGAGGAAGAGTACAGACCAGAATAAAATAGCAGCCACGGCTGGTGTAGGGTGTGCCACCGGACGGTGAAATGGGGCGGGGAGTGGCAAGGTGGGGGGTTGTAAAATGCGGAAAACAGATGATTCCAGGTAAGTACCGAAAAAAAAAATGTTCGTTATTCGTTTTATTATGGCTGTAAAACAGGGTGAATGCGTCTAGAATGTTTTGTGGCCCTCTGATTGACTTGCGGCCATCATCCAGAATTTTGGTGATGAATATAGTGTTTTGGGGTGGTCTGAGTACATTTGCCAATGTTTAACCCACCCTATCTCCATCAATATATCTTCTTGCCTGGGTGTATTTGCCAAGGAACTTCACCTCCCGTTGAGCTTCTTCCTTGTACTCAGTTATCTTTTCTCTTGGCACTGCCAATAGGGTCTCACCCTCGGAGGCATAGAATTGCAGTTCAAGGTCTCTTATTTTATTCCCATTTCAAACTTGACTAGGGATTGTCCTATTGATTTTAAAACTCTTGCCTGTCTGGCTATACAGTTCCCTCTGATAACCACTTTAAACGCCTCCCAGAGTGAAGTATTCCTCTATGTCCTTTCTCGTCTCGCAAAGCAGCGTCTAGTAGATAGATAGATAGATAGATAGATAGATAGATAGATAGATAGATAGATAGATAGATAGATAGATAGATAGATAGATAGATAGATAGATATGAGGAATGAAAGGAAGTAGCTAAATATAATTTTTTTTAAACAAATCTATACTACTATTATAAAGCAAGAACTTTGAACCTTTGAGGCGGGTAAACTCGGGAACCACAGCGCCAATCCACACACCCGATACATCATTGTAATCGTCAGGGTGTGCAGATGGACATAGGCTATATAAACTATAAAAATATGCGTTATTTAAAAAATGTACCTTAAAAAAAAAGTAGTCCCTTCGAAGTAGCGCCGGCCGCGACCTGCATGCTGACGTCAGGAGCGCGGGGAGGAGCGGCGTCCAGGAGCGCGAGGAAGAGCGGCAGACATGGCACGGGGGAGGAGCAGTGACCAGCGGCGGACAGGCGGTGAGGACCGGCGGACAGGCGGGAGGAGCGGTGACGAGCGGCAAGGAGCGGCAAGGAGCGGTGAACTGAGGAGCGCGGGGGAGGAGCGGCAGCTGAGGTAAGGCTCCGGGTGACCCACGGACAATGTCGGGGCAGGCGGGGGATGGTGCGGATGGGGGCCCAGGCTGCTGGACATTGTCAGGGCGGGCGGGGTCCCGGGCTGCTGGACAATGTCAGGAAGGGCGGGGGTCGGGGAAGCCTGATTGCTCCCGGACAAGGTCGGGACGGGCTGCTACTAAATAAATGAATGAACTATCATTCAGTAGCGGATCGCCGAGGGTGTGCTGTGTGGCAGTCAGTTGGGGAGGGGCAGGATGGGGGGTAGTAAACTCCGGCATATGGCCGAAGAGACTGAGTTACGTAAATAATTAAATAAAACAATTTACATTGCACACGCTGCAACGCCAACTCAGCGGTGTAGCGAAGCAATGTAAATTGTTTTATTTATTTACTTAACTCCCTTCGGCCATATGCTGGAGTTTACTACCCCCACCCTGCCCCTCCCCCGCCCCTCCTAGCCGCCCCGCAGTGTGGTATTGGGTTCCCAAGGCCTACATAGTCCATAGAATACCCACTTACACCAAAAGAACTGTTGGCACGGAAACTGAAAAGTACAAAAGACAAGTTTATTAAGACCCCATGGGGTGGTGGTACATTCCTACAGCACCCTTCGGCAATGCAAGAAGTATCACACCGAACGTTGGTGTGAGTCCTTCTTTTATACAGATTTACAGTAATAAAAAGGTAGGCGGTACATGGTTACAGAGTTTTAGGTACATATATGGTCATTTTTGGAACACAGCCAACTCATGGGAGGGGTTACAACATCACTGGTCAGTTTGGCGGAACATTCCTAAGGGGTGACTGGTCAGTCGGAACTGCGCATGTACAGGCTTGACCGTTACTAAAAATAGCCTGTTGCTGGGCAAACTCGAGTGGTCAGTGGCACGGACAAAGGACTAAAGGGCATGCTGACCACGAGGCCGCTCATTCCCTAAAATGGCCACCGTAGCATACAAAATGGCGTTTTTGAATAAGGCCAAGTTAAGGGAAATAACGTGTAGCAAAGCTAAGCGCTAACCCAGCTATCGTCAAATTACGACAGACGACCCTTTTAGCGTTTAGCTGAAGCTACCTCATAGTGGACATAGTCGGGATACTCATCTTCTATATCAATTGACATAATTTGAGCCACTTCTTTATGAAGCATTAATTCCTGTTGGGCAAGAGCTCGTCTAGATGGAATACAAGCTGATAAACACATGGAGCATAATGCAGGGCCACATTGTATACATAAACACAAGAAGAATAAGATCCCAACTATGATACATAAGATTGTCAGTAGCTTCCAGCCCCATGTACTAAGCATAGACCAAAACCACCCCGAAAAGGTCCATGTACCATTATCCGGATGTATTTCAGCGGCAATTTTATGTAGTTTTGATATAGCATCATATACAGATGGTGAGTTGTCAGGAACATAAACACAACAGTTACTTCCGATAATTCTACATGCCCCCCCTCGATCAGCTAAAACTACATCTAGAGCCATCTGGTTCTGGAGCGTGACAATCCTAGATATTTGAAGCGCTTCAGTTATATTCCCTAATGCAAAAGCAGTATCATTAGCTACAGCCTCAACAACACGGGTCAGTCGTCGTATCTTTCGACTGTTCAGAGCAGCTCCCACAAAGGAAAACAGACCCAAATTAAAATCCACATATTGTTGCAGTGCAGTATCGGTCTGATCAATGTCTTCCAGGACTACAGCACGTTTGACTCTATTTAACACAAAGTCGTGGTATAGAATATAGTCATTATGGTACATTGGTGGGGCAATGAAAACAGGGGGCAATACAAAAGAGATATAACATGTACCTAACCATCCTAACGGGAGACGATGATAACCTTTATTGCCACAGATGAAGTATGTATTTCGTGATGCCACAAAGGATATGCCATTCGGACTGTCAAATGTAAGTGTGGTGTTGCATTCACTTTTTCCAACAGGGATTGTACCTTTATTTCGTATGCAAAGATCAGCTTTAGTATCTATAACATTAATGACATGAGAGCTGGACATCTTAATGTTCCGTTGATTATTGTAGATTCGGGGTGCAGACACATTGTCTGGGCGGTACTCTTCCCATTCAAATCGAGTACCCTCAGCTTGGGGATAGCCATCCCGATCATGATAACATATCTTGTTTAACCGAAAGAGCACCCCCCCTTTTGTTGGCCAACGCAAAGTGAATAGGAGAGTATACCAAGCATTACAGGAACCATTATGGGAAAACGGGAGTGGGATAAGTGGTGTGCCTCCTTTCTTCTGGTGTCCAGGCAACATCCCACACACCCAACAGTTAGAAGTGTTCGTCATATTGTGGGTATGGTGCAAGATTTGAATGAAGCTATTGTTCAAATAAGTCTGTCGGTGCCGTTCTTCATGATAGGGTAAGGTGAAATGAAAATGTTCAGATGGAGCCGGGGTAGTCGGCAGCAAATGTTCTCGTATAGGCACCACAAGTTCTACTACCCAGGCAATCACTGCTATTACCACAATTGTCAATACAAACAATAGAGCACCAAGAATTCTTTTGTCTCGTGCTGCAGAAGATGCCATAGTTCAAAAAAATTCACAATGTCTCAAATATACAACTACAAAATAAAAATGTGAGTGCTGAGCTCCGAGGTAGCCGTTGTTTTCTTCTCCGGGGTCAAGACGGGTGTCGCTACTCTTGGCAGAACTGATCCTCCCCCCTTGAGATTCCCGGCTTCCATTTCACAAACCCCAGAGCGGTAACCAACCAGTCTCGCACCAAAAAAATATCTTCTTTCTATCTTGGCCGCAGATTATAACGCTGTTGTCCAGAAACGGTGTGGTCCGGGAAGTCTCCCTCCGATTTGGCCAACGTCACAGCTGGGCTCTTTTCCTCGTCCAAAATATCTCTGTAGTCAGACAGCACCGTAGGATTCACCAGGTCCGGAGAGACGCGACGGCAGTGAGTTGAATGCACCCACCGCTTCCTGTTGGTCACTCGTACAGCCGTTCGAGTCGCAAGCAAGACTTGCTCGGGGCCACGCCACCTCGATTCCAAGCTGTTCGCTCTCTCAAACGACTTGACCATCACAAAGTCGCCAGGACGAAGATTGTGAGCCTCTCCAATGGAATTGTCAGGGAGCGCTTCTCGAACCTGTAGGTGAACAGAAAATAAATCATTTGTTAATCGTGCCAAATAATCGTTCATCATTATACAAGGCACATCATGTAACAATCGCGGCTTAGGAAACCCCCATATATTCATAGGCCTTCCAAACACCACTTCATAAGGTGTGAGGCCAGTTCGAGAGTGGGGCACTGATTTAATAGAGAGTAATGCTAACGGCAAGGCATCCGGCCACTTCAAAGACGTGGATGCCACAATCTTAGCCAACTTTAGTTTCAAAGTGGCATTGTACCGTTCGACAAGACCTGCTGACTGAGGATGGAACACAGCATGAAACTTTTGCTGAATCCCCAATCCCTTCAGCACATATTCTACAATTTTCCCAACAAAATGAGGACCATTATCGCTCCACAAAAATTTGCAAACTCCATATCGAGGAAAGTACTCTTTGAGCAAAACCTTAGCCGTTGTCAAAGCCGTATTATCTTTCGTGGGGAAAGCCTCAACCCATTTGCTAAAGGCACATACCACCACTAAGACATACTTAAGGTTATTGCAGCGCTCAAGCTAGATATAATCCATCTGAAGTACCTCGAATGGTGCAGAAGGTGGAACGAACCCTCCTTTCGGAGTATGCGTCCCTTTTGCAGGATTATGCTGTAAACATATCAAACAGGTCTGCACTACTCTCTTGGCAGTGTTGGCAATTTCAGGATGCTCCCAAACTCGTGTTAACAATCGAGTGATTGCAAGGGCTCCAATGTGTGCCAACCCATGTGTCATCTGGACCATCGCTTGCAAGTAAGCTGCAGGCAATTTCCATCGTTCCATATCCTTGCTCCTCCAACAACCCTCATCATCCAGCACCCCGTCTGCTGCCCATGTTACAAGTTCTGCTTCAGTCGCTGATTTTTGGATGTCTAATATCTCTGCTCTAGCATCATGCCATCGCTCGGCCTGCAACTTCACTACATACATGGGGGAGTCGTTTCGTGACATAGCTGTTTGTCTTGCTATACTGTCGACAAAGGCATTGCCTTGTCCCACTTTATCAGTGACCTTTTTGTGAGCACTGCATTTGATTATCGCCACTTTCTTTGGGCAAAGCAATGCGTTTAGGAGATCACGCACTAGTTCTCCGTGCATAATGTGTACTCCATGCGAAGTCAAAAACCCACGTTCTCTCCAGAGTAGGCCGAAGTCATGCGCTACTCCGAAGGCGTACCGGCTATCTGTGTAGATGTTCACACATAAGCCAGCACTCAATTCGCAGGCTCTTGTCAAAGCTATCAGCTCCGCCGCTTGGGCTGATTTCTGGGGTATTCGTGCTGTTTCTACCACCGTCTTGAGTGTCGTGATCGCATATGCTGCAGAATTTGTGCCATCTGGCAGCCTCAAACACGATCCATCAACCCACAGTTCCCCATCCACATCTGGAAGTGGCAAATCCTGTAAGTCGACACGACCCTTTGTTTGTTCCTCGGTCAGGAAAACACAGTCATGGTGTTTTTCCTCCTGACCCTCTTCAACCGGATATGGCAATAAAGTGGCAGGGTTCAGGGTGGCGCATCTTTTCAGTGTGATATGTGGTGCCAGGAGTGTGAGCTCATATCCTGTTAAACGTGCACTCGTGAGATACTGTGTCTTCGTTTGATTTAACAAGTCATCTACTGCATGGGGAACTAACACCAACAATTTGTGTGACAAAACTATTCCCTCACTTTGCCGTATAGCTACTGCTGTCGCCGCAACTGCTCGGAAACACCCAGGTAACCCTCGCGCTACAGGATCAAGAATGGCCGAAAAGTACGCACATGGCCTCTGCTTATCCCCGTGTGCCTGTACTAACACTGATAACGCGCACCCATCTTTCTCGTGCACGTACAACGTAAAGATCTTTGTATAATCTGGTGTACCTAACACGGGTGCAGAGCAAAGGGCCTGCCTCAATTGATAAAAAGCATTTTGACATTCATCTGTCCATTTAAGGGGCATTGGCGTAGTTTTGGACAATAACGCTAACAAAGGTTTAATAATGTGCGAAAACCCCATGATCCACTGTCTACAAAAGGATGTTAGTCCTATGAAGGCGCGTACATCTCTCTGAGTGCGGGGGACTGGCGTATCTAAAATCGCTTGAATTCGATCTGATGTTAATGCACGCCCCTCCTTAGACAAAAGATGACCAAGGTAGGTCACCTTGGTTCTACAGTATTGGAGCTTTTTCTTAGAAACTTTTTGATTGTTCTGAGCCAAAAAGGAAAGCAAAGCAAGTGTACTCTCCTCACATTGTGCATAGGTGTCTGCAGCCAACAGAAGGTCATCAACATACTGTATAAGGGCTACTCCGGATTGCAATTCAAAAGAGTCAAGCTGTCTTTTCAAAGCCTGGCTATAGATGCTAGGACTCTCGGTGTAACCTTGGGGAACACGGCAAAATCTATACGATTTATTATTTAACGTGAAGCCAAATAGGTATCTGCTATCGGGATGAATAGGAATGGAAAAGAACGCGTTCTTAAGGTCAATAACAGAAAAGGTCGTCGCAGTTGGGGGGACCAAGGTAAGCAATGTCGTGATATAAGATACCACCGGGTATTGGGGAATGACAATTTTGTTAATTTCTCTCAAATCAATAATAAATTGATAGACTTTGTCGTCAGTGTCTTTCTTAAGGATCGGAAGAATAGGGCTGTTACAGACATTGTAAGGAACTTCCTCCACCACTCCTGCAATAATCAAATCCTGAACGATGTGCGTTAGGGCAATTTCACCTTCCCTAGAGATCTTGTACTGTGGTACACGTGGCAAAAGTACTCCCTCCTTGACAGTGATTCGAATAGGTGGAATGAGCATCTGTCCCACATCCGTATCTGATGTCGCCCATAACGTGTGTGGGAGAGAGGCTAATGCTTCAATTTCCTTCATTGTGCAAAATCTGTCTGAATCTGGGTAAATGTCGTTCAAAATAACCTGCACTCCTTCAGGAGCACAGCGTATCGTTGCTCGAAAATATTTAAGCAAATCAATACCCATAATGTTATCTGGAGTGTGAGGCGATAACAAAAATGGACAAAAACTGAAAAATGTGTCAATACAAAGTGCAAGAGGTTGTGATAATGGGCTAGGAGAGGGTGTGCCATCAAACTCCATACATGTTATCGTTTCGCCAGACAGGGGAGCCCTTGGAACCAAGTTTTTAGACAAAGCACTACGAGTAGCTCCTGTGTCAACTAAAAACTGATCAGTAGAACCCAAAATACCCGCTGATACATATGGACCTCTCTGATCTACTGGCACTTCAACTGATTCCGCACCCCATCCTACGCAATCCTATGCATGCACATAATCCTGATGCTCCACATTCTCATTCTCCGATATCTGATATTGGTTCCGTCTGTCAAAGGTATTTCGTTCATCCTGACCACGGCCCCTCGCTTCAAACCTACCATGATCACTTCCGCCACCTCTCGCTCCCGAATAACTATTCCTCGACCTTCCACCTCCTCGACCACGCTGGCTACGTTGCTCACGAAGCACCGGACAATCTTCAGCCCAATGCCCGAACTCCTTACAATATGCACATTGGTCCTCAGCAATATCGGTACGACCGTACGACGCATTACCCCCTCCTCGCCTGCCTCTATCATTCCCTCTAGATTGCACACCGCGAACCTGTGCCAACATCACCTTCGTTTTCAATTCCTTCGTTTTCTTAGCAACACTTTCTTTAGCCTCTATTTCCTGCAGCTCGTAATACTGAGCCATAGTTAACAAAGACGCAGGGGTCGCCGTGGTCCAGGAACTTTCACTTGTTTTTAATCTTTTTGCAATCTCCGGTAGGAGATTAGCCACATACTTATCTACAAACAAATGCCTACCCGTATCATCTGTTAATGATTGACCACTGTAATCATGAAACGCTTCTTCGAAACGTGTAAAGAAATCAGATACCGATTCGTCTGGCTTCTGTTTGCACGAAGCTAACATAGTCCAATCGATCTTTTTAGGAGGAACAAGCGTTTTTAGTTTGTCCAAAATAGCCGCTGGGAGATCTAATATTAAATCACATGGTTTGCATGCAGGTTCCCTGTCTAAATCAGCCTGACTTATCTCCTTCCAAGTTGCCCCAAACATCGTTTGATCATTAGTCTTACGAATCGATCTCCACATATCGGGGGGAAGTATTAATCCAAAGAAAAGATCTATATCAACAAGAGTCATAACACAGGAGGAAATGGCCCCCTCCACCCCTTCATAAAATGCTGCCGGATTCTTACGGAGATCAGGTAAAGCGTTTTTCAATGCCATAACATCTGCTCTATTCCAAGGCGTATACACCCAGTTATATATAAAATACCCCTTGGAATTTGCCGACATTTTATCTTCATCTGTACCGTCCCCTTCAGGGGGGACGTACAAAGGTGCAGCTTCACGCATAGGCATAACATGCACTTTAAAATTCTTATCTGAACCCAGGATAGAACACTGTTTGGACTGCTCCGTCGACCCCGGCACGGACTCTTTGTCTGCTTTTCGTGCTTCCCGCAATCTGGACGCCTCATCCCGTAGCTGGAGCAGTCGCGTGAAAAACCCATCTGCATCTGCAAGAACAAATACACCTTTACGCATATTCTCATGATGGACTGACATATCCTTGGGTTCTAAGGGGCATATTATCAAGCCTGTGCGCTAAAATTATCGCCGCTTTATCGGCCGAAAACGGCCGATAAAGCGGCGATAATGGGCTTGATAATATGCTCTATGGAATTCCAATCGAAGCACATGTTAGATGTGAAGACATCTAACATGGGCTTCGATTGGAATTCCACAGAGCATATTATCAAGCCCATTATCGCCACTTTATCCGCCGTTTTCGGCCGATAAAGCGGCGATAATTTTAGCGCACAGGCTTGATAATATGCCCCTAAGTCCTCTGAATATTTACGGAATCGAGTAATAACTTCATCTGCAAAAGTATTCAAAAAACACATCAATTCTCGTTCTGACCACTTATCCTTTACAGTTACAACTTCTGACACGGTTATATGATTCAAATTCAGCTTCCTAGCAAAACTACGCAATTCCGCTGATCTCTCAGCAGTTAACCTGGTACCCGACTTATCTCGATCTTCGTCACCAGAATCCTCAGTCGGGCCGTAGGCTTAACGTACAGAGGCGGAGATCGATCTAATAACGAGAAATCATCAATTTCATTATTAAGGACAGGATAAAGCGGACGTCGAATAGGAAATTGACCGGTCGTTTGGAAATTACGTTCCCGTGCCTCCCTCTCTTTCTTCTCCTGCGCCTCCTTCTCCTCAAGCTGTAAAGCTTTATCTCGAGCAGCCTTGCGCTGCTCTTTATCCGCCAAGGCAACTTCACGCTTCATACGTTCACGCACCGCTTTCTCCCACATTCGCACACAATCAAACATGTCCTGTCTAGACCTGCGCTGAAACAAACATTGCTCAACAAACTGAAACTTTCGCAAATCAAACGACCCATGTAGTGGCCATTGCAACTCGGGATCGGTTCTAGTGTATTTATGCCATAATTTACTGTACAGTATAGGGGGAAGGCCGAATTTCACATACATCTCACGATTAGGTGTTCCCTCTGGGGGAGCCGACTGAGATTCATTTAGCCTATACGTGGTACCATTTCCAAGACAGCACATCCCTCGGAGTGTGCTTAAAACAGGCATGTTCAAAAAGTACCACGAAAGCGTGATACCGTAAAAAATGGCACTTACAGTAATTCACACAATTGTGCCGCTCAAAGTACGAACAAAGTTAGAGAAACATCTCTACATGCCTGCCTATGTGAAGTGCACTACACATATGTTTCAAGTTCACAAAATCAAAATGTTAGCTAACTCAAATCATAGTCACATTCATAGAACTTCAGTAAGCGTCCGCAGACTACCTCACCGATCACAAATCTTACCCAAATCTCAAATGTCCAGATTCCAACTGCCAAGGTCTTTGATCGAATCAGCCAAACGGGCACTGCACAGCAACACAGACGAGCAGGATCTCAGTCGGAGACCGGCGCCACCTGGAAGGTCAGATCAGAAGGAAAGGTCACTCAGTGGCAGCGTACGCGTCCATGGCGAGTTTCCAATCCTTCGTCACGACCTCTCCTTCGGGCATCCGAGTCGCCGATGAGTCCCTTCGTGGTCGCCTATTTTTTGTGGTATTGGGTTCCCAAGGCCTACATACTCCACAGAATACCCACTTACACCAAAAGAACTGTTGGCACGGAAACTGAAAAGTACAAAAGACAAGTTTATTAAGACCCCATGGGGTGGTGGTACATTCCTACAGCACCCTTCGGCAATGCAAGAAGTATCACACCGAACGTTGGTGCGAGTCCTTCTTTTATACAGATTTACAGTAATAAAAAGGTAGGCGGTACATGGTTACAGAGTTTTAGGTACATATATGGTCATTTTTGGTACACAGCCAACTCATGGGAGGGGTTACAACATCACTGGTCAGTTTGGCGGAACATTCCTAAGGGGTGACTGGTCAGTCGGAACTGCACATGTACAGGCTTGACCGTTACTAAAAATAGCCTGTTGCTGGGCAAACTCGAGTGGTCAGTGGCACGGACAAAGGACTAAAGGGCATGCTGACCACGAGGCCGCTCATTCCCTAAAATGGCCACCGTAGCATACAAAATGGCGTTTTCGAATAGGGCCAAGTTAAGGGAAATAACGTGTAGCAAAGCTAAGCGCTAACCCAGCCATCGTCAAATTACGACAGCAGCACACCCTCGGCGAGCCGCAACTGCTATCATTATATCCATATATAAGTAAATGAACACATCAATGACATATAAGATGATGGGTATGTGCTTATGAGCTCTTTTCCTGATAGGCAGAGTCGGCAGAAGCTTGCTGAGCTTCCCCTTTTCCAAGGTGCCAGGTGCGGTTGTATGGGTATAATGCCAAGGCGCATGTTTAAGAACTTGTTTTTAGTTGACTGCGTGAGGCCCATTTTTAGATATTCTTGTGGTTTCAGGGCGCTGTAGTCTTTCAACATGGCCCATCCGTGGGCCCTCTTAGTCAAGGTGGCTTTATCCTCTATAGATGAGATCAGCTTGCTTACTTTCGTTACTACTTTTTTGAAGGTTTTAAGATCTGTTGATGACTCCCAGAGGTTTGTTAGGGCCAGGATCCCCAATGAGTCTTGGAGGAATTTCCTTGCAGGTGAGTTGCTTCTGGTGGATAATTCACTCCAGAGATCGGCGTTTAGGGATCCGTGGTCGGCATCTCTGATTTTCCACCACGTTTTAATATATGCCCCCCTCCTCTCCACCTCTTGTTTCTGGAGCCCAAATTCGACACGAATTTGAGCGGGCAAAGTGTAGGTGGGTAGTTGGAATATTGCCTAATATGCGTGACTGATGATGTTGTCTAATATCGTGGCATCTTTTCCTTGCAGGGAATTTCTGCCGTACATAAGCATGGGTTGTAGTCGTGCCCTTATCACCTGCAAAAGGGGGCCAAATGACCGGTCTGGGAGAACTTTCTTCAGGGGTTTAATTGATAAGTAGAAAGTCGTGCCCTTCCAGCGAATGGCCTCTATTTGGGGCCTGAATGAGCCTTTGCTCTCTATAAGGGCGCCTAGGTATTTATAGGTTGCTACCTGTTCTAGCCTCTGTCCGTCCAGTAACCAGGGAAGTTTCCTTTTTTTATTGTAGTTCATTGTCATAACTTTTGTTTTGTTTAAGTTGATGTTTAGTGAGGGTGGATATGAGTCTGGTAAGTACCAAAATAATTCTGCCATAACACTGCAATGTAGGATCTTGCAAAACTGTAAAGAAAATGTTCCTAGGCCCAAATCTCCTTATATCCAAAACACTCCCCCCAAACAGGTCTCACCGATCCCACATGAACTCCCTCTCATTTAGCACAAATGTACCTAGCAGTATTTAAGTGGTGGCACATGTACAGGCAGCCTACATTACAACTCCCACCAGGCCCCCTTCTCCCATAGCTGAGCAGGGTGTAGCATTACCCCAGAAGCTTGTGGCAGCCATTGCATTGTTCACCTTCACCAAACAGGTAGGTGTCCATGTTGCCTAGGAGGCCTGTTTGGGGGAGGGAGGCCTGTGAGGTAATATGATTTTTTATGGTCAATTGTGTCCCCTAACGTAGACCCCAACGGCTCCATGTACGTGCTTCAAGTACATGTATGTTCCCTCCACAACCAGCTATGAAGACGCAAATACATTTGCGTCCAACGTTAACATGTCCTCTTTCAGATCCACCATGAATGGGTCGAATATTCAGTTCCTAAGTATGCCGTGCCACCGTCTTTACATGGTGCACTTTCACGTTTTCCTGGCTCTGGCGAGCTAGGCCCTGATTTCCGCCATCAAGCCTTTCCTGCCTTCTGCCTCTGAAAGCTGCAGCCTGGATCTGCATCCATGACACATACCCTACTCCCTGTGCAGCGAGCGGTGCCCGGCTCGGCCTGCTTGCCTGCCAAGACTGTATTTTGCCTTCAAGTTATCTGCTCCGCTCCTCGAAAATACATTCCTGTCTAGTGATTTAGGAAAACATCTTCCCAGCTGCAGAGCAAAGGGCCCGGCCTTTCTGTCTCCGTGCAAGTAATTCATTGCTCCCGTTACCATGGTAGGCCCATGGCCCCCTCGCATTACACGTAGACACGTAGTCGCATACTAGCAGTCAGTATAGAATAGCCTCTGCCCGAGAGACCTTTCCTTCTAGATAATACAGTTCCTCAAACACAAGATATTAGATATGATTTGGGTTTAGGTTGTTCTGACACGCCAGACTTCTGTCTCCACGTATAGTGCTAAAAGTCAAGTCCCCTTCACCCTCCAGTTCCACGTCAATCACACGTCATGCTGCTGCGCGCGCATCTCTGCCATATATTTCTGCTGACACTGCAGGATTCCTCTATGGATCCACCCACCTGTGACCCTTTCATGTGACGTTTCTAGCACACCCCTCTCTTTTCTCTCAGCTGTTACGCCTTCTGTATCCATCACCATTGTATGCATTTACTATATATATTGTACTCTGTTAATAAAGCATTGTCTATCCCTTCCTGAACCTTCGTGGTGATGGAACATGATACCTGGTTCGAACCAATTCCATTTTATGGAATAAAACCCTTATAAACTCAGATGCCACGGACTCTGCCTCTCATTTTTTGATTGAGTTATTCTTATTGAACTTTACCGCATAGAAATTCCGCATAGGTAAACTTTATTTACCACATAATTTGGCGCCCGAATAGGAACCCCTCCCCCACCTTACGCGCCGGCGGTGCGTTGCAGGCCTAGCCCCCTGCCACAGCCGTGACGGACAACTACGCGTACCCGCCGGATTTCCTGTATCTCCCTCAGGCCAACGGAGGTGACTGAGGCTGCGATCGACACCCAGACGAGGCGGTGAGGAGTGCGAAGGATCCCGACCAGAGCCCAGCCGAGAGAGCAAGGTCCGAGGTGTTCAGAGGCCCACCAGTTCCGAAGTTCCGAAGTACCTCCGTCACGAGTCGAGTCCAGTCCAGTCCGGTCCAGTCCAGTGTCGAGTTTCCGAGGCCTTCCGTTCCGTGCTTCCCGGTGAGTACCGTTGCTGGGGACGCATCTAGACGGGTGCATTAATTTGTGTACGGTCAAGACGGGTTTGGGTACACAGACCCGGTCTGCACTGTTTAGCAGTGTATCTGTACTGTTTAGCAGTATATCAAGTATCCAGTTATCAAGTTATTGTCCGTTTCCGAAATGTTTTAATGTGTTTTAATGTCGTGGTATGAGTGATTGTTTGATTTTCATTACTGTGTTTATTGTAATTGTTGTGTCCGAGTCCGAGTAAGTATCAAGTATCAAGTATCAAGGTTCAGAATGCCACTGTTTTCTAAACTGAGACAGATAGGAACTAGAAAAGGGATACTCGAGGAAGCTGTTCCCATCCCACCCAGGGACACTCCCGGCTATTTTATGTACCACAAACACGGCTTAGACGCTGTATTGTATCTCGACTTGTGGGTGGATTACACTAAGGATTTAGCAGAGAATCAGAGATGGCCCGGTACAGGGACATGGGATGCCGAATGCATCATGAGAGTAGAAGAAGCATTATGGAAAAAGAAAGCCAGACAGTCACAGAAAGATGCCATTGAATTATGGCGTAAAGAATCGCATAGACGCACAGAGAAAGCACTCAGAAAAGCAGAGAAAAGTAGAGAGGATTCTGAAAAAGCCAAAGAAAAAGAACTACTAGAAGAAGGAGAACGAGTTAGAATGGAACAACACGATAGACGTAGTAATGCTATTATGACAGGATTGTATCCAGTTCTGGCCGAGTGCCTGCCCAAGGCGACCCCGGAAACACCGAAAAATCTGCCTCCTCCATTGGTTCCGACTAAATTACGTCACAAGACCGCAGCAGATATTTTCCTTTCTTCCTATTTAGATGACGTAGCTCCCGAATATACTAATGTCCCACCTGC
The DNA here is from genome assembly GCF_964263255.1 of Lissotriton vulgaris. Classification (NCBI taxonomy): domain Eukaryota; kingdom Metazoa; phylum Chordata; class Amphibia; order Caudata; family Salamandridae; genus Lissotriton; species Lissotriton vulgaris. The sequence continues at coordinate 1,375,161,316 of NC_141685.1, read as the reverse complement.
ACCTGTACAACCCGCTGATCGCCTGCCCCCAGGTCCGCAACAGCTTACCCCTCCCGGTCTGCTTCCTCCACCCTTACCTGTTATTCCCCCCGGTAATCCTTTTGGGCCTGGCGCGGTTCAGGCCCCAACCCAGTTACAGCAGGTACAGACCCTACAGCCAGTTCATGCTCACACCTCCACTACAGGAGGTGCTACAGGAGGTTACCGTACCCCGCCACCAGTACAGCGATTAACTGCCCGAGAACTAGCAATGCAACGTACTCCGAAACCAGCCACAATTGAAAGGCTTAAAGAATATCTTACAGACTGTAGATATGATCCAATACCAGGCCAAGACGGTTGCATGATATTAGCCTCAATACATATAAGACGTGCTGCAAACTTTTTAGTTCTATTTCCAGGAATGGCAGATTATCTAGACAGGATATATCATTTTGTTCAGACTGGGGAGGATCAGGAATGTATTCACGAGGCCATGGCACACCAGAAAGTAGACACTCAAGGTTTAATATTAAGATTCCTCATAAACTGTTTCATAAGAGAACGAGACCAGCCTGGTGTAAATAAAGACGAGATGGAGGTATTAACTACATGGGGTCAGAATATTGCAGACGGAAAACATGATAGACAGAAATGTATAGAGGCCATGTACAGAAAAATCCGTAAAGAAATAACAGTATTTCATGAAAGACAGAAAGCTGAAAATGAAGCAGATAATGACAAGAATGAATCCTCAGAGGAGGAGGAGCCAGAACATACAGAAACAATAGCATATGTAGGAAAGGGTAGACCCTTTAATAAAACGTTACGCCCGGAAAGCAAGAGACTTTTTCACTCTGCTATGTCAAATCCGAAGACTCCTGAACATCTATTTCAGGCTACCGATAAAGTACTTCAAGAACGAATGGGGTACCATGTACTCAATTCCATGGACGAACAAGAATTATCCAGGTCAGCAGTACAATGGGCTGACAATTCCGATAAATATAATGATGACGCAGTAGCGCAAACATTTTTGAATCTTTCCCCAGACGAACAGCGACTAGCTGGTATGTACATGATACAACACCTCCTTATATTGTATAAGAGCCAACATTCTGATCCAGGTCCCCTACCTGATGTACTAGTAGAGTTACTCATGAATAAATGGAGAGGCCTGGGTACCGATTTAATTAAAGTAATTTTAGAACATCGACACAGATATAGTGCCTTCCTGAATCCACAGTTTGTTTCAGCTCCACCCCCAGAAAGAAAAATGTTTTACATAGACAGACAAAATCCCTTGCGAGAAGTACATCCAGTCAGGAATAATGATAACACCCTTACACGTGTGTATGTATACACGCCTATAACTAAAATGGAATTGTTAGAAATGAAGAAAATAGTGCCCAGTCATGATAAAGACCCTGCAGGTTTCCACCGTGAAATAAAAGACATGTTACTAATGGGAGATTACACCTATCCCGACATTATGAAAATATTTAAAGTGTTATTGCCTGCCGGTATTTACGAGAAACTCAAAGAAAAGGAATGGGAGGTGGGAGACACAAAGATAGATTGGGCTGCATTAGAAAATGAAGAAGCGACCCGAACCCCAGGGTTGGGTCTTGGGGACAAAACTAAAGCATTACCAGGATTGTTAGTACAGGTCTTGCCACGTTTGTTAGCAACTAAAAAGGAGGACTGGGATGCAATCTCAGCCTGCAAACAGAAACCCGATGAAGACACTAGTGATTTTTATTCCCAATTTGAGAAATGTTTTATTATTAATAGTGGCCTGAAAGCAAGTAGCGAGTCATACCCACACCTTTTTGTATCCAAATTAGTCGAGAATTCTCTGCCCCAAGTTAAGAATCGTGTATTGAAAGTCGAGAGCACATGGCAAGCAAACACGCCTTCTCAAATGTTACAGATGTTACAGTACCACCAGAACAGAATAAGGGAAGAACATGATCACGAACAAAGACGTATGAAAGACACGAAAATGAAAATGCTCGTTGCTCAGTCAGTTTCAGCTGACGGTCAGAAAAAGGGTATGCCACAGTCCAATAATTCGGCAGCTCCTGTTAAAGGGACATGCAATTATTGCAAACAGCCAGGTCACTATGTAAACGATTGTGCAGTCTTGAAACACAATATATCTACAGGTAAAACTAAAGAAAGACCGCGTCCTCCTAGACAGGACCAGGCCCAACAACACGTTACACAGAATGTACAGCCTATGCATGCTCCACAACAGACAGTACAGACCGTAGCGGTACCACAGCCACAACCGATTGCCGCAACACAACATACAACTCAGCAGATGTACCAGTATGCTCAAACTGATTATCCCGATTACCAGCGATACACATGAAACAGCCTAGAGAGGGAGGTTGGCTTGCCTCTTATTGAGGTTCCTGTGGATCAAGAGGGTCCTTATGTACATAGTCAAGTATTAGGAAAAGATAGAAAGTTTTTGATTGACACAGGGGCAAGCAGAACAACAATCAGTCACGACGAGGTTCCAGGGGCACCCCTCTCAGGCTCACAAAATGTTTCCCTTGGATTTTCAGGAAAGCCTATTGTAAATGAAGTATCGAAACCAGTTCCCCTTTCAGTTGGACCGTTGTCTCGCACTACAGATTTATTGCTCACGAAATCATGTCCAGAAAACTTATTAGGTATCAAGACACTGAAAGCTCTAGGAGCTGTCATTTGTTGTTCTCCGGAAGGAGTAAGATTGTTTTTGCGTGACTTTAAGGGTCACTATGTGTTGAGAGATATTGACTCCAGATTACAGAATGTTCCTGCACATTTATGGGCACAAGGCCCCACTGATGTAGGTTGTATGCACATCACTCCATATCGTGTCACACTTAAGCCAGGAGTAGTTTTACCACGAATCCGACAATACAAGTTACCCCCAGATGCTGTAGTGGCTTTACTGAAAATCATTGACGAGCTCATTGCACAAGGAGTGGTTGTAGAAACCGACTCGAATTTATGTAATTCCCCTATCATTCCGATTCTTAAACGTACTGATCCAAATGCACCTCCAGTTTATCGATTAGTGATCGATTTACGAGAATTGAACAAATGCATTGTACCACAGTACCCTGTGGTTCCAGACATCTCCTCATTATTGACAGCTATTGATTCAGAGGCAACGTTCTTTACTGTAATTGATCTGAAGAACGCCTTCTTTAGTGTCCCAATTGATCCAGAAAGCCAATATCTTTTCGGATTCTGTTTAAATGGCCGAAGCTTCAAATTTGCACGCGCACCTCAAGGATTCACAGAAAGCCCCAGCATCTATAGCCAAGCATTGAAAAGACAACTTGACAGTATTCACATGCCTGACAACACTGCCCTACTTCAGTACGTCGATGATCTATTGATCACCGCCCGTAGTGAACCAGAATGTGAACAAGCGTCACTGACAGTTTTGTATTTCTTGGCTGACAAGGGACACAAGGTGTCTCCTTCGAAGCTGCAATTCTGTGTTCAGCAAGTGGTATACCTTGGGCACTTGCTGTCCAAAGGGGGGAGACAGCTAACACCTGACCGTATCCAGTTAATTGTAAACATGTCACAACCCAAGACACAAAAGGAGGTACGGGCCTTTATAGGCCTCACTTCTTACTGTAGACAATGGATCCCTCAGTATGCATTTCTAGCCAAGCCACTCATACAGTTGACAACCCAGGAGGCAGCGACATCGACTGTCCTCCCTTGGACTCAGGAGTATACACATGCTTTTGACGATCTGAAGAAAGCCTTATGTCAAGCACCAGTTTTAGCGACACCATGTTACAGCAAGCCTTTTACACTTTTTGTCACAGAACGCGAAGGTACTGCATTGTCAGTACTCACCCAGGATCAAGCAGGTTCACACAAACCGTGTGCTTATTTTTCTAGTACATTAGATCCAGTATCCCAGGCTCTGCCTGCGTGCTTGAAATCAGTTGCAGCAACAGCTCTAGCAATCAGACAAAGTGATTCCATGGTGTTAGGACACCAATTGACAGTACAAGTTCCACATTCCGTGGAAGTTCTTTTAAACCGAACACAGACTCAACACTTGACTATAGCACGACTGACAGGTTACGAGTTGACATTGTTTCAGCCACACATAGAAATCAGACGTTGCAATACATTGAACCCTGCTACACTTTTGCCACTAAGTGAGACAGACCCTTTGGCACATGATTGTGTTGAAGTCATTACCATTACGACGAAACCCAGACAAGACTTGACAGACACTGCATTACCAGATCCAGACCTGACACTTTATGTGGATGGTTCATGTATGAGAAACAATACAGGAGAATTAGTGGCCGCATATGCAGTAACGACAGAAACTGAAGTCATAGAAACTAATCGTATTGATACCCTGTCTGCCCAAGCAGCAGAGCTCATCGCTCTGACTCAAGCCTGTATTTGAGCCAAGAATAAAAAAGTTAACATATACACAGATTCACGTTATGCATTCGGAGTCGTACACGACTTCGGTGTACTGTGGCGAGAGAGAGGTTTCTTGACCTCTCACGGAGCCAAGATCCTGCACGGTCCCCTCATCCAAGCTCTGTTAGAAGCAATACATTTGCCTACAGCGATATCCATCATGAAGTGCAAGGCACATACGAAAGTTACAGATACCATTTCCCAGGGTAACGACCTGGCAGATCGAACAGCCAAGCATACAGCTCAGACTCAGACTCACGCAACTGACCTGACAAAGACAGTAGTCCCGACACCGACACATTGCATGACAGTTAGAGATCCCGCCCTAGATGTAATTGACATACAGACACATGCTACACCAGACGAAATCAAGAAATGGACTGAACTAGGAGGGATCCAGACAGAACAGGGATGGATGACGAAGGGAAAAGCCACATGGTTTCTCCCCGACTCTATGGTTCAAGTTATCATTAACACAGTACATAATCCTGCACATTTAGGAGAAAAAGCCATGTTAGACAGTATTCAAAACCTTTGGTTCAATAAGCATTTACGAGCAGCAGCCAAACAGAAAGTGCGTACTTGCATGATCTGTTGTCAGTTCAACCCAGGTAAAGGCATTCCCGTAGAGCAAGGTGGATTTCATCCTCCCGATCACCCTTTTGAAGTCCTCCAGATGGATTATATCCAGATGGAACGTTGTCGAGGATTCAAATATGTCCTCGTAGTAGTATGTGCACTTTCCCGTTGGACAGAAGCATATCCAGTCCCAGATTACACTGCTCCGACCACTGCCAAGCAGCTGGTACGTGAATTCTTCCCCAGGTATGGTTTGCCCCGTATCGTGTACTCAGATAATGGTCAGCCATTCTCGTCCGAGCTTATGAAGCAGGTATCACTCCTGCTAGGTTATCAGTGGAAGTTCCACTGTGTCCGACATCCCGAAGCAGCAGGTCTCGTAGAGAGACATAATCAGACCCTGAAAACTCGCCTTGCCAAGATAAGTAGAGAGAAAGGCGTTGACTGGATAGTAGCTTTACCAGTTGCACTCTTTTACATGAGAATGATAGCACATTCAAGAACAGGGCTATCCCCGTATGAGGTGGTCTTTGGTAGGCCACCGAATATGTGGGGGACGCCTCTGCCTCGTAAAATAACAGATGTTGACTGTAATATGCTGACAGATTACCTTGCCTCCTTGATGTCTGCACTACAATCATGTCGTTCACAGGTAGCTGCAGCCTTTCCCGACAACACCGAGGTGAAGCCACACGAGATCGTCCCTTGAGAATACATTTTTATCCGGAATTTCGACAGGAGGAGTCTGCTGGAGCCCCGTTGGCAGGCGCCGAAGCTTGTGTTATTAACAACAAGGACAGCAGTGAAAGTGGAGGGCCGCAAGGGCTGGCTCCACTCGAGTCATGTGAAAAGACACTATGGACTACAGCCAAAACTAGACTCCCAGCCCTGCCCCCTTCCAGAGACTGATACTAAACTCCCCCTGGTAGAGAAAACTCCTTCTCAAGAATTTCGTATGAAGTTGAGGTCTAGCAAGTCAGACAGTTTAATTGTTTAAGTCCTCCCCTAGGTGAATCGGTTAGACAAGTTCCTGACATGTACCGACTAGACCCCAATAGAGAGAGAGATAGACAGAAACAGATCAAGAAACATGAATATTGTAAATCTCTCCGCAGTCACTGCATTGTGACATTATTGATCATGTTTTTTCTGAGTCTTATGATTATTGCTGCAAGCATATTGCTACACATGTACTTTCCTATTTTCACACGTGCACATTCTTCTTCAAATAACACTGCCGAGCATACTTTCAGTGAATTGCCCCCACACGAGTTATCTTATCGACTTGCGCTGCGCAACAATACATTCATCAGTATGTTACATCATTCTCATCAGACCAGCAATGCTACCAATTGTTGGATACGTGGCCGACTCCCTCCCTATCAGAAGTACAAGGGAGTTCTGCCCCTCTTTCCGTACCCGTTCACACATAATGGTTCCTGTGGTGCATGGTTTAGTTTAATAAATTCTTTAGATTCTGATTCCGTAGTTTACCAGGGCAATTGGGTATGGGGAAATCTGAACACAGTTTTGCATAAAGTATGTTTCCCTGACAAGGAGGGTCTTCCCCAAAGGACAGGGACTGATCTAGAAAACGAAGTATATGGTTTAGGTAATTTTACACTTAACCTCATGATTCTGAATGTCCAGTCCGAAGCCGAACCAGTCTTGCCCGCTATGTCAGTATTACCAGTCAAAGGTGAATTATGTGTCAGAAAGAATGGTTCAGTACACCTAGGTCATAGTCAATGTACTACTGTGATCGAATTCAGTGATAAAGGCAAGTCTACATTCAAAGCTTCCCGTCATTCCTATTTCATTTGTGGTCATACAGCATATATATGCTTACCTCTAGATTGGGATGGTACTTGTTACATTGCATTCCTTCTGCCACCTGTTTTCCTAGCCCCTCCTGATTATCATAGGGACTCCCATCTAGTACACAATAGACCCAAGAGAGATCTCCCGATTGTCGACTATACTGAAACGGCATGGGAGCAGTATACAGACTTCAATAAAGGTTTCTTTCCCTATTTAGGTGCTGTCTTTAATAGTAAACTGATACGTAAATTAACCAGAACCCTCGAAGCAGTAGTGAATGAAACTACTTCCGCCCTAGGCAACTTAACAGAGGAGCAGTCTGCTATGCGGATTGTTGTTCTTCAAAATCGTCTAGTTCTTGACGTCATCCTGGCCGATAGGGGCGGAGCTTGTATAGTCATCGGATCGAGTTGCTGTGTTTTCATTCCAGAAAACGCACCATCAGTATATAGAGCCATGACCCGTCTTCACAAGATTGCAAGTCAGATACACCAGAATCCAGGCACCTGGACTTGGTCCGGTTGGTTCTGGAGTGTGCTATCAGCCTGGGGATGGAAAGTCCTATCCTTCCTCGGAATAGCCCTTCTCATAGTGTTCAGTTGTTGCCTATGTTTACAGTGTGGGCCAGCGATTTGCGGCTTGTGCGCCACATCATGTATTCCCCATTCAAGTTCACGTTCTAAATCCCGCCAGAAAAAGAAAGAGCAAATGATGTTATATGAACAAATTGATGGACTAATGAAGATCGATATATCATGAAGGGTCCGTAGGGGACAAGGAGGGAATGAGGTAATATGAATTTTTATGGTCAATTGTGTCCCCTAACGTAGACCCCAACGGCTCCATGTACGTGCTTCAAGTACATGTATGTTCCCTCCACAACCAGCTATGAAGACGCAAATACATTTGCGTCCAACGTTAACATGTCCTCTTTCAGATCCACCATGAATGGGTCGAATATTCAGTTCCTAAGTATGCCGTGCCACCGTCTTTACATGGTGCACTTTCACGTTTTCCTGGCTCTGGCGAGCTAGGCCCTGATTTCCGCCATCGAGACTTTTCTGCCTTCTGCCTCTGAAAGCTGCAGCCTGGATCTGCATCCATGACCCTTACCCTACTCCCTGTGCGGCGAGCGGTGCCCGGCTCGGCCTGCTTGCCTGCCAAGACTGTATTTTGCCTTCAAGTTATCTGCTCCGCTCCTCGAAAATACATTCCTGTCTAGTGATTTAGGAAAACATCTTCCCAGCTGCAGAGCAAAGGGCCCGGCCTTTCTGTCTCCGTGCAAGTAATTCATTGCTCCCGTTACCATGGTAGGCCCATGGCCCCCTCGCATTACACGTAGACACGTAGTCGCTTACTAGCAGTCAGTATTGAATAGCCTCTTCCCGAGAGACCTTTCCTTCTAGATAATACAGTTCCTCAAACACAAGATATTAGATATGATTTGGGTTTAGGTTGTTCTGACACGCCAGACTTCTGTCTCCACGTATAGTGCTAAAAGTCAAGTCCCCTTCACCCTCCAGTTCCACGTCAATCACACGTCATGCTGCTGCGCGCGCATCTCTGCCATATATTTCTGCTGACACTGCAGGATTCCTCTATGGATCCACCCACCTGTGACCCTTTCATGTGACGTTTCTAGCACACCCCTCTCTTTTCTCTCAGCTGTTACGCCTTCTGTATCCATCACCATTGTATGCATTTAAAATATATATTGTACTCTGTTAATAAAGCATTGTCTATCCGTTCCTGAACCTTCGTGGTGATGGAACATGATACCTGGTTCGAACCAATTCCATTTTATGGAATAAAACCCTTATAAACTCAGATGCCACGGACTCTGCCTCTCATTTTTTGATTGAGTTATTGTTATTGAACTTTACCGCATAGAAATTCCGCATAGGTAAACTTTATTTACCACACCTGTACCACTACTCCCACCCCACCATGCCCCCTGTCCCACCCCTAAGCAGGAAGTAGCTCACCACACCAACCCAGAAGCACTTGGAAGCCATTGCATTGTTCACCTTCACCTAACAGGTAGGTAGCCATCTTGCCTGGAGGGCCTGTTTGGGGGAGGGAGGCCTGTACCAGCACTCCCAACATGGCCCCTGTCCCACAGCCTACCAAGATGGAGCACTCCATCCCACCCCACCCAGAGGCACCTGGAAGTCATTGCACCACACCAAACGAACTAACAGGTAGGTAGCCATCTTGCCTGGGAGGGCTGTTTGGGGGAGGGAGGCGTCTACCAGCACTCTCACCATGCCCCCTGTCCCTCAGCCTACCAAGATGGATCCCCCCTCCTACCCCATCCAGGAGCACATGGAAGCCATTGCACAGTTCACCGTCACCAAGCAGGTAGGTAGCCAACTTGCCTGGGAGGCCTGTTTGAGGAGAGGGAGGCCTGTACCAGCACTCCCACCATGCCCCCTGTCCCACAGTCTACCAAGATGGATACCCCCTCCTACCCCACCCAGGAGCACCTGGAAGCCATTGCACAGTTCACCTTCACCAAACAGGTAGGTAGCCATCTTGCCTGGGAGGCCTGTTTGGGGGAGGAAGGTCTGTACCACTACTACCACCATGCCCCCTGTCCAACCCCTAAGCAAGAAGTAGCACACCACACCAACCCAGAAGCATTTGGGAGCCATTGCATCACCCTCATCAAACGTACAGGTAGGTAGCCATCTTCGCAGGCAGGGTGTTTGTGGGTGGGAGGCCTGCACTACTACTCCCACCATGCCCCCTGTCCCACCCCTAAGCAGGATGTAGAGCACCACACCATCCCAGAAGCACTTTGCAGCCATTGCATTGTTCACTTTCATGTAACAGGTAGGTAGCCATCTTGCCTGGGAGGCCTGTTTGGGGGGAGGGAGGCCTGTACCAATACTCCCACCATTCCCCATCCCACAGCCTACCAAGACAGAGCCCACCCTCCCATCCCACCCAGGAGCACCTGGAAGCCACTGCACCACATCAAACTAACTAACAGGTAGGTAGCCATCTTGCCTGGGAGGGCTGCCTTGTGGTGGGAGGCATGCACTACAAATTCCACCAGGCCCCCTTGTCCCACAGCTTAGCAGGATGTAGCACTCCCCACACCACCAAGCATGGGGAAGCTCTCACATTGCTATCGTAAAACTTACAGGTAGGTAGTAACCATGTGCGGTATGCTCAGCTTTCACAAATGCGTGTTGCCACATACCCACAACAGCAATGCAAATCATGTACATGACGACATGTCTGTGTGGTCACACCGTGTGTACACTGCACCAAGTTCAAATTCACAACAGACACCATGGACTAGTAAGGTATGTACCTCAACATCATGTCATGGTGCACTGTCTTCTTGATGACATGCAAAGCCATGTCATTGTCAAACATCTGTTGCATCAAATGTTACATATATCAGTGTAACATCAACCTTGTTGCGTGCAACTCAATTTCCATATGACCTCCGTCCAACAGGAGAACAACAATGAACTACACAGGATTATAACAACATGCAGAGCCAGTCCCCACCACCAGAACGTGAGATCTCAGATGCAGATTCACTCATATTCTCTGACCTGGATTCTGAAGCTGAACCCTCTGGTGTGCCAGGGAATAACATGGCTCAAGCCTTCACCGTCACCAACACCACAGCAACAACAACATGCTTGGCCCCTGCCACCACAACCTGTGTGGCATCCACCAACATCCTCTCCACCACGGCAAAAACAACTGGCCTGGCCCCTGCCACTACGACCTGTGTGCCATCCACCACCATCCTCTCCACCACGACAACAACTGTGCTGACCCCTGCCACCACAACCTGTGTGGTCTCCAACAACCCCATCACCACTACTGCCTGTAACAATTGCCCTGCCACGGTGGTTACCAACACCACCGCACATTCACATCATGCCAGGGAGAGTGTGCCAGTGCGTCGTGGGACAATGCCACAGGGACATGGAAGGAGGGCAGGTGGGAGGAGACATGGTGCAGAGACACAGGAGAACAGTGACCCTGAATCCCTGGCCACCATTGCAAGAGTCCTTGGTTCCTACCAGGAGAATCATGGAGTAATGTGCCAGCTTGCAGAGGACATACATGAGAGCCGCATGCTGCAGCAGTCCATGGACACACGGATGGGGCAACTGGTCGACATTGTTGGACAGCTAGTGGGTGTGCTGAGGGACATGGACAGGCTCCCAGGCACAAGTGCAGTTCAACCCCTCTCTAGTGGCATGCCTGCCAGGCAGAACAACGATTCAGCCATAGACACAGAGAGGGCTGTGCAGGAGGAGAGGGAGTCCTCAGACACCACTGACCCTGGAGCAAATGCAGCCCTTGCCAAACGCACCAGGGGCCGTCCGAGAATCCTCAGGGGAGGATCTGGTGGCAGGCCACCATATCAAAGCCACACACGGAGCCAGCCATGATGGTACCTTGCTATTTCCCCTTGCATGGAGTCTGTAGACTCTGTTAGCCCAGGTTGCCAAGTTGATGGCCTGAGTCTGTTGAACTGTGTGACTCCTGCTTTGTGCACACTACTACATTTATTTCATCTACCATGACAGACAAACAATGTAAAGACTCCTCACAATTGTTTACATATTGACTTCACTTGCACAAATCTTCTCTTTCAATAAAGACCCATTACAAACCTATGTCTGTGTCAGTGCCATGTTTATTTACGTAGAGACTACGCGGCTCGGCCAGGTCTAGGAAAATTGTATTGAAGGTGGTTCTGCTGTAAATACATTTTACAGAGCACTGTGATTGTGACAGTGACTCTGCTTTAAATACTTTTTATGAGCATTTTAAAATAGTATTGTGCTTTTACTCACTGCGCATTTTGCACTTCCTCACGCTCCTGGTGAAAGCTCTGCCCCAGGCACCCCGGTCCGTTACGGCAAGTGGCGGTTGAACGGAGGGTGCCGAGGGGGCTAGAGCAGATTCACACTTCCGGGCAGTTGCATTTCCGGCGAGCAGCGCTCTAATCGCTCGCCGCCCCTTTTTTACTTATTCCAATGGCAGGGCGGACGCGCAGCGGACGAGCGCAGCAGGCGCGCCAAAGGCTCGCCAAAGGCAAGCCCTTCTGTGCCTGTCCGCGCCTGGACTGGGCCCAGGGCCAGAACTCCTACGCTAAACAGGATAGGCCTAGAGAGGATTAGCTACTCCAGGATTGAGCTACTCTCTCTCAGGACTAGGTCACAGTGTCAGACAAGGGCGATGTTGACGGAAGCCAAACAATGTCCGACTTGCCAGCACGCTTTCGAATTCTCACCTATCAAAAAACTGACTATACCTCAGACATATCATATGAGGCCAAATAAAAATATCATGAAGGCTGAGCTAATTAACTCTCGATCCTTAGTCAGGCACAATACTGAAATGGCGGAATTAATAGAAACCCAGAAGCTTGACCTAATTTTCATCACTGAGACCTGGGCAGACGCCTCAGATGTAGATCTAGCCTTAGCTATCCCAGAGGGGTTCTCCATCATCAGGGCTGACAGAAAAGGAAAAAGGGGGGAGGCCTGGCCATTATTGCCAGAAATAAATTTAGGGCGAAGGGCTCTGATCAGGGCAGTATCCCAGACTGTGAGACACTAGCCTATCAGATTAACATCACGAGTAATTACACATTTAAAGGCCTTCTGATATATAGACCACCTAGGGCCAAAACACCTCTGATTCAATTACTCAGCCTATTTCTAGAGTCCAGCGTTAAGGGTTCAGATTTTACTGTCCTTAGGGACTTTAATGTGCATCTAGAAAAAAGCGAGAACACAAACACGACCACTCTGAAGGAGGCACTGGCCAATCTAGCCTTGGAACAGATTGTCAATCAGGATACCCACAAAGCAGAGCACACCCTAGATGGGATTATTACCTCCAATAGCGACATGGAGATAGGAGATACCTTGCAGGTCCCCTGGTCAGACCATAAGGTAATAATTTTCTCCTTAAAGGTGAAAGAGAAGGCAAATATATTTGCCCCGCGACCCATGCAAACCACATACCATGATTGGTCCATGATAAACGCCCCAAAATTATTGGAACAACTCTCACTATCTATTACGGAGTTGGCACCAGACAGCAACATTGCCTCAAATCAAATCACGAGCTGGATAAACTCAGCAGTCAAAGTTGCAGCTCCTTTAAAAAAAGTCACCTTTAGGAGGAAAACCCCTTCTCAACCATGGTTCACTGACTCACTTAAGACGCAAAAGCAAAACTGTAGAAAATCTGAAAAGAGATGGAGGACCAACTATGACCAAGGGCTGAAAGAAGAAAATAAATTTCCCTGGCCATGTACAAAAAATTGATTTTAGCAGAAAAAAGCAAATATTGTATTAAAAAAATTGATGAAGCAAAAAATTCTAGTAAAGAACTCTTCACCACCATAAAAAAACTAACAAAATTTGACGACAAACCAGCAGTTATTAGTTCAGAAATTTGCAACACTCTGGGCCAATTTTTCGTCAACAAAGTGACCTCAGTTTATGAGTCATTTATAAGGACTGACACGCATCCGCCCGTACGGCCAAACACTGATCTCAATGAGGAACCACCTACCTCAAAACAGGATCTTTAGTTTCATTTCTCACAACCTTCAGTGGAACAGATTCTGTAGGTGGTCAGAACCACCAGGTCCGGTGGTCCAACGGACCCATGTCCACCGAAGGTGATGCAATTATTCCCCGAGCTGCTAAGTGATCAACTAGAAAAGCTATTTCTACAAATAGTAAAATCAGGCCACTTCCCAGATGCATGGAAAACCACCTCAGTGCTGCCACTACTAAAAAAAACAAATTTAGACCCACAAGAACCCGGGAATTATAGACCAATTACGAGAATCCCTTTCACGGCTAAAGTTTTAGAGAAATTATTGAATGAACAGCTGGCCCAATTTCTCTCGGCTGGAAATACCTTAGACCAGTCGCAGTTTGGTTTCCGAGAGGGACATGGAACAGAAACAGCTCCGCTCATGGCAACAGAAGAACTCAGGAGTGTTCTGGATACCGGGGGAAAGGCCGCCTTGGTTCTTCTGGAAATTTCGGCGGCCTTCGATACGGTAAATCATGGAACACTATTGACCAGACTGGCCGAAGCCAGAGTCCACACTTCTGCACGAACGCTACTGGCATCTTACTTGTCTAACAGAACATTCACAGTTGAGTTGGGGTAGGTTAGATCTAAACCATTTAACTCCCCGTGTGGTGTACCCCATGGTTCTTCCCTAAGCCCCACCCTTTTCAACTTGTATGTAGCACCTCTAGCGACAATTATAAGGAATTGTGGTGTCCTTCCAGTTTTGTACGCCGACGACACCCAAATAGTGGTATCTATTGCCAAAAATGCAAAGGAGACGGCTGACAAATTTAAAAACTGAGTGTCGCAAGTCAGTCAATGGATGCAGAGTAACTGCCTAAAGTTAAATGAAAACAAAAGCAAAGTAATGCTGCTAGGGTCAGGTCCAGGTATCTGGTCCCCGGAATGGTGGCCATACAGTCTGGGTGACTGCCCTTCCCCAGTCAACAAGGTGAAAAACTTGGGTATGACACTGGACAACAAACTTTCTTTTTCTGCCCAGTCAAACAAACTGGCATCTTCAGTGTGGTTCATTCTGAAAATGATAAGGAAGCTCCTGCCTTTGATTCCCATCGATTCCCGGAAAACGGTGGTAACAGCTCTGGCCCTATCAAGGCTAGATTATGGGAACGCCCTGTATGCGGGAATTCAGGCCCAGCACCTAGCAAAACTACAGCACCTGCAAAACGCAGCAGCAAGGCTGGTACTGGATGTCCCCAAGTATGAACCAATTACACATAAACTAAGTTCCCTTCATTGGCTCCCAATTCACAAAAGAATAAAGTTCAAGTCTGTATGTTTGGCCTACAAAGATATTCATGGATATGGCTCCCAGTTTCTAAAAACTCATTTAAAGCTGTACGAGCCTCTCAGGAATCTACGATCCATCCATGCTAAACTGATTCAGGTTCCTAAGTACAATAAGACTAGATGGGGGGGGGGGAGAACCTTTCTGCGGCATGCAGCTAGGGCCTGGAACCTCCTCCCACTATCCGTCAAACACAGCCCATCACTACTTTCCTTCAGGAAAGAAGTAAAAACATGGCTATTTACCGCTGGTTAGCTATTTGTTCCTGCAAAGATCCTGAGCCTCTCTGATTCTACACAGCGCCAAGACGCCCATGGGCAATCATGCGCTCTACAAATTCATAAATCAAATCATCAAATCACAATGAAAATTCAGTGTCCACGTAACACCAGAAGTGAATGTGAAGAGGCCTTGACAGTGTGAAAGAACCTGGAAAGACAGTAGAGAATGATATTTACTACTCATGTAACGCCATTGCAGCTGAAACACACCAATAGTCATCGATGGTACTTAGACAAGCACACATAGCAATGCACAACAAACTCAACATACACATGAAGTACCTGGAGACAAATACCCTGTGCAACACACATCAGCCATCATCTCACACGCAACAACAGCCAGCAGTCAAGAACATCAATGCCTTCACACTGACATCCAAGCCAACACATGATCTCCCTGTCCTACCAAGTCACTTACATTCAAGGGAAGTAGTTGGCAATTAGCTGGTGAACCAGGTCACCACCTTCCTCTTCACCACTATCGTCATTACTGGAAGTGTGTGAGTTTGCAGGAGGGGGCATCTGCTGCTCATCCTCATCCAGGATGAGTGGAATGGCTTTGCGCACGGCAAGGTTGTGAAGCATGAATCATGCCACTACTATCTGGCACACCTTCTGTGGGGAATACAACAGTGCACCTCCACTTTTGTCCAAGCACCGGAATCGGGACTTCAGCAGGCCAAAGGTGCGATCAATCACACGGCGTGTCCTACCGTGTGCCTCATTGTAGTTGACTTCACCCGGGGTTCCTAGATTCCTTATTGGGCTCAGCAGCCAAGGCTGGTTGGGATACACTGAGTCACCTAGGTGTGGCATACACAGAGAAAGTTAGTGATACAAACAGTGGTAGAGAGCAACATGTCACACACAGCACAGGATGTAGGAGTCATGGGCAGAGCCGGCAAATCTCGCACACAGATGGCTGATGATCATATCAGCTTGGCACACCACCTGCACATTAATGGAATGGTAGTGCTTCCTGTTCCTATACACCTGCTCACGTGCTCGTGGTAGTACAAGGCCAATGTGTGTGCAGTCAATGAACCCCACTATGTGAGGAATGCGGCCAAGGGCATAAAAACCAGCCTTCACAGCTGGCAAATCTTGTGTACTTGGGAATCTAATGTATTGGTCCTTGTACAGCATCATTGCCAACACAACCTCCCACAGCACCATGCTGAAGGTGCGTTGCACCATACTACCACCAATGGCAACCATGTATTGGAAAGTGGCCGTAGCAAAAAATGCAGGGCTGCCATGAGCTTCACTGTTGGGGACGGGGCAGTTGGATATGTTCGTTGAGGTGTCAGGTGGGACTCCAACTGAGCACACAGCTCTTGCAGTGTTGCACGATCAAGAGGGATCTTCCTGATGACGTCCACATTCTCCATGTCTGCCAGCACTGTGAAAGTACGGTGCACATTTGCTCATCGCCTATATGATAAGGAAGAGGAATAATGTAATTCAGATAACGCTATGACATGTGTCAAACATATCACACATTGACTTATGCGGCACAAACAATTAAGGGACTTCAACCGTTCATGAATCCACAACTCAGATGCAGGTACACATTAAACACATGTTGGGTTACATCAGGTCATGTTGCACATACTGACTAACTCTAAAACACATTTGGACGTTGTGAATGGCACACCAATGCATCTTGTGTACCAGGCCCTTGGAGTAGGTGACACAGCAGATGTATGATCTAGCTACACTGCTGACGTACATGTAGCTGCGTTGCCTGCCACACCTTGCTGATCAACTTGCACAGAGCACCAGTGTTCATCACAATGTAAACAGAGTGTGTAAGCAGACCACGTGTACTACATCATTCATATATGTGCATATCAAAATTACCGCAGTATTTGTCCATGCAATCATGAGTGTGGACTGATTTTCCCTCTCACACAGTGATTACATGGTAAACATTGTACCATATGACAGGAGCAAGACAAGTACATGCACACACATGTTACGGCTGACAGGAGTAAGTGCATGTCAAGGCATTTCACTTTTGCGCACACACATGACATGTGTAGGCATCAGTAAGTTGTATGTCACATTAGCATTCATATTCAGATACAACTGCAAGAAAACACTGTGCTGCCATCTTGTCCAGTAATAAAAGTCACTGAGTCACATTACTAGTGCATACAGTGTCCATATGTGCGGTAGGCGTGCTCCGCATCAGCGGGTCAGCTCATTGGACATACTTGTAAGATGCAACATAGCAGTAGCGACCGCCTGGCCTCTGCGGTGTGACACCGCTCATGCCATTACAGCCAATGTGAGCTGCGATCGCGGTGGTGTGATGAAACATTCAAAAAACGCGGTAGGCGTGCTCTGCATCCGCGGGTCAGCTCAGCGGTCAGGTCAGCGGTAAGGGGGACGGTGGCAGCTTCTTCCCGACTCCGCTTGGCGCCATACTCTGAGCATAGTTGCTCTTTCAGTGTTTTAAAATCTGAATCGGCTCCGTGAGCTTATGGAAATTTTAATGTTGAAAAGTTGTACTTATTTTTTAAATTGGATTTAAACTGAAACTGGATTGAAATTGAACTTGTTAGTGGCACGCTGTTCAAAATACTGCATACTCACACGCATTGAGGGACCAGCTCCTACGGTAGCTCGACCTGTGCCTGCACGCCCGGTCCGACCCTCCATCCAATCACGGGTGCGGAAGGCGGGGCAGAGCCAGGCACATTCAGGGAGGCGAGCGGTTAGCGCTCTAGCTCTCCCCTACTCAAGGGATATAAAGGTAGCGAGGAGGCACCTGATATTGCGGTAAGGGGGACGGTGGCAGCTTCTTCCCTACTCCGCTTGACGCCATACTCTGAGCATAGTTGCTCTTTCAGTGTTTTAAAATCTGAATCGGCTCCGTGAGCTTATGGAAATTTTAATGTTGAAAAGTTGTACTTATTTTTTAAATTGGATTTAAACTGAAACTGGATTGAAATTGAACTTGTAAGTGGCATGCTGTTCAAAATACCGCATACTCACACGCATTGAGGGACCAGCTCCTACAGTAGCTCGACCTGTGCCTGCATGCCCGGTCCGACCCTCCATCCAATCACGGGTGCGGAAGGCGGGGCAGAGCCAGGCACATTCAGGGAGGCGAGCGGTTAGAGCTCTAGCTCTCCCCTACTCGAGGGATATAAAGCAACTCGTCGGCTACAATGCGCAGTGTTGACGCGCAGTGTGGCGCCTACTCCAGCGCCTAAGACGAGCCGAAGACTAGCCCGTCTGCGCCCGTCCGCGACTGGACGGGACCAGGGGCAGGGGGCTATGGCGGACTGCATCTCTCGTCAGGAGATATCCTCCTGTAGCAGGCTTACATATACCAGCCAGACACTATTGGATATTGGCAGGTACGCTCCTATACTATGCACCCACAGGGTGGGAAACAACCTAGAGGGGCCTTTCTCCTGTTGGGGGTGTCATGAGCAATTTTCCATCTGCGCTGAAACCGGACCAAGTCAGCCAGGGTCTCGGTTGCTGGTCCCTATTAAACATCATACAGGGCTGATTGACACTCCACCTAAGGGCCCACCCCTAAACTGTAAGAGCTTATTGTGCAATATCCGCTCTTTAGTTAGACATGCAACCCAGGTATGGGATCTCATAACATCTGAGAGACCACATTTATGCTTTCTCACTGAGACATGGCTGAAGCCACATACCGTCTCGGCCATAACACTGGGGGTACCGCTAGGGTATAAAATGGTGAGGATGGACCGCCCAATTAAAACAGGAGGGGGGATAGCCATTGTGTTCAAACAGGAGATGGATGTTATCATTACTGAGACAGTGTGTACTCCCCAGATGGAGCTCCTGATCTTTACAATTAATCCTAGTTCAAGGGAAACCAGGAAGGGAGCTTTACTCTATCGCCCTCCAGGCCCGAGTGAGAATTTCTCTATTCAACTTGTTGAAGCTTTGGCACCCCATGTGCAGGAGAACTCGGATTTCATCCTGGTAGGGGATTTTAACATCCACGTTGAAATCGCTAACTGTGCTGAGGCTCAGACTCTACTAACCGACCTGGGCACACTGGGGTTCAAAAAGATAAATCAGGGGCCCACACACTCGGCAGGCCACACACTGGACTTAGTGTTGTCCAATTCAACTGCCATAAAATGTTTGCCTCCCACCCAAGTGGAATGGACAGACCATTCCATCATTGGATTTTATACTCGCACCAACTATAAACCAAAGGCCACACAGAGGGTAATGGTAGACATCAGGAGGCCCTGGCACAAATTAACATCAGAGGGTTTTAGGGGGAAATACATTGAACCCAGTTGGGATGAATGTGGGGGCAATGTTACCACTCCACTGTGTAAGCTTGATGAAGCGGTGACAGTGGCTATAAACTATGTTGTACCTTTGAGAACATTTAAACCCCGTCCTGCTCCCAAACAAGAAGTTTGGTTTACGGATGACCTGAGACAGTTAAAACTAACTACGAGAAAGTTAGAAAAACTATGGAGGGTTACACGCAAGACTGAGGATAAGGAGAACCATAGGATTTCTCTAAAAAGCTATCATAAAGCCATTCGGGCTGCACAAAAACATCATATAGCAGCCCAATTATCAGCAGCAGGTAAAAATGCAAAAGTTTCATATCAAGTCCTACAAACCTTTACTAAGCCTGCTGCTTGTGAGACCGTGGAGATAGCATCCCAGGAACTTTGCGACAATATCTCTCAGTTCTTCACCAGAAAGATTGAGGGTATATATGATAAAATATTAGCCTCCAAGAACAATAGTAATAACATGGCCACAGCTGACAGCATGGCTCAGTCACCCACTGGAGTACAAATGAACTGCGTCAGTAAGCTTGCAGAATTTCCTCCCATATCAACGGAGGAGGCAATTGCCTTAACTACTCAAATAAAGAGCGGGTGCCCCTCAGATATCATCCCGGCACGCATCATGCCATTATTGGCCAATGATCTGGGTGCCGGAATTCGACACGTAGTTAACCTGTCCCTGAGTACAGGGGAAGTTCCCCCGGATTGGAAGCGTGCACTGGTGAGACCACTGAGGAAAAACAACACCATCCCTTGGACTGAATTGACAAACTTGAGGCCAATCTCACTCCTACCTCTATTAGGATAGCTTACTGAGAAGTTTGTTAATCGGCACCTGTCAAATTATATCGAAAGTGCAGGGAGGCTAGACCCCTCCCAGTCTGGGTTTAGGTCAAGGCACAGCACCGAGACCGCCTTGCTGTCCGTCGCTGACGATCTTCATATGCTGCAGGATAGAGGTTTTTCCGTTATCCTGGTGCTTTTAGATCTGTCAGCGGTGTTTGACACTGTGTCATATGACATCATGACCTCCAGATTAATTGACATCGGGCTGGAAGGCAAGGCGCTGGCCTGGCTAAGGAGTTTTCTCACAAAGCGTACCCAAAGTGTCATCTTGGGTCCGTATCGGTCGGAGGAGGTGGAGATCTCAAAGGGGGTGCCACAGGGCTCCTGTTTGAGCCCCACGTTATTTAACATCTACGTGGCCCCCCTGGCTAACATCATGAGATCCCACAGCTTCATCCCGGTATCGTATGCGGACGATACTCAACTCCTCTTTCCGTTTAAAATGCTGACACCTGAAGTGCGAAACTCCTTTGCCCGGGGGATGAAAGAGGTGGCCCACTGGATGGCATCAAACGTCCTGCAGTGCAACGTTTCCAAAACGGAGGTGATGCTCTTCGGGGAAGCTAAACGCCTGTGGACTCCTGACTGGTGGCCTCAAGATCTGGGCCCAGTCCCTGAGCCCAAACAGGTTGTAAAAGATCTTGGAGTAAAATTGGATCAGGAGCTCGCCTTGAAACAACATGGAAACCAAGTGGTCGGCTCCTGTTTCCACGTTATTGGGCTTCTCCGGAAAGTGTTCCCCCTGCCACCAGAAGAACTTTGGTACAGTCGCTCGTGTTGAGTAGACTAGATTATTGCAATGGATTGCTGCTAGCCGCCAACGAGGGGATTATTGCAAGATTACAGGTTGTGCAAAACACCGCTGCACGCCTTGTTCTTAATGTCCCTGCTCGTACTCCATCTAAACCCCTGTTAACCAAACTTCACTGGCTTTCAGTGAATCAGAGGGTGATGTTTAAAACATGCTGTGTCATTCACAAGTGTCTCACAGGGAAAGGCCCCGACTTCCTGACTAAAAAGTTTAATTTATATGTCCCCTCCAGATCTCTTAGATCAGGAGATCAAGAATTGCTATGTGTCCCCAGGTTTAAGAAGACAAGACAAGGGGGAAGGGCCTTGTCAGTGGCTGGCCCGAAGTTGTGGAATGATCTCCCCATGGAAATCAGACTATGCAGAGAACACCTTCCTTTCAGGAAAAAATTAAAAACTTTTCTCTTTCAGTACTAAGCCATCTATCTAGGGAGGAATGTTATATGATTGGGTCTTCTTTGCTCACAGATGATGCCAGAGGCGCGGAGATACTCCTTCAGGAGTCGATTCCTAGCGCGGTATAAGTTTGCAAATAAATAAATAAATAAAATTGGACATACTTGTAAGATGCAACATAGCGGTAGCGACCGCCTGGCCTCCACGGGTGACAACGCCAATGATATTGCAGCCAATGGGAGCCGCGATCGCGGTGGTGTGATGCAACATTCGAAAACCGCAGTAGGCGTGCTCCGCATCCGAGGGTCTGCTCATTGGACATACTTGAAAGATGCCAGCTAGCCAGACCAATTACAGTAGCTGGCTATCACTCTAACAACCCCAGGGGCCTATAAATGTCTGTGATATTCCAACAGGTATGAAAACTTTAAAGTGTGGGACTAAAAAGCACTAGTACATACATGCCCCCTGTTAGCCACAAGACAATAGATCTTTTTGAAACATTGTGCAAAGAAGACTTAAAGAAGGTGAACACCAACAAGGGGAGTAAGCAGCAGAACATGTCCAACAAAGAATATGGCATCAAAGGAGCTCTTGCAAAAAATGACAAAATTGTATGTCAAAAAGCGGACAAAGGAGGGGCAATGGTGGGGCAATGGTGATCTTGAATAGATCCTATTATGAAACAGCCATAAAGGAACACATTGAAGACCAATTACTATATTTGAAAATTGATTTCAACCCAACAGAGGAAATACGGAAAACTTTAGCGAACATTTTGATGAAAGCAGAGGAGAAAGGAACCATCACAGAGAAAACTAGGAAATACCTTACCCAGGATAATCCCAAAAGTCCTATCATATACATGATACCAAAGGTCCATAGGGATTTGAATAAACCACCCTGTCGTCCAATAGTTTCTATAAAAGGAAGCCTCCACGAACCCGTGGGGAAATTTATTGATAAATATTTACAGCCTCTGGTGGTAAAATCTTTGTCGTACATTAAGGATACAACAGACTTTTTGTTGAAACTACAGAGTCTTAAAACATCAGACAACATCATGATGGTAACCATCGATGTGAAGACGTTGTATACGTCTATACCACACAAGGAAGGCTTGGAAGCCATTGAAAACGCACTGCTTAACAGTGCATATGAACTAAATCTTCAAGTATTCCTAATAGAACTAATGGAATTTACTCTTGTAAACAGCTATTTTGTACACCAACAACGATGGTTTATACAACGCAGTGGAACATCGATGGGCAATTGTGCCGCACCGGCGTACGCTAATCTCTTCATGACAGCCTTTGAGAACCAACATATTTACCAACGTCAAGAATGGGCAACTCACTTATTGATGTACGTAAGGTTCATCAATGATATCTTCTTAATATGGAGAGGCGACAGAGAAACATTATGTAGAGAATTGGAACTACTGAACACCAGGAATGAACGCATTAGTTTCACGTGGCAAACCAGCACTACAAGAGTCCAATTTTTGGATGTTGAAATCACCAGGACCAACCATCAATTCCAAACTAACCTTTATCGGAAGCCAACCGATAGGAACAATTTACTCAAATATGAAAGCCATCACCCTCAATCATTGAAGACACACATGCAATATTCACAATTCCTCAGGGTCAGAAGAGTGGTCTCGGAAACGCAAGAATGTCAAGATCAACTAACAACTATGTCACAAAGGTTTTTAGATAGAGGATACCCACAACAAATCATAGAAACTGCATTAAACAGAGCACAAAAAATGCCCAGAGAGGAATTATTCAAGCACCAAAAGAAACAAACAACACAAAGAATAACGTGTGTAAGTAAATTCTCCAATGTTAGCATACAAATTAAAACTATCATAAAACGACATTGGCAAATCTTAAAAGTAGAGGAGGATTTCAAAGGGATTTTCCAGGAAGAACCACTCTTCGCGTTCACCAGGGGGAAAAACTTGGGAGAAATGTTGAAATACCCAAATGAACGTGCACCAATTAGCACATTTCGTGGAATAATCCCATGTTTGAACTGCAGTAGTTGCCACAACATCATGAAAGGGAATATGATTTCCCATCCGATGAAAGGTTTCAATATACCGTTGAGAGTGAAAGAAAACTAAAGACACACTTAACAGAGCACAAGAGCAGCATAAGAACTGAATCCATGAAATCAACTGTTGCTGTTCATTGTAAAGAAAAACATCATCATATAAGCCAATTACGAGCTTGTATACTAGAAATAGTCCCAAAGATGGATGGTCCCTTAAACAAGAAGAATTTGCTCAAAAGAGAGAATTACTGGATTTACCATCTAAATAGCTTGAAGCCCGATGGGCTCAATGACCAAACAGAATTTTTGTGCTATTTATAAAATAATGTAATCTATTGGACAATTTATGAAATGCTTTATTATGTATCCCTGAATTAGGGCTTGACATAAGATAAGGGAAACATTCATACACACATTTGGTATAAGCTTATATGGCATTTAGACATGGCACTGGCGAGTAGTCATTAGAAGTAACTAATAGCGGCAGGACTTAGGACCGCTGCGGTGTATTTGTGTAAAGTTAGTTAAAAAAACACTTTACTAGCAGCATAGCGCATGCGCGAACGTTAGGGAGTAATACTAGCACCTGAGACCCGACACCAAGAGGAGAGCAGCAGCATTCGCGTAAGCGCGTGAAACTGACAACACCGATAATTAGGTGACAAAACCGGCAAGCTAATGAGATTGCGTAGAGCGCATGCATTTTCAAAGCATTACTGAACCAAGCAAGCGGTTGGGCGGCCCATGAACATTGAGACTTTCACTTGTTATCATGTAACAGAGGTATAACTATCACCATATAGCAAACCAGTAATCACGCCCTGAACGTTTTTCATGCAGCGCGTAAAGATACATTTCTCAGTGAAAAAAACAGCTTGTGACCGTTAACTACCGTTATTTGTTTTAAAACGCTGATTTATGTTAGTATTGTTTGTTTGTATAAACAGGATAGGTTGAAGCAAGTTTTATTTGTAATTTCACAGGTTTCCCTGATGAAGGTGCGAAGGGCACCGAAATGCATTGGAAAAGATAAAATTGGGGATAACGTAAATCATGTTTTGAAAGAGAAATGAATATAAATGTGAATACAACATGAATATATTTGAAGAGAAACAAATATGATGAATAAATTGGATTGAACTATTTGTGAAAACAAGGAATAACCTCGTTTGAATTTCATTTGCTGAAGAATCAGCCAATTCCTGATGCACTGGGTGAGAGGATTATGGGGAAATAGTCCTGCAACCAGTAGAATATTCCAACAGGTCTCACATGCCTTCAGACGCTGCTGACTGCCATTACTCCACAGCAACTGATTGTTTCCCAGATACCTGGATAATGTGATGTCGAGGACGGAGAAAGTCAGGGCCAGTCCCTTCACCACAGAGGAGCTTGAGGTTCTGGTGGACGAGGTCCTTGGACAGATTGGGTGGCTTTTTGGTGCTCCAGGTGTACTAGTAAGTGTGACTAAATACAGGTGTGATACTGCTCAGAATGTCACCTTGATGTTCCTGTGCACTAGTATGTGCCTGTGAGTGCAAGTTGACATCCATATAGTTATCATTTCATGCACCATACATAGACCCTGTGAATTGCAATGGGACAAATGTGCTGAGAAGGTAATTTGTACACCTCTTCTGCCATTCCTGCACTACAGCAATGAACATGTTGTTGTGAGATTAGCTATTGTAAATCTGAGTCACACTGCCATGTAATGCAATGTAATGTAAATGATGATTGTAGCCTAATTAGGCAATATAGCTAACAGGGCAGAGGGTAGGGAGTACCTTGCATTTTACAAAGCTGGCATACGGACAAATGTTGTTTAGATACAGTCCAAGTCAGGAGTTACTCTGACTGTACCATGTGATGTAATTGCCCACTCACACGTGGCAAACTCATTAGTGGATGTTCATATGTATACTGTTATAGGCCAATGGATGATGTGTGTTGTGAAATGCTATAGCGCATGAGGTTTAGGTGTGCAGCATGTTCAACAGTCCCATGCATGGCTGTTACCCAGTTCTGCAATATGCAACTCCACACACCTATTACCCATAGAGCCATCATAGTACTGAGTATTGCACAATACAGGTATTAACTTTGTAATAAGGGCATGATGAATATGAATATGTAAAGAAAAGCGCCATACATGAGGCAGTGAGGCATCACCATGCCAAGGGCATTGGGGTGTGGGGGAGTGGTTGACACAGTCATTCAGGTACAACACATCTCTTGCACTGTGTTAAATGTATTGCTCACTCACAGACTGCGTCACCGATTGATGCTTACTACACATAGCTTTCAGTGCTGCCATTGTGCCTGTGTAGGTGATGGCCATGCCCTGTGTCCTGTATTATACATACATATGCATGTAGTGATGTCATGCAAATGTACAATGTGTAATGCTCTATGTCCTCTGATGAGGAGGTTGTTTTTAGTGTGGCAGGCATTTCCGTTCTCCTGTACTGACTATCCAACAGACGGCACACACACTGCCATAAGAGGTGGGACGACCTCTCCCGTCTCAGCAAGACCGTGGGAGAGATGACGTTGTGGCTGGCATCTCGGACAGGCAGGCTGGCCCTGACTCCAATTATGTCCTGCATCTTGGTTGTGACACAGCCAGAACTTTATGGACATTTGAGGGACCATCAGCAGGATATAGGTGGTGAGTATTCTGAGAAGGCTGACATCGTGTGTGACTAACTGACTGCATGAATGGTATCCGTAAGCCACTTCTGTTGTCGTTGATGTGTCAATTCCGATGAGATTACTACTCAATGGCCTATGTGTGGAGTACAGGTGTCATGTTACCTACATGGATGTAAATCCACATGTTTAAGGTACAATGGCACTTGTTGTTGCGTCATGACATGTGCGATAATGACATGTGCATTGTCGGCGTTAACAACATCAGCAGGCAGTCTACAGCAGTGTGCAACATGAAAGTGTGCATTTGACGATCTGTCCTTTGCAGCACTTTGCAATGGTGTGACCTACACTTCTGACAACAACGTGCAAAGGTTTTTATGATTACTTGCACAATTTGAGATGCATTATTAGCTCTGGTAGAATGTAAGAAGCAATTCCTAGTATTTGTGTTGTCTCCTTACAGTGACTGCATATATGACAGGGTCAACAGGCTGTGTTGTATTCCTCCATCACATACAACGATTCAGAAAAGGGGGTGGTGATGAACTGAGTGTCTGAATTAAGCAGACCACTCTTACCCAGTCCAAAGATCAGGGCTTGATCCATCACCGTTATTTATCTCACTGCACCATCCCAGCTCAGAACCTGGCTATATGCAAATCAGTCTGTCCCTGGCCCAGTGCATCATGGGAACAGGGCAGACTAAACTACCAAGCCAATTCTTCACCAGAAAGGAGACAAGGTACCGGGGACCGGTTTCTGGCATTTCACCCGTCTTCGGCCCGGCTTGCTTGAATCCTGATGGTGCAGTGAGAAAGGGACTCATGTCTGAGTATACCCTGCCACACCTATAGTGGCCAAAAACGATTCAGAAAAGGGGGGTGGTGATGAACAGAGTGTCTGAATTAAGCAGACCACTCTTACCCAGTCCAAAGATCAGGGCTTGATCCATCACCGTTATTTATCTCACTGCACCATCCCAGCTCAGAACCTGGCTATATGCAAATCAGTCTGTCCCTGGCCCAGTGCATCATGGGAACAGGGCAGACTAAACTACCAAGCCAATTCTTCACCAGAAAGGAGACAAGATACCGGGGACCGGTTTCTGTCATTTCAGCCGTCTTCGGCCCGGCTTGCTTGAATCCTGATGGTGCAGTGAGAAAGGGACTCATGTCTGAGTATACCCTGCCACACCTATAGTGGCCAAAAACGATTCAGTAAAGGGGGTGGTGATGAACAGAGTGTCTGAATTAAGCGGACCACTCTTACCCAGTCCAAAGATCAGGGCTTGATCCATCACCGTTATTTATCTCACTGCACCATCCCAGCTCAGAACCTGGCTATATGCAAATCAGTCTGTCCCTGGCCCAGTGCATCGTGGGAACAGGGCAGACTAAACTACCAAGCCAATTCTTCACCAGAAAGGAGACAAGGTACCGGGGACCGGTTTCTGGCATTTCAGCCGTCTTCGGCCCGGCTTGCTTGAATCCTGATGGTGCAGTGAGAAAGGGACTCATGTCTGAGTATACCCTGCCACACCTATAGTGGCCAAAAACGATTCAGAAAAGGGGGTGGTGATGAAAAGAGTGTCTGAATTAAGCAGACCACTCTTACCCAATCCAAAGATCAGGGTTTGATCCATCACCGTTATTTATATCACTGCACCATCCCAGCTCAGAACCTGGCTATATGCAAATCAGTCTGTCCCTGGCCCAGTGCATCATGGGAACAGGGTAGACTAAACTACCAAGCCAATTCTTCACCAGAAAGGAGACAAGGTACCGGGGACCGGTTTCTGCCATTTCAGCCGTCTTCGGCCCGGCTTGCTTGAATCCCGATGGTGCAGTGAGAAAGGGACTCATGTCTGAGTATACCCTGCCACAACTATAGTGGCCAAAAACGATTCAGAAAAGGGGTGGTGATGAACAGAGTGTCTGAATTAGGCAGACCACTCTCACCCAGTCCAAAGATCAGGGCTTGATCCATCACCGTTATTTATCTCACTGCACCATCCCAGCTCAGAACCTGGCTATATGCAAATCAGTCTGTCCCTGACCAAGTGCATCATGGGAACAGGGCAGACTAAACTACCAAGCCAATTCTTCACCAGAAAGGAGACAAGGTACCGGTAGTTTGGTCTGCCCTGTTCTCATGATGCACTGGGCCAGGGTCAGACTAATTTGCATATAGCCAAGTTCTGAGCTGGGATGGTGCACTGAGCTAAAAAACGGTGATGGATCAAGCCCTGATCTTTGGACTGGGTAAGAGTGGTCTGCTTAATTCAGACACTCTGTTCATCACCACCCCCTTTTCTGAATCATTTTTGTCCACCATAAGCGTGGAAGGGTATACTCAGATGTGAGTCCCTAGCTCATTGCACCATCAGGATTCAAGCAAGCCGGGCCGAAGACGGCTGAAATGCCAGAAACCGGTCCCCGGTAGCTTGTTTCCTTCCCAGTATAAGAATTGGCTTGGTAGTTTGGTCTGCCCTGTTCCCATGATGCACTGGGCCAGGGTCAGACTAATTTGCATATAGCCAAATTCTGAGCTGGGATGGTGCAGTGAGCTAAAAAACGGTGATGGATCAAGCCCTGATCTTTGGACTGGGTAAGAGTGGTCTGCTTAATTCAGACACTCTGTTCATCACCACCACCTTTTCTGAATCATTTTTGTCCACCATAAGCGTGGAAGGGTATACTTAGATGTGAGTCCCTAGCTCATTGCACCATCAGAATTCAAGCAAGCCGGGCCGAAGACGGCTGAAATGCCAGAAACCGGTCCCCGGTAGCTTGTTTCCTTCCCAGTATAAGAATTGGCTTGGTAGTTTGGTCTGCCCTGTTCCCATGATGCACTGGGCCAGGGTCAGACTAATTTGCATATAGCCAAGTTCTGAGCTGGGATGGTGCAGTGAGCTAAAAAACGGTGATGGATCAAGCCCTGATCTTTGGAATGGGTAAGAGTGGTCTGCTTAATTCAGACACTCTGTTCATCACCACCCCCTTTTCTGAATCATTTTTGTCCACCATAAGCGTGGAAGGGTATACTCAGATGTGAGTCCCTAGCTCATTGCACCATCAGGATTCAAGCAAGCCGGGCCGAAGACGGCTGAAATGCCAGAAACCGGTCCCCGGTAGCTTGTTTCCTTCCCAGTATAAGAATTGGCTTGGTAGTTTGGTCTGCCCTGTTCCATGATGCACTGGGCCAGGGTCAGACTAATTTGCATATAGCCAAGTTCTGAGCTGGGATGGTGCAGTGAGCTAAAAAACGGTGATGGATCAAGCCCTGATCTTTGGACTGGGTAAGAGTGGTCTGCTTAATTCAGACACTCTGTTCATCACCACCCCCTTTTCTGAATCATTTTTGTCCACCATAAGCGTGGAAGGGTATACTCAGATGTGAGTCCCTAGCTCATTGCACCATCAGGATTCAAGCAAGCCGGGCCGAAGACGGCTGAAATGCCAGAAACCGGTCCCCGGTAGCTTGTTTCCTTCCCAGTATAAGAATTGGCTTGGTAGTTTGGTCTGCCCTGTTCCCATGATGCACTGGGCCAGGGTCAGACTAATTTGCATATAGCCAAGTTCTGAGCTGGGATGGTGCAGCGAGCTAAAAAACGGTGATGGATCAAGCCCTGATCTTTGGACTGGGTAAGAGTGGTCTGCTTAATTCAGACACTCTGTTCATCACCACCCCCTTTTCTGAATCATTTTTGTCCACCATAAGCGTGGAAGGGTATACTCAGATGTAAGTCCCTAGCTCATTGCACCATCAGGATTCAAGCAAGCCGGGCCAAAGACGGCTGAAATGCCAGAAACCGGTCCCCGGTAGCTTGTTTCCTTCCCAGTATAAGAATTGGCTTGGTAGTTTGGTCTGCCCTGTTCCCATGATGCACTGGGCCAGGGTCAGACTAATTTGCATATAGCCAAGTTCTGAGCTGGGATGGTGCAGTGAGCTAAAAAATGGGTAATGGATCAAGCCCTGATCTTTGGACTGGGTAAGAGTGGTCTGCTTAATTCAGACACTCTGTTCATCACCACCCCCTTTTCTGAATCATCCATCACATACAGGCAAGTGGGTTTGCCTATAGGGATGTTCATGTTGGGTTCATAGGGAGCACGGCCCGGATGTTTACCTGTGGCTACGTCACATGGGACCTTGCTGTCAACAATGCATTTTTGCATCTGCCTCTGTACCTAGCATTGTTGTTACAAACGCACACTGCACAGGGTGTTGTGCAACATGGTGTCGTCATAATGTACTTTGGTGTTGTGCATGCATACGTTCTTTGTGTCTCTGCACCGTACTAAACCTATGTCTCTGTCCATTGCAGAATCTACTGAGTGCACAGGAGGCAATGAGACAGACACCGGTGCTGAAGCATCTGGCACGCATGAGTCACATGAGGTCACAGACACGGAGGGGTCCAACGCCTCGGAGGGGGACAGGAATGTCCATGAAGAATTGCACCCAGAGAGCTCAACATCTTCATCCGATGACTCCAGTGGGGAGTCTGCAGCAATGGTGGCCACAAGGAGTGACAATGCAGAATCTACATCCACAACACATCGGCCAGTGTATACCATCCCGCCTACTACCACTAGTGCATTCCGTGCACGCAGTGCTGTCAAGGGTAGAGTCGCATTCACCCCAGACACTGCTGCCCCTGCCCCAGTGTCCCCTGCTGCCCTCAGTGTTGAGGCGGTAGACCTCTTGCGGCAGTTGGGTGTGGGGCAGACAGCTCTAATAAATGCATACCAGGATCAGGACAAGAAGTTGGGACAAGTTCTGGCATTCATGGAGGGCATTCATTCGGACAATGGTGGGCTACACAGGACTCTCCAGGGTTTGTCCTCGACCATGACTGCTGCCATTCAGCTGTACTGGCCTAAAAGTCTGGCTCCTGTACCTTCAACAAGCACCCTGCCAGTGGCAACACCTGTGGAGAGTGTCACGACAACCACTCACCTGAACTCCTGAATCTTCTCTTGAGAGATGAACGAACCCAAATCTCCCCGGAAACCGTTCAAAACACAGAGATTAAGAATAAACTCTGCTGCTTCAAAGGGCCCCCAAAGGGAAATGGGAATGGGAAACAAAGATACAAGAGAAAATCTTGATTGAATGATCACTGCCTGTTAATCTTATTTCCTGTAATATTACTCAGTACCTTTTATCTGGCAGCATTCATGAGTGTCTAAATAAAACAATCAGAGAGCATAGGTTAGACACTAAACATTACAACTCACATCAAGAATATCACTAATATCTCTTATATGCTCCTTCACAATTTTTACCTATGATATAAATACTGTTGTGCACCCACGGTAAGCAGTCTCTACTTTTGGGTAAGAATATATCAGTTCTTCTTGCCCTGTGAGAAAACAGAAAAACTTAGTAATGGCAAAAAGGTATTCCTAGAAAACAAACAAATGTGTCTCTTTAACTTGTTCAAGCTTTTACCATTGTTTTGTGGTAATCCTTCTTACCACTAGTTTTTAGTTTTTTAAGTATCTGTAATTTCTAAAATAAATCGTTCTTTTGTGAAATGCAGAGTTTGTTCTCTCTATTAAGTCTGAAATCAAGTTCCAAGAGACCGCCTTTAAATCTCAAAATGACTGTGCCTTAAAGTGTCCAGAAAATAAAACCCTTTGATGCATCAAAAGATTAAATAGCACTCTTTGGAAAGTCACTTATCTGTTGTTTGCTTCTTTTTCCTGTTGTCTAGGCAACTCGAGATTCAGAAGTCAAGCGGGACCCTCTGGAAGTCAAGGAGCGTCTTTCTATGACCCCGGAGCCAGGAAGTGACGAAGAAGCTGAGGTCCGATTTGCAGGAAGTCAGGGAGCTAGCAGGAAACGAGACGCAAAACCGGGACTGGCAGGAGTGCAGGTAAGGATTTCCCACGACGAGACTAACGGCCAGATTCATCAAGCCGAAAACGGCTCGCAAAGGGCCAGATTCTGAGAATCTGGCCCTTTGCGAGCGCTATTTTTGCATTTGGGATTCATCATCCCAAATGCAAAAATCGCATTTTTAGAAATCGCATATTTGCGAATAATTGCATTTAAGGAATCTCAATTAGAGATTCCTTAAATGCAATTCAAGAAGCATTTAAAAATTGCGAAATCGCTATTTTGGGTCGCTATTTACCGCGAGGTCAAACCTCGTGGTAAGTAGCGAAAACTTAGAAAAATGCATTTAAATGCATTTTTCTAAGCTGCATGTTACACACACACATGTCCTTTGGACATGTGTGTGCGCAACACCAATGTAGATTACCTTCAAGGGTGCTACAGGGTGTCCTTTGGACGCCCCTGGCACCCTTCAAGTCGCATCCTTATTTGCGATTAGCAAATTGCTAATCGCAAATAAGGAATAACTCCCCATTCATTCCCCATTCATTCATAGGCCCATAGGAATGAATGGGGAGTTATTCCTTCTTTGCGATTAGCAATTTGCTAATCGCAAATAAGGAATGTGTAGGAATCGCAATTTATTTAGCAATTCCTACATGAATCCCGTTTTGCAAGTCCTTCTAGCGATTCCTTAATAATCGTTATTAAGGACTCGCAAAACGGCACTATGATGAATCTAGCTGTAAGCGAAGAATGCCAGGTGCGAGCAGCATAAATAGGGTTCTCCGACCGCGTGAGCTGCGTGAGCTGAATTTCTTTTGGGGCACGTGTAATTCGGAAAGGTGCCATGTCTTTTATCGCGCATGAAAAGAAAAGGTCTCATGTGTGCTTATAACAATCATTCAACACGTGCAAGCAACAGTTTCTGGACAACGCACATTTCTAGTTAAAACAAACCACTTTTGCAGATTGTACATTATCAGCGCATGAGTTCAATCACAGAAATACCATCAATTGTACAGTATAAGCACATAAGTTTAATCACAGGAAATACCTTCAGTAAAACTCACTATTTAACAGACAGACTCTAGGAATATTTAGCATGATTGGAATTAGGAATTACCGTGACAGTTCTCCCCCGCAAAGGCCACCCTATGGGTCGTGGTTTATTTGGGTTGCGGGCATGAAATATTCTAACCAGTCTTGGAGCATTAACATTAGATGCCGGTTCCCAAGACCTTTAAGCTGCATCGTAACCCTTCCAATCAATCAGATAATATAATTTGTTATGCATTCTCAAAGCATCTAGGATTTGCTTTACCTCGTATTCCAGATGACCCTCTATAATGATCGGAGGAGGGGGATTATCGTTTCAGGTTCCAGGTTGGTAGGGCTTTAATAGTGAAACATGGAAAACTGGGTGAATAGAATACTCTGGTGGTAGTAAAAGTTGGACCGAGACTGGGCTCAGGATCTCTTGAATTGGATAGGGTCCTATGAAACGGGGTTGTCATTTTCTGGGTCCATCTAGCTGGATATTCCAAGTTGATAACCAAACCAAATCACCAATTTTATAAGGGGATTCTGGGTTTCTATGCTTGTTTATTTCTAGCTAAATAAATTCTGTTTTTTTCTTGGAATAACTGTAACTGTTTTATTTTTTCTGAGACTGCTGGCAATTCCTCTTGATCAGGTGTTATTTGCACAGGAATATTACGAGGATGATAACCAGTCATAAAATAGAAAGGTGAACAACCTTAGGTGGAATGTTCGCTGTTATTATAGGCAAATTCTGCCAATGGCAATGCCTTGTCCCATTTGGAAGTGAATGTGGCTAGAAAACATCATAATGATTGTTCTAAAAATTGGTTAACTTTTTCTGTTTGGTCATCGGTTTGTGGATGGAAGGCTGACGACAATGCTACTTCAATTTCTAGTTTTTTGAACAAATGTTTCCAAAATTTTGAAATGAATTGTGGGCCCCTATCTGAAATAATTTAACTTGGCAAGCCATTTAGTTTAACAATATTCTGGATGAAAATGTCACAAAAATCCATTGCAGAAGGTAATTTTGATAGGGGAATAAAATGACCATTTTAGATAATAAATCTACTAACAGAAGGATTGTTATAAACCCATTTGACAAGGGCATATCAGTGATGAAATCGACACTAATGGTGTGCCACAGAACTAGTGGAATTGGTAAAGGCTGTAAATAACCAACAGGAGCTGTGTGTTGTGATTTATTACGAGCACAAATGGGACATTTTTTGACATCATTTTGGACATCTTTTCTTAATGTATCCCACCAAAAGTTTGAGAACACAATTCTATGGTCTTATAAATTCCACGATGACCAGTAAGATTGGAGTCATGATGCCAAATCATAATATTCTCGTCAGAAGTGGGACTGTCTCCAGTCCCCAGAAACGCACAGCTAAACCACCACTGTGGGCTGTACCTGTATTCGAGCCTTTTTTCCACGTTTTCAACAGTAATCCAAAATATTTATCATCAATATTTAAAAGTTCTTCAAACGAGAGCACGCACGCCGTGTGTACGTAAATTTTCAGATTTCTACTATTCACAAGGTATCACTGAGGATTTAGACCAAGAATATGAATGAAACGTAAAATTCATTTCAGGCAGTGTTTATTCATGATGTCACATAACCCAATGCATTTCGGGCACCCAGCCCTTCTTCGGGGGTCACTGTGAATTATAAAAATACAACATGATTACTGAACTGTTTCCCCCAATTTTAACATTGTCAAATTCTAAACAAAAACATGTATCATTCAATGATCTTAAAAACCATAAGTCACAAAATACTCCAATTCATCTACATATGCAAACCAAAAAATGTTAACCCCATATTCGAACTCCCATTTCATGCACATGGCTACCGGCTGTATTAACAAGTTACACCACTGCTGTTGCTGATAGCAAACGTCTCTTTACTCCTAAGGCAACCAGATACTTTTACATAACAGTGTCAAAGATTTGTATGTATTCATGTTAATCGAACAATGTAAACTTTCTTATATGCCATCTAAATAAACATCAAGTCTGACGGAAATAGTGAGTCTATCATGATTCCAACCTACGGTACATGACCTGAATAACGTATTCTGCAATACCTATAAATACACCGTGCAGATTATACAACAAAGTAATCTTGTTCCCCTCGAAGACACATACCTGCCATGATCGACGGTTAAAGTTGCATTGCCTAGCTGGTGGCTCCAACAATTCTTATCCCTCCCAGCTTCCCTCCCTATTTTTTAAATAACCTGTCATCCATTCCGGTTGGTTCAAACTGAAAAAAGTTCCCACCCTTTCACACCTGACGAGTTGATCGCACCTGAGGTATTCGCCAAAAGGACTACAATTCCCACCAATCCTTAATCCCATATGTAGCTAAAAGGACTTAAACATCATCCGTGATCATAAAAATGAACGTAGTGTAAAAAACCTGCAATGCTTTTAAACGACATGCTAGTTATGTCTCATGTTCAATCGGTAAAGTCATTTGCTTCAGTTCCGTTCCTGCCACCGTAATGAACCACGAAGTTGTTTCTTGTGCGCGGCCTCGTGTAATCATTCAACATTCCTGTTGAAAACTTGGAAAAAAGGCTCGAATACAGGTACAGCCCACAGTGGCGGTTTAGCTGTGCGTTTCTGGGGACTGGAGACAGTCCCACTTCTGACGATGTTAGTACCCCTGTGCTTTGGGCATAGCACTACAGAAAATTGCACGCACCTATGGACAAATCAGGATAAAGAGGTTGAATAAATTTAAGATAAGGTGTGCATCCTGCCTTCACAAACAAAAATCATAATATTCTGCCATAAATCTTCAATGGGAACGTATAGTCTTTTTTAATAAAAATATAAACCATCAGAAGATGAGCAGTTTTTCTTACGTAACCATGATTCTGGATTAACCTTTTTTGATTCTTTTTTTAACTTTTTCCAAGAAGGAGTCAGATTGAGTTACAGCTATAATTCTATTGACATGAATAATTTTCTGAGCATTCTTGGTAGGATCTTTTGACTCTTTTTCATGCAGGCGAGACAAAGTGTCAGATAACAATTGTTTTTGTCCTGGTCGATATGTTATCAAAATATCGAATTCGCTGAAGAAATGTAACTATCTCATTTGCCTTGGTGTTAGTGCCTTGATGGATGAAAAGAACTGTAAATTCTTGTGATCAGTATAGATTGTGACTGTATGTTTAGCCCCTAAAATATGATGTCTCCATTCTGCAAAAACATCTTTTATTGCTAATAACTCTCGTTCAGCTATGGTGTGATTTTGTTCTGCAGGTAGTAGTTTTCGTGAAAAGTATGCCAAGGGGTGGAGATATCCAGTTCTTGGATCATTTTGCATTAATAGCCCTCCTACTGCAGTTTGAGATGCATCAGCTTCAACTATAAAAGGTTGATCAGGGTCAGGATGTCTTAATACAGGAGCTGAAGTAAATGCCCTCTTTAATTCTAGAAACGCCTCATTAGCCTCATTATTCCAATGAAAAGTTTGTCCTTTTTTTAATAATAGTGTGATTGGAGACACAATTCTTGAGAAATGAGCAACGAATCGTCAGTTAAAGTTAGCAAACCCTAAAACTTTTTGGATTTCCTTTACTGAAGTGGGAATTGGCCAATTAGTTATTGCTTCTACTTTCTTTGGGTCCATTTCTATTCCTTTGAGTGAAAGCACATATCCTAAGAAGTCTACTGAATGAGCGTGAAATACACATTTTTCTAGTTTTGCAAACAAAGAATATTCTCTTAATCTTTGCAATACTGTCCTGACATGTATTATGTGTTCTTCTTCGTTCTTTGAAAAGATCAGAATATCGTCAATATAGACGATAACAAAAATGTCAACTAAATCATGAAAAACCTCATTAATGAAATACTGGAATGCCGGTGGAGCATTACAAAGCCCAAACGGCATGACAGTATATTCAAAAAGCCCAAATTTAGTACGAAACGCTGTTTTCCAGTCATCACCTTCATGCATTTGTATCAGGTGATAAGCACCGCAAAGGGCAAGCTTGGTGTAAATTGTGGAACCTTTTACTTGGTCCAACAAGAGAGGAATCAATGGCAGGGGATACCGATTTTTTATGGTAGCTTTATTGACGGTGTGATAATCGATACAAGCCCTCAAATCTCCAGACTTTTTCGCTACGAAGAAAAGAGGAGAGGAGACAGGAGAGGTTGAATGACGAATTAAACCCTTTTCTAGTAGGTCATCTAGATATTCTTTTAAATATTGATTCTCTGGCTCAGTAAGAGCATAGATATGACTGCAAGGTAATGATTTTCCAGGAATCCGGTCAATTCTGCAATCGTATACCCTGTGAGGGGGTAGCTGAGTAGCTTGAACTGGTTCAAAAACATCAGCATAGTCTTGATATCTATTTGGTAAAGTACTCTCTGAGATGTGTGTTAAGGCACAATGTAAGGGAAATATTGGATCTTTTTCTTCCTGATAACAGTGAGTTCTACAGAACATGGAATCAAGACTCACCATTCTCTGTACCCAGTCAATTTTAGGATTGTGCTTATCTAGCCAAGGTATACCTAAAATAATCCCAAAAGCTGGAGTGTCGATAAGATCAAACATTAGTTGTTCAGTATGTCCATTTTCACTAACTAAAGTTAGGGGTACTGTGTGCGATCAAATCAGACCTGATGATAAAGCTGAGCCATCCACAGCCCTAACTGGCTCAGGTTCTTCCTTAATGATATGCGTAATATTAAATCCTTTGGCCAAATTTAAATAAAAAAAAATTCCTGTAGCCCCAGAATCCACTAGAACTGGTAAAACATGTCTTTGTTGAATAGTTACAATGACACTTATTAGAACCATCATGTGTCTGGCTACACTAGTTGTAGTATTCAGAACCTTCGTTGAGATCTCTGGTTGTACTGTCCTCAAAGAAACGATCTCCACTTTCTTTGAGAAACTTAGTTTCCCGATTCGATTTGTTCTTCCAGAGCAACATCTTTCTTTTTATTTGGTTTAATTGTACAATCTCTGGCAAAGTGTCCACTTTTACCACAGTATAAACATAATTTTTCTTTTCTATGTCTTTCTTTTTCTTCTGAAGAAAGTGGCCCCCTGATTCCCCCTATTTGCATTGGTTCAGCATCACTAGACTTGTCTTCCTTGTCCATATCTCTTCTTTCTGATTTAAAAAGTACAGGTCTGAAGTCTGTTTTAGGTCTAAAATCAGTTTTGGGTTTTTCACCTTCTTTCTCGGTCAAGCGGTGATCCAATTTGACTACCAAATCAACAAACTCTCCCTAAACAACAGGTAACTCAACTATATGAGCCAAAGAATCTTTCAATTCCTCTCTTAAACCTCGATAAAACAAAGAGGTACGTTTTTCCTAGGGCCATTGGGTCTCGGACAGGAGTCTATTAAAGGTGGTAATGTAACTTAATACATCTTTTGTTCCCTGACGTAGGTTTAATAACTCATTGTCGCTTGACTGAACGAAAAAATTACAAGCAAAAAGTTGAGTCATGGCTTTCTTAAAGGCATTATAATCTTGCAAAAGGAAGTCATTTTTATCAACTAATGGTATGGCCCAATCTGCTGCCACTCCACCTAAGTAGGAGATAATGAAAGCCGTTTTCGTAGAATCAGAATTAAAAATTGGGGGGTTGCAAAGAAAATGTAGCTGGCATTGATTTATAAATGCTACAAAACGAGAAGTATCTCCTAAAAAACTTTCTGGATTAGCAAGAGGGACAGGTGTTGGAGTAACCACTGTCATTTGAACATTAGAATCGGTCTGTTGCGCTACTGGATTTACTGAGGGAAAGGTTGTAATACCAAATTTAGGTGAAGAGAGAATCAGACATTTTTCAGTGCCTTTTGGATCTCTCAATTGCATAAAACCTGTTCTAGCTTTAGATAATTCCTCTCTAAGTACATAGTTTTCTTGCTTCAATTATTGCATTTCCAATTGGAGCTTTCTAACTATTTCACCTAAATCTGATGAATCGCCCAACTGATCAATTTTCGTTTATCTATCAGAGAAGGGGTGTAGTGGCTTAGTCTTCTGTCACGACAACCACTCACCTGAACTCCTGAATCTTCTCTTGAGAGATGAACAAACCCAAATCCCCCCCGGAAACCGTTAAAAACACAGACATTAAGAATATACTCTGCTGCTTCAAAGGGTCCCCAAAGGGAAAGGGAAAGGGAAAGGGGAATGGGAAACAAAGAGACAAGAGAAAATCTTGATTGAATGATCAATGCCTCTCAATCTTATTTCTTGTACTATTACTCGGTACCTTTTATCTGGCAGCATTCATGAGTGTCTAAAAAAAACAATCAGAGAGCATAGGTTAGACACTAAACAATACAACTTACATCAAGAATATCACTAATATCTCTTATATTCTCCTTCACAATTTTTACCTATGATATATTTACTGTTGTGCACCCACGATAAGCAGTCTCTACTTTTGGGTAAGAATATATCAGTACTTCTTGTC
This sequence comes from Lissotriton vulgaris, assembly GCF_964263255.1. Taxonomy (NCBI): domain Eukaryota; kingdom Metazoa; phylum Chordata; class Amphibia; order Caudata; family Salamandridae; genus Lissotriton; species Lissotriton vulgaris. The sequence goes on along the minus strand of NC_141685.1, from coordinate 1,375,121,836 downwards.
CTGTGAGAAAACAGAAAAACTTAGTAATTGCAAAAAGGTATTCCTAGAAAACAAACAAATGTGTCTCTTTAACTTGTTCAAGCTTTTACCATTGTTTTACGGTAATCCTTCTTACCACTAGTTTTTAGTTTTTAAAGTATCTGTAATTTCTAACCAAAATCGTTCTTTTTTGAAAGACAGAGTTCGTTCTCTCTATTCAGTCTGAAATCAAGTTCCAAGAGAGCTCCTTTACATTTCAAAATGACTGTGCCTTAAAGTGTCCGGAAAATAAAACCCTTTGATGCATCAAATGATTAAATAGCACTCTTTAGAAAGTCACTTATCTGTTGTTTGCTTCTTTTTCCTGTTGTCTATGCAACTCGAGATTCAGAAGTCAAGCGCGCCCCTCCGGAAGTCAAGGAGCGTCTTTCTATGACCCCAGAGCCAGGAAGTGATGAAGGAGCTGAAGTCCGATTTGCAGGAAGCCAGGGAGCTAGCAGGTAACGAAACGCAAAGATTGGGACCAGCAGGAGTGCAGGTAAGGATTTCCCCCGACGAGACTAAGCATTGAATGCCAGGCGCGAGCGGCTTAAATAGGGTTCTCAATCCGCGTGAGCAGAGTGAGCTGAATTTCTTTTAGGGCACGTGTAATTCGGAAAGGTGCCATTTCTTTTATCGCGCATGAAAAGAAAAGGTCTCATGTGTGCTTATAACAATCTTTTAACACGTGCAAGCAACGGTTTCTGAATAACACACAGTTCTAGTTAAATCAAACCACATTTGCAGATTGTACATTATCAGCACATGAGTTCAATCACAGAAATACCATCAATTGTACAGAATAAGCACATAAGTTTAATCACAGGAAATACCTTCAGTAAAACTCACTATTTAACAGACAGACTCTAGGAATATTTGGCATGATTGGAATTACGAATTAATGTGACAGAGAGTGTAGGCACAACAGAGCCCTCAGGCCCCAAGTTGGTGAGACGCAGCCCATGACAGCACCACCCCAAGCATGGCAGACCACAAACACCAGCCCCTACACTGGACACAGGCAGAGAGAGAGACAAGGAAACAATCCCTTCAGATGAGACTCTGGGGCATCAGGCAAAGAAGCAGGCCTCTAGCTCACGTTCCAAGACATCACACCCAGCACAGGACCCTCCCATCCAGAAAACTGCTGCTAAAGACACAAAGTCAGTTACCATTCCTGCTGTGGTGCAGGTGCCAGTGAAGGCGAAGCAACAACAGCTCCCTAAGACACCCTCACCACAAACCTCCACTCCCACCAACACCCCTGTGAAGCGTAGTCAGGAGAGCAATGTGCTGGGGGCAACAGGACTACAGGGAATGGGGAGCAAAAGTCAGGCCAACACCAAGGCTAAAACCAAATCTGTCAAATCCCCACAGGGACTTGACGCCTGCACCTTTGACACCTTTGTTGGAGGGTGTATCTGTTGTGCCCACAGCACTTCCCAGTCAGCCCAAGACAATTTTGAAATATCGCATCCCTAAGAAGTGTAGAGTCATCCCTCCACATTCTCCCTCATCCACCCTGTCTCATGGCAGCTTATGCACGCCTCCACGTGCCACCATGCCACCAGGGCCTTTACTCCGCCTACAAGCCATAAAGTGTTAGATACTTATGAAACAGTTGTCCAACAAGAGCTGCATGGCATTTTCCTAACATCTAAATCACATCGGTCTAATCTGTCTACCAACGAACGTCAAGCTTTGAGACAGCTTGCCACCAACACGGATTTGAAAATCACTAAAGCTGACAAAGGTGGCGCCATAGTAGCCTTAGACACTAGCTATTACGCAGAAAATTTGGATGCTCACCTTAACAACCAAGACCTTTACATGGCATTAAATTCGGATCCAACCAATGCCTTCAAAGAAATTTTGGTTACTATAGTCAACAATGCCGTTCTTGCTAAAACCATCACAGAAAGAGACAAAAGATTTCTCATTAAGGAATACCCACAGACACCGTATATCTATCTAGTGCCTAAAATTCATAAACATCCGACAAAACCCCCATTCAGACCCATTGTCAGCACTTGTGATTCTATCCACGAACCTACTGGACTCTACATAGACAAACATCTTCAAGCCAGTGTCAAAACCATGTCTACGTACATTCAAGACACCACTGATTTTCTTACTAAACTTCAAAATATTAGGATTCCATCAGATCAACCAATCATCCTAACTATCATTGACGTCAGTTCATTATACACTTCAATCCCCCATAATTTGGGCCATGAAGCTTTGGAATCTGCCTTGGTACAAACTCACAAACCCACCGACCTACAGATCTTCATTCTGGAACTCATGCAATTCACCCTCCACCACAGTTACTTCAAATCCTCAAACAACCAATACTATTTACAGTTATCTGGAGTAGCCATGGGCAACTGTGCTGCTCCAGCCTTTGCAAACCTGTTCATGTATCACTTTGAAAACCTACATATCTTGAAACACCAAAACTGGGAACCGTTCCTTTGTTCATACCATTGGTACATTGATGACATTTTCCTAGTCTGGAGTGGTAATGAAATTCAGTTGACCAACGCCATCAAAACCCTTAATTCCGTAAATGACCGCATTCAATTCACCTACACTACCAGCAGATCTGAAATATCTTTTCTGGATGTACAAATCAAACTCATCAATAACCAATTTTTCACATCCATACATACCAAACAAACAGACCGTAACAATTATCTACATTACCAAAGCTTTCACCAACCTAGCCTGAAACGTCATTTACCCTATTCACAACTCCTGCGTGCCAAAAGGATTGCATCAAGTGCTGAACTATATTCTCAAGACAGCCAAAAAATTATTACCAAATTTCATCAACGGGGTTACCCCTTAAAACTCACGGAAACTGCAGAACAACGAGCATCGGCTCGCACAAGAGAAGACTTACTGAAACCCAAAAATACCTACCAAAAAGATGATAATCGTCTTGTCTTTGTATCCAAATTTTCGACACAATCTACAAAAATCAAGGAGGTGATTCGTAAACACTGGCCAATGCTACAATTGGAAACTGACTTTAATAAGATTTTTGAGAAACCGCCAATTTTTGCCTACCAGCGTTCCAAAAACATAAAATCTCTTTTCAAAACAACCCACAATGTCAACTTCGGCTGCTTTCAAAGGAGCGATACCATGTCATAACTGCGGACATTGTAGCAGTATTATACCTGGTAACATCCTCTCTCATCCCACAAAAGGTACGCCAATTCATCTTCAAGTAAACGCAACTTGTGATTCCACCAATGTTGTATACATGCTAAAGTGCCCGGGAGGCCTCCCATATGTGGGTAAAACTGAACGAAAAATCAAAACGAGACTCACTGAGCACCGTAGTACCATTCGGACGAAGAATTTGAAGTCTTGCATTGCCGCTCATTTTGTTGCGCAATCTCACAATCACAGTCAAATTCGGTTTCTAATTCTAGAAGTGGTGAACAAACTACCCCACAAAGACAACAGCAAACACCTACTTAAACGTGAATTGCATTGGATATACCTCCTCCAAGCACTACAACCGGAGGGACTTAATGACAGAATAGAATTTAGCTGTCACTTATGAATACTGTATATTATTCTGTGCATGTATAACATTCCCTTGATCTCTCTCCTGCCTGTGATTACTTTTGTACTCTGATACTCCTAAAATAATTGTACTTATTTTTCAGTGTGCCTTTCCTGTCTTGTTTTCTTTCTCTCTCTTTCTTGTTTCTTTTCTCTCCTTCTCTCTGTAGATACATCATCAGTGATAAAACTTTTATGGTTATTCTGTCATTTTCATTTTTCAATGTTTTTCTTGTTAGAGTTTCTTTCCAGGTCTGTCTTTTTCACACATCCGTCCTGTATCCACACACACTTCCACCACTTTTTCATTTACCCTCGAGTCTTTCCCCACTGCGGAGTCTCACTTCTATGTCCATGCCCGCACTTTCCCATTAGGAGCATGTGCGCTTGCTCGGCGTCTTCCGGGTTGCCACTCAGTCGGACCGGACCCATTACCTTCGATACCGCGACTTATTCACCTCTATGACCGGTAAGCAGCACTACCAGTTTCACTTATGTCTCCATTCTTATTGCATGCACATTAAATTGCACTTTCCCTTCCTATACGGACTTTAAAGGCTCATTCACCGCAGTTTTATACCCCGTTCACCCTTACAATCCATTTCCTCCACCGCCCTCGGGTCAATTCCTTTCAATCTTTGGGATCTTTGGATGTTTTATCACGTCTTATAATTTACCGTTGCTTTTATTCTTAACGTTTTTTTCCCGTAGTCACGGGTACACATCTGTTCTCAGTTCACTCGCATTTACTTTCAGAAAATCACTGACACCTTCCAACCTTTCACCCTGATCATCTCCTTCACTTATATCCTTGATCTTTATAACGCTTGAAGAACCGGGTTTATGAACCCAGCGGCGCCAGGGATAACGCCCGATGTCTTCAGATTCCCCTGCCTCGGCAAACAGAGACAAGGGACACTTCTTGGTGACGTCAAAGACCAAATTTATTGACTGCAACCAGGAACAGAGGTCTACGAAGCACAACACGGGTGGTTCGCTAGAGACTGCACAAATTCATTGAGTGGAGCATCGTCTTTTATGCTAAAAATCACATTCCTGGCTAGCATCAATTACATACAAACTGACCAATGAAACAGTGATATTTCAAACATCTCGCATGACGACAATCCCACTTTCCGTTGTCCAGCCCACCAGAAAGGACTAGGCAAAATCCAACATTCCTGTTCGAACAGGCCGGACGAACCCATCATAAAGACCTCAACCCAAATCAATGATTAAGCCATAAAGGAAGGAACAGAAGCAGATGACAAGCAAGATAGAAGGGTGTGTGCGTGTACCATAAACTCAGCAATGTCCTGCTCTTTGATCTCTATCTGACCAACTGCTTAACAAGGAACTGGCTCAGCGAAGTCAGCCGCGGGCAAGGGAGTCAATTCGTTCAGGGCACTCAAAAGTCAGCTAAAGGTGTACGTGTCCCAAAGACTCGTTCGGCCATAGTCATCGGCCTATGTGAGGGCAACCACACAAAATGGCTGCCGCACACAAAATGGAACCCAAAGGTTCAAACGAAGTCCATGAATACGCAGTGTTCCCATTGATCGATATGACGAAAACACTCGTACACACCGCACTCGTCATTTGCGGTCCACTGATACCAAAATTGTCTATATCCGACGACCTTTATTGAACGGGTTCAGAATCACGGAACCACAGACCCTCCTTTTGCCCTTACATAGGCAACAAACCCAAACCCATGTCAGTCTGAATCCAGGTCTATATTCATCAGATCATCAAGATGTTGCTGTAGCATCATCCTAGTACCTAGTAACTCTCTCTGGACAGGTCTCCTCGCACACGAAGTAGCACAAAGGCCACATATAGCAGGAGCACACTGTACACAAAGACAGAACAGGAAAAGGATAGCTAAAATCATCCCAATGACCATCAGAATCTTCCATCCCCACGTGGATAACAATCCCCAAAACCATCCCATCAACAACCAATCTCCCTTGTCTGTATGTACAGACTCGGTGATCTTATGTAGCTTGGAAATGGCCTGGAAGACTGTCTGAGCGTTGTCTGGAATGAAAACGCAGCAGCTCGATTGAATCAATTTACATACCCCTACTCTATCTGCAAGTATGACATCTAACGCAACTCTGTTCTGAAGAGTCATAAGGCGATCCGACTGGAGCTCAGCAGTCAAGTTACTAAGGGCACCGGCAGTTTCGACTATGGTGGACTCAACCACTCTCGTCAATTGTCGTATGTTCCTGCTGTTAACCATAGGTCCCCAAAACGGCAGAAAACCCTTCAAGAAATCTCCCAATTCTTGTCCTGCGGTATCTTCCTCACTGAAGACACCTCTAACAACTCTCGTCTTGTGGTAATCTGCCACAGCTGTAAAAGTGGGAGGCAACAGGAACGAGACAAAACACATGCCCGAGAAATCAGGGGGCAACCATGTGTACGCTCGATCGTAACAGACAAAATAGGTACCCTTAGCTGGTAGGAACGATGGGGAAGTCTGAGACGCAAATACATAAGTCTCAGTGCAGACGCTCTTCCCTAACTGAGCTCTCGGATTCTTGCCATTACCTTGCAGACAATAATGACCCTGATGGGGCACTATCCAAATCAGAGAGGATCTTTTCGCTCGCTGGTTCCCACTCAGACTAACTCCATATCCAGTAACGTTCCATCCAGTATACGCTAGCGTCTCATCTTTCGGGATAGTCTCTTAGGAATCTATTCCTCTAATCATATCGACTATTCCCTTAACTAGAGCACTATTCTTTGGATTATCTTTCACAGAACGTAGGGGATAGACACTATGAGCATAAATGAACATCGTTCTGTATGCCCACACAGAACCATTGTAGCTGAATGGCAAGACCAAGTAAGGAATACCTTTATCAATAGTATGGGGCATAAGACCACACACCCAACAATTAGTCGTGTTCATTACTAGCTGGTGTTGGTGCAGAGGCTGAACAAAGGAGTTGTTAACGAATTCCATTCTCCTAATGGACTCATGTTCAGACAGAGGGTAAAAAGAATGCGAAGAAACAGTGGAAGAAGATGTGGGTTGTATAGTGGGTGCAAACATCATTTGAAAAGAGAATGTCACATATCCAATTAAAAACATCATTAAACTAAACAATATAAACAAACGCAATATTAAAAAACATTTTCTGGTCATTACAATACATATTTTGCTCTTAAAGCTCATTCTTTTAACAGGTCTCTCCATCTCGAAAAACTCCATCCTCTCTAATTGCTGCTCGCGGTGGTAGGGTGTTCTATGCTAAGGAATGCTTCTGTCAGTCCAGGGCAACTCCCTTAGACCAACCAGAACCGTCGACCTAACGTCTTCGGCTTGCACTCCAAAGACTTCGGCAACCGCGACCCTACAGCTGAACCCAGATGGCGGTTCGAAAAACAAAAATCAAAGTAGTTCCTCGGAGGAGAGTTAACCTGCAAAAATAAAAAAAAATCTCAGTGCTTTATTAGTCCCACGACTCTCGGTCGCAAATTATAATGCTCTTTACCAGGCAATGTCTGTTCACGGAACAGGAGCTCAGGTTCAACTGTGTTCAAACGGTTCAACTGAGGCACAGCTTCTCGAAGAAGATCATCACTTTCTTGCTCAGTGTTCGTTCCAATCAAATGGGCATCGCTAAAAGGCAGAAAACGAGGCACGTCTCGGTCTCAGAATCAGAAAGTCCTTTCTGGACCCACCGGTCGTATGGCAGAGGCAAAGGAGCCCTCTTACAATGTACGCCGTGGATCCAGTTCTTTTTACCATGCACTCGTACTGCAGAACGGGTAGATAGCAACACCAGATATGGTCCGATCCAGCGGGGCTGCTCGTTCTTGGTCCGCTGAAAGTTCTTCACGAGCACCCACGCGCCAGGTTCAATGGCGTGCCCTGGATCTTCAGAAGCTTGTGGCAATGTATCGTGAACATGTTGATGCAAAACACGCAATTTAGCCGTCAATTCATACAGGTATTGAAGCAACACAGGATGTTCTATCTCGCTGAACTTTGTCTGCCGCGGCACTCCCCAAATATTTGCCGGGCGACCAAAAACTACCTCATACGGACTCAAACCCATTCGTGAATGCACAGTCATTCTAGTGGACAAAAGGGATAGTGGCAAGGCATCTGGCCATTGTAAACCAGAGCTCGCCTGAATTTTGGCCAATTTTAACTTAAGGGTGGCATTATAGCACTCGACTAGACCAGCTGATTGGGGATGATTTGCAGCGTGGAACTTCTGCCGAATTCCTAATCCATCACATACTCTCTTCATCACTTGACCCACAAACTCACTCCCATTGTCACTCCAGATCATTCTCGGCAAACTGAACCTAGGGAAAAATTCCTTAATAAGGGCTTTCGCTGTGGACAAGGCAGTGTTGTCCTTCAAAGGGTAAGCTTCCACCCATCTAGAAAAAGAGCAAACAACCACTAACACATATTTCAGGTTGTTGCACCTCTCAATGTGGATGAAATCTAGCTGCAAAGCCTCGAACGGATACGTTGGAGGAGCAAAATGACCAGCTGGAGTTGGAGTTCCCTTACCAATATTGTACATCAAACACACCATACAATTTTTAACCAGATTCTCTGCACACTTAGGAATACCAGCATTCTGCCATACTGGAGCCAACAACTTACAAATCCCTTTCACGTTGATATGAGCCAATCCATGAGCCATCGTAACCACTGGAAGTACATACACATCGGGTAACAACCATCTCTGATGTTCTGACAAATCAATCCAACAACCATTCGAATCCAATTTACCCTTGCTTTCTCTCCATTCATTCAACTCTTTCTCTGTAGTCTCAGCTTGGATGGATTTCACACTCTCAATCGTATCTTCACACATACTTCCATCTGGAACCCATCTCACGGGACCCCCAACATACATTCGACTCATCACATCTCTCGCAGTTTCTTTTGCAACTTCATCTGCAAACGCATTACCAGGGCCAACATCATCTGTAACTTTCTTATGCACACTGCATTTCACGATCGCAACTTGCAACGGCAAAGTAAGTGATTCAAGAAGTTCATTCACCAACTGACCATGCTGAATCTTAGTCCCATGCGAAGTGAGAAACCCACGCTCTTTCCACAATCGTCCAAAACTATGAGCCACACCAAACGCATACTGGCTGTCGGTATACACAGTCACTTGTTTTCCTTTCGCCAACACACACGCTCTCATTATTGCAATCAATTCCACTGCTTGTGCTGAATTATGTGGGATACATGCAGCTTCAACAATCGTATGCAAAGTCGTAACAGCATATGCCGCAGTCGTATCACCATTCGGAAGTTTGAAGCACAAACCATCAACCCATAAGGTACCATCACACTCTAGAAGAGGAGTATCCCTAAGGTCTATCCTCCCTTTCGATTCTTCCTCTGTCCTAAGGAAGCAATCATGCTATTCAATAGTATCTGTCTCAACTGAAATCGGCAACAACGTGGCTGGATTCAACATGTTGCATCTCTTTATATGCACATGACTCGCTAACAAGGTCAATTCATAACCCGACAACCGAGCACTAGTTAAGTACTGTGTCTTGGTGCGATTTAACATGGTATCCACTGCATGTGGAACCATCACAATCAGTGTATTATCCATCACTAAACCAGCAGACTGTCGAATCGAAACAGCCGCTGCTGCTGTAGCTCTTAAACAACACAGCAATGCTCTAGCTACCGGATCCAAAGTCGACGAAAAATACGCACATGAGCGTTGCTTATCGCCAAACTGTTGAGTCAAGACTGACAATGCACATCCCTCTCTCTCGTGGACATACAATGTAAAAGGCTTACTGTAGTCGGGAGTACCCAACACAGGAGCCAAACACAAGGCATTACGCAAATCTAAAAAACTCTTCTGACATTCGTCAGTCCAAGGAATAGGATTAGGAGTATCCTTAACCATAAGAGCTATCAAAGGCTCCGCAAGCAACGAGAAATTAGGGATCCACTGTCTACAGTACGATGTAATACCCAAGAAAGCACATACTTCTCTCTGTGTCGTAGACACACTCATTTTCGCAATCGCTTGAATTCTTTCTGGGGTCAGTTTCCTTCCCTCCTTCGATAAGAGGTGACCTAAATAGGTAACTTCTTGTCGACAATATAGCAACTTCGAAAGAGACACCTTATGATGGAAATCAGACAAGTGACGTAACAACGACAAAGTAGCCTCTCTACAAATCTCTTCATTGTCAGCAGCAAGTAACAGATCGCCAACGTACTGGATAAGAGCAGCACCATCAGGTAAAACAAGCAAATCAAGCTGTGTCTTCAAAGCCTGACTATAGATCGATGGACTCTCACAATAGCCTTGAGGAGCGCGCTTAAACCGGAAACTTCGGCCTCCTAAAGAGAAACCAAAGATATCTCTACTCTCCACGGCAATCGGGATGATGAAGAAAGCATTCTTCAAGTCAATCACCGAGAACCACGTGGCTGTAGCCGGAATCAAGGTCAGTAAAGCGGTGATATCAGGTACAACCGGAAATTGCGGAACTACAATCTTATTCACCTTGCGAAGATCAATCACAAACCTATATACAGGAGGTTGCGAAGAATCAGTTCGTTTCAGAACAGGCAAAACAGGACTATTGCACACATTACCTCTTGTTTCCTCAATCACACCTTTCTCAATCAGATCATAGATGATCGCCAAAAGTGCTCTTTCACCGTCACTGGAAATGGATATTGCGGAATACGAGGTAATCTGGCATTCGCTTTCAATGTCACAACATATGGCGGAATCTCTAAGAGACCCACATCATTAGGACCAGTAGCCCAAAGAGAATCAGGAAGAGAAGACAATTCGGGTGGAAGTCGATCTTTAGATAAATACATCAGAGAGATCACTCTCTTTCCTAATGTAAGCTGTACTCCTGAAGGAGAACAATACAGTGTTGCATACAATCTTTTCAACAAATCTAATCCCAACAAGTTCTCACCACAACCTGTTGTCAGAATGAGGGGTGCTTCAAAATCACAAGGACCAACAGAAAGAGACAAAGGACTAGAAATCGGATTACTAACCGGGGCGCCAGAAAAACCTACTGAAACATTTGTTAAGCCAGACAAAGGTGCGCCAGGGAGTTTAGAGTGCATAAAAGAACTCTTTGCAGCACCAGTATCCAACAGAAAAGGCTCTGACACACCTGATGCAATCATTTCAACATAAGGTCCACTCTGATCTACTGGAACTGAAACAACTCCCTCTCTTTGTCTATGGCTGTCCTAGCAATCATTACCATCCATATTCACACCTTCGACGTAATAATCGTCCACATAGTACTGTGCCGTCCTACCAGACGCACCATTCTGCTGATCAAAAGTATTCATAAAGTTCTGTGGAGGCAAAGGACGCACATTCTGAGGAAACACACCACGTCCTCTACCTCTAGGAGCTTGTTGAACACCTCGACCTCTCACACCTGAAACACCATTCGTGCGCTGTAACAGAACCGGACAACTACTCTTGAAATGGCCCTCTTCTTTGCAATACGCACACTGATTAGGACCTACGGGAAAACGCTGTTGAGAAGACTCGAACCTTTGCGAGTTTCTCTGATACTGCTGAGGTTGCTGATAATCGTGCTGATTACTACGAGGCGGATAAGCTTGCTGTAGAAGAACTTTAGTCTTTATTTCCTTAGTCTTCCTATCCGCTTTCTCTATCTCATCCTTATTTCTATTTTCATAGTACTGGGCAGTAGCCAAGATCTGTGCTGACGTAGAAACAGCCCAAGCACTCTCAAAATCCTTCAACGTACTGCACAATTCGGGAAGCAAATTATGGACAAACTTGTCAACGAACAACCGTTGACCACCTTCTGTACTCATGTCCTGACCACTATGGTCAATAAACGTCTCTTCAAACCTAGTGAAGAAGTCAGACACATTTTCGTCTTTCTTCTGCTTGCACGCAGACAATTTATCTCAATTAACAAGCACAGCAGGCATCAAAGTCTTCATATAATCGATAATCCTACCAGGTAGTTCTGCAATCACATCCTCAGGTTTAGCACCACCTACTTGTCTACCATCTGCTGCTCTAAGATTATTCCATGTATCACCTAATTCTTGTGCATGATCCGTATGACGAATCTGTCCCCATATAGGCTGTGGAACAACATTCCCAAACAACATGTCTATATCGGCCAGATTCATAATACATGAACCTGCAGTCTGAGATAATTCCTTATATTACCCTGCAGGATTTTTACGTGGATCAGGCAAAGTCTGCTTAAGGGCTAAAACTTCAGCACGCTTCCATGGAACATGTACCCAGACACGCTGGAAATGAGGCGGAATAATCGGAACAGCATTTGCATCACCTGGTCTCCAAACCGGAGGAACCTCACGCATCGGATATTGACGCGCTTTTCTCCTAACCGACGAATCAGGCTCAAACAATCGCTGAGAAGGAGATTCACTCCTAAATGACAACAACGTTGCAACTGCTTTCTCAACTTCAGGACCCACAACAGTCCCTTTCGCAAACTCAGAACGTATGCGGTACAACTCAGACGGAGTTTGCCCTAAATCACCATTTTCCCATTCTTCACGAAGGAAAGAACACATCATATCAAAAACATACCTTTGTTTCGGTGCTTCCCATTGATGGAAAACATCCATAACACCCTCAAGATCATAAAGCGAAGGATACGTAATCCATTTACGTACTAAGTGATCTAACACAGTCCGTTCATCAGGACCAGGTAACTGGCTACGCAATTGCTTACGCTCAACAACGGGAGACATACCCAATGAACCCAACAAAGGAGAAAAGAGACTAGCAACCGCATCAGTCATTCTCTGTCAAGCAGAAGGAGAAGTTGACAAAAGAACAGGAGACGGAGCAGAATGAGAAGAAACCGAAGTCGGAACAGTAACAGAAGGAGTGAACAAGACAGACGTAGGAGTAGCAGACGAAGGAAGTAGCAACGTTGGCGGCCCTTGAGAAGGCTGCGCCAAAAGAGTAGGAGCCAACTGAAGAGGAGCTGGCTGTTGAGGAATCACAGGTGGCAAAGCAACCGAGGGTTGCGCAGCTATAGCTTGTGGAGGTGCTGTAGCACTCTGCACATAAGGGGGTGGCGAACTCAATAGGTGCGACATTAAAGGATCTTTTTCAAGATCTTTCTTTTCTTCTTGCTGTTGAGGCGGCAGAGCTGGATAGCACTTGTCTACCGCAAGTTTACGCTGCCTAAGCATCTGTTCGCTTTCTTGTTCCTCTTCGTTATCCCTAAACTGTATAGCAGCTTGCACCATTGACATACTTCGTTCTCGTTTATTGCGCTTTGCTAACTTAATTTCTTTCTGTTTGGCTTCCTTTCGCCATAAGCGGAAAGAGTCAAACACTGCCGGCCGGGCTTTCTTCTTGAACAGTTTAACTTCGAGATTATCTAAAATCTCTGTTTCAAAACTACCATAACGGGGCCACTGTAGGACACCGTCTTTCCTAGTATATTTAACCCATACTTCATTATACGTGATGGGGCCCACTCCATATTTTACATAGAGCTCATAGGTCGGAGTTCCAATCGGAGGAACCGGACACGAATCCTCCAATCGGGAATCCCTAATACAACCACAACCAAATATCTTTCCAAGTCTGCTAAGACCAGGCATCTTCGCTCACTAGTCTAGCTTCAAACTTCAAGGGAAATCTTAAAACGATAGTCTCATGAATACACGAGTCCCTCGGCTTTGGGGCCTGCAGGTACCCAATCAAAGCGATCCCGAAGGATACCCAAACAAAACTAAGGACTGGGAGACGTTCCACTCATACTTAACTGAAATGTCGATGGCGTCACCAGAAGACCCGTCTATCGTCTTGCTCTACAAATCATCTAATGGCTCCAAGACAGGGCGACAGTCAGGGCAGCAGTCCTTCGTAGCCGTCGGAAAGCGGGGAACCTCGCAGCAAAGACTTTTGGACCACGACGACATACAGGGGTCGATGAAGTGGCAGGCCTTCCTCCAGAATTTTCACATGAAGCTCCTCACGATCTCCAGGCTTGGACCGGTTCCGCTGAAGGCGCCAACTGAAGAACCGGGTATATGAACCCAGCAGCGCCAGGGATAACGCCCGATGTCTTCGGATTCCCCTGCCTCGGCAAACAGAGACACGGGACACTTCTTGGTGACGTCAAAGACCAAATTTATTGGCTGCAACCAGGAACAGAGGTCTACGAAGCACAACACGGGTGGTTTGCTAGAGACTGCTCAAATTCATTGGGTGGAGCATCGTCTTTTATGCTAAAAATCACATTCCTGGCTAGCATCAATTACATACAAACTGACCAATGAAACAGTGATATTTCAAACATCTCGCATGACGACAATCCCACTTTCCGTTGTCCAGCCCACCAGAAATGACTAGGCAAAATCCAACATTCCTGTTCGAACAGGCCGGACGAACCCATCATAAAGACCTCAACCCAAATCAATGATTAAGCCATAAAGGAAGGAACAGAAGCAGATGACAAGCAAGATAGAAGGGTGTGTGCGTGTACAATAAACTCAGCAATGTCCTGCTCTTTGATCTCTATCTGACCAACTGCTTAACAAGGAACTGGCTCACCGAAGTCAGCCTCGGGCAGGGGAGTCAATTCATTCAGGTCACTCAAAGTCAGCTAAAGGTGTACATGTCCCAAAGACTCGTTCGGCCATAGTCATCGGCCTATGTGAGGGCAACCACACAAAATGGCTGCCTCGCACAAAATGGAACCCAAAGGTTCAAACGAAGTCCATGAATACGCAGTGTTCCCATTGATCGATTATGACGAAAACACCCGTACACACCGCACTCGTCATTTGCGGTCCGCTGATGCCAAAATTGTCTATATCCGACGACCTTTATTGAACGGGTTCAGAATCACGGAACCACAGACCCTCGAACCACGGAACCACACGCTCCTAGTCATCAGCTTTCTACATCGGTTCTTGTTATCTGTTTTTCTTTTGACACATTCCCCCTGAAGAAGTGCTGTTTAGCACGAAATGCATCGGGGCTATAACCTGTCATGGAATCATGAATTGAAATATGTATTCGATTGAAATCACATTATCTACATCAAAACGCAACATTATTAACATATGAATTAATATGCTAAGATGAGACTGTTTTGATCACCAAATTGGAATATACTAATAAACAATCATTGCTAACTCTTGAAGTATACTCGAACTTTTACCTATTCACGCACTGTTGTGCACCAAGAGTGCCCAGGGATAGTCCTTACCTCCCGTAAGGCTTTCTATGGGTTGTCATTATTTTGCACCTTTTTGAACCAGAAGGTGATCTCCCGGAGCACCTACAAAATTGCCCAATATCTAACCTTTTGATTTACTACTTTACTCTCAGAATGCAGCGGTTACTACTACATTGACCATGCAACCAGGGCCATTTAGCCCTCCGCATGGCACAACCACTACTGCTTCTGCCTCTGCTAGTCCTCTATCTCCTAGGTCAGCTCCTACCACTGGGATGGACACTCTGCCACCTCAAAGTCCAGAAGACACGCAGGTCTGATGCCAAATGCAACCCACATTCCCATCTCTCCCACAGCTTTGCCTGGACGGACTTCTGGTATCACCATAGCATTTGGATTCACATGTCAGTGCACTGTGTGGCACATTCACTGTGTACATTCTCATGCACACATGTGCATTGTTTGAACTATGGACTGGACAATGTCATTTCCTTTGTTGGGAATATGATGGCTATCATGTTATTTTGCAATAAAAAGTGTTACTCTTGTTGTAGACTTCATTGGTGCACTTGCTGAACTAAACAGTTTTATGGGTGTGTATAGCTCAATGTGCAACATGCTCTGCATGTCACTTCCACATTGCTATTTCATTGATTATGTTTGTAACAGTTTGACTGACATAACACTCACTTTTGTTAGGATCCACTATGTGGCATGGGAGTGCAATTATACTTGTAGGCGTTGATCTACTCTTACACTCATCATATCACCCTGAGATTCCTTCAATTGTACACATGTGATGTTAGGAGGGTATGATACGAGCCCCTCTGTAACTCCTTACTGTTCCGAGGACGACACCTCGTTTTTCTGCCTGTCTATGGATCGCCGCGAAGATGCTGGCGATCTGTTGTGAGAAGTTCAAATACCCTTGGATACCCGCCCGTAGTACCCGCCCTCCCTGAAACACGTCGGGAGGCGTCCCACATCATTCCGTCATGCGTGCGGCCCGCAGAGCCCTGGGAGATTGAGTATTTGGTGTGTTAGTTGTCTGCAACGGCACACCGCCGTCATTAATCATTCAGCGTCCCTTAACCACATGTCTGCCATCCTCACAAGGGCCTTGTGCGCAGATGGACGCCGCACTGAGTTGAGATACCCCCAGTGCGATGTAGGCTTCACGCCGTATGCGCAGATGGAAGCCGTGCCAAGAAGAGATACCCCCAGTGCGACAAAAACTCTACGCATACCTCAAATCTACGGATGCCCCAACTGCAGAAACAAGCAGCAGACAAGTCACACCAACACAAATCATGTATAGGTCAGAGCTTCTTATACTAGATAGCAGGCATTCCCCTCGGGAGCTCGAAAGCCTCCAGCATCCTTGTGAGCTCCTAATAGGATCTCGTGAAGCCCCTATGTGTGTAGTTTCACAGTAATTAAAGACGCAGGTCTCCTGATGCCAAGCTATGGGGTCGTAATGTGGTGGTCGGAGATTAGGGGCCTGGGTTGGCAACACTACACCCGCCAGGCCGGCGGAGGGCCACACTGGCCCGGCGGTGGTGGACCGCCCACCATCATTATCGGCCCATATGATTTAAAAAACACATGTCAGCCACATTGTTTTACATACAATGAAACATAAAATGTATCTCTGTGACATTGCCCTATTGTTCCCTAAACAAATAAACATCCTCTACATTCCATAATCCCACCCATACCCACACCACCTTCATAACCTTTTCACCTAAAAAGTGACTTAATTCATAACATTGCCCATGATACAAACATTGTATACAACAGAAAAATGTCCTGCCTCATGGTAATCTAAATCTAAATGCTCATTGATCCCTATGCCAATAAAGAATTTTCAGTAACCCCGATTCTACTCCCCAAGTCCTCTCCACCATTCCTAGTGAGATACAAATTTTTTTTTAAACCACCCAATCTCTATGTATGCATACTTCTTATATGTGGCCATGTGTCAACATATGTATATAATTTACTACAAATGAAGAGAATAAAATGGGAAAAAATGAACTAATCTCCCAAAACCTCATCAAATCACCACTATATGACTCTATATTCCTCTTCCAAAATATACCCTACTTCCGCTCTCTGACTCAGCCCAAACCTCTTTTACTACTATGAACTCCTAAATAATCCTTTTTAAACTCTTCCCTACTCTATCCATCCTTTATTCAATTAAACGGATTTTAAAGGGCTCTCTGACTAATCTTAAACCTCTTTTACCACAATGAAATCCCAAATAATCCTATCTAATCTCTTACCTGCTCTTTCCATCCCTACTAGTGCACCAATAACTAATCCACCTTTCAGTTCTGGAGAACCATGCTGCTCGCCAAAAAGCGCCCCATGCCTCATCAGTGGTAGTAAGCGCTATATAACTACAATTGCAATTTCTTTTTGGGGGTGGCTGAAGATGTAAAAAGTTCCTATTCAAACTTTGTGATGTTTTGTTCTCAAAACTTGGAAGCCCCCCATATCGATCACACATTTCGAAAGGTTCATCTTGGTTTTAAATCGCTGCAAAAACTTGTAAATTTATAATTTGTAGGTTACAGCACCAGCTACTAAAATCTTTTCTTGGAGGAATTTTCAGCCATATGTCGCAAAATTTGAGTGGATCTATGTACTAGGTCGCTTTAAAAAATAATGTGTCGACTTAATTATAATTATGCACAAATGTGACTTCTAAAACGCAACTTCCTTAACAAAATTGCAATTGTTGGACTGTCCACTTCTATGTGGAACAGAATCAGTTAGCCAGACAATTTGTCTGTGATGGTCAAAAAATTGTTTAGTTCTCGTCCCAGCCTTTAAAAGAAAACCTCGAACCGATTAGCAAGGCTAGGGGAAACCACCTGTTTACTTTCCATCATCGCGCAAAATGGCAACTTTTCAGGTTGGTGTAAACAGGAAAGAGCACGGTATTTCGAGGTCAGAAACGCTGACCCGTGTCCTTTGTCTCTTACGCTTCATTTTTGCGAAAAAAGACAATTCTAGCATGAAGCCTGGGGCCTCCCTTGAGGCTTTGTTTCCTCCAAGTTACTCTTGTTTTCCTCTTAACAGTCAACACACATTTCTTATTCTCCAACACTTCCTGATAACTACAAAGGAAGGCTATATAAGGCCTCTGCTCGTGTCTCTCCGTGACCTTGTCAGGATGCAGTCCGCCGTGGCGCGAGAAGGGCTCCAGGATGACTTCATGCTGTACTCCGGTAAGTGGTTTTGGGAGATGTGGCCTGGAGATTAGGCATGGGTTTCGGCACTAGGAGGCCTGGATTCGAATCTCCGCTCCCTCGCGGGATCAGAAAACGGTGTGATCCTGGTCAATAACTGTCAACAAGCGCTTCGACGCCACGTCAGGGGTAGAAAGCGCTATGTAAATGCAACTACATACAATGTGTAGTGCTTAGAAACATGGCGAACACCGCTACGAGAGGTAGATATTAAATAAAAGACGGTATGTCGCTTGTGTTCGTCCTAGAAATCCTTACAGAGGTTTCCGTTCCCAAGATTTTGATTGAAGGGAGCATCTAAAAACGGATGATGCCAAAAGCCATCATCAAACTAAGATGCAAGTACCTGGGCCTTATTTATGAAGGACTTGCGCCGCCGGTGCGTCACTTTTAACATGGGAAAAAGTGACGCATCGGCGGCGCAAGTGCTTCATAAATAAGGCCCCTGGTTGGGACCCGTTTTGTTGATGATGCAAACCTTGGCGAACAGAATTGTATGCTTACCTTGCGATTGGAGGATCTTTTTTGAACAACCTCCAAACATACCTCGTGATTTGGTATAAAGCAATTGGAAGAAAATGCGTTATACCTATTTTTCTGTAAACCTGGTGCACAACAGCCTGAAATCTAGATTATAAAAAATAAATATTGCTTTTCCTTGTTCCTTAGCGTCTGTGGGAAGGAATCAGTATTTAAAGTAATGCCCTTTTCAAAAGTTCCAATTTTTACTCGCGTGTACAACGCTTTTTTAACCAAATGGCAATTATTATTTGCAAGGGAGATTTACTTGTATCGCTGTTGTTCCTCAATAAACTGGTTTAATGATGTTGAGTGGGATATATTATGCAAGATACTTTGTTTTAGTGCACGTTTTTTTAACAACTTTTGCAGTAACTTCAGTTTTAGGAATGCATAATATTGTTTTTTTATCTAGTGTTTTTAACGTGCACCTTACATGAGGAGCAGTCCACAAGTAGTTGTGAATGTACAGATTTGCAACAGGGTCCAACTGGGAGTTACACGCCGCTTTGAGAATGCTTAGTGTTGAATGTTAAAACTATGAAACCGGAGGGCATCGTTCTTGCCCTCAGTTCCACAGAGTCACTTCTGGAAATCACATACTTTCACCCACTGTCACCTACCACCAGTAAACACTGCACGCCCCACTCACAAAGCCATTGGTTGATTAAAAAGGGAAACATCTTTTTTACTATGGAGATGAAAAGTACAAAACATGCAACTGCTTTATGCAAAGGGATTTTCACGTGCACTGTTGCAGCTTATGTACCGTTATGCATGCTTAAAGTAAAGACAATTGGAATTTTGCGATTCTGCTGCATTTGTCGGATAATTGTAGATTTACCACATTTGCCACATACCCCATCATCTGCTGCAGAATGTCCAAATTTTTACCAAAAATTGTCTCCAGCTTAAAAGGATCAAAGGACACTAAAAATACAGCAACTTCATTGCCTCTATTTGGACTCTCCTTCACAAAGGTTGACTGATCGCTTTTTAGTTGCTTATTGAAGTGGTTGGGTGTAAAACTGATGCTAATGAGTTGAAACCTTTGCCCATACAGTGTCAACAAGGGTAAAAATAACAAAATATTTAAGTAATACTATCACAAAGTGTACCACATTATGCTGTATAATTTTCCTTTTCTTGCCGCATATTATATTCTGTACTTCAACATAATTGGGTCCTCCTCTGGCACATAATACCAGTGGCTGAAGAGGGGTGAAACCCCGAAACCGGTCCTAGGATGCTTGTTTCCAGTCCAGGGAGGCCTGGCCTGGCAGTTCGGACTGGACTGTTCCCATTGAGCACAGGGTCAAGACTGATTTGCATATGGCTGGGTTCAAACTGGAATAGCATGGTGAGCAAAAAAAGATGGATTTAGGCCCAAATCTCCAGTTTTGTGTATTCTTAAAAGTGTTAATCTGCACCAATACAAACTTGGAAAGCAGCCGTGCAGATTTCTCAATTATTGAGCACTTGCACTGTGGCACTGGACAGCAGTGGCACAGTGCCCAAAGCATCTAACACCAGCAAAAACACGAGGCAACAGAAAAAATGGAAGGGAGACCCACGCCAAGGTGCCAGGTCTAACAGTTTGCACCATGGAAAGCAGCCCATGTAGATTTCTCAATTATTTTGAAGAGGTGTGTCCATTCACCTCACTCAGATAGAGCAAGACAGTGAGTGGAAAATAGCGCGTGAAAGAAATACCCAGAAAGAGGAGTAGAGAGACAGAAAGAGGAAAAACAGAGAAAAGGAGAAAGAGTTTGAGCGAGAAAGAGGTAGGAAGGAGAAAGAGAAGGAAAAAAGGATGGGAAAAGAGAGCGAAAAGAAGGAAGATAAAGCGAAAGAGAGAGAGAGAGAGAGACAGGAAGAAATAGAGACAGATAGGAAGAGAGAGACGGAGATCACAATAGTCATGGAGCAATGCATACACATGTATCAATGTAGTGGTGAACCGAGTGAGACCGTGTACCCCAGATACTCATTTTTACAGATGTGAATAAATTGGTACCCATACAAAGACCAAAATAGATTGTTATGGCGGTTTGGAATTACAGAGACAAAACGTGTCAAATCTGCCTTAGATCAGCCATATTGCTAAAATAAGTGTTTGAACTTTATTGGCATCTACAGCAGTTGTTTGATACAGATTTCATGCGCTAATGTCATTAACTGTAGCTTTGACTATACGGAGTGCATTAAGGGGCATATTCACAAGGCGCTATCGCCAAATTAACAGCACTTTATCGCAGCCAAAGTCGTAATAAATGTATCCCACTATTCACAAGCAGATGCTGACAGACCACAGCACCAGTTTTCCAGCGATAGCAGCCGCAAAAAACACTGCCACAGAGGACTCCCGCAACTATCGCTAATGAGATGCAGAGTATGCATTCCCGTGCAAAAACACGCAACCACACCACACCTCAACATTCACAACAACCAGCCAGATCGGCGATAAGAACACAAAACACGCGATAAGGCGCTTTAGCAGCAGGAAATTCACACCTGATCTGAGCTGGTGTAAAGTCAGACGGCAGCCTGCACCACAATAGGGAGCCCAGCCCAGGGCATCATCGGAAGGGCAACAGATGCCATGGAGCAACTGATTATGCAGGCCTGACACCCAAGAGAGCCATAACACCCACCGCCACGAACCCCCAGGACCCCCCGGCCTCCCCAGGCAAAGACATGCCACATCAACTACACCTAAACATGTACCAAATAATCCGCCTGATGTCGCACAATCACAACTGGTGACATGCATGTGTCAGCACAGACATGACCTTCACACATTCACTATCAAAGCATACAATTAAACTTTATTGAAACAACACAGAAATCAAATGAAGACACATGGCGGCTCCCCTTGACACAATCCATAGGTCACAGCCTGCAAGACAAAAACAAGATGAGAAGGTGTGTCCTGCGCACATCAAAGGACAGAGAGAGAGAGTGAAGGAGAGAGAAAGAAGAAGAGACGGGGAGAGAGAGTAGAACAGAGGGGAGAGCGAGAGAGAGAAGAAGAGAGCGTAAGAAAGAGAGAGAAGAAGAGATGAGGAGAGAGAGAGAGAGGTAGAGGGGGGAGAGAGAGAGAAGAAGAAGAAGAGAGGGGAGAGAGAGAGAGAAGAAGAAGGAGAGAGGGGGAGAGAGAGAAGAGAGGGGAAGAGAGACAGAGAAGAAGTGTGGGGGAGAGAGAGAGAGAGAAGAAGAGAGGGGGAGAGAGAGAGAAAGAGAGAAGAAGAGTGGGGGAGAGAGAGAGATGACCCTGCGCACCTAGGCCACACAGCTCACCTGCTGCCACCGGTGTGTCTCCAACCACTTGTCGGTATGTATAGTAGCACACCAGGTCCCACATCTGAGACAGAGCTGTCATCTGAAACAGAGTCCAGAGACATGACTGGCACAGTACACACACATGCACAAGACAACATCGCCCAACCACCTGCCCGTGCACCCAGGCAGAGGCATCCCAGTCCCTCCCTCCACCCATCGGAGCATGCCCGCCGATTCACACCCAGGCAGAGGCATCCCAGCCCCTCCCGCCACGCCTGCCCGCTCATGCACACCCGGCCCAGGCTACACGCCGGTGGCGAAAGGTGAATAGTGTGGGCCGGGTGTGCATGAGCGGGCATGCTCCAATGGGTGGCGGGAGGGGCTGGGATGCCTCTGCCTGGGTGTGTATCGGCCTGGGTGTGTATCGCTCATGCACACCCGGCCCACACTACTCACCTTTCGCCACCGGCGTGTAGCCTGCAGGTAGGTCCCACCACATGCTGTTGCAACCCACAAGCCCGGGGCACGCAGACATGGCACCCTCCACACCATGCATCCATGCCGAGCTGGCTACCAGGTGACACGCCTGGTGCTGGGACTATATTACACCATGGTATGGTATGAACCAGGGCACCCTGCAACAGCGCAGCCTGCACAGCCATTCAGCCCAATGGGTGCCACTGATTCTGTGACTCCGGAAGCAGGAAGTCAACAAAAGGGGGGGGGGGGCACTGTTCCAAAGTGAGTGGTGCAAGAGGTCAAACACTCACTCCAAGGAAGAGAGAAGGCAGGGGGGAGAGGGAAAAGGAAGTACTAGGTCTCAGACTCAGTGAAACGAGTGAGGGGAATGTTGGTATATAGTGCTTCTACATCAAGTGTGAGGAGCAGGTTAATCTCTTCCATGTTGTCGTCATTGATTTCTTGTATCAAATTAAGGACATCCTGGGTATCCTTAAGGTAGGCTGGCGTAGTTTTGACCAGGGGGCATAGGAAGTAGTCACTGAATTGACTCAATGGTTCCAGAAGGGAGCCAATGCCCGACACTCTGGGGCGCCCCGGTGGAGGGGTGACCCCCTTATGAATCTTCGGGAGGAGATATGTCCTCGCCATGCAGTGCTAATTACATCACATATTAAATCAATATCATGACCTGTTCTATGACATCATTGATAACGTCACCGCAACATCTGAAATGGCATAATTCTTGGTAACACTGTGTATTTTTAGGATCCAAGATTGCCGACCGTAGAGGAGTGCTCCTCTGAGCGCCTGAGAGCTGGGATCACCATTGGTGCAAATCCCTGTATGCCCTTCATCATCCGACTTCTGAGGCACACTGGTCTCACAGAGGAGTTGTTTGCACCCTTGCCTTTCCTCCTTCCCCGAGGTTTGACCCATTGTTGGAGCTTAGACAGATAGCAGCCCTGTGTCTGCTCTGAGTGCTCAGGAGAGCTGCTGCCCTGGGAGCGAAGGCTGCTGGCTGCTGGCTCCTGTCACCACTGCCAGCTTTGAGGCTCTTATGGTGGCTGTATTCGCGCATGGACGAGTAGCAATCGCGCCACAACCAGTAGTTTTTGACCGTGCTGGCTGAACCTGGGCGGAGAAACAAGACGGCGGCACCTGCGGAGAGAGGAAGCCAAGAAGAAAAGTAACAGGCTGTCAGTGACACCGGAGCTGCGGTGCTCGTGTATGCGGAGACTCACCTCTCCTGCCTTCTAGCGAGTCTGGGCCAAAATACTTGAAGATGCTCCCCCGCAATGGTGCTGGCAGAAGGAAGGGGCCGAGCGCGGCCGCAGGGTGTCCTAAGATGGCGGCATCAGTGGGAAAGGGGCTGATGTGGTAAGGAGTAGCGGGCTGACAGATTTGCGCAAGCTGCGGAGCTCCTGCCTATGGGGGGGGGCCCTCTTTCGCCCGCTACTGCGACTTGACAAATACAGAAGAGAGCCCTCTGCGATGGCGCCAGTGAGGAGAAGGAACCGGGCGCAAACGTGGTTCACCAGTGCCCGGCCAGTCCCCGCCTGTGCTGCCTTGTGTTGGTACACAGCCCTTGTTGATGCAAGGAGGGGGTGCCTCACGAGCATGACAGTGTCTGCGCTGGTGTGCAGCTGCCAGGCAGGATTAACTACATGATGACAGAATGCCTAATTTATGCACTCAGGATTGCCCTGCTGCAATACCCACCTAATAAAGGTCCTGGTCATGAGGAAATGGGTTCATGCACCGGGACAGGGCCGAAATGAGGTGAGGGCAAGCTGGAGGGTGAGGCGGACAGCGCTTCCCAGTAACACCGGGACTGGTGCTGCCGACAGAACTATGATGATGCCCCCCAGGCTGAAACCATGAATGTTGTAATTACCGCGGAGCATGAGCAACATGGCCGATGCTCGGTGGAGCTGTTTAGGCAGCTATAGAGGAGTTGGGCTCTGGTTCACTCCCTCAGCCGTCACCTACCCAGCCGGACATTGGACATAATTTTTTCTCGTTCTCCCCATTATGTTTCCTGCCTTCCTCCACTGCCTCACTCTGTGATCCTGTGACTGCCACCCCTTTCCATCCCTTCGTCAAGATGTAGAGTCTGCTACCTTTATGGTTTTTGGATGGATTTTTTATATCCCGTCATTTTGTGGCACTGCTTTCGGCTCCCCTAGGTTCGCTATCTCGAGGGTTTGGTCTGTCCCATTTAAGTACTTCCCCCTTGCCGGTCTGCCTGACACTATTTATTTTCCTCACCCCCTTTTTACCTTTCCCCCTCTACCCTCCATTCCTCATTAGACTTGGATCTTTGCTATGCTATGCGCAAATAACTTTTGTTATTGTGTAATCATTGTTTGTCTCCTATGTTTATACTTGGTTCCTGTAACTGATGTCATTTTGTAACCTGTAACTCACTGATCCTCATGTAAAGCGCTCCGATACCTCAGAGTCTAGCCCGTACTATATAAAACTTTTAAATAAATAATAAAAAAATAATAAATAGAAGTAAGGCATCCTTTGGATTCCGTGCACTAGGAATGCTGCCACTATAGCTGTGATCCATCCCTCAGTGGATGCTTCGTTCACCATGATGCGGATCTGGCCTCAATGATGAAATCCCTTGGGCAGAGTTGCGAACCTCCCTTTCCTTCAGGAGGAACTTTTGGGCACAGTGGCAACAACAGTATTTCCACCCAGCATTCAACACACACATGTGATTTAAATTCGACAAGATGCTCCCACTGATGCTTAGATGGGTACTACTTTCTATGTCCACCCATGTCTTGTTGTGTTTGTGTGTCTTTCTCTCCCCCCCATTATTAAAGCACATAGACACAACATACTATATGGGGACTACTGTCCCTGTATTACGCACTGTTCATACTACGGAGTGGGGAGGAGCCACACTATGAGGTGCCCCCTTTTATTTATTTTTATTATTTATTTTATTTTTGTTTGCTGAGATGAACCATTAGCAGTTCCCATATACAATCCTGGCATATATTTTCTAGCAACCACTGAGTGCCTGTACTTGTAGTATGTCTACTGTCACTGTTTCCACACACGGCTACGAGTTTCCATCATCAATGACACCCCTCTCTCCGTCACGCACATGCGCAGCCCACTAGAGCACTATCACGTGCATGCGCGGGCTTCAGACAGCACACTTAGCCCTCATGCAGAAGCACTGGAACCCAGGATGAGATGGCATACCGGAAGGGGGAACCTCCCATACTCCGGATTGACCAAGGCTAGAAAACACAGTCCCTCGACTTCAATCTGGCATCAGGACGGGGCAGGTTTTTTGAGCCGACATCCAATTCTAAGTGTGAGCACATCAACGGAAAACTATGGAGAAACGACGTCTGACGTAAGTCGCTGTGTGATAAGTCAGTCCTCATGACACACAAGACTTACTTTTGTTGTTTTCTTCTTTATTTTCTATGCCTCCCCCTCTTCGTGTCTGCAGCCATACAAGGTGCGGGCACCCTACGCCTCTAGCTTATGGAGCACTGTTAGGGCTCCCTTAGGTAAGCATAGACGCGCGTTTAATGCTACGGCACACAAATAACGATTAGTTCACCAAAGGCGGTAACTAAGCTCAATTAGATGCGATGTTTAAACACGTTACACTGGCACCCAGAGGACAATGACCTAGGGTGATAACAAGGTACTGTGTGATGGCGAAGGCCTACATATGATTGGAACAGCCAGTGTGTATTAGTGCAAAGCCTCTCAAAGCCAGCAAACACCTGTGACCCAGATGGCGCAGTGGGTGTGGGTGGACGGGCGCCTACCCAGTTTGCGGTGTGCCTCATGCCGCATACCTGGGTTGCCGCTCTCTCCATGCTCCATGCGTGCTATCACACAGGAGTCACACAGCTGAGGGGCTGGCTCTATCATTTTTAACTTATTTAGTCGTGTCTCAATCTACTCTGTTGCTGCAAGGCATGTCTCATAGAGACTCTCCATGCCGAGACAGCACTGCAAACCTCTCAACATGAATTACTGAAACTTGTGTTTCCTTTTCTCCTGTGTTATTCGCTCCCTTTTATCATTCTTTCATCTAGGTCATGATCAAATGGGCTTTCGTGCACAACACCACCTCCACCTTGAATTCTGGTCCTGATGAAACACCAGGGATCCTTTGGACCAAAATAGGCGTGAAACATGTTGACCGTATAAGTTACCTGGGCACATTGCGCTTTGTTGGTAACTCTGAACCTACAGGTTTTTTTACTCTGCCAAGGGTACCTCCCCATTAACATTTCTTCAGGGAACCCTTAGGCAGTTTTAAGCTCACTGCACGCACAACATCACTCTATACCAGATGTCTTCAATCTGTGGGGCGTGACCCCCAGAGGGGGCCGTGGGGTACTGGGAAGGGGTCTCGCATTCCCCAACCTCACTTGTGCCTGGATTCAGAAACGCTTGCTTTCATCTTGGAAAAGGATGGCTAATTTTGATTGTTAAAATACGCCAACTGAATGTCTTGTTCTGTGAAAAGGTTTCATGCCAGGGTGCATTTGTCACCTGAAAGAAATGAAAATGCTCCCTGTTAGTTAATCTGCAAGCGTAAAGGGTGCGTGAATCGTTACAAGCTAATGTAACTTGGTCTATGTCTGCTAAGGGGAGGGGAGAAAAGCGAATACTGGAGCTGCCCAAGCAAATCTTGACGAGCACTGTTGTAAATGTTCCGAGACTTCATTTAATAATCAGTTAATCTTGCCTCTTGGACTGTCCTGCCACTTGATGATCAGTAGCATGTTATTTCTTATTTTACTACTTCCTGTGAGTAGTTCTTTGACGGTGCTTGTGAAGCTAGAAATGCATAGTTTTAACTTAGCCAGTCCAAAAGTTAAACCACCTGCTCTTCCTTCCCTGTTTGCACTCACACTCTGGATTTTACTCATTTTAGGGGATTGGCTGCCAGTTTAGAAGTTGTCTCAAGCTTTAAATTCTAGGCCATCTTTTGGCAGAAGCCAAATAAATGGCCTATTAACTGAATTATCAAGCCCATAGGACCCTACTTTTTTTTGTGGGGAAAAACAAGTGGCCGTCAGTACTTATGTGAAAAGTGAATGTGACAAGCTTCACGAAGGCCAACTAGGTCACCAGGCTGCAGGACGGGAGCCCATGTTGAAGGGATTGCATGTTGGGTAAGCATCTCGTTTAGGGGGGATGGATTGCTATATTAAAATGCAAGCGCTAACAGTACATTTTCATGACATGGTACCTGGCGTTTGAAATATAGGTAAATTAATGGCAGGGTTGCCTGATATTATTAAAGTAGGTGTGTTTGCTTACCCTGGGCCGAAGCATTAGATTTTTACCTGTGACTACTGATTTTCTTTGCCCCTGTAGCTAGTGTTCATCTTGTGCTTTTCCTTTCTCTCAGCTCCCAAATGTAGGGTTCACTATCAAAGTCGTAGTTTAAGTGCAAATATGACAAGGCAGAATGTTTTTGCCAGGGCCAAACCTTTCCTATACCAGTCACATGGCTGGTGCAGTGATATTTACTGCAGATTGATTCTCATAAAATAGCACTTGTTGGACTTGACCCTTTTGGCAGGTTCACCTCTAAATATTTTGCTTTCAGTTGTGACCTAATAATAGTTTTTTTTGGCTTATGCGCACTTTAACCCTGTGTCCCAGTGTAAAGTGCGTGCGCAATCTGAGTGCGTGTGGTGAGTTTGGCCTGCCCTCCCATAGGAACGCATGGGGAATGTGTGGACCTTTCTCTTGCTACTCCTGCAAATTCATCGGCACCGTCCTCAACTCCGCTACGATCACACCTCAGATTCCCGACCCCAACCACCTACAATGCATCCTCCTCAACACCCGATCGGTCCACAGGCACGCCATTGACCTATGGAACCTACTAGACACCACCTCTCCGGACGTCGCTTTCCTAACGGAAACATGGATGAACCCTTCCTCCGCCCCAGACATCACCATTGCAATCCCTGAAGACTATAAGATCATTCACAAGGACCGTACCGGCCACACAGGAGGAGGAATCGCCATCGTCCATAAAAAATCAATCCGCATCTCAACCAGCTCTGACGTCAATCTCGCCAACTCTGAACACCTTCACTTCCAGATCCACACCGACCCCAAGACCGCACTCAGAGGCACCCTCCTCTACAGACCACCAGGACCCGCGCAAAATTCAGTGAAGACATCACGGACTTCATCACTCCACACGCGCTCCCCTCCAAAGACTACATCCTTCTGGGAGACCTCAACTTTCACCTTGAAAAGAACAACAACCGCAACACCACCACTCTCTTGGACAACCTCGCCAACCTCGGACTTAAACAACTGGTCACTTACCCCACCCACATCGCAGGTCACACACTCGACCCCATCTTCACCTCCAGCAATCATGTCTCCTTCAGCCACACTACGGATCTCCTCTGGACTGACCACAGCTGCGTTTACTTCACCTGCAACAAGCCAAAACCCATCAACCACCTCCAACCAACTCTGCAAAGAAACTGGAACAAAATCACCATCGACCAAATCTCCTCATCGCTCCTTCTAAACACCCCAGCCCACTCTTCTAACCCAGACCAAGCCGCCGCCAACTTCACCCTATGGTTATCCAACACCGCCGACACCTTAGCACCACTGAAAAAACGCCAAAGCAAACCTGACAGCAAGAAGGCCTCATGGTTCAACGATGATCTTAAGAAGTCCAAGAAACTTTGCCGCTGCCTTGAAAAGACCTGGAAAAAAGACCCAACCACGAGCACCAAGGACGCCTTCAAAAACGCCACCCGCACACACCACCAACTAATCCGAAAGGCCAAGAAAACAGCATTCAAGGATCGACTTGACAACAACGCCCACAACAGCAAGGAACTTTTCAACATCGTCAAGGAATTTACCAATCCCTCGGCCAACTCCAACGACATCACCCCCTCTCAAGCCCTCTGCGACTCACTAGCCTCATTCTTCCACAACAAAATTGCAGACACCCACAACAGCTTCGGCAACCAACCCGGAGACCAACCCACCCAACCATATGCTGAACATTCTCCCCCCTTGAACACCCTTAACAACTGGAACCCAATCTCCACTGAGGACACCATCCGCCTGATGAACTCCATCCACTCAGGATCCCCCACAGACCCATGTCCTCACCACATCTTCAACAAAGCAGACTCCGTCATAGCACCGCACCTCCGAGATGTCATCAACTGCTCCTTCAACTCCGCCACCTTCCCGGAAAGCTGGAAACACGCTGAACTCACCGCCCTTCTGAAAAACCAACAGCGGACCCCACCGAACTCAAAAACTACCGTCCCATCTCGCTCCTTCCTTTCCCGGCCAAAGTCATCGAGAAAGCTGTCAACAACCAGCTCGCCGCCTTCCTCGAAACCAACAAATCCCTCGACTCCTCACAGTCCGGCTTCCAAGCAAAACACAGCACTGAGACCGCCCTCATCGCAGCAACAGACGACATTCGAACTCTACTGGACAATGGAGACACAGTCGCCCTCATCCTCCTCGACCTCTCTGCAGCCTTCGGCACAGTCTGCCACAGCACCCTTTTACAACGCCTCAAAAACATCGGAATACAAGGAAAAGCACTTGAATGGATCACCTCGTTCCTCGCCGGAAGAACCCAGAGAGTCCGCCTTCCACCATTCAAGTCCGAGGCCACTGAAGTCATCTGTGGCGTACCACAAGGATCCTCACTCAGCCCCACCCTCTTCAACGTATACATGAGCCCCCTCGCGGCCATCGCCCGCCAACACAACCTCAACATCATCTCTTACGCGGATGACACTCAACTGATCCTTTCTCTCACCAATGACCCCAGCACCGCCAAAACTAACCTACACGAAGGAATGAAAGAAGTCGCCGAATGGATGAAACACAGCCGTCTGAAACTGAACTCAGATAAAACAGAAGTCCTCATCTTAGGTTCATCCCCCTCTGCATGGGACGACTCTTGGTGGCCAGAGGCCCTTGGAAAAGCACCCATCCCGACAGACCACGCACGTAACCTAGGCGTTATCCTGGATTCTTCACTCTCAATGAACAGACAAGTCAACGCCGTATCCTCATCCTGCTTCAACATTCTCCGCATGCTCAAAAAAACATTTCGCTGGATCCCCACCGAAACCAGAAAAACAGTCACCCATGCTCTGGTCACGAGCCGACTGGACTACGGAAACACCCTCTACGCAGGCACCACCGCTAAACTCCAGAAGAAACTCCAACAAATCCAAAACGCCTCAGCCAGGATCATATTAGACATCCCGCGCAACGAACACATCTCTGGTCACCTGAAAGACCTCCACTGGCCACCCGTCAATAAGAGGATCACTTTCCGACTGCTAACCCACGCACACAAATCACTCTACGACATCGGACCAGAATGTCTCAACTCACGACTGTCCTTCTACACCCCCTCCCGCCAACTACGTTCTTCCAGCCAAGCCCTCGCCACTGTACCCCGCATCAACAAGACCACCATGGGAGGCAGATCCTTTTCATACCTGGCTGCTAAAACATGGAACTCACTCCCCACTTACCTTCGCCTTACCCAGAACCACCTAGCATTCAGAAAGCAACTTAAAACGTGGATATTTGACAAGTAATCCTCCTCCCCTCCCTAAGCGCCTTGAGACCCTCTGGGTATGTAGTGCGCTATATAAATTCTTTGACTTGACTTGACTTGACTTGTCCATGGTAGTACCTGATGTTTGGGGAGCGCAGGGGCGAGGTTGGTATGTGTGAACTCGTGAGATTAAATGCTGCGCTATAATGTGCGCGGAGTTA
Source organism: Lissotriton vulgaris (assembly GCF_964263255.1). Classification (NCBI taxonomy): domain Eukaryota; kingdom Metazoa; phylum Chordata; class Amphibia; order Caudata; family Salamandridae; genus Lissotriton; species Lissotriton vulgaris. Next base: position 1,375,090,673 of record NC_141685.1, on the reverse strand, counting down.
ATGTATCTAGTGTGAAAGTGCAACTTCTTAAAGTTGGCATGTCTGTGTAGTAAATGTGAATTGAATGTCTGCCTTGTGTTTGGCTGGAGCTGGCTGGTGTGCCTGGCTCCAGGAGTCAGGATGGGTCTGCACCGGTGGTGAATGGAGAGATCTGCATGTGATCGGAGGGAGGAGTGCACCTGGGACCTGAATAGGGCTGGGCTTTCCCTACACAATGCTGGCTCGGCCCCCTGTGGTGCGACTGATGGCCCTAGCCTGTCCTGTGAATGGGGAGAGGATCTGAGCACAATAAAGTGCTCTAGAACCAGTTGCGTCTGGTTCTCCCCCGGCCCTACAGCCATAGACAAAGGAGCTATGTGTATAAAAAGAGGCTGGGACCCCATGGAAAGGGTTCTCTGATCCTAAACTTGAGGGGGGCCTGTTGCTGCTGCTGGGCGCCAGGAGGAACCGCCACTGGGGACTGCCTCCCTGTTGGAGGGCCCTGTGAGCTGGCCCCTGGGCCCAGCCTTTGCCCCCCCTCCACCCTGCCAGACTTTTGCCTGGGCTTGTGACTATGTTTCCCCTGGGAGCGCTTTTCCTATATGGGGGAGATTGCTGGAGACTTTGCCTCAGCCCTTGAGTAGCGCCTGATTGTTTGCCTTGAAGGGCTCTCTATTTTCCTGCTCCCGGAGCGTGTGGGGGCTTTGCAGCACGGAGCTGCGCTTCATTGGGAGGGAATCCCCGGAGTAGGGATTCCCCTGTACTTCATGGGAAAGCAGGAGCCTTCCCCGCTTCTTTTTATACTTAAGAGCGGAGGTGCCCACCCTGCGTCTTCGTTATTTTTAACAATTGTGGATGCCTTTTGTTATTCCTTAGCGAGTGCCCACCCCGCTGTAGATGTTGCCACTTTACGTTGTTCCTTAGCGGGTGCCCACCCCGCTGTATTTGCTGCCAAAGAAGCGAGATCGCCACCACCATCCGCGGCCCGCATGGTTGTGGGCGGGGCCTGGTGGACAGAAGTGGAAGGGAAGATTGTGTAGTCACCCCCCGGGGCTCCCAAGAGCGAGGGAGAGCTCCGGACTGCCTGCTCACCCCCCGCCCTGAGGAGAGCCCGCAGCTGAAGCCGAGCACCAGGCGAGGAGTGCACCGGCCGACGCAGAGTGGAGACGGCCCAGAGGAGAGAGCAGCCCGGTGAGTGTAGATGGGCTGGGGGGAGCTCCGGGCATGTTCCTAGTGCCTGAGAGAGGCACCGGGCCTGCCGAGTGATGGGTAGCCCCATCCTTTCAGCAGGCCGCTCCAACAGGAGGCACCTTTCCTTTGCGAGCCCCGAGTGGCTCCACCCGTGGGCCGGTCTTGTTTTAGCAGCGCCAGTGCCATTTTCAGTAGAGGCCTTCTGATTTAAGATGCCCCAGTGAGGGGCCCTGAGATTGAGCGGCCCGGTTGCCAGTGGGCCCCTCCTACAACTTCATAAGTGTGAAGAGGGCCAGAGGGGCCCGTGATTTCGCCTGGTGTGTTGCCCCACAGTACTTGGGGGGCATAATTGTTTCAGAGACTGAGGGCTCCAACGAGGCCCCAGTTGTTTTCAGGAGCCAGAGTGCTCCTAGGGACATACTTCATTTTAAGAGCCTAGAGGGCTACAATGTTTGGAGCAATTTGTTTTAAGGGCCCTGAGAGCCCTTACAGTATTTTCTTCTACCTCACAGCTGCCCAGCAAGTAGTGGGCAGCTGCACCGTTTAGGCACATTGAGAGCCCGTGCCCCCCCTATTTGGATTCTACAGCTGCCCAGCAGTAGTGGTCAGCTGCCCCATTTATGCTGTTCTCTTGGCATTGTTGCTTTTGGCTGTGTGCGCGGCCAGCCCTGACTTTTGGGACAAAGGGCGTTTGAGCCCCACGGAAGGCCAGTTGGCCAGGGGTCAGTATCGAATGTGGTTTTGGCGCAAGGTGATTGCCTACTGTGTTGGTGATGATAATGGCCTAATCTGATTTCTGCGTAATGTGTAATGCCTTTATGCCTATACCTCTCAATGTGGTTTTATGGGTAGAAGGTGGTTTTGCCTAGTATAAATTATGCTAGTGAGTTTGTTTCCCTTCTTGATCTATACCTATGGTGATTAGTATTGCGTAGTGTGTACCTACCTTTTACCAGTGGTTACTGGTTGTGTTTTATAATTGTTATTTTGTGCTACAGTTGTTTGAAGTGCTGTTTCTACTAAGTGCTGATTCTGACAGTGGCCCACGTGGCCCTGTCCTGTGTAAATATGCCCCTGTAAATACTGCCCAGTGCCAGTTGGCACAGTGTATCAGTGTGATTATGATCTAATGTGTTTATGGTAATACAAAGGCTATTTTTTATATATAACTTTGTGTGGAGTTCCTTTTTGTGGTGTGCCTAGGGTGTTGCTGCTGTGTGTGTGTTGCGCAAATGCTTTACACATTGCCTCCGGGATAAGCCTGACTGCTCGTGCCAAGCTACCAAGGGGGTGAGCAGGGGTTATCTTGGTGAGTAACTCCCTTGCCTTGACTAGAGTGGTGGTTTCTGCCTGGCTTTGGCGCAAGCATTAGCCAACCAGAAATCCCATTTCTAACAGCACTGAAGTGTGTTATAGGCACTTTATAATGTATAACGTCAGTTTAGTAATATCAAAAAGCATGGTTCATGGACCCAATTAGTAATTTAAAATGTAAACCAACAAGAAACTGATTTTAAAGTACTCTTGTAGCATTTTCAGACAATGCTGGGACATGTAAATTGCTTTTGCAAAGGAACAAAGGACCCTGCCTGGGGGGATGGGGCTGTGCCCAAATGCCATAAACATCCCCTGTCAAGGCAGATGTAACTCTCACCATGTCATTTTTGAAGAAGCTAGAGCGGCAGCAAAGTCAGTTGGGAAGGAAACCCTGTCACAACTCTTTTTTTTTGGAAGTTAATGTTCGAGGCATATGGGCTGCAGATGGTACATTATGAATAGATCGCCATCTGGTGTTGGGCTCGGATGATTGCACTTTGTTTTTCTCTTGGAGAGTCTTTTGTATGTTGGTGACTCCTCCCTTAGTTGGTAGTGCGCATGGGCATCGGCTCCATCCTTAGATTGTTTTTTTCCGCCATCGGGTTCGGATGAAGATCGAGACGCTCCAGATCAACTTCAGAAGAAAGTGATTTTTCGGCGCGTATTCCCTTTCCAATTCGACGTTATTGTTAGCGAACGCGTTCTTTTCCATTCCGACGCGTTATAAATTCAAAATAGAAGAGAAAAACTTAGATCTACGTCGAAGAACAGGAGACCTTTCTCGACGCAGTCAAGCCCGGAGTCCATGGAAAGGACTCCATTCAAAAAATGTCCATCGTGTGGTGCTAAGTTCCCACACAAGGACCTACACGAGGTGTGCAACCTCTGTCTATCGCCTGAACACTAATCCAGGGACTGCGAAGCCTGCGCAGCATTCTCCTCTAAGCTAACGATTAGAAATCGTCGAGCTCGAAGACACGAGGCTTCCAGAATGCAGGCGGAGGCAATCCCGGAGCTGTTCGGAGACGAACAAATCGAGGAAGAAGAGGACCAGTCGGGGTCGGAAGGGGACCAGTCGGAGGTTGAAGAACTCTTCGAGCAACAAACCGTGAGTGACGACGTCCCCTTACCGAAAAACCGACCCCGTGCGGTAACGACCCCGCCCTCGGGCCCGGTCAAACCGCTGAAAAAAGTTTCCGACGCCCCGCCTTCGGGCCCGGCAACGAAACCGAAACTGAAACCGAAACACTCGGAATCCCACCACGTCGGATCCGAGAAAAGGGCGTCATCGACTTCGACACCGAGGCTGCATACAAAGGAGAGCTCGGTATCGAAACATTCCATGTCGAAAAAGAAATATGATGTATCGCCCAAAAGACACTCGATACCCAAAAAGTCGGAATCGAGCAGACATTCGGTGTCGAAAACAGAAAGATCTGAAGATCGAAAACAAAAACAGCTCTCGGAACCAGGACCCTCGGTACCGATTCAAGAGCAACAAACAGATCCCAAACAAAAGATCTTGTTTATTGACCCACAGACTGGGAAAGTGGTCACGAAGAAGAGAAAGAGTGAACAGTCAGAAGATAAACCTCTTCCTTCAAAAAAGAGAACAATGGGGACGAACATAACTCCTCCTGCTTCTCCTCGTCCTAGAGACACACCCTCTTCTCCTATTCCTCACAATAGGCCACATATTCCTACACCCTCTACACCAAGACCAGCTACACCTCAGTCAGATGTAGACAGTGATATAGGGGAGGGAGAACCTCAAGGGGATGACGAATCTATCCAAGATGAGGAAGATCCATGGGAAAATTACGATGTAGGGTCAGATGAGGACAACGACCCAGAGCTATACCCCTCAAAGCCTTCACCACCTGATGATAACACAGGTTTTGTGCAGCTCATTAATAGGGCAGCAAAATATCACAAACTAGATATGCACACAGAACCTCAGATAGAGGATTTCTTGTTAGAGACTCTACCTAGTGCACAGAGAACATCAGGTACTCTTCCTATGCTAAAGGGTCTTCTCACTCACACAGAAGAAATATTCGAAAACCCAGTGAGAGCCAGGGTGTTAAACCCAAGAATCGATAAGAAATACAAAGCGGCTCCAAAGGACCCAATATTTATTAGAGGGCATGTACCTCTAGACTCGCTGGTGGTCTCAAACGCTCGTAAAAGAGCAAACTCATTATCTACAGGAGAGGCTCCTCCACCAGATAAAGAGTCGAAGTTAATAGATGCATCAGGCAAAAGAGTAGCATCACAGGCAGCGAATAGCTGGCGTATAGCTAATACACAAGCACTACTCGCACGTTACGACAGGGCACATTATGATGAGTTAGAAAAACTTCTCACACATCTTCCAAAAGAATATCAGAAGAAGGCAGACCAATTAATACAGGAAGGTAAAATAATAACCAATACTTCCATTAAGTGTGCATTAGACGCAGCAGACACTGCAGCAAGGTCTATTAACACTAGTGTCATGCTAAGAAGGCACGCGTGGCTTAGAATCTCAGGATTCAAACAAGAAGTTCAAACAGCCCTACTGAACAGACCATTTGATCAGAAGACATTGTTTGGTTCAAGTACAGACGAGACATTAGAAAAGATGAAGAAAGATACGGAAACGGCTAAGTCAATGGGAGCATTGCAACAGCCAACGCACAGAGGTTCCTTTCGTAGATCCACCTATAGAGGGGGCTCAAAAAACACAGGAACAAATCAGCAATCCACATCTTTCACACCAACATCACCCAGAGGTAATTCAAGAGGTAATTACAGAGGTAACAACAATAAGGGTAGAGGCCGCGGAAATAATAACAACCGCAACGCCTCAACACCAAAACAGTGACTTCATAGATCTCCCCCCAGACCACATAACACCGGTCGGGGGACGTCTATCACAGTTCCTACCTGTCTGGGAAAACATCACGTCAGACAAGTGGGTGAGACAAATTATCCAACATGGTTATTGCCTAGAACTCACAGCTACCCCACCAAACATCCCCCCCAAACAGCGTCCAATGAGTCAGGATCATCTGACATTGTTAAGAGAAGAAGTGCTAGCACTTCTACAAAAGCATGCAATAGAGAAGGTCCCAAAGGATCAACAAGGAACAGGAGTATACTCTCTATACTTCCTGATCCCCAAAAAGGACGGGTCCCTACGACCAATATTAGACCTCAGACCTCTCAATGCTTACATAAATTCGGAACACTTCCACATGGTCACGCTCCAACAAGTACTCCCTTTACTGAAGAAAGGGGACTTTCTTTCTACACTGGATCTAAAAGACGCTTACTTTCATATCCCAATTCACAAAGCCCACAGAAAATACCTAAGGTTTGTGTTAGAAGGACAACACTACCAGTTCAAGGTCCTTCCGTTCGGTGTCACAACAGCACCGAGAGTTTTCACAAAATGCCTAGCTGTGGTGGCAGCACACCTAAGAAGACAACAAATACATGTCTTCCCATACTTGGACGATTGGCTAATAAAGGCCAAATCAAAGGAGGAATGTCTTCACAACACACAGAAGACAATTCAACTGCTGCACCACCTAGGGTTTACGGTGAACTACAAAAAATCACACCTGCAACCAAACCAGATCCAGCAATACCTGGGGGCTACAGTAGACACAGAAAAGGCAATAGCATACCCCAACCCAATAAGAGTACAGACAATGGTCGGGTTAATACAAAGATTTCAACCACAACACTCACTACCAGCACGAGTGTTTATGCAACTATTAGGCATGATGTCCTCTTGCATACTGCTAATACCACATGCCAGACTACAAATGCGCCCACTACAAGAGTGTCTAGCGACACAGTGGAATCAGGCTCAAGGTCAGATTACAGATCTGGTGTTGGTAAACGACCGGACGTATCGCTCTCTGAAGTGGTGGAACACAGAAAACATTTCCAAGGGACGGTCGTTCCTAGAGCCAATTCCACAAGTAATAATAACAGCGGACGCATCGCTCTCCGGATGGGGAGCGCATATGGACAAATACACAGTACAGGGGAAGTGGAGTGCGCAGCAAAAGAAACTGCACATCAACTACCTGGAACTATTAGCAATATTTCTAGCACTAAAAGCTTTCCAAATGCAAATAACAAACAAGGCAGTCCTGATCAGAACAGACAACATGACTGCAATGTATTATATTCAAAAACAGGGGGGGGACACACTCTCTCCAACTGTCCAAACTAGCACAGGACATATGGAGATGGGCCATTCCGCAAAAAATCTACCTGTTAGCGGAACACCTACCAGGAATTCAAAATCAAATAGCAGACATCCTAAGCAGACAGTCAGAACAAGTTCACGAATGGGAACTGCACGACCAAATACTACAGCCATTCTTCCAAAAATGGGGGCAACCAGAGATAGATCTGTTTGCAAATCATCAGAACGCAAAATGCAAACAATTCGCATCCAGGTACCCACACCAAAGGTCCCAGGGCAATGCACTGTGGATAAATTGGTCCAACAAATTTGCTTACGCGTTCCCTCCTCTACCACTAATTCCATTACTGGTGAGGAAACTGCAGCAACACTCAATGACAATGATACTAGTGGCACCCACGTGGGCAAGACAGCCGTGGTTCACCACGCTGCTACAACTCTCACAAGTACCACATCAAAAGCTAAGGTTATTACCCATGCATCTTACACAGAACCATGGAGAAATAATGCACCCAGATCCCAAACAACTGAACCTAGCGATCTGGCTCCTGAGGTCATAGAGTTTGGGTATTTAGATTTACCACCAGAATGCATGGAAATCATTAAACAGGCAAGACGTCCTACCACCAGAGCATGCTATGCAGCAAAATGGAAGAGGTTTGCTATACACTGTAACAGTAAGCACATCAACCCTCTGGATGCATCCACTAAACAAATCATTTGCTATTTATTACACTTACAGCAATGTAATCTAGCATATACCTCTATTAGGGTTCATCTAGCAGCCATAGCGGCGTACCTACAAAACAGGCAACACCTGTCACTGTTTAAAGTACCAGCAATTAAAGCTTTCATGGAAGGACTCAAAAGAGTCATTCCACCAAGAAGACCACCTTCCCCAGTCTGGAATCTCAACATAGTGCTTACCAGACTAATGGGGCCACCCTTTGAACCTATGCATAGGTGTGAAATACAATTCCTCACATGGAAGGTGGCCTTCCTCATAGCTATCACGTCACTTAGAAGAGTAAGTGAATTGCAGGCTTTTACGATTCAAGAACCATTTATGCAGCTACACCAAAATAAAGTGGTTCTTAGAACAAACCCAAAATTCTTACCAAAGGTTATCTCAGCATTCCACATCAATCAGTCAGTGGAATTACCGGTTTTCTTTCCAAAACCACAAACAGTAGCGGAAAGAGCCCTACATACACTGGATGTTAGGAGGGCCATATTGTACTATATAGAGAGAACACAAACTTTCAGAAAGACAAAACAGCTATTTGTTGCGTTTTCTCCCACACATAAAGGCAATCCCATCTCCAAAGCGGGCATTGCCAGATGGATTGTAAAATGCATTCAAATATGCTACTTAAAGGCAAAGAGAACATTAACTGTTCCTCCTAGAGCTCACTCTACACGTAAACTAGGAGCATCTATGGCATTTCTGGGAAACATTCCACTAGATGACATATGCAAAGCGGCTACCTGGGTTACACCGCACACTTTCACAAAACACTATTGTGTTGATGTGCACGCAACACAACAAGCTATAGTGGGACAAGCAGTATTAAAAACATTGTTTCAGACAGTTGCAACAGACACGGGCGACCACCGCTAGGGAGAGAACTGCTGTATAGTCTATTCATAATGTACCATCTGCAGCCCATATGCCTCGAACGGAATATGCTACTTACCAGTATGCATCTGTTCTTGGCATAGAGGGCTGCAGAGTGGTACATGCCCTCCCAGCCTCCCCGGAAACCTGTGTCTGTTCCAACATTATCTTATTTAGATACACTTACATGGGCATTCTTATCTGTATTCTACTATACTACTCCATCTAACCCTACTATGGCAAAACAATCTAAGGATGGAGCCGATGCCCATGCGCACTACCAACTAAGGGAGGAGTCACCAACATACAAAAGACTCTCCAAGAGAAAAACAAAGTGCAATCATCCGAGCCCAACACCAGATGGCGATCTATTCATAATGTACCACTCTGCAGCCCTCTATGCCAAGAACAGATGCATACTGGTAAGTAGCATATTCCTTCTGCAGACACCTTGGGAGGAAGATTCTGACATCTTAACTTTGGACAGATGCACATTAGTATTTAGTGTTAATCCCCCGGGGAGTGATGCATAGCTGGGTAGGGTTGCCTGTCGAAAGATTCTTAATTGTTTAGAGGTCCTCTCCACCCATAAACTCTAAATTGGCATGGTGGCTGCCAGCCTGAGTTTTACTGCCACCTGAGGAAGTTGAGCGCACACCTGCTGAACCAAAGGACTACAACTCTGCACTGAGGCTACTGGTTTGCCTGAGGAGAGAAACCCCAAGGGCTGGACCTGCTCCCACTTAATCCCAGGATAGAACAGTAGACTCCCAGGGCTAGTTGGCTTGCACAGTGTTAATGCCCTAGGACAGAGGTCTTTTTTCTGTTGGGGCTCGACCCCCAGGGGGACAGTGGAGTCCTGGGGAGTCCTGGGAAGGGGGTCACACATTCCCGAACCTCACTTGTGCATGGAATCCAAAATGTTTGCTTTCGTCATGGAAAAGGATTTCTAATTTCGATTGTTAAAATAATCCAGATGAGTCTCCTGTGCTGTGAAAAGTTTTCGTGCCAGGGCACCTGTTTGCCTGAAAGAAATGCAAATGTGCCCTGTTAGTTAATCTGCCAGTGTAAAGGGTGCTTGGGACCCGTGAATGGTTACAAGCTTTGCGATGACAAAGATTTGCTTTTTATTAGTGGTAGCGGAAAGCGTTAACAACTGGAGTGTGAAGTGCTTGCTTTTAATCATAACTGTATTTACACAGCCCTTAGTACCCCTAAGGAGGTGTTGAAGGAACAGATATGTAAAAAAAATAGCATGACATACGCCCTGGTATTACTAAAATCTACATTTTGGGAGCACCATTTTATCATAAAACTATTTATACATTTTGTATCAGTCTATCTTCAACTGTGGGTAATGCAATGCAAGTATAAAATAATGACTTACATATTCATAGTGATTTTTGTAACTGTTAGAACTGGGAGTCTCTAGTTGGCAGAGGTAGGTACCACTGTCCAAATAGGGACCCTTGATTCTAGTCAGGGTAAGGAGGAACCCCTCTGAGATAACCCCTGCTCACCCTCTAGGTAGTTTGGCATGAGCAGTCAAGGCTAATCAGAAGGCAATGTGTAAAGTATTTGTACCAACACTCACAGTAACACAGTGAAAACACCACAAACTGATTCCACAACAGTTTAAAAAAATAAAGGCATTTCATCTAAACTACACAAGACCAAAACGACAAAAATCCAAAATACACAGTTCAAGAATATGGTTTTAAAAGAGTTCTTAAGGTTGTAATAAAAGTTCTTTAGGTTGCGATAAAATAATCCACAGTTGCGTGAAAAGTTCACAGTTGCGTCACCTTTCAGGCACAGTACCTTTAGTTGTGACAAAGTTCCAAAAGCAGAAGCTGGTGCGGTGGAAAACAAGCGATGCGTTGCTCCTGAGACCCTGGGGAGGCAATGCGACAGCCCCGCTGCAGCAGAGGGCGTGTTGCAACGAATCCGGTCTGTATGGGGAGGAAGGCCACTTGTATGGATTCCGGTGCGTAGGTTCCGTAGGAAGTTTGTTCTCGCAAAGGCACGATGCGGTGATCTCTGGAGTTGCGACAATCTCCGGGGCAACGATGCGCGAACTAGTGGTGATCTTCTCTCTCGCAGCTCCTCGATGCGATGGCTTCTGCGGCCACACTTGCAGCGACGTGATGCGGTCCGTAAGCAAGCAGTGCAGCGATCTCACCCAGCGACGACAGGCTCTGCCACGACACTCACAGTGATGTTAGGCTTCCCGCACAGATCGGGTGCATCCCGCAAACAAAGGATGCGACGGCTCTGACAGCGGCAACAGGCGCTGCGACGATCTCGACCTTCGTAGCGGCGGGAAACTTCTCGCACTGTCGGGGATGCGCTACGCAGCGAGCGATGCGATAACTTTTCAATTGCAAAACGTCTCTCAAGCTTAGTTTCAAGCTTCCCATCACAGGTACAACTTCCAGAGGCCCCACAACTGGATCAAGCACTCTAGGAAGGACAGAACTCTCTCAGCAGAGTTCAGGGAATTTGGGGGTGAAGTCCTTTTGTTCCTGGGACTTCAGAACAGGGAGCTAGCTCTTCTCGGGCCCTTGGAGATTCCTTCAAGACAGGGGACACAGCACAACAGCAAAGTCCTTGCCCTCTCCTTGGCAGCAAAGCAACAGGTCAGTCCAGCAGAGCAACAGCAGGACAGTCTTCCTTCTTCAGATTCAGCTTTCTCCTTGGCAGAGGTTCCTTCTTGATTCCAGGATGATCTAATTGTCTGTTGCCAGGGGTCCTGTACTTATACCCCTTAAAGTCTTTGTTCTCTTTGTGCATGTAGGCCCTGAGCCCGGTCTGAACCAGTTCTGGGTGTTTCTTGAGTACTTTGTTTTCCTGGCTTCTCCTTTCCTTTCAGAGTGAGGGGCAGGGTCGTCAGATGCCCAGCAGGAGGTGGAGCCAGCATTGTGGCAGGCAGGCACAGCCCTATTCAGGCCCAGGTGCTAACTCCTCCCACCACTCAGGTTGCAAATGCAGTCATTCAGCCTAGGGCTGACTCAGCCAGCCTCCCGGGGAATCCCCAGCCCCTGTCACTCTCAAACCAGTCAGTCAATACACAAACAGGCCAAGGCACACAGAAGGGTCAGACAAGAGAACAGCAACTTTCTAAAAGTGCTGTTCTCAAACACAGGATTTAAAAACAACCTTTCCTAAAAGATGTGTTATAAAATACTGAGTTCCAGGATACTAGACTCTTATGTCCTATCTTGTTCCTATGGGAAGAAATGCTGGTAGCCACTGTAGCCAGCATCCCCCATGTTAACCTATGGAGCAAGATAGCCTTACAATAGTGAAAAACGAAAATGGCTGCCTTTCACTACCAGAGCATGTCACCTGCACCAGTACATGCTCTACCTTTCACATACACTGCACCCTGCCCAGGGGGGTACCTTGGGCCTTCCATAGTGGTGACTAATGTGCACAAAAAGGGAAGGGTTAAGCCTGATCAGTGGGGACACTGACCAGGAGGACACAGCAGTTCCTAGACTGCACACAGGCACCGCAGTGGCAGGCCCAAGACACCATTTTAGAGCTACTCATGTGGGTGGCACAATCAGTGCTGCAGGCCCACTAATAGCATTTGTCATCACCAGCTCTGGCACACCCAGTGCACTTTACTAGGGACTTCGTGGTGATACAAATAGGCCAATCATGATAACAATTTACATAGGGAGCACTTACTCTATGGCACTGATCAGCAGTGGCAGAGTGTCCAAAGCATCTAAATCAGCAAAACGAAATCCAGCACAGCATCAAAAATACATGAGGTAGAGGTAAAAAGATAGGGGGAAACCACGCCAAAGATTCCAGGTCTAACAGTCATCAGCTGTGACCTTGTAGCACCAAAAATACACAAGTCACTATTCTCCACTGAACCAACCAAGATTTAAATTTGTGGCTCTCTGGTTCCACACAGACCTCTGCAGTGCATTAACTAAAAGAGGTTTCATAATGTACTACAGTGCATTTCCCACAGAGTAACAACTTTTTTAAATGTATTTTTCATTTACGCCGCCCATTATTTTATATGTAGGTGCCTGAAAGTGAAAGATCTACAACATTTTTTGACTCTCCAGCGGTCCAAGTGCCTCAACCATACCTATGAGGCAGCACAAAGTGTCCCTACATGGCTGTGCATGGCCTCATAGATATGGAGTATGGCAAAGCATCGCAAGTAACTATGTTGTCTTACTCTGTTTCAAGGAGGTGTTCCATAGGCGTTGCTTGGGGGTTTCCATAGATTTTGACGCAGCCCCATATTTACAGAATCATGCAAAGCTGGGGCAGCACCAAAAATATACACCTCGCCAGGGGAGGTGTAACAATAAGAAATGTTTTTATTTTTCCATGTTTTTTTCTCTTTTCATGTGTGCTGCTTTCTGAAGCTCCCATAGGATGAAAATGCCTCTCTGTATGGTGCCCCTTTCTGCTTAAAAGCAAACCTGCCCATGTCGTGCCAGGCAGCAATTTGTGCGCCAACGCAAGGGGAAAGGACAGGAATGCACCATACTTTATAAATGTGGTGCATTCCTGCCTGTTGACATTGGCATAGGGCAACCCAGCAAGAAGACATTGTGGCGCTGCCCTATGCCAATTCCTCATCAATTACATCCTTTGTTTTTAGCTACAACTTAGACCATGCCCTCATTCTCACTGATCTTTGGTTTGCTAAACACTTTTTAATATGATTTCCCCAGCATAAAAATGATTTGCTGTGGGAATTGGGGGCGCCTATGATTGTCGTTGATAAGAGTACCAGGTTCTAGAAATTTCTGTCCGAGGGGGTACTTATGCCTAAAAAAGTTTGACAAAGTGGTCTCGGCATCAAAAAGTTTGAAGACCTCTGCTCTGTACCCAGAACTCTATCCACACACCCACATGCACCCAATGGCAGTTCACTAAAGTGTTTGACCTCTTGCATCACTCACTTTGGAACAGAGCCGCCCCTTTTGCTGACTTCATGGTTAGTTTGGAGCACAGGTACTGGACCATTAACTAGCTCCTGGTACCCCCTTCCTTTTTGACCCCAGAAGCAGGGCCACATGGCGGTAGGCCCGCGCAGGACGCTTGTGCGGCCTACACTGCGGTCCAGCAAGGAACACAAATCCTGAGCAGTTCAGACCACCAGGATGGGCCATCATCGCAGGCTGCACACCCGCTCACAAGCTCAAGGTACCAAGGACTCAGTGCACCCTAAGTCACCATCTGGTGACGGGGTGCCTGTGCTGGCAGCAATGCAGCGTCTGCCCCAAACCCTTTTCAACCCCAGTCAGTGTCCCATGTCTGGGTGCTTGTGCAGGCCGCAACGCAGCGACTGCCACAACCCTGTCCAACCCCAGTTTGCGCCACGTGGTGCTAGGCCCATGCAGGCTGGAATGCAGTGTCTGCCACAAAACCTGTTCAAACCCAGTCAGCGCCACGTGGTGGTAGGCCCGTGCCGGCCTCAAGGCCTCGGGCCCGTCATCCACTCACCACCGGCAGAGGGGTATGTGACGTTGTATGCCCCTTATATTTGCAGGGTCACATGGCCTGTATCGCCTGTGCTGGGTGGGTGTGGTGTGTGTGCAAACCTGCCCTCAGGGAGTTGCTATGACATGCTGACAACTAGACCAGTGACCTGAACACCACCAGCGAGTACACCTGGGTAGCAATGAGCTCCCCCCCCCAAGTAGTGTGAGCAGAGTGGTCTGGCCATCCGTACACCAAAACAGGGCAGAGCTTGCAAAAATAACTTGTGGGCACTGGGCTTGGTTCAGTCCATGGCGGGACAAGAAAGTGGCTGCTGCGTGTGTCCCTGTTGTGGTGTCCACAGGACCCGTGACACAAATTGCTACGTTGCACCCTCTGACTGCCATCCCACAGGATGTGCATTATTGACGCAAGGAAAATCACTGTCCCTACATTCATCCACACATACATACATGAATGAGGAGAGACATGACACATCAATGCGTCACTGGATGTTTATTGCACATCCAGTGCTTTTCCGCAGCTGGAGTGGTACAGGGTACTGCCAACCACACCACAATATATGGGCCCCTGGAGGGCCAACCAGAGTCCATCTGTGGAAGACAAGTACTGCCGAATAGGAGGGGTGAAATCTGAAGTCTGGGCGCCGTGTCAGTGATCATTAAACAGGATGTGGCGGTCTATGTCGCTGTCCAAGGTGAGTGCATCTGAGTGAATTGGGGTCAGTGGAAGGTAATGAGGCCATGTGCGGGACCAACCAGGAATAGGCCAGGTGGCGGAAATGAATGCTACTGAGCCCTTCTGATCCCAAGCTCATCCACATCCTTATCCCCAGATTTGTGCCCTGCCCGACCTAGAGGTGTTGCTGTACGGACTGCCGCACTGTGTAGCACTGAAACCTCAAGTGCCAGAGGTGGTCTGTCTGCTGCACAGGGAGGCACTGACACCTCAGGTGCCGGAGTGGTTAGGCCAGCTGCACAGGGAGGCACTGATACATCGGGAGCCGGAGTGGTTAGGCCTGCGCACAGGGAGGCATGGCCACCAGGGTGCAGATATGTGTATGGTGTTGGGGCAAAGCATTCAACATCTCCATGCCTTGTGGCAGCAATGCCATGATGAAGATCTGCAGGGCATGGTAGATCCCGGATATATTCCGCTGATGTTCAGCGGTGGCTGCCATCCTTTCTGCCTCCATCCACACCATGCCCTCCATGAGCCACCGCATCTGCGGCAGCTCACGGCTGGTATTGCTGGAGCCACTATGAGTAGACAGGTGTTCTCTACGCGTCATGACTCCAGCGATGTCAGTCAGGGCTCATTGGAGACCATGTAGCGGGGATACACACCCAAGGATGGTGTCAAGTTTGGTTGCCATGTTGCCGAAGCCCAACCACACCTGCTCAGCAGTCTCCCTCTGGCACTGCAGCACACAGAGTTGTAAGGCCATGTGTTGTTCCTGGGGGCTCTGGTGGGGTCCCTGGGCTGTGGGTGCCTCCAGCTGGGTGCTTTGGGTAGTGGGTGGGGTCTCCTCGATGCAGCTGGCCTGCCCTGATCCTGGAGGTGAGTTGCGGATGAGGTCTATGACGTCTTGGAGGGCTTGGGTGTCGATGCTGGTGTTGTCCTCTTCATCAGTGAAGAGTGTCTGGGACTGCTCTGCAGGAGGTGTTGACGGGGCCCCTGCGATGTGAAGGGAGATGGTGTATTACAATGTGTCCACATGTATGTAGCCGCATGGTACTTGTTGACATTCAGATAGCATGGCAATGTGACAGTCTGTAGATCTGGGCGAGGACCCAGAGCCATTGTGGGTGTGCACTGTGCTCTGCTTGATTGTTAATGTGTGCCATTGTGCCCATCTCAACCCGTCCCCCCAGTACCTGGTGGTCACTCACCCTGTTGTGGTTGTGTTGTGTCCTGTCGAGCAGTGTCCGATCCCCAGACTCTGGTCAAAGTCTCCTCACTGATGACTGTCGACACCAGCTCCTCCATGTCATTCAGCTCAAGCTGTGGCTCTGGGACCCCACCTCCAGTCTGCGTTGTTGCCTTCCGGTTGGCGGAGAGTTTCTCCTTGTTCCGTCGCTTGATGTCTTTCCATCACCTCTTGGCCTCATCCATTGTCCTCTTGTGTTCCCTGACAGCATTCACCTTGTCCACGATGTCCCGCCATATTCAATTTTTGATACACAAGGACACGTTAGAGGTGACGAACAGTTGTTGATGGTGTTCCATCACCTCCATGACTATGATCCTGTTCGCATGTGGACTGAACTTTGTCTTCCTCTTCTTCTTGTCCTTGCCCTTCCCTGTCCCAGAGGTCCCGGGCTGGTCGTCCGGGGTGCTTGTGGGGTTGCACTAGTCCTCTGCGCCTGCTCTGGCTGCCTCCATGGTGCTTGGGTGCTGGTCAGTTTGTGTTTGGGTGTTTTTTCTACTTTTACAGTGATTTTTCCCACCTGCCAGGTGTGTGTTGCAGGCCTGGCGCTGCGTATCGCTGGTTTCCTCATTGCGCTTGGGCCCATCGCATGTTTTTTGGTGTTGTGGTTTGCGTTTTTGTCTCCATCGGGGTGGTTGTATTGCGGACATTGTCCATGGTTTTGTCACACAATTGCATGCTACCACCGGATTGTGAATTCCACTTTGACATGGGGTTATTTTCCGGCGACGGGCTGCGATGTTGAAAGTTGAGTTACACTACTCTTGGAATCCTGAGGCCATGGACAGTAGCACGGATCCCGCCCTGTCATAGCAAACTCTGCTATGGTTTTTGGAAGCGAGAGCAGGAAACCTGTTCTCGCTTCCAAAAACCGAAGCAGAATTGCTTTTGCCAGCAGCTCCCTTTGTGCAAAAGCAATGCCAGCTCCTGCAGGAAGCGAGGAGCCGGCAGGACTGTGGGGGCATGGGGTTCCCCCCATGGTCCCCAACGGTGAAGGCCGGCCCTGGGGGATGGGGTCCCCAGGACCTGAAGTGGCCCAGAAGGTAGCCCACATGGTCCCCCTCCCCGCAATATAAAACATTTAAAAAACGGAAAGGCCGGCCCCGGGGTATGGGATCCCTGGGGCCAAATTGGATTCGGGAGAAGGGCCACACAGCACCCTTCCTGGGTTTTTGCTTCTTTTTTTATAAAAAGGGGTTAGGCCCTGGGGGATGGGGTCCCCAGCGCCCTACAAATCGTAAAAGAAGGGGGCCACAATGCCCTCCTTCTAAAAAATAACATTATTTTAAAAGCCAGCAACTCGCTGGAGACCTGCCCCCTCCCAGCACCATTCTGCAAATGTGCCCCCTGGCACGTTGTAAGCTGGGGAATTAATTCCCCTTGAATACTGAGGGTCATTGGGGGCTAACTAGCCCAACAGGTACTTCCAGTATGCGCCACAGAGCTACATTGCAGAGATGTGGTCCGAGCCCATTCCCATTTTTTTACACCACTCTGCATACGCACATCTTGATGCACTGCTGGTGGGGTGATGAGGTCCTCTTGGGTCCTCAGGACCTCAGGACACAAGTGGACTTCCTCCCCTGAGCAACAGTGTGCCAAGAGCCGCGTTTGCAGAGTGATGTAAAAAGAGGTGTGGCCTCTGACCACCTCTCTGCAGTGCAGCTCTGTGGCACATACTGGAGAACCAAGTGGGCTAGTTGGCCCCCAGGGACCCTCAGGATTCAAGGGGAGTTAATCTCCCAAACCAGAACACACCAGGAGGTGTGTCTGTATAGTGGTGAAGAAAGGGGGGGTGGCTTGTGTCCACCTCTCTGTAATACCACTGTATGGGGCTTTCTGGAGGTAGGAGGTAGGCTAGTTGGCCCCTAAAGGAGCTCCAGCAGTGAAGGGAACTTCAATCCCCATCCAAGAGCGCGCCAGGGAGCGTGTTTGCATCGTTTGCATAGTGGCGGGCAAAGGGGTGCATGGCCTGCTATAAGAACTTAGCAATCCTGCTTTGTAGGACTTACTGGAGGTAATTGAAGGGGGTCGTTGATGCCCAGGGATATCCTTGGGGGCCAACTACCCCTCTTGTTACCTCCAGTAAGTCTCACACAGTGGGATTGCTAAGATGTCTTAGGATGCCATGCCACTTTTTTCCATCACTCTGCAAACACACCTCCTGGCAGACTACAGGATGGGGGGTGAAGTCCAATTTTCTCCTGAGGGACTTTGGGGGCCAAGAAGCCCTCCTGGTACAATCCTGTAAGTCCTACGCAGCAGAATTCATGAGCGCTGGTCGGAGGCCCAGCACCCTTTTTTTACCACTCTGTAAACATGACTACTACTTAAAGAAGCATCTTTATGCACCTCTGACTTAGAGGTCGTTTTAATCCCACTGCCCTAATATATACTAGGGCCTTACATGGGAGGTCATACCAATTACAGGGGTACCCCAACCCATAGTGTACCCTAGTGTATGTAGGTGTTTTCACTGTATTTGAAGTGACTTTTAGCATAGCACTGGCTCCGGGCCTGGTTAGTCACAGTCAGTTACCACCAGTACTAGTCAGCAAAACGTTGGGGGCACAGGATGACATTGCAACAAGACTTCTTTCTGCACCTCTGTTGGTTCTTTCTGCATATCTCTGCTTATTTCTGTACCTTTCTTAGTTTTTCTGGACTTCTGTGGCATCTTTCTACATTTCTGTTGCTTCTTTCTGCACAATTCTTCCTCTATCAGCACATGTCCTACCTCTGTAGGCATAGTTTGAAATTAGCATTTAGACAGCCTTTGCAATTCACGAAAAAAGCACAGGTTTCAAGGATGTTATAGTTAGAAATTACCATTTAAAAAAAACATTAAAATTCACTGAAATATCCATAGGATTCAGGGACGTCATAGTTAGAAATTAGCATTTTTAAAACCACAGAAATTCACTGACATTATAGTTTGTTTGACATTTCACTCGTACAAAACCTAAGAATTTTGGCTGTTATAGTTAGTTGAGCGTACTATAATTCGCGCCCCGCAATGCACTGCTGATGAGGTCACATATTACATCATTCATGAAATGGTCAGTGATATCACTGATGACATCACTGATGACATCATCCATGTGATAATCTGATGCACCTCCTCACACTGTAATATAACCTTTGATACACCTACAGTAAAATAGAGACTACCATTTTCGAAACCATAGACACACTAATACCAGTTACTACATACCCAGTCACTGATTCTTACGTCTACACACATCCACCTATTCACCCATACAGTCATTCACACATGCAGTCACTCATCAATAAAGCACTATGGGGGCGTGGCTTGGACGCCGATGGCGATGGTCGCCTGAGAGCTCGGCTCCGGGACTGAGCCCACTTTGATCCTGCAGATCGGAGTCCGCGGGGCACCCCGGCCCCCGCAAACCAACGATCGGACCAGTGGGGACCTGCTGGGACGCCCGGTGATACTCGAAAACCGGTTGTTCCGACAAAAAACCGAAGTTCAGGGGTCCGCGGAGTGAGACCCAAGATGGCGCTCGGACCTTCTCGATTGCTTGGCCGGGACCCTTGACCCGTGGGAGCATAGCAGGACACAGCGCATCCTCTCTACATCCTACTTCCCCGAGACACTTTAGTCTGGACGACGATTTGAAGGGATCCGAGCATGGTGGCCATCCCCAGGCAGACTGTTAGCCGCATTTTCGTCGAAATCAGAACACGGTCGTCCGGAGGCCCTGTGTGTGAAGACGGTCCCACGAGCCGCACCCGACTGCCCCCCACCGAGTGGCTGAACTTCATGGGCAGCACAGCGCCCTGGCGCCACAGAGTCTCCAGCGGCACTGGTGACTCTCATTCCAGATCCTCATCGGCCAGGCGGGCCTACCCAACCTGGCGCCGATCGTCCCCGCCTCCCCCTTATTGGCCTCCGACGACACGGCCGTGGCACGGCCCGAGGTTTCGGAGGAGCAGCGGGCCCTGGCGACGGCGATCGGCGACCCTCGGCACAACGACTGCGTGCCAGGAGCGACATAGTCGACGCCCGCACTCGGTGGCGCCTCTGACGAACTTTCCTCCGCGGGACTCAACCGCCATGGGAAAACCGAGAGGGCCCAAAGGGACCACCCCAGCCGCCTCGGATACGGAGGGGCCGGATAAGGATGAACGAGGAGACCCGGAGAGCTCTGGTGGTCCCCACTTGCAACAACAATTTGACCGGGTCCTGGAGGCGATCGCAACCACGCGCTCGGCCCTACAACAAGACATCGCCCAGGTTGCGACGAGCTTGGGCCTCCTCAGGGCAGACCACGACAAGCTCTCGGACAGAGTTAAGGAAGTGGAGAGCTCAGTGAAGGTCTTGGAGCCAGCACAGAAGACTCTGGCCGCGACAGTGAAGGATGCCCTGTCCCGGATAGAGGCCTTGGAGAGACGGGCGGAGGATGCTGAAGGACGCAATGGACGGAACAATATTCGGGTGGTGGGCCTGCCGGAAAAGATCGAAGATGGCGACATGGTGGCCTACTGGGAAGCTTGGCTCTGGGACACAGTAGCCCCAGAGGGTCTGTCCTCCTTCTACACCCTGGAGCGGGCACACAGAGTGCCGGCGAGGCCGCCGCAACAGGGCCGCGCCCCGCGACCGGTGGTGGCGCGTTTGCTGCACTTTCGGGACAGAGACCTCATCCTCAATGCCGCCAAGCACAACGGCCCTTATCAAGTGGAGAATAGCCAGGTGAACATTTTCCCGGACTACACACATGAGACCCCGCGCAAACGGGCTTCTTTCCTGGTGATCAAGCGCGAACTCCGGAGCGAGGGCATCCAATATTCGCTCCTTTTTCCTGCAAGGTTCCGCATTATCATTGACGACAAAACCCAGTTATTCGATTCCCCGGAGGAAGTCTGCAACTGGCTCGAACTCCATAGGGCTGGCAAAGCTGGTTTCGGCTCGTCGTCTCAGCTGGCCGTGGAACCTGGGCAACAACGTCGTTCCAAAAGACTTCGCAGCCGCCGCGGCAAGCCAGGCAGGCCTTCGACTGTGGAGGCATTGGCAGAGCGGCGGGGAGTGCTGGAGATGGTGTCTACTCTATCTGGTTCGCAAAGTGGCCCCATTATCGAGGAAACAGACCCTGGAGGCGAGGGGGCGCAAACAGACACAGAGGAATCAGAGCCCGATAGTGTCCACTTGCCGGTTGTTACTCTGGACTCGGCTGAGGGCATGCTGGATGGACAGGGATGACTGGGTGAGCTACTTCCATTTGGGTGGGGGTTTGAGGCGGATGTGGTAGGGAAAGCGATTGATTGTAGACGCCGGTGGAGGGGGGGGGCCCCGATCGAGCTGTAGCTTTTTGTTATGGGCTCAATTTAGTCTCGGCAGTCTGAGAATCGAGGGCCCATTACCGGCACCCAGCCCGCACCTAGCCCTTAAGGCCTTCCTGCGGTGGCGACCGCAGGATTAGTCCGGGATTGTGGGATTGTTGGGGATATGGTTTGGATGGGAACTAGATGGCACTATTTGGGTCCTGTTCTGGGGAGGGTGGGTAGGGGTTTGCTTCAAACGGGAGTGGTTTTTTTGTTGGGGAAAATGGCCGCCATCAGTGTTGAATTGACTGTCGCTAGTTCTTTGTTGGGGCCTTGGTGGGGAAACCCGGAACGAACAGTATGGGACAATGGTTGATATTGCTAATGTGAAATGCATCACTTGGAATGTGCGGGGGCTTCACACTATGTCTAGACGACACAAGGTTCACGCTTATCTAGTGCGTAGAGGGGTGCAGATAGCGCTGCTGCAGGAGACTCATCTCAACAAGGCGGAAGGGGCGGCGCTACAGCGTAGATGGAGAGGGCAGGTCTACTATACCTCGTACTCAGCGTATGCAAGGGGGGCGCTAATATGGATCAGGGCTGGGGTTCCCTTTCAGGTTACAAAATCAGTGGTGGATCCGGAGGGTCGCTGCGTGGCTCTCTCAGGCACGCTGGGGGGTAGGGACTTGAACATTTGCTGCATTTATGCGCCTAATGTGGACCAGCTTGCCTTCCTCTCCGGGTTATCGGGTTCGTTGGCCCACTTCTTCTCGGGAACCCTCCTACTCGGTGGTGATTTTAATTCAGTGGTGGACGTTGAGGCCGACCGCTCACACCCCCCCCCCTCCCAGACTCCCCAGTTCGCCGGGTGGCAAAAGGGAGGAAGGAATGGCGGACGCACTGGGGACTCACGGATATCTGGAGGGCGCAGCACCCCGACGCTAGAGACTACTCCTATTTCTCTGGCCTACATGAGTTGCACGTGCGACTGGATGGGTTTCTGGGATCGGTGGAGTTGGTATCCGCGGCGGTCCGCTCTGAATATTTGACCAGGACCATCTCGGACCACAACCCCCTCTTGATGGACTTTCGCTGGTTTCCCGGGGTCCCTAATGTGCCCACCTGGAAAATGCGCCTGGAGATCTTAGAGGACATAGTCTTTAAGGCGGACCTGGAGGACAAAATCTCGGAGTATTTCGCGTCCAATGGGGGTACTGCGGGTTCGAGGGCGTTAGAGTGGGACGCCTTTAAGGTGGTGATCAGGGGCTACTGCATTTCTAAAAAAGTGGGCATGCGGCGAGTCATCCTTGATGACCTGGCTGCGGGTGATCGGAAGCTCCGCGAGATGGAACTTCGCCGCCCCGGACATCCTGAACTCCAGGAGCGCACGGCGGCGGCAAGAGAGACAGTGGCGGCGGAGGTTGAATGGCTGCGCTGCTTCGACTATAAGGCCTACACTACTAGGTCGCTCACAGAGGGGATAGGTCGGGCGCGTTGTTAGCGTGGCTAGCCAATCCTACGCGCCGGACCTCTCTGACGACGTCCATGCGCACGGCGGAGGGGTCTGAGGTGCACACTCAGCCGGAGATTCTGGGCTGCTACCTGCGCTACTATGAACAACTGTACCGCAGTGGCTCTGCCAGGGACCCCGACCTGATTGACGAATACCTGCAACCCCTAGAGTTGCCAACGCTGGAGCCGGAAGTAGCGAAGGCTCTGGGCTCCGACATCGAACTAGGTGAAATTCGTAGTGCCATTAAAGGGATGGCGAGGAACAAGACCCCGTGCCTGGATGGCCTCCCGGTTGAATTTTACTCCACCTACGCTGACCTCTTGGCGCCTCGGCTGTTGATAGTCTACAGAGAGGCGAAGCGGTTGGGTCGCCTCCCCGGCTCGATGTGTGAGGCCTTAGTGGTTCCTCTCCTCAAGCCCGGAAGAGAATAGACTGACCCGGCGTCCTACCGACCTTTATCAATGCTGACGGTCGATTATAAGATCCTGAGCAGCATATTGGCATCGAGACTGCTGGGACACATGCGCTCTTTGGTACACGAGGACCAGGCTGGATTCATTCCCAAGCGAAACACAACCATGAATATTTGCAGGCTGTTTCGCTTGCTGGGGGAACCGCACATAGAAGCCCCATGCCCGGTGGTTCTTTCGGTGGATTTGGAAAAGGCCTTTGATAGTCTGGAATGGGACTACCTGCGCTGAGTATTGCTGCGATTCGGTCTGGGAGAGGGCTTTGTCAGGTGGACCACGGTACTGTATGCCTCAGCATCGGCCAGGGTAAGGGCAGGCCCTCTGATCTCCTCCCAATATCCGGTGGAGAGAGGCACGAGACAAGGTTGCTCACTATCCCCGCTACTCTTTGCGCTAGCGGTGGAGCCACTGGCGCTGCTGCTCCGATCCGGGGTCTACTTTAACGGCTTGCGGACACCATCTGGCCCGCATTATGTCTTGCTTTACGCTGATGATCTGTTGCTCTTCCTTGAGGACCCGATTGCTGCATTGAATGGGGCTGCGTCGGCGCTAACGGCTTTTGGGGAGGTCTCGGGCCTTCGGGTGAATTGGGCCAAGACTTGTCTGTTTCCGGTTCGCAGGGGAACGCCCAGACCGGACATCAGTGGGGGAATTAGGTGGGAACCTAACTGTTTCAAGTACCTGGGGGTTTACATATACCACGACCCACCTGACCTCCTGGATGGGAACATAGCCCGCTGTACTCGCGCGCTGCGTGGTAGCATGGACTTTTGGGCTACCTTGCCGCTCTCGGTGGCAGGGCGAATCGCCCTGTTGAAAATGGTGGCCCTCCCCCGGCTGCTCTACTACTTTCGAGCGCTGCCGATTTGGATCCCGCCGGCCACCTTTCGGCTATTGCGATCCATGGTGGTGGGATTCCTCTGGGGTTCGGGCCGCCGGAGAGTGGACCTCAAGACCCTGATGAGGCCGAAATCGGAGGGTGGCCTAGCGGTGCCGGATTTTGAGAAATATTATTTGGCGGCGCAATTACAGACCTTCACCCAGGAGGTCGCGAGGGAGTTTCGTGGCCCGGAGACCGGGAGGGGCACGGGGATGCCTAGGCATGTTATCTCCTTCATCGCATTGCGACAACGTCTGGCCTTGCAGGACCTGACGCTCGAAGAAAAGACCATTCGATTATGTTGGAATCGCGCCCACGCCCGGGGACAGTTGAGGTTACCATATGCACCTGAAATACCACTAGGAATGCTGACGGCCCTACCTCACGGGGGAGATTGGTCACGCCTGGGGCACTGGGAGGACGCGGGACTCCAGCTGGTGGGGGACCTTTATGAGGACGGGGCGTTATTGCCCTTTCAAGAGATCATAGGCCGCTTCGACGTTCCTCGAGGCGATTTCCTTTTGCACTCGGCTCTGGTCCGAGCGATTCAGGCGCACTGGAAAAGCGGGCTGGAGGAACCACCCACGTCCTCGGTGTGCCAGCATGTTATGATGTCTGCGGGGACGGTCAAAACGGTCACGTGCCTGTATGGCAGATTGGTTAACGAGGGGTTGACCCCTCTCGCCACTTTACGAACCCGCTGGGATGCGGACATAGGGAAGGAGATACTGGAGACGACCTGGACACAACTCATGAGACGGGCCTGGAAGGGCGCACGCCATGCCCGCTTCCAACTGGTCCACTTCTACATACTCCACAGGGCCTATTTGACCCCGGTGAAGATCCAACAGTACTTTGCCGCGGATTCTGCAGAGTGCCCCAGGTGCCGAGCGCCTGAGGCGGACCTCCTCCACATGTTGTGGTCTTGCCCGGCGCTGTCCTCCTATTGGCTTGGAGTAGGAGACACCCTGAATAGGGTAACGGGGAGGTCTTTATCGGTCAACGCGGCGGTGGGGCTCCTACACTGGTTCCCGCATACCCCCAAGAATAAGATCTCAAGTAAATTTATTGATCTGGGGCTTCTCCACGCTAAACGAGAGGTGACCAGGAATTGGGAGGCAAGAGTTGGTCCAACAGAGGGTAGGTGGCACAGCGAACTTTTGAAATGGGCGGCGGGGGAGAGCACTCTGCGCTACCAATTGGCTAGGCGGCAGCACAACGAGAGAGCGCTAGAATCAGCATTAGAATGGGAGACGTTAGTGCAAGCCCTCAGGGATTATTGCGCTTCCAGCGATTCCGGAAGTGAAGATGCGGTACATCCTGAGTCCCAATAGTCAACTATACTTCTGATACCTATAGAATCCTCTGGGGTTTTTCCCATAGGCTTTCCTACACGCACTACAATACACACTGATGGCAGGGTTGGGGGGGGGGGGAACTAGTTGAATCACTGGGTTGTTGGGGGGGGTTTCTTTTGCCCTTTTGTAGGATGATTTAGAAAAGCAGATGAAGACCTTTGGATCATCCGGACCAGCTTCGACCTTATTTCAGATCCTCTTTGGTGTTCGCCGCCCGACCCTTGGGTTGTGGGCTGAATGGCTGTGTACACATGTTGTTTGCCAAAGGAGGATGGGGCGTGTTCAATTTTTTCTGATTGTGCCTATATTGCTGGTCCGATATGTAATG
This sequence comes from Lissotriton vulgaris, assembly GCF_964263255.1. Taxonomy (NCBI): domain Eukaryota; kingdom Metazoa; phylum Chordata; class Amphibia; order Caudata; family Salamandridae; genus Lissotriton; species Lissotriton vulgaris. Next base: position 1,375,065,109 of record NC_141685.1, on the reverse strand, counting down.
TTGGCTAATTCCTGCAATAAAAATATATTTAAAAAAAAAAACAATAAAGCGCTATCATTTGCACTCATACACCTATACAGACACTCACACACTGCCACGCATCCATAGAGTTACTCACATACCTAGTCAGTCATGCAAAGAATCAATCACACTCCCATTCACTCAACTATACAGTTATACACACACCACTTAATTTATTCATACAGATAATAACACATACTTACTCATTATACAATCAATGATAAAGCACACACTCATCCATACAGCCACTCTCACAATCACTCACTCTCACGTATAGTCATTATATACTACATCACTCACATATACTGCCTTTCACATATGCAGTTACTCACACATGTACCACTGAGACATCCATTCACTCACCAACACACCCATACAACACACTCACCCACCGATACAGCCCTTCACAGATGCACTCTAGAACCCATACACCCAGTGAATCACCCATTCACACATTTATGCACAGTCACACAACCCCCACCCACCCACACAAACACTCAGACACACATATGGATACTCAGACAACCAATCAATAACCCATATAGCTACTCACCAACCCATGCAGCTGCTTATAGACCAATTGACAGACTGATTGACACACATTTACACAGTTTAGTCACTAACCCATGCATTCAGTCAGACACTTATAATCACTCACTTATACAGTCAGTCAAACACCTACTACATCATCCGCTCTGACACTTATACACCCACTCATTCTTCAATACACTTTGGGACTTTGGCATTTGAAAAAGGCATTCCGCCGAAACCGGTCATACTCATTTCCCATTGAAAACAACTAATGAAGCCCCGCTGTGTCCTGTGTTCTCTACTCTGAACTGAGGAGAAGTTGTTTGGATTTTAGCGCATTACCTATGGCGCGCACAGAGGACCCTTTCAATCTGTGGTCATGGACACATGGGAAACTTTTTTGTCTTTGCCGAGGTATCGGACTATTCTGTGACCCGCCACTGCAGGTTCCAAGGTGCCATGAATTGGCTGATTTCAGTGGGCCTAAATTGTGCGAAGAGACGCCGGCACTGTACCTGTGCCTCCTAAATTGTAACCTACGGAGGTTGATGGCCGAAAGTAGGGGACATTAAGTTGTGAATTTTGAATATTGGTGTGTTTCCCCACTGCACTGCACTGCAATATCAGTGTGTTGCATTTTGGGGCTGGTAGTCCTTTTTATTCACGCATGCAAGGGTAATCAAGGTAAGGTGAGCCCACCACCACTGGGGAAGGAGGAGCCTACGTAAATGAATTGCAAGTGGGTTTTCACACTGCTGGGACTTTGGCATTTGAAAAAGGCATTCCGCCAAAACCGATCATGCTCATTTCCCAATAAAAACAACTAATGAAGCCCACTGTGTCCTGTGTTCTCTACTCTGAACAGAGGAGAAGTTGTTTGGATTTTAGCGCGTTACCTATGGCGCGCACAGGGACCCTTTCAATCTATTGTCACGGACACATGGGAAACTTTTTTGGCTTTGCTGAGGTATCAGACTATTCTGTGACCCGCCACTGCAGCTTCCGAGGTGCCATGAATTGGCTGATTTCAGCGGGCCTAAATTGTGCGGAGATACGCCGGCACTGTACCTGCGCCTCCTAACTTGTAACCTATGGAGTTTGGTGGCTGAAAGTAGGGGACATTAATTTGTGAATTTTGAATATTGGCGTGTTTACCCACTGCACTACACTGCACTGAAATACCAACGTGTTGCATTTTGGGGCTGGTTGTCCTTTATATTGACGCATGCAAGGGTAATCAAGTGCAGGTGAGCCCACCACCACTGGGGAAGGAGGAGCCTACTTAAAAGAACTGCAAGTGGGTTTTCACGCTGCTGGGAATTTAGCATTTGAAAAAGGCATTCCGCCGAAACCGGTCTTGCTCATTTCCCATTGAAAACAACTAATGAAGCCCCGCTGTGTCCTGTGTTCTCTACTCTGAACGGAAGAGAAGTTTTTTGGATTTTAGCGCATTACCTGTGGCGCGCACAGGGACCCTTTCAATCTATTGTCACGGATGATGCATCAGTGATGTTATTTGAGATGTCATCAGTGTGTCACTGACAATGAATGATGTAATATGTGATGTCATCAGCAGTGCATTGCTGGGGCGCAAGTAATAGTTATCTCAACTAACTATAACAGCCGAATATCTCAGGTTTTGTACAAGTGAAATGTCTAACTAACTATAATGCCCGAAACCTATGTTTTTTTCTGTGAATATATATATATATATACATATATGAGGGAAGAAACAGTAGTCATACATAGCGACGTGGTCCTGTCGCAGAGTAAACGCACCGCCAGCTAGAGCGACCAATATTACCCAACCTTGGACCATTTCAAGAGACTCGGTAAAACGAACGCCAGGGTAATCGGCTGCCACCAGACACCGGAGTCAGGAATGGTTCCACGCAACCACGAATATAGGATCGCGATAGGAGGCACACCTCTGAAAACTGTAATTCCAGTGAGACAATCTGGGCAAAAATCATCACAAGGACTTTCTGAACAACGGACTGGGAACTTAGAACTACAGAGTCCATTATGCCTGGCGAGTTCTGACATCGAGTATGTCCACTAGAGGGCCGGCAACGATCTATATAAACAAACATCACCTGTGGCTCATGCTCAGTCCTTCTTGCTTGTGTGACCTTTGAAAAAGTTCAGCGACATGAACGAAACGCATCAGGAGAACTGCTCAAGAATTGCTCTAATAAATGCTTGATGCATAGGTGTTCTGAGTGCGGCTCATTCCATTTTTCCACAACGAGGGAAGAAACATTAGTCATACATAGCGACTTGGTCCTGTCGCAAAGTAAACGCACCGCCAGCTAGAGCGCCCAAGATTACCCGACCTTGGACCGTTTCAAGAGACTCAGTAAAACGAACCCCAGGGTAATCGGCTGCCACCAGACACCGGAGTCAGGAATGGTTCCACGCGACCTCGAAAATAGGATCGCGATAGGAGGCCCACCTCTGGAAACTGTAATTCCAGTGAGACAATCTGGGCAAAAACCATCACAAGGACTTTCTGACCAACGGACTGGGAACTTAGAACTACAGAGTCCATCATGCCTGGCGAGTTCTGACATCGAGTATGTCCACTAGAGGGCCGGCAACGATCTACATAAACAAACATCACCTGTGGCTCGCGCTAAGTCCTTCTTGCTTGAGTGACCTTTGAAAAAGTTCAGCGACATGAACGAAACGCGTCAGGAGAACTGCTCAAGATTTGCTAAAATAAATGCTTGCTGCATAGGTGTTTCGAGCGCGGCTCATTCCTTTTTTCCACAACGAGTGAAAGAAACAATAGTCATACATAGCGACGTGGTCCTGTCGCAGAGTAAACGCACCGCCAGCTAGAGCGCCCAAGATTACCCGACCTTGGACCTTTTCAAGAGACTCGGTAAAACGAACCCCAGGGTAATCGGCTGCCACCAGACACCGGAGTCAGGAATGGTTCCACGCGACCTCGAAAATAGGATCGCGATAGGAGGCACACCTCTAGAAACTATAATTCCAGTAAGACAATCTGGGCAAAAATCCTCACAAGGACTTTCTGAACAACGGACTGGGAACTTAGAACTACAGAGTCCATCATGCCTGGCGAGTTCTGACATCGAGTATATCCACGAGAGGGCCGGCAACGATCTATATAAAAAAAATCACCTGTGGCTCGCGCTCAGTCCTTCTTGCTAGTGTGACCTATGAAAAAGTTCAGCGACATGAACGAAACGCGTCAGGAGAACTGCTCAGGAATTGCTCAAATAAATGCTTGATGAATAGGTGTGCCGAGTGTGGCTCATTCCTTTTTTCCACAACGAGGGAAGAAACAGTAGTCATACATAGCGACGTGGTCCTGTCACAGAGTAAACGCACCGCCAGCTAGAGCGCCCAAGATTACCCGACCGTGGACCATTTCAAGAGACTCGGTAAAACGAACCCCAAGGTAATCGGCTGCCACCAGACACAGGAGTCAGGAATGGTTCCACGCGACCTCGAAAATAGGATCGCGATAGGAGGCACACCTCTGGAAACTGTAATTCCAATGAGACAATCTGGGCAAAAATCATCACAAGGACTTTCTGAACAACAGACTGGGAACTTAGAACTACAGAGTCCATCATGCCTGGCGAGTTCTGACATCGAGCATGTCCACTAGAGGGCCGGCAACGATCTATATAAACAAACATCCCCTGTGGCTCGCGCTCAGTCCTTCTTGCTTGTGTTACCTTTGAAAAAGTTCAGCATGAACGAAACGCGTCAGGAGAACTGCTCAAGAATTGCTCAAATAAATGCTTGATGCATATGTGTTCCGAGTGCGGCTCATTCCTTTTTTCCACAACGAGGGAAGAAACAGTAGTCATACATAGCGACGTGGTCCTGTCGCAGAGTAAATGCACTGCCAGCTAGAGCACCCAAGATTACCCGACCTTAGACCGTTTCAAGAGACTCGGTAAAACGAACCCCAGGGTAATCGGCTGTCACCAGACACCGGAGTCAGGAATGGTTCCACGCGACCTCGAAAATAGGATCACGATAGGAGGCACACCTCTGGAAACTGTAATTCCAGTGAGACAATCTGGGCAACTGGGAACTTAGAACTACAGAGTCCATCATGCCTGGCGAGTTCTGACATTGAGTATGTCCACTAGAGGGCCGGCAACGATCTATATAAATAAACCTCACCTGTGACTCGCACTCAGTCCTTCTTGCTTGTGTGACCTTTAAAAAAGTTCAGTGACATGAACGAAACGCGTCAGGAGAACTGCTCAAGAATTGCTAAAATAAATGCTTGATGCATAGGTGTTTCGAGCGCGGCTCATTCCTTTTTTCCACAACGAGGGAAGAAACGGTAGTCATACATATATATATATATATATATATATTACCTACTGGCGGTCGCCAGTAGGTATATATAGTTAGGATTTTTTCCCTATGGGATTTCTGAAAATTCTATGTCTAATAACTTTAGCGTTTGTGGACGGAATTGGCTGAAATTTTCAGGAAAATGGCACATTTTGTTTCTGAGCAGCCCCTGAAAATTTGGGGGGTGTTCGGCAAGGGGGGGATGAGATAAAAGGGGGGTCCCAAAACACGTTTTTCCCATGTTAATTTCCATAGGGCGGTTGGACTCACTTTTAGCTCGAACGGCTGAATGGATTTACACGAAACTTGGCAAAATTGTAGGGACTGTTAGCCCGATGTGCCTTTGCTAGGTCTCAATATATGTGCTTCAGTGGATTTTGAGAAATTAACGTTTAAATCAAGATATATATCTGTAACAGCGCTCCGGGCAGCGATCCGGTTCGCGTACTTATCGCGTATCGGAACTTTGCGATGCGAAGCTGATTGGTTCTCCGGTGTCTTTCAACATTCTAAACAGTCCGGAGCGGCCGCCATCTTGTCTCTCGGTAGGATCGAGAGACAAGAGGAGGCCAAAACAAAGGGGGAAATTACCATAAGGGGGCATAGTAGATCCTTGTTGACCCCCTAGGTTTTATGTGGAGGTTTTAAAAGGGCCCAGCAGGGTCAAAAAATTATTATTTTTTTTTTTTTTTTTGCGCGATGAGCGCCTAGTACGCGAACCGGAAAGCGTTCTGGGCAGCGTACTATAAGGATAATAGAATGATACACTTTTCAAAGACTGTATGTTAATTGTTTGTTGTTTTTGTTGTTTTTTTTTTGTTTTCTTTATTTTTAAAGTTTTTTTTTTTATTTTGATTGTTTTTCATAATTTATTAAACTTTCTAACATTTCAGAGTCTGAAATGTCATTATTTTCTTGAAATATTGTTTGCAATCTGTGAGGTTGTAAAATGTCCTCATTTGCAAGGAGGGCATCTACTGCTTGGACACATTGCAGCAGTTCATTATCCAAGCTTTCATCCATAAATTCCATGTCAATTTGTTCAATCAATTCCTGGCTGCTCTCTTGCAGGTCCATTTCAAAAGAAACTTGGTTTTCGCCTTCCATTTTGCCTGAAATTTGGATTAAAAAAATATATATTAGTAGAGATAGGGCACTGTTGGGATTAATTTTAGATAGGCAGTTTTTATCAGTGAATTTATCTTTTGGCAGTGTATAGTATCAGAGTGGAAATAGGACTATAAAAAAGTGTATGTGATTTAACCAAGACAAGCCTAACTCCATTCATAACTATAACAGAGAAGTCTATCTAAATACATTACTACTACAGAGGGATAGTGTATATCTAGCAGAAAAAGTCTACTATATTAAGTTATAGTGCACAATATATTTCATTTTTAAAAATTATAACTTACCTTCACAAAGAAGTTGAAGTTTTTGGAAGCTATTGAAATGTGATGTACAACAAGAAGTAGTAGTCAAAATGGCTGTGTTTTCTTCTCTTCCTTTATATATATTCAAGTATATAACCAATCAAATGTCAGGTAATAAAAGTAGAAAATGAAAGTAACATTTTCATTGGTTGTCAATTCCAACACTTCAGATGTGTTTTGTAAAGTAATTTACCTCACGGTACTTGGAGAGGTCTACAGGCTAAATGGCTAAATGAAATTTCAATCAAATTTGTGAGAATGAAAGGGATTGTTATGTAGTATGAGCTAATTTATATTTGGTGAGAGTGTCTCTAGTCGTTTTTCTGTAAATTACTTTCCCACCTTTTGTTTGGACCGCTTCCCGGAAAGCGGTCCGGTCCGCGAACTAGGAGCGTAACGGGAGTCCACCATTTTGTGTTTCGGTCGAATCAAGGTATAAAATGGAGGGTAAATAATGTTCTGAATGGGTACAAGGGGGCATGGTACAAGTATTTTGCCCCCCTACGTTTTCTGAGGGTGGCTGAGGAGGACTATATGTGCAAAGAAAAACCTTTGTTTTTTAAATTTTGCGCGGTTAGCTTCCAGTTCGCGTACCGGATAGCGCTCTTTGAGCGTAGTTTGTTGAAAATTACAGAAAAAAGTTAGAAAAAAAATAATGAAAGTGTGTGATCAGATGAAGGGTAGCTCTGAGAAGAGCTTTTGGGTTTATGGTACATTTAGGTACTTATAAGTAGGTACCAATGCACAGTCTTAAATTCAGAATGAAAATTCTGTTGCCCTCATCTGAGAAGTGAACTCGATCTCCTCTGTAGATATCTTGCATGTAGTAACGCAAGTTATTGTTGTACAGAGAGCCCATTCCATGGTCTCTCATGAAAGCTGAAACAGATTTGTTTACATGCTTCCTCGCTTTCTCAATTTGTGGAGAAAATTGGTTGGACCACCTCCATTTCTGTCTTTGGCATATATTGGAATATACCAAGGCAGTTTGAGGAAAAAGTGCCATTAATTGCTCAAAGGTGTCCTTTAAAAGCATTTCCAGACCTACCCCTGTCAAAGTGCCCAAATCATTACCTTCACAGTGCACTATTAACAGGTCAGGTTTTGGCAAATGCATAAAGGTTTTCACCAATGGTATCAATTGGTGACATTTTAATCCTCTTTGGCCCAACCACTTAATTTCCACATCCTGTAAATTGAGGTTAGGTAAATTTCTGTTCTCAGCATACCTTTGAGCCCAGTGGATGTAACTATGTCCAACAATCCAGACCTTAAACATGGTGGGAGAAGGTTGTTCTGCAGTCAGATGAAGTGTGGTAATGAAAGGGCAGTTGAAACAGTAGGAGTTTGTAAAGAAATAAAACTGTGGATTTCCAATGCTAATGAATCATTAGCAGTGATTGGTGCATTTCCATTTCTGAAAACAGAAAGTTAGGGTGCATGGATGTGTTCTTTGAAAGATGTAATTTGAATGGTCAAGGAAGAAACATTTAATGAAAGATTGCACTGGATACGCAGGTGCACTGAGAGTTCAGAGTTCAATTGAAACATTGTTGTGTGAATTTGCAAACATGAGAGGTCTTCCAGGAGGTGGTTGCTATGGAAAAAAGGCAGAGAGGGCAGAGGGGGGAAGGGTTTTGATTTGAAAAAAGTGAGGGAAGAGTTATGATTGGCTAATATGAGAGATATGTGAGATGAATATATGTATTTCTGTGCTTTCAATAGCTGCAGCCTCTGGAGTGCATCCTTTTTCTTCTGCTGAAGACAATTTGGTGTATTTCTGAGACTGTTTTCAAAACTCAAAAAATATTTGCTAAGGTGAGAAAAGATTTATTTAATTTAGATAGAGAATAGTATGATTTAAGGAGAAAATGATGAAGAAAGCTGTGTTTTTAAAATGTGGTTTTGTCTCTAGTGATATACAAATAGAATTAGTTTCTTTGAGAAATTGTAATTGCATATTCGGTGTAGCATTCTGGCATGCAGTAACACAAGTTATTGTGGTACATGGAGCCCATTCCATGGTCTCTTATGTAAGCTGAAACAGATATGTTGTTTTTAAAAATGATTTTAGAAATCAATTACATTTCTGGATATGTACTGCTATAGCTTCATAGGTTGTTTTGGGCCATATTTATAAGACATTTGAGTGTCTTTGATGTTATGTTTTCCTTTTTAAATGGAAAGTGTTCCTCATGGGGCAAGTGTCTTGTAAATATGCTCCCACTTGTGCTTTGCAAATTTAGATTTTGATTAATGGAGTTACATAGCCATGTTAATAATGTCCAAACAATGGTGGTAGGGCATTCAAGAAAACGCTTTCCTGTGTCTCTAGGACATTTTCAGTTCTTTCCTCTTGAATACAGGTATACAATTGATTTATATGCTGTGTTTAAAAACGAATTTTGAAATCAATTACATTTCTGAATATGTACTACTAGAGCTTCATAGGGTGTTTGGGGTCATATTTATAAGGCATTTGAGTGTCTTTGATGTTATTTTTCCCTTTTTAAATTGAAAGTGTTCCTCATGGGGCAAGTGTCTTGTAAACAAAACAGGTGATGGACCGAATGTGACCCAGGGTGGTGTGGAGTGGAAAATAACGATGGATTTAGGGCCAGATCCTTGGACTGGGGTGAGTGTGTGACATTGATCCACATTCTGTCCATCACTTTTTGTGTTTGCAAGTGTCTTGTAAATACGCTCCCACTTGCGCTTGGCAAATTTAGATTTTGATTATGGGAGTTATATAGCCATGTTAATAATGTTCAAACAATGGTGCTAGGGCATTCAAGAAAACGCTTTCATGTGTCTCAAGGACATTTTCAGTTATTTCCTCTTGAATACAGGTATACAATTGATTTATATGCTGGGTTTAAAAACGATTTTTGAAATCAATTACATTTCTGGATATGTACTGTTAGAGCTTCATAGGTTGTTTGGGGTCATATTTAGAAGGCATTTTAGTGTCTTTGATGTTATGTTTACCTTTTTAAATGGAAAGCGTTCCTCATGGGGCAAGTGTCTTGTAAATACGCTCCCACTTGCGCTTGGCAAATTTAGATTTTGATTATGGGAGTTACCTAGCCATGTTAATAGTGTCCCAAAAATGGTGCTAGGGCATTCCAGAAAACACTTTCATGTGTCTCAAGGACATTTTCAGTCATTTCTTCATGAATTCAGGTATACAATTGATTTATATGCTGTGTTTAAAAACGAATTTTGAAATCAATTAAATTTCTGAATATGTACTACTAGAGCTTCATAGGTTGTTTGGGGTCATACACCATTTTTGGGAAATTATTAACATGCCTATGTAACTCCCATAATCAAAATCTAAATTTGCCAACCGCAGGTGGGAGCGTATTTACAAGAAATTTGCACCATGAAGAACGTAAAATAGCATAATAGACACTCAAATGCCTTATAAATATGACCCAAAACAACTTATGAAGCACTAGCAGTACATATCCAGAAATGTAATGGTTTTCAAATAATGACTTACTTCATTGGTAGGCCTTCACATGTATTTTCTCCTTGGTTTTTTTCAGTGAAAATCTTATCTGCAACCATGTGTTGGCCTCACCTCAAATAAACAAAACAGGTGATGGACCGAATGTGGATCAATGACACACATTCACCCCAGTCCAAAGATCTGGGCCTAAACAAACCTTTAGATAGGCCACATTTTTTATATTTTTTTGTTTTTTTCTGAACATTTTGTATTTTTTTTATTTTTTGGGGGGAGGGGGGAAACAAAAATGATTCATCGAAGAGGGCTCAACAGGAGCAACAAAAAAAAGAAGAATTTATTTTTGGGGGCGTTTTGGACATACATGATTTTTGATGGCTCTTATTATAAGAGTTATGCTACTTTCGCGGTAGCATAATATTTGATTGCACCTCACACAAACTTGTTTCACTTCCCCCATGTCCATTTGAATATTCGGGATCAACTCCCTTGCTTCTGGTCCCGAAACTTCTGGCACGACCGATCTTCTGGCTATTGCTGGGGAATTCTGTTGTTCGTCACGAAGCTGAGCAGCACTATAGTTATTTGGGTGCCACCTGCTCATGTGCCTGTGCATAGTAAAATTCCCATAACTATATTTTTTGTCCGTCCCTCTGGAAAGACGATCATCACAGATACGGCAAAAGACATACCTGGCGTTCACTTTCTTTTGCCCTGGTGGAAATTTAAAAAATTGCCAAATGAAATTTTCCTTCCTGTTGTACCTCCTGGGCTCCTCTGGCAAATATTCAGGCTCTTCCTCCTCTTCCTGATCTTCCTCTTCTTGAAAGATTGGTTGAGTAGGTGGTCCTTTCTTTCCATGAGGAGGTGGAGGTGGTGGTGGGGGAACACTACCTGAAGCAACAACAGAAGCCATTTCTCTGGATTGTACAAAGGTCTTTCTCTCACCAAGATGAAAGTCAGAGTGAGGAAAGAAGGAGGGGTTTTCATCATTTGGGAAAAGCCAAAGTTCTAAACCAATGAAAAGTGTTAATTTTAGATCACATGACCTAGTATTACATCATTAGGAAACCAAAAGTGAAATGAACCAATGAAAAGTGTTATTACCGAGTCACATGACCTGCTGTGTTTACGTTTCGCGCTTTGCGCCGCTTTCCGGTCCGCTTCCGGGTCCGCTAACTTGGCGCGTCCGATGACGTATTACGCGACAACGCAAAATGTCATTCTAACGTAACAGTTACGCTGAAAGAACGTTTACCGGTTCGCGGACTAGGAGCGGCTTTAAAATGAGCTAACGGAAAGCTGACCGGTTCGCGAACTGGGAGCGGAACAAAAAAATATTTTTTAAAAAAATGTATTAAAAACATGTAAAATATATTTAAAGATTTAAAAAAGAATAGATTTTACAGCTACAGATATTAGCTTTCAAAAAACCATTGAAATTCAATGAAAAAACGATAGGTTATAGAGAATATATAGTTAGGAATTAGCATTTACAAAACCTTAAAAATTCACTGAAAAAACCATAGGTTATAAACCATATATAGTTAGGGAATTGCATTTTCAAAACCTTATTTTACTCGCATAAAACCATTGAAATTCCATATATAGTTAGATGCGCTAACTATATATCGCGCACCCGCAATCCACTGCTGATGATGTCACATATTACATCATTCATGACATGGTCAGTGACATCACTGATGACATCACTGATAACAACTCAAATGACATCACTGATGACATCTCAAATGACATCAGTGATGACATCACTGATGACAACTCAAATGACATCACTGACAACATCACAGATGACATCATTCATGTGTTAATACGATGAACCTCTACAGACTCTGATATATCCTTAGATACACTCAGTGAAAACAGACACTCACAGATTGTCACTCATCCATGGAGTTACTCATACACCTAAACAGTCATGCAAAGAATCAATCACACCTCCAATTCCTCAACTATACAGTTATACACACCTTACTTATTGAAACGTATTCTAACACATATTTACTCTCTTATACAATCACTGATACAAGTTTTCAATGATCCATGCAGCCACTCACACATTCACTGGCTCTTAAACACAGTAATTTATATATGTCAACTCTCGCATGTACTGTGTTTTACATATGTACTTACTTTGACATGTAGCACTAAGATATCCATTCACTCACCAATAGACTCATGCACACAGTCAACCGCCCATACAGCTGTTTCCACATGCACTTTTGAACCCATACATCTAGTGAATCCACTGCTCACACATCTATGCACAGAGTCATACACCTCCCAGCCACCCACACACACACTCAGTGTCCCATACAAATACTTGGGCAAACAATCAATAACCCATATAGTTACTCATATAGCTACTGATCAACACATGCAGCAGTTTACAGAACAACAGACATAATGATGCACAAATTAAGACAGTTTAGTCACTAACTCATGCACTCAGTGAGACACATTTAATCACTCACTCATACAGTCAGTCATGCACCTACTAAATCCTTCATCCAGACACTTATACATCCACTCATTCTTCAATATGTAAGACATATTTTAACTTTACAGAAACATACAGTCACTGGATAATGTCATCAGTGATGTCATCAGTGATGTCACTGACCATGTCATGAATGATGTAATATGTGACATCATCAGCAGTGGATTGCGGGTGCGCGATATATAGTTAGCACATCTAACTATATATGGAATTTCAATGGTTTTATGCGAGTAAAATAAGGTTTTGAAAATGCAATTCCCTAACTATATATGGTTTATAACCTATGGTTTTTTCAGTGAATTTTTAAGGTTTTGTAAATGCTAATTCCTAACTATATATTCTCTATAACCTATGGTTTTTTCATTGAATATATATATATATATATATATATATATATATATATATATATATATATATATATATATATATATATATATATATATATATATATATATATATATATATATATATATATATATATATATATATATATATATATATATATATTACCTACTGGCGGTCGCCAGTAGGTATATATAGTTAGGATTTTTTCCCTATGGGATTTCTGAAAATTCTATGCCTAATAACTTTTGCGTTTGTGGACGGAATTGGCTGACATTTTCAGGAAAATGGCACATTTTGTTTCTGAGCAGCTCCTGAAAATTTGGTGGGGTTTCGTCAAGGGGGGGGCTGAGAAAAAAGGGGGGTCCCAAAACGCGTTTTTTGCATTGAGTTTTCCATAGGGCGGTTGGACTCACTTTTAGCCCGAACGGCTGAATGGATTTTCACGAAACTTGGCAAAATTGTAGGGACTGTTAGCCCGATGTGCCTTTGCTAGGTCTCAATATATGTGCTTCAGTGGATTTTGAGAAATTAACGTTTAAATCAAGATATATATCTGTAACAGCGGTCCGGGCAGCGATCCGGTTCGCGTACTTTTCGCTTATCGGAACTTTGCGCACGGAAAGCTGATTGGCTCTTCGGTGTCTGTCAACATTCTAAACAGTCCGGTGCAGCCGCCATCTTCTCTCTCGGTAGGATCGAGAGACAAGAGGAGGCCAAAACAAAGAGGGAAATTTCCATAAGGGGGCATAGTAGATCCTCCCTGACCCCCTAGGTTTTATGTGGTGTTTTTAAAAGGGCCCAGCAGGGTCCAAAAAAATATATTTTTTTTTTTTTCGCCATGAGCGTCTAGTACGCGAACCGGAAAGCGTTCTGGGCAGCGTACTATAAGGATAATAGAGTGATACACTTTTCAAAGACTGTATGTTAATTGTTTGTTTTTTTTTTTTTTTTTTTTGTTGTCTTTATTTTTAAAGTTATTTTTGTTACTTTCATTGTTTTTCATACTTTATTAAATTTTCCAACATTTCATTGTCAGAAATGTCATAATTTATTATAGGGTGTAATTGTTTTTCATTTTCAAGCAAGTTGTCTACTGCTTCAACACATTGTAGAAGTTTGTGGTTTCTACTGTCATCCATAAAGTCATCAAGTTTGTCTTGGCTGCTCTCCTTCAGTTCAATCGAAAATGAAATTTGTTGTTCGCCTTCCATTTTGCCTGAAATTTTGAATAAGAAAATATATATTAGTAGAGATAGGGCACTGTTGGGATTAATTTTAGATAGTCATTTTTTATCAGTGAATTTATCTTTTGGCAGTGTATAGTATCAGAGTGGAAATAGGACTATAAAAAAGTGTATGTGATTTAACCAAGACAAGCCTAACTCCATTCATAACTATAACAGAGAAGTCTATCTAAATACATTACTACTACAGAGGGATAGTGTATATGTAGCAGAAAAATTCTATTATATTAAGTTATAGTGCACAATATATTTCGTTTTTAAAAATTATATCTTACCTTCACAAAGAAGTTGAAGTTTTTGGAAGCTATTAAAAGGTGTTGTACAACAAGAAGTAGTAGTCAAAATGGCTGTGTTTTCTTCTCTTCCTTTATATATATTCAAGTATATAACCAATCAAATGTCAGGTAATAAAAGTAGAAAATGAAAGTAACATTTTCATTGGTTGTCAATTCCAACAGTTCAGATGTGTTTTGTGAAGTAATTTACCTCACGGTATTTGGAGAGGTCTAAAGGCTAAATGGCTAAATGAAATTTCAAACAAATTTGTGAGAATGAAAGGGATTGTTATGTAGTATGAGCTAATTTATATTTGGTGAGAGTGTCTCTAGTCGTTTTTCTGTAAATTACTTTCCCGCCTTTTTTTTGGACCGCTTCCCGGATAGCGGTCCGGTCCGCGTACTTGGAGCGTAACGGGAGTCCACCATTTTGTGTTTCGGTCGAATCAAGGTATAAAATGGAGGGTAAATAATGTTCTGAATGGGTAGAAGGGGGCATGGTACAAGTATTTTGCCCCCCTACGTTTTCTGAGGGTGGCTGAGGAGGACTATATTTGCGAAGAAAAAAACTTTTTTTGGAAATTTTGCGCGGTTAGCTTCCAGTTCGCGTACCGCATAGCGCTCTTTAAGCGTAGTTTGTTGAAAATTACAGAAAAAAGTTAGAAAAAAAATAATAAAAGTGTGTGATCAGATGAAGGGTAGCTCTGAGAAGAGCTTTTGGGTTTATGGTACATTTAGGTACTTATAAGTAGGTACCAATGCACAGTCTTAAATTCAGAATGAAAATTCTGTTGCCCTCATCTGAGAAGTGAACTCCATCTCCTCTGTAGATATCTTGCATGTAGTAACGCAAGTTATTGTTGTACAGAGAGCCCATTCCATGGTCTCTCATGAAAGCTGACACAGATTTGTTTACATGCTTCCTCGCTTTCTCAATTTGTGGACAAAATTGGTTGGACCACCTCCATTTCTGTATTTGGCATATATTGGAATATACCAAGGCAGTTTCAGGAAAAAGTGCCATTAATTGCTCAAAGGTGTCCTTTAAAAGCATTTCCAGACCTACCCCTGTCAAAGTGCCCAAATCATTACCTCCACAGTGCACTATTAACAGGTCAGGTTTTGGCAAATGCATAAAGGTTTTCACCAATGGTATCAATTGGTGACATTTTAATCCTCTTTGGCCCAACCACTTAATTTCCACATCTTGTAAATTGAGGTTAGGTAAATTTCTGTTCTCAGCATACCTTTGAGCCCAGTGGATGTAACTATGTCCAACAATCCAGACGTTAAACATGGTGGCTGAAGGTTGTTCTGTAGTCAGATGAAGTGTGGTAATGAAAGGGCAGTTGAAACAGTAGGAGTTTCTAAAGAAAAAAAACTGTGGATTTACAATGCTAATGATTCATTAGCAGTGATTGGTGCATTTCCATTTCTGAAAACAGAAAGTTAGGGTGCATGGATGTGTTCTTTGAAACATGTAATTTGAATGGTCAAGGAAGAAACATTTAATGAAAGATTGCACTGGATACGCAGGTGCACTGAGAGTTCAGAGTTCAATTGAAACATTGTTGTGTGAATTTGCAAACATGAGAGGTCTTCCAGGAGGTGGTTGCTATGGATACAAGGCAGACAGGGCAGAGGGGGGAAGGGTTTTGATTTGAAAAAAGTGAGGGAAGAGGTATGATTGGCTAATATGAGAGATATGTGAAAAGAATATCTGTATTTCTGTGCTTTCAATAGCTGCAGCCTTTGGAGTGCATCCTTTTTCTTCTGCTGAAGACAATTTGGTGTATTTCTCAGACTGTTTTCAAAACTCAAAAAATATTTGCTAAGGTGAGAAAACATTTATTTAATTTAGATAGAGAATAGTATGATTTAAGGAGAAAATGATGAAGAAAGCTGTGTTTATAAAATGTGGTTTTGTCTCTAGTGATATACTAATAGAATTAGTTTCATAGAGAAATTGTAATTGCATATTTGGTGTAACATTCTGGCATGCAGTAACACAAGTTATTGTGGTACATGGAGCCCATTTTATGGTCTGTTATGTAAGCTGAAACAGAGATGTTGCTTTTAAAATCGATTTAAGAAATCAATTTCATTTCTGGATATGTACTGCTAGAGCTTCATAGGTTGTTTTGAGCCATATTTATAAGGTATTTGAGTGTCTTAGATGTTATGTTTTCCTTTTAAAATGTAAAGTGTTCCTCATGGGGCAAGTGTCTTGTAAATACGCTCCCACTTGTGCTTGGCAAATTTAGATTTTGATTATGGGAGTTACCTAGCCATGTTAATAGTGTCCCAAAAATGGTGCTAGTGAATTGCAGAAAACACTTTCATGTGTCTCAAGGACATTTTTAGTCATTTCTCCATGAATGCAGGTATACAATTGATTTATTTGCTGTGTTTAAAAACGAATTTTGAAATCAATTACATTTCAGGATATGTATTGTTAGAGCTTCATAGGTTGTTTGGGGTCATATTTAGAAGGCATTTTAGTGTCTTTGATGTTATTTTTCCCTTTTTAAATGGAAAGCGTTCTTCATGGGGCCCTGAGCAGTTCTTAGCCATGTTATTTAATAGGAAGTGGATAACATGGCTAAGAGCATTTGCTGGAAACTGCATGAATATTGCTGACTTTTCTGCGATGTTATTTTTCCCTTTTTAAATGGAAAGTGTTCCTCTTGGGGCAAGTGTCTTGTAAATACGCTCCCACTTGCGCTTGGCAAATTTAGATTTTGATTATGGGAGTTACGTAGCCATGTTAATAGTGTCCCAAAAATGGTGCTAGGGCATTCCAGAAAACACTTTCATGTGTCTCAAGGACATTTTTAGTCATTTCTCCATGAATGCAGGTATACAATTGATTTATATGCTGTGTTTAAAAACGAATTTTGAAATCAATTACATTTCAGGATATGTTCTGTTAGAGCTTCATAGGTTGTTTGGGGTCATATTTAGAAGGCATTTTAGTGTCTTTGATGTTATTTTTCCCTTTTTAAATGGAAAGCGTTCCTCATGGGGCCCTGAGCACTTCTTAGCCATGTTATCCAATGGGAGGTGGATAACATGGCTAAGAGCATTTGCTTCAAAGGTTGTTTGGGGTTATACACCATTTTTGGGAAATTATTAACATGCCTATCTAACTCCCATAATCAAAATCTAAATTTGCCAACCGCAGGTGGGAGCATATTTACAATAAATTTGCACCAGGAAGAACGAAAAATAGCATACTAGATAGTCAAATGCCTTATAAATATGACCCAAAACATCTTATGAAGCACTAGTAGTGCATATTTCCAGAAATGTATTGGTTTTCATTTAATGATTTACTTCATTGGTAGGCCTTCACATGTTTTTTTATTTTGATATTTTTCAGTGAAAATCTTATCTGCAACCATGTGTTGGCCTCACCTCAAATAAACAAAACAGGTGATGGACTGAATGTGGATCAATGACACACATTTACCCCAGTCTAAAGATCAGGGCCTAAACAAATCTTTAGATAGGCTACATCTTATCGTCATCCTGAATTAATGATTTAAAATATTAGGGAGTGATTTATGAGTGTTGTATGCCTTTTTTGCACCATTGAGTGTCATTTTTGTGATGCAGTGCTGGTGGAAAACATTTGCTATGTTAAATAATTAGTACGGCATTAAGTTTTAGATGACTGTTATTTATTTACTGTTTGGTAATAGTGGTTAATAACATTTTATATTATATTTTTCCACAGATTCAACTGCAGATTCTTTCATAGTTTGGAAAATGCCTTCCAAAAGTCGAATACGAAAGGCTAGAAAACGTCAAAGACAGCAGGATGATGTTTTATTGCAGCAGTCCTCTTCCCCAAATACTTGTCAAAACACCAAGAAAGGTCCGGGTAAGAGCACGAAATCATTCTTAAGAAATATTTGTCATAAAAAAGTATTTCTCCAAAAAATGTTTCAGTCCTCAAAAAGAAAAGCAATTTAAATGGAAAGGAGAGACCCATCAAAAATGTTACTGGTAGAGGAAGAGATAACTCTGTGCATGATAGTAGAAGGAAACAACAGTTTAGGGACATTCGACATCGAATGTTCCGTAATAGGATAATAGTTAATTTATTGAAAAATATTAAAAAAAAAGGCGAACAGAAAGCGGCATTTTATAAGAAGAAGAAAAATGTAGAGAAAATTATTGATCATGCTTTTGAAATTAAGCGAAAGTTGTTTATTTTGGTAATCAATAGAATTAGGAAACTAAGCAAGGTAATTTCTGATTTCAAAACTAAAAGTAGATGGAAGAGAGTAGTAAATCGTACTAACTTTTGTGAAGTTTTTTCCGGTGAATGGATGCATAGTTCTAGTTGTGAGGCATTTTTTAATGAGGAGAGTTATTTTCAGGATAATGATTTGGTGTTTGCAGTTGACACCAGTGGTCGAGCTTATGAAGTGAAGGATGGTTGTCCAGTTGAAAAAGAACAACTTGTGACAACAGAGACAGAAGAGGCGCTAAGTGATGAGGTTTTAGGAAGACGTCCTAAGGGTCCTGTGTACATTTGGAAGTGTAGTTCTATTTGCAGTGTGCGACAGGTTTCCATCAATTTGCTTTGTGATTTTATACGGACATTTAATAAGAAAAGTTTGAAGCAGAAAATGAAGTTGTTGCAAGATTTAGATCCTTGCAGAGTGAGACAAATGACAGGTTTGCGTGGTCATTCACTGGCTTGTCTTTCCAGGAGAGTATGCCAGAGTGTTTTTCATCATTTCAGGATGCTAGCAGTGCATCATAATAAAGTGAGAAAATTAGTGAGAATGTTGTATTATGCTAAGAGTCCAGCAATTATGCTTAAACAATTATGTGCTGCTCTTTTGCATGGTTCTGAAATAGATGTGAAGAATATTTGTGAAGAAATTGAGTTTTGTTACTTTGGTAGTAAAGATGAGAATGTTCAAATTGACCCTGAAGTAGAGGGTAATGTGGAAGATAATGTACAGGTTTCCAGTACAGATAATTTTCAGAAGGAAATTGCCACGTTTCAGATGAAATCAAGTGAGAGGCCTAATTTCACTTGTGTATGTTGTCGACGCACTTATTATAAGAATCAGACTAAGGTAGTGGATTTATATGCAAAAAGTGAAAGGGAAAATAATAGTGAATGGAAGGATTTTGCCACATACTTGATGGTAGAAAATTATTTTGATTTGGGATCGGATCAACGTGTGTGTACTTATTGTTGTAATAAATTAAACCAAAACCAGATGCCTGCTAGGGCAGTTCATAATAATCTGGAATTGGTTGAGATTCCTTCTGAATTGAAGGATTTAAATACTTATGAATCTATTTTGATTCAAAGTATCCATCCCTTTCAGGCTATTGTAAGAATGGAGCCAAAGACAGGGAAGTTGCCTCCAGCAGATTTACAGAGAGGATTAAAGGGAAGAGTTGTTTATTTGCCTCTAGATTTGAAGAAAAACATTAACACAATTGGAATAGAAAAAGTGGAAGAGGAACCTCTGGTTATCTTGGTTAATGGGGTTCCGACAAAGAATAAGAAAATATGGCAAGATTTAGTGGATGTTAGGAAAGTCAAAAAGGCAACAGTTTATTTGAAGAAAAATAATAAGTACTATAAGAATGTATATGTTGCAGAAGAGGAAGTAAGTGATGAAGAGGATAGCGATTTGTGTGCTGGCCAAATTGAGAAAGTAGAGGCCTCTAAAAGTGAAGAAATATATGAACATTATAGTGTTCATCCTTTGCATTCCAAGGAAGTCATGGGGAATGCTATTGAGTTGTTTCAAATGAAACAAGCCAAAGGGAGTCCCATTAGTGTTTGAGAGGAAAGTTTGGAAGCTCGGTGTTTCCCACAGCTATTTCCCACAGGTCAAGGAGGAAGATATGATGAGCGACCTCATCAAATTCCTGCGTCTGAATACCGGACTTTACGATTGTATGCAGCAGATCCTAGGTTTCGGCAATGCATTCCCTATTTGTTTCATCTCCTGTTTGAAAGCGATCTGTCTGGACTGTCATATGCAGTGAACCACATCTTAAAAAGTGGTATACAGATGCGAAACATCTCGGCAAGTGACTTTATGCATAAAGTCAATGTCCAAGACAGTATTTTGGATTCTCACTTAATTAATCTCATGGCGTGTCAGCGTGGTACTAATGAGTACTGGTACCGTCGTCATGGTGATTTAAAATGTATGCTGAGGAACTTAGGAACTCCAACATGGTTCCTCACTCTGAGCTGTGCCGAGTATGGCTGGGAAGACTTACTTGAATTTTTACGAGAGGCAAATGGTAACATTGAAAACATCGAATTCAAGACACCCGGAGAACTGTGCTCTTTGGATCCAGTCAATGTATGCAGGTACTTCAATCATAGATTTGAAGCTATGATGTCTTTCATCACAAATAAAAAGAATCCACCTCTTGGACAGGTGTTGGATTTCTTTTGGAGAAAGGAGTACCAAGCAAGAGGTGCCCCTCATATACATATGTTGTTGTGGATCAAGGATGCACCTAAATTTGGAACAGATCCGGATGACTTAGTGATGAATTTCATCGAACAGTATTCTACGTGTGCTGTTCCAAACGCAACGGAGAAGAAAAGTCTAAGAGAACAAGTTCTACGTTTCCAAAGCCATCGTTGTGGAAAGTACTGTCGTCGTAAATTCAGAAACAAGGACAAGTTCTACACCAAATGTCGTTTCAACTTTCCACGACCGGTGATTTCTAAAGGAAGAGTGAACAGTTTGATGTCTTCGCTGCGACATAATGTGACGAGGAAATCACCCAAGAATACATACAATTTGAAAAGGAACGAAGAGTCCAAGTACATCAATGACTACAACCCAGTGATTTTGTCCATGTGGAATGCTAACATGGATATACAGTTTGTGGCTGACAACTGTATGGCTGTGGCTCGGTATGTGACATCTTACATCACCAAAAAAGAAAAGACCGAACTGAAGGATATGTGGGAGGACATTTCTCATGAAAAGAGCCTCAGCAAGAAGTTGTACAGTTTCAGTCTGAAGATGTTGTCGCATCGAGAAATCGGAGCTTACGAATGTTCTGACCGGTTGTCTTCAGCAAGTCTCTATGCCAAATCCAGGAGTCTCGTTTGGGCGAGTCTTGGTCTTGCTGCAACGCGAAATCGAGTTCTAAAACCTGTCCGGGAAATTGAGTATTTGGCAGAAAAGGAACCAAACAGTACCGACATTTTGAAGACCAACATGTTGGATACATATTATCCAAATCGAAGCAGTCACCTTGAGAATGTTTGTCTATATGAGGTTCTCCAAAATTATATATTCAAGAGGAACATCAAAGAAGATATTGAGAAAGGAGTGTATGCTGTAATTGGAAGTGAGGGATGCCTGGTCAAGCAAAGAAAATGCCAATTAGTAAACCATCGAAAATTGAGTGGTGAATCTCCAGAAAAAAAGGAGTTTTTTTATTTAGCACTTTTGCAACTTTTCAAGCCTTGGCGTGCAGAAGAGGAACTGCTTGGAGATTTCCTCTGTTATGAAGACTCTTTCAATGCAGCCAAGGAGTCCATAGAATGTCCTGCTTTTTCTAAATATCAAGAAATGGTAACTTTGGAAATTGAGCAGGAAGCAACGATTGCAGCCGAGATTGCCAGAGACAGTTCTCAGGACAGTCAGAGTTCTGTTTCATTGAGTCAAGATCCACTTGGAGGACCTATTATCGAAAATGAAGCTGCCACTGCTATGAATGAAGTGGAAAGAGCCATGGCACATGCTCAGGAGGATTCAGTTAACTTAGAAGACTTGGAAAAACAACTCAACGTTGAGCAGAGGAAAATATATGATGAAGTTACCACGGAAATTGAGCACGGATTAAGTCATGAGAAGAACAAGTGCTCATGTACATCGTTGAAGCCTGTCCGACTGTACGTGAGTGGAGAAGCGGGAACTGGAAAAAGTTTCCTCATTAAAGCAATCTCTTGTTATTTGCAGGAAAGGACTGAGTCATCGCTGTCTTGTGTTGTCACCGCTCCTACTGGACTGGCAGCACATAACATTAAAGGTATTACTTTGCATCGTCTACTGATGCTGCCGGTGGAGCATGACAACAAATTACAATACAACAAGTTATCTGGAGATGCTTGCTGTGAAGTTTCAAGAGTCTTGAGGAAAATGAAACTACTTATCATTGACGAAGTAAGCATGGTTTCCAATGTCATGCTTGCCTATGTGCATTTGAGAATGCAAGAAGTACTTAAAACTGAATATGATGTGTTATTTGGTGGGAAACACATCATTGTTTTCGGAGATCTTCTGCAGCTGACACCAGTAAAAGGTCAACCTGTGTTCAAAATACTCACGCATGAAGATACCAGGAAGTGCCTAGGGAGCATTGGCAACGTCAATATATGGTTAAACTTCAATTATGCAGAACTGCATCAAAATATGCGTCAGGCAAAGGATGAAGATTACAAGAATATTCTACAAGATATTAGAATTGGAAAAGTGACCGAGCATGGGAAAGAAGCTTTAAATGCACGATTACTGTCAAATTTATATCCCAAACAAGAGATTGTGCCTGAGAATATTTTTCAGAAAATTACTGAGAAGAAATCCGGGATATGTCTCATGCCAACTCTTGCAGAATGTGCCATCTTCAACAACAAAATGTTGAATTTAGAAAAGCAAGAGATTGTGAAACTTGAAGCTATCGACAAATTAGAGCATATGGGATCAACAATTATTTTGTCAGACAATTTGAAATCAAAATTGGATTCATTAGAGAAGACTATATCTAAAACAGCGGGTTTTGAAAAGACTTTGAATGTGTGTTTAAATTGCCGAATTATTTTGAGAAGGAATTTACATGTAGAAAGAGGTCTGGTAAATGGATCAATGGGTAATGTTGTTGATTTTGAGAAATACAGAAATAGAGATGGAATAGAATTTTTAAGAATTAAATTTGATGGCATTGAGGAAGTACAGCAAATTGGTCGTTGTTCTGCTAGGTTTTTGCTTGTTAAAGATTTATATGTTCGCCGTAAACAGTTTCCTGTTTGCTTGGCATATGCGGTGACAATCCATAAATCGCAAGGTTTAAGTGTAGACTGTGCATTGGTGAATATTGGCAGTTCTGTGTTCAAGGAGGGTATGGCATATGTGGCATTGTCACGAGTTAGAACTTTATCGGGATTGTACTTGATTGACTGTGATGTCACAAACATTTGTGCGGATCTAGATTGTGTTAAGGAATACAATAGGTTAAGAAAAGAGTATGCGCCACATTTGCCTCAATATCCTTTGTTTGAGAAACGTGTGGTAGGCCGCAAACGTAGAAATAGCAGTAATAGTAGGGAGGTTGTTGCAAAAAGACTAAAAGTCAATGAACCGAAAATTGTTAGCAGAAAGAAAGTGGATTCTGTTGAAGATGTTGTCGGTTTTCAATTTGAAAACAGTTCTGGTGTCAACTGCTATGCAAATGTAGTGGTTAATGTTCTCTTTTCACTAGAGAGTTTAAAAGAACAGATTCTGTTGAATTCTGAACAAATTTTATGTTGTTTGTTGAATTCTGTTTTCGAGAAATGTAGCACTGATCGAACAAAAGTAGAAAGTGTGTCTGAAGTTCGTTATCTGTTAGATGAATGTTCAGGTCAAACAGACTTCTCTGAAAATAATCAGCAAGATTGTCAGGAGTTTTTAATGTATATGCTTGATATATTGCAAGTTGAGGGTGTAGATGTAGATCACCTGTTTGGGCTTTCTTATCAATGGCAGCATGACTGCGAGAACTGTATGGTATCAAGTACTACTAGTGTAGACTCAGAAAGATTTATATATTTAACTTTGCCAGACAGTAAATCAGTCTCCTTTAATAAGCTAGTAAATGCAGCGGATCACAACATGGAGTGTAGCCAATGTAAATGTGATATGATGTCAACATTATTTATACGTAGATATGGCCAGTATGTCATTTTAATGATCCAACGTTGTAGGCCTGATGGATCAAAATTGTCAACTTTAATAAAAAAATTTGTGGCTTCTCAGCTGTCAATATCAGGGAGGACTTTTGTTACTGTAGCAATTATCTATCACGATGGTCCATCAACAACATCAGGACATTATACAGCTTACTTAAAGTCTGGAAACGGCTGGTCATTCTGTAATGATTCCGTTGTAACGTTCAAAAAAAAATTGCCGTTTGACCTTAAAAATTCTTACCTGGTGTTTTTAAAACCAAAATTTTAAGTAGAGGGAATGTAAGTCTGCAATGCTGTCTAGATTAAAAATCCAACTATATAAACCTAATGCAAGTAAGTCTGCTTCATAGTAAGCAGTATCAGTGTCATAGGAAAAGGAGAACATGAGTGACAAAGAAGAGTAAGTTATTAGTAGTCCAGGATTGTGAAAATAATCTCAAATATTTTATTTTTGAAAGTTGCGAAAATAGAAAATGTCGGGATTTGATTGGAAGAATAACAAGACTTGCGAATCGCGGCAACATGATTTGGCCTAGTGGAAACATGTGATATAATGAGAGAAGTCTTTTTTTCTATGTAACATATTTTACGTATCGATGGAGGTTTTCTTTCAGAAAGTGGCGGGCTGAAAATATTTGTAGCACAACAGAGTGGATGCTGTTCATAGGAGATCGTTCGACGTCATTGAAAGTAAGTTAATTTTAAGGAGTTTTGAAATCAGATTTCGAAGGTTGTATGGGTTTTTTAAACACAGTCATTTTGATTGTGTTTTTTTTTTCCCGCTGTTACATGATGAATACCTTCAAGTCACTGATTTAAGTGAAATTTGATACATTCTGAGAACAGCAAAAATAAACCATTTAACATGTATAATTAATGTTATGCTTTTTGAAATTATGATATATATTTAGAAATGTGAGGTAGATATGGAGAAGCAGAGTCTTCTGTAAGTGTCAATTTTAATGCTTACAGTGCTGTACTTCTAGGTATTGTTTTTAAAAAATAAAAAAAAATAGGCCTCACCTCAAAGAAAGCTCTTGAAAGCACACATCTTATTTGCATCCTAAAACAATCATTTAAAATGTTTGACACAATTTTATGATGGCTTTACATCTTTTTTGCGCTGTTATTGCATCACTATTGTGAGACATAAGCAATGCAAAAGAAGCATCATGTTTCAAAATAGGCCTCATTTCATCAGCATGAAGATACTGTTTTTTTAAAATAAATATCTTTAGGATTGTGTAGGGGTCGTAGGGAAGTAGAGGTTTCTGTAAATGTCAAAGTTGTTTAAAAACTGTTTCTTCTTGAACCTTTTCCCTTTTTTTTTCTTATTTTTAAATACATGTTTTAATATTTTTGGAAATGTTTGTTCTCTCTTTTACAGATTGAATTTATGAAAAATTTGCTTGAAAAGTTAACATGAATTATAAGGTAAATGTTTTCTACTTTTTTAACCTACATTCCACTGCTGATGATGTCACTGACTATGTTATGATTGATGTAATAAATGGGCATGTTTTACTGCAATGGTAGGTCTTTACATCTATTATCTCGTCTGTATTCTTCAACAAGCATAAATTTGATATGCAACCCAGAGTACGGTTCACCTTAAACAAACTTTTAGAGAGGACACACCTTATCGTCACCCTCACTCAATCATTTAATCTATCACATTTAACATCTATTAGTTCTACTGCTTCATTTCTTTAATCTTTACTTTCCTGTGTTTGCTACTTCTCTCCTTCCTTTCTCTATTACTTAATTTTTCTATTCCTTCCAGTATTTTTCTCAGTCCCTCTCTTCTCATACTTCTTCATTATTATTCACTAATTCTGTCTCTATTAATGTTACTGTTTCTGAATGATCTCCAAAAATTTTAAAAACAAGAACAGTAAGTATAAGGATAGGAAAAGACATTTATGTTACAAGAAAGACAACTATAGGAAGTAAACAGAAAAAACTGTTACTCGCAATCCACTGCTGATGATCTCACTGACCATGTAAAAAATTATGTAATATATGACATGATCAGAAGTGAATTGCGGGTAACAGTATCTTTTCTTTACTCCCTATAGCTGTCTTTTTTTGTAACATAACTGTCTGTTTCCTTTCCTTATACTTACTGTTCCTTTTTTTAAAAAAAATTTTTTTAGTACGCTCAAAGTACGCGTACCGGAGTGCGAACTGGTAGCGAACTAAGAGAAATAGAGCTTGGCAGAGTTCAAAGAATTCTACCAATTTTTTTAATAATGGGGAGGTAGTTCTGAAAAGAACTGTTTTTTTTTGTTTTTGTTGTTTTAAATTTTTTTTATTAGTTTTCTGAACATTTTTTATATTTTTTTGTTTTTTTCTGAACATTTTGTATTTTTTTTTATTTTTGGGGGGGAGGGGGGAAACAAAAATGATTCATCGAAGACGGCTCAACAGGAGCAACAAAAAAAAAAGAATTTACTTTTTGGGGCGTTTTGGGCACACATGATTGGTGATGGCTCTCATTATCAGGGTAATGCTACTTTCGCGGTAGCAAAGTGTCTGGTTGCACCACACACAGACTTGCTTCACTTCTCCCATGTTGATTTGGATGTTCGGGATCACCTCCCTCGCCTCCGGTCCCGATACCTCCTGAACAACAGATCTTCTTGCCATTTCTGGCGGATTTTGTTGTTGGTCGCGAAGTTGTGCATTGCTGTAATTGTTAGGGTGCCATCGACTCATGTGCCTGTGCATTGTATGATTGCCAAAACTGTACTTTTTGTCTGTGCCCCTTGAAAGTCGTTCGTCGCAAATGCGACAAAAGACGTATCTGGCATTTACTTTCTTTTGGCCAGCAGGAAATTTAAAAAATTGCCAGATATAATTTTCTTTCCTATTATATCTTCTGGGCTCCTCTGGCAAAAACTCGTCATTTTCTTGCTGTTCTTCCTCTTCTTGATTTTCCTCCTCTTCTATAATTAGTGAAGCAGGTAGTCTTTTCTTCCCATGAGGAGGTGGAGGAGGTGGTGGGGGCACACTGGCAGAAGCAACCATTGAAGCCATTGCTGATGAATCAAAAAAGGTCTTTCTCTCACCAAGATGAAAGTCAGAGTGAGGAAAGAAGGAGGGGTTTTCATCATTTGGGAGAAGGAAAAATTCTAAACCAATGAAAAGTGTTAATTTTATATCACATGACCAAGTATTACATCATTAGGAAACCAAAAGTGAAATGAACCAATGAAAAGTGTTATTTTCGAGTCACATGACCTGCTGTGTTTACGTTTCGCGCTTTGCTCCGCTTTCCGGTCCACTTCCGGGTCCGCTAACTTGGCGCGTCCAACGACGTATTACGCGATAACGCAAAACATCATGCAAACGTAACAGTTACGCTAAAGGAACGTTGACCGGTTCGCGTACTAAGCCGCGGCTTTAAATTGAGCTAACGGGAAGCAGACCGGTTCGCGGACTGGGAGCGGAACAAAAAAAAATGTTTTAAAAAAATTGTCTAAAGAACATGAAAAATATATTTCAAAATTTAAAGAACAATACATTGTACAGCTACAGATATTAGCTTTTAAAAAACCATTGAAATTCAATGAAAAAACCATAGGTTATAGACCATATATAGTTAGGGATTAGCATTTAAAAAACCTTATTTTATTTGCACAAAACCATTGAAATTCCATATATAGTTAGAAGCGCTAACTATATATCGCGCACCCGCAATCCACTGCTGATGATGTCACATATTACATCATTCATGACATGGTCAGTGACATCACTGATGACATCACTGATGACATCTCAAATGACATCACTGATGACATCACTGAAAACATCTCATTTGACATGACTGATAACATCACTGATGATATCATTCATGTGATAATACGATGAACCTCTTCAGACTCTAATATAACCTTAGATACAATCATTGTAAACAGACACTCACAGACTGTCACTCATCCATGGAGTTACTCACACACCTAGTCAGTCATGCAAAGAATCAATCACACCTCCATTTCCTCAACTATACAGTTATACACATCTTACTTATTCAAACATATAATAACACATATTTACTCTCTTATATAATCCCTGATACAAGCTCACAGTGATCGATACAGCCACTCACACATTCACTGGCTCTTATGTTCAGTTATTTATATATCTCAACTCTCACATGTATTGTGTTTTACATATGTACTTACTTTGACATGTACCACTGAGATATCCATTCACTCACCAATATACTCATGCACACAGTCAACCGCCCATACAGCTGTTTCCACATGCACTCTTGAGCCCATACATCTAGTGAATCAACTGCTCACACATCTATGCACAGAGTCATACACCTCCCAGCCACCCACACACACACTCAGTCTCCCATACAAATACTTGGGCAACCAATCAATAACCCATATAGTTACTCATATAGCTACTGATCAACACATGCAGCAGTTTACAGAACAACAGACATAATAATGCACAAATTAAGACAGTTTAGTCACTAACCCATGCACTCAGTGAGACATATTTAATCACTCACTCATACAGTCAGTCATGCACCTACTAAATCCTTCATCCAGACACTTATACATCCACTCATTCTTCAATATGTAAGACATATTTTAACTTTACAGAAACATACAGTCACTGGGTGTTGTCATCAGTGATGTCATCAGTGATGTCATTTGAGATGTCATCAGTGATGTCATCAGTGATGTCACTGACCATGTCATGAATGATGTAATATGTGACATCATCAGCAGTGGATTGCGGGTGCGCGATATATAGTTAGCGCTTCTAACTATATATGGAATTTCAATGGTTTTGTGCAAATAAAATAAGGTTTTTTAAATGCTAATCCCTAACTATATATGGTCTATAACCTATGGTTTTTTCATTGAATATATATATATATATATATATATATATATATATATATATATATATATATATATATATATATATATATATATATATATATATATATATATATATATATATATTACCTACTGGCGGTCGCCAGTAGGTATATATAGTTAGGATTTTTTCCCTATGGGATTTATGAAAATTCTATGTCTAATAACTTTGGCGTTTGTGGACGGAATCGGCTGAAATTTTCAGGAAAATGGCACATTTTGTTTCTGAGCAGCTCCTGGAAATTTGGGGGGGGTCGTCAATGGGGGGCCGAGAAAAAAGGGGGGTCCCAAAACGCGTTTTTCCCATGTTAATTTCCATAGGGCGGTTGGACTCACTTTTAGCTCGAAAGGCTGAATGGATTTCCACGAAACTTGGCAAAATTGTAGGGACTGTTAGCCCGATGTGCCTTTGCTAGGTCTCAATATATGTGCTTCAGTGGATTTTGAGAAATTAACGTTTAAATCAAGATATATATCTGTAACAGCGGTCCGGGCAGCGATCCGGTTCGCGTACTTTTCGCGTAACGGAACTTTGCGCACGGAAAGCTGATTGGCTCTTCGGTGTCTGTCAACATTCTAAACAGTCCGGTGCGGCCGCCATCTTGTCTCTCGGTAGGATCGAGAGACAAGAGGAGGCCAAAACAAAGGGGGACATTTCCATAAGGGGGCATAGTAGATCCTCCCTGACCCCCTAGGTTTTATGTGGAGGTTTTAAAAGGGCCCAGCAGGGTCAAAAAAAAAATTCTTTTTTTTTTTTTTTCGCGATGAGCGCCTAGTACGCGAACCGGAAAGCGTTCTAGGCAGCGCACTATAAGGATAATAGAATGATACACTTTTCAAAGACTGTATGTTAATTGTTTGTTGTTTTTGTTGTTTTTTTTTGTTTTCTTTATTTTTAAAGTTTTTTTTTATTTTGATTGTTTTTCATAATTTATTAAACTTTCTAACATTTCAGTGTCTGAAATGTCATTATTTTCTTGAAATATTGTTTGCAATCTGGGAGGTTGTAAAATGTCCTCATTTGCAAGGAGGGCATCTACTGCTTGGACACATTGCAGCAGTTCATTATCCAAGCTTTCATCCATAAATTCCATGTCAATTTGTTCAATCAATTCCTGGCTGCTCTCTTGCAGGTCCATTTCAAAAGAAACTTGGTTTTCGCCTGCCATTTTGCCTGAAATTTGGATTTAAAAAATATATATTAGTAGAGATAGGGCACTGTTGGGATTAATTTTAGATAGGCAGTTTTTATCAGTGAATTTATCTTTTGGCAGTGTATAGTATCAGAGTGGAAATAGGACTATAAAAAAGTGTATGTGATTTAACCAAGACAAGCCTAACTCCATTCATAACTATAACAGAGAAGTCTATCTAAATACATTACTAGTACAGAGGGATAGTGTATATGTAGCAGAAAAATTCTATTATATTGAGTTATAGTGCACAATATATTTCGTTTTTAAAAATTATAACTTACCTTCACAAAGAAGTTGAAGTTTTTGGAAGCTATTGAAATGTGATGTACAACAAGAAGTAGTAGTCAAAATGGCTGTGTTTTCTTCTCTTCCTTTATATATATTCAAGTATATAACCAATCAAATGTCAGGTAATAAAAGTAGAAAATGAAAGTAACATTTTCATTGGTTGTCAATTCCAACACTTCAGATGTGTTTTGTGAAGTAATTTACCTCACGGTACTTGGAGAGGTCTACAGGCTAAATGGCTAAATGAAATTTCAATCAAATTTGTGAGAATGAAAGGGATTGTTATGTAGTATGAGCTAATTTATATTTGGTGAGAGTGTCTCTAGTCGTTTTACTGTAAATTACTTTCCCACCTTTTTTTTGGACCGCTTCCCGGAAAGCGGTCCGGTCCGCGAACTAGGAGCGTAACGGGAGTCCACCATTTTGTGTTTCGGTCGAATCAAGGTATAAAATGGAGGGTAAATAATGTTCTGAATGGGTAGAAGGGGGCATGGTACAAGTAGTTTGCCCCCCTACGTTTTCTGAGGGTGGCTGAGGAGGACTATATGTGCGAAGAAAAAACTTTTTTTTTTAAATTTTGCGCGGTTAGCTTCCAGTTCGCGTACCGGATAGCGCTCTTTGAGCGTAGTTTGTTGAAAATTACAGAAAAAAGTTAGAAAAAAACAATAATTGTGAGTGATCAGATGAAGGGTAGCTCTGAGAAGAGCTTTTGGTTTTATGGTACATTTAGGTACTTATAAGTAGGTACCAATGCACAGTCTTAAATTCAGAATGAAAATTCTGTTGCCCTCATCTGAGAAGTGAACTCCATCTCCTCTGTAGATATCTTGCATGTAGTAACGCAAGTTATTGTTGTACAGAGAGCCCATTCCATGGTCTCTCATGAAAGCTGAAACAGATTTGTTTACATGCTTCCTCGCTTTCTCAATTTGTGGAGAAAATTGGTTGGACCACCTCCATTTCTGTCTTTGGCATATATTGGAATATACCAAAGCAGTTTGAGGAAAAAGTGCCATTAATTGCTCAAAGGTGTCCTTTAAAAGCATTTCCAGACCTACCCCTGTCAAAGTGCCCAAATCATTACCTCCACAGTGCACTATTAACAGGTCAGGTTTTGGCAAATGCATAAAGGTTTTCACCAATGGTATCAATTGGTGACATTTTAATCCTCTTTGGCCCAACCACTTAATTTCCACATCCTGTAAATTGAGGTTGTGTAAATTTCTGTTCTCAGCATACCTTTGAGCCCAGTGGATGTAACTATGTCCAACAATCCAGACCTTAAACATGGTGGCAGAAGGTTGTTCTGCAGTCAGATGAAGTGTGGTAATGAAAGGGCAGTTGAAACAGTAGGAGTTTGTAAAGAAAAAAAACTGTGGATTTCCAATGCTAATGAATCATTAGCAGTGATTGGTGCATTTCCATTTCTGAAAACAGAAAGTTAGGGTGCATGGATGTGTTCTTTGAAAGATGTAATTTGAATGGTCAAGGAAGAAACATTTAATGAAAGATTACACTGGATACGCAGGTGCACTGAGAGTTCAGAGTTCAATTGAAACATTGTTGTGTGAATTTGCAAACATGAGAGGTCTTCCAGGAGGTGGTTGCTATGGAAAAAAGGCAGAGAGGGCAGAGGGGTGAAGGGTTTTGATTTGAAAAAAGTGAGGGAAGAGTTATGATTGGCTAATATGAGAGATATGTGAAATGAATATCTGTATTTCTGTGCTTTCAATAGCTGCAGCCTCTGGAGTGCATCGTTTTTCTTCTGCTGAAGACAATTTGATGTATTTCTGAGACTGTTTTCAAAACTCAAAAAGTATTTGCTAAGGTGAGAAAAGATTTATTTATTTTAGATAGAGAATAGTATGAATTAAGGAGAAAATGATGAAGAAAGCTGTGTTTTTAAACTGTGGCTTTGTCTGTAGTGATATAGAAATAGATTTTGTTACTTTGAGAAATTGTAATTGCATATTCGGTGTAGCATTCTGGCATGCAGTAACACAAGTTATTGTGGTACATGGAGCCCATTCCATGGTCTGTTATGTAAGCTGAAACAGATATGTTGTTTTTAAAAACGAATTTTGAAATCAATTACATTTCTGGATATGTACTGCTAGAGCTTCATAGGTTGTTTTGGGCCATATTTATAAGGCATTTGAGTGCCTATTATGCTATTTTACGTTCTTCATGGTGCAAATTTCTTGTAAATACGCTCCCACTTGTGCTTTGCAAATTTAGATTTTGATTATGGGAGTTACATACCCATGTTAATAATGTCCAAACAATGGTGGTAGGGCATTCAAGAAAACGCTTTCCTGTGTCTCTAGGACATTTTCAGTCCTTTCCTCTTGAAAACAGGTATACAATTGATTTATATGCTGTGTTTAAAAACGAATTTTGAAATCAATTACATTTCTGGATATGTACTGTTACAGCTTCATAGGTTGTTTGGGGTCATATTTAGAATGCATTTTAGTGTCTTTGATGTTATGTTTACCTTTTTAAATGGAAAGCGTTCTTCATGGGGCAAGTGTCTTGTAAATACGCTCCCACTTGCGCTTGGCAAATTTAGATTTTGATTATGGGAGTTACCTAGCCATGTTAATAGTGTCCCAAAAATGGTGCTAGGGCATTCCAGAAAACACTTTCATGTGTCTCAAGGACATTTTCAGTCATTTCCTCATGAATGCAGGTATACAATTGATTTATATGCTGTGTTTAAAAACGAATTTTGAAATCAATTACATTTCTGGATATGTACTGTTAGAGCTTCATAGGTTGTTTTGGGCCATATTTATAAGGCATTTGAGTGTCTTTGATGTTATGTTTTCCTTTTAAAATGGATAGTGTTCCTCATGGGGCCCTGAGCAGTTCTTAGCCATGTTATTTAATGGGAAGTGGATAACATGGCTAAGAGCATTTGCTGGAAAATGCATGAATATCGCTGACTGTTCAGCAATATTCATGCATTGCGGCCGTTTTTTTTTGCATTTGCGAGCAGTTCTTAGCCATGTTATCCAATGGAAGGTGGATAACATGGCTAAGAGCATTTTCTGGAAAATGCATGAATATCGCTGACTTTTTAGCGATATTCATGCATTGCAGGCGTTTTTTTTTGCATTTGCGAGCAGTTCTTAGCCATGTTATCCAATGGAAGGTGGATAACATGGCTAAGAGCATTTGCTGGATAATGCATGAATATCGCTGACTTTTCAGCGATATTCATGCATTGCAGCTGTTTTTTATCGCATTTGCGATAAATCTTGCTAAGGAGAAAATGATGAAGAAAGCTGTGTTTTTAAACTGTGGCTTTGTCTGAAGTAATATAGAAATAGATTTTGTTTCTTTGAGAAATTGTAATTGCATATTCGGTGTAGCATTCTGGCATGCAGTAACACAAGTTATTGTGGTACATGGAGCCCATTCCATGGTCTGTTATGTAAGCTGAAACAGATATGTTGTTTTTAAAAACCATTTTTAAAATCAATTAAATTTCTGAATATGTCCTGCTAGAGCTTCATAGGTTGTTTGGGGTCATACACCTTTTTTGGGAAATTATTAACATGCCTATGTAACTCCCATAATCAAAATCTAAATTTGCCAACCGCAGGTGGGAGCGTATTTACAAGAAATTTGCACCATGAAGAACGTAAAATAGCATAATAGACACTCAAATGCCTTATAAATATGACCCAAAACAACTTATGAAGCACTAGCAGTGCATATTTCCAGAAATGTAATGGTTTTCAAATAATGACTTATTTCATTGGTAGGCCTTCACATGTATTTTCTCCATGGTTTTTTTCAGTGAAAATCTTATCTGCAACCATGTGTTGGCCTCACCTCAAATAAACAAAACAGGTGATGGACCGAATGTGGATCAATTACACACATTCACCCCAGTCCAAAGATCTGGGCCTATACAAACCTTTAGATAGGCTACATCTTATCGTCATCCTGAATTAATCATTTAAAATATTAGGGAGAGATTTATGATTGTTCTATGCCTGTTTTGTACCATTGAGTGTCATTTTTGTGATGCAGTGCTGGTGCAAAAGATTTGCTATGTTAAATAATTAGTAGGGCATTAAGTTTTAGATGACTGTTATTCATTTACTGTTTGGTAATAGTGGTTAATAACATTTTTTATTATATTTTTCCACAGATTCAACTGCAGATTCTTTCATAGTTTGGAAAATGCCTACAAAAAATAGAATTAGAAAGGCGAGAAAACGTCAAAGACAGCAGGATGATGTTTTATTGCAGCAGTCCTCTTCCCCAAATACTTGTCAAAACACCAAGAAAGGTCCGGGTAAGAGCACGAAATCATTCTTAAGAAATATTTGTAGTAAAAAAAGTATTTCTCCAAAAAATGTTTCAGTCCACAAAAAGAAAAGCAATTTAAATGGAAAGGAGAGACCCATCAAAAATGTTACTGGTAGAGGAAGAGATAACTCTGTGCATGATAGTAGAAGGAAAGAACAGTTTAGGGACATTCGAAATCGAATGTTCCGTAACAGGATAATAGTTAATTTATTGAAAAATATTTAAAAAAAAGGCCAACAGAAAGCGGCATTTTATAAGAAGAAGAAAAATGTAGAGAAAATTATTGATCATGCTTTTGAAATTAAGCGAAAGTTGTTTATTTTGGTAATCAATAGAATTAGGAAACTAAGCAAGGTAATTTCTGATTTCAAAACAAAAAGTAGATGGAAGAGAGTAGTAAATCGTACTAACTTTTGTGAAGTTTTTTCCGGAGAATGGATGCATAGTTCAAGTTGTGAGGCATTTTTTAATGAGGAGAGTTATTTTCAAGATAATGATTTGGTGTTTGCAGGTGACACCAGTGGTCGAGCTTATGAAGTGAAGGATGGTTGTCCAGTTGAAAAAGAACAACTTGTGACAACAGAGACAGAAGAGGCGCTAAGTGATGAGGTTTTAGGAAGTCGTCCTAAGGGTCCTGTGTACATTTGGAAGTGTAGTTCTATTTGCAGTGTGCGACAGGTTTCCATCAATTTGCTTTGTGATTTTATACGGACATTTAATAAGAAAAGTTTGAAGCAGAAAATGAAGTTGTTGCAAGATTTAGATCCTTGCAGAGTGAGACAAATGACAGGTTTGCGTGGTCATTCACTGGCTTGTCTTTCCAGGAGAGTATGCCAGAGTGTTTTTCCTCATTTCAGGATGCTAGCAGTGCATCATAATAAAGTGAGAAAATTTGTGAGAATGTTGTATTATGCTAAGAGTCCAGCAATTATGCTTAAACAATTATGTGCTGCTCTTTTGCATGGTTCTGAAATAGATGTGAAGAATATTTGTGAAGAAATTGAGTTTTGTTACTTTGGTAGTAGAGATGAGAATGTTCAAATTGACCCAGAAGTAGAGGGTTATGTTGAAGATAATATACAGGTTTCTAGTTCAGATAATTTTCAGAAGGAAATTGCCACGTTTCAGATGAAATCAAGTGAGAGGCCTAATTTCACTTGTGTATGTTGTCGACGCACTTATTATAAGAATCAGACTAAGTTAGTGGATTTATATGCAAAAACTGAAAGGGAAAATAATAGTGAATGGAAGGATTTTGCCACATACTTGGTGGTAGAAAATTGTTTTGATTTGGGAGTGGATCAACGTGTGTGTACTTATTGTTGTAATAAATTAAATCAAAACCAGATGCCTGCTAGGGCAGTTCATAATAATCTGGAATTGGTTGAGATACCTTCAGAATTGAAGGATTTAAATACTTATGAATCTATTTTGATTCAAAGTATCCATCCCTTTCAGGCTATTGTAAGAATGGAGCCAAAGACAGGGAAGTTGCCTCCAGCAGATTTACAGAGAGGATTAAAGGGAAGAGTTGTTTATTTGCCTCTAGATTTGAACAAAAACATTAACACAATTGGAGTTGAGAAAGTGGAAGAGGAACCTCTGGTTATCTTGGTTAATGGGGTTCCGACAAAGAATAAGAAAATATGGCAAGATTTAGTGGATGTTAGGAAAGTGAAAAATGCAACTTTGTATTTGAAGAAAAATAATAAGTACTATAAGAATGTATATGTTGCAGAAGAGGAAGTAAGTGATGAAGAGGATAGCGTTTTGTGTGCTGGCCAAATTGAGAAAGTAGAGGTGTCTAATAGTGAAGAAATATATGAACATTATAGTGTTCATCCTTTGCATTCCAAGGAAGTCATGGGGAATGCTATTGAGTTGTTTCAAATGAAACAAGCCAAAGGGAGTCCCATTAGTGTTTGGGAGGAAAGTTTGGAAGCTCGGTGTTTCCCACAGCTATTTCCCACAGGTCAAGGAGGAAGATATGATGAGCGACCTCATCAAATTCCTGCGTCTGAATACCGGACTTTACGATTGTATGCAGAAGATCCTAGGTTTCGTCAATGCATTCCCTATTTGTTTCATCTCCTGTTTGAAAGCGATCTGTCAGGACTGTCATATGCAGTGAACCACATTTTAAAAAGTGGTATACAGATGCGAAACATCTCGGCAAGTGACTTTAGGCATAAAGTCAATGTCCAAGACAGTATTTTGGATT
Source organism: Lissotriton vulgaris (assembly GCF_964263255.1). Taxonomy (NCBI): domain Eukaryota; kingdom Metazoa; phylum Chordata; class Amphibia; order Caudata; family Salamandridae; genus Lissotriton; species Lissotriton vulgaris. Next base: position 1,375,028,018 of record NC_141685.1, on the reverse strand, counting down.
CTCACTTAATTAATCTCATGGCGTGTCAGCGTGGTACTAATGAGTACTGGTACCGTCGTCATGGTGATTTAAAATGTATGCTGAGGAACTTAGGAACTCCAACATGGTTCCTCACTCTGAGCTGTGCCGAGTATGGCTGGGAAGACTTACTTGAATTTCTACGAGAGGCAAATGGAAATATTGAAAACATTGAATTCAAGACACCTGGAGAACTGTGTTCTTTGGATCCTGTGAATGTATGCAGGTACTTCAATCATAGATTTGAAGCTATGATGTCTTTCATCACAAATAAAAAGAATCCACCTCTTGGAGAGGTGTTGGATTTCTTCTGGAGAAAGGAGTACCAAGCAAGAGGTGCCCCTCATATACATATGTTATTGGGATCAAGGATGCACCTAAATTTGGAACAGATCCGGATGACTTAGTGATGAATTTCATAGAACAGTATTCTACGTGTGCTGTTCCAAACACAACGGAGAAGAAAAGCCTAAGAGAACAAGTTCTACGTTTCCAAAGCCATCGTTGTGGAAAGTACTGTCGTCGTAAATTCAGAAACAAGGACAAGTTCTACACCAAATGTCGTTTCAACTTTCCACGACCGGTGATTTCTAAAGGAAGAGTGAACAGTTTGATGTCTTCGCTGCGACATAATGTGACGAGGAAATCACCCAAGAATACATACAATTTGAAAAGGAACGAAGAGTCCAAGTACATCAATGACTACAACCCAGTGATTTTGTCCATGTGGAATGCTAACATGGATATACAGTTTGTGGCTGACAACTGTATGGCTGTGGCTCGGTATGTCACATCTTACATCACCAAAAAAGAAAAGACAGAACTGAAGGATATGTGGGAGGACATTTCCCATGAAAAGAGCCTCAGCAAGAAGTTGTACAGTTTCAGTCTGAAGATGTTGTCGCATCGAGAAATCGGAGCTTACGAATGTTCTGATCGATTGTCTTCAGCAAGTCTCTATGCCAAATCCAGGAGTCTCGTTTGGGCGAGTCTTGGTCTTGCTGCAACGCGAAATCGAGTTCTAAAACCTGTCCGGGAAATTGAGTATTTGGCAGAAAAGGAACCAAACAGTACCGACATTTTGAAGACCAACATGTTGGATACATATTATCCAAATCGAAGCAGTCACCTTGAGAATGTTTGTCTATATGAGGTTCTCCAAAATTATATATTCAAGAGGAACATCAAAGAAGATATTGAGAAAGGAGTGTATGCTGTAATTGGAAGTGAGGGATGCCTGGTCAAGCAAAGAAAATGCCAATTAGTAAACCATCTTAAATTGAGTGGTGAATCTCCAGAAAAAAATGAGTTTTTCTATTTAGCACTTTTGCAACTTTTCAAGCCTTGGCGTGCAGAAGAGGAACTGCTTGGAGATTTCCTCTGTTACGAAGACTCTTTCAATGCAGCCAAGGAGTCCATAGAATGTCCTGCTTTTCCTAAATATCAAGAAATGCTAACTTTGGAAATTGAGCAGGAAGCAACGATTGCAGCTGAGATTGCCAGAGACAGTTCTCAGGACAGTCAGAGTTCTGTTTCATTGAGTCAAGATCCACTTGGAGGACCTATTATCGAAAATGAAGCTGCCACTGCTATGAATGAAGTAGAAAGAGCCATGGCACATGCTCAGGAGGATTCAGTTAACTTAGAAGACTTGGAAAAACAACTCAACGTTGAGCAGAGGAAAATATATTATGAAGTTACCAAGGAAATTGAGCACGGATTAAGTCATGAGAAGAACGAGTGCTCATGTACATCGTTGAAGCCTGTCCGACTGTACGTGAGTGGAGAAGCGGGAACTGGAAAAAGTTTCCTCATTAAAGCAATTTCTTGTTATTTGCAGGAAAGGACTGAGTCATCGCTGTCTTGTGTTGTCACCGCTCCTACTGGGCTGGCAGCACATAACATTAAAGGTATTACTTTGCATCGTCTACTGATGCTGCCGGTGGAGCATGACAACAAATTACAATACAACAAGTTATCTGGGGATGCTTGCTGTGAAGTTTCAAGTGTCTTGAGGAAAATGAAACTACTTATCATTGACGAAGTAAGCATGGTTTCCAATGTCATGCTTGCCTTTGTGCATTTGAGAATGCAAGAAGTACTTAAAACTGAATATGATGTGTTATTTGGTGGCAAACACATCATTGTTTTCAGAGATCTTCTGCAGCTGACACCAGTAAAAGGTCAACCTGTGTTCAAAATACTCACGCATGAAGATACCAGGAAGTGCCTAGGGAGCATTGGCAACGTCAATATATGGTTAAACTTCAATTATGCTGAACTGCATGAAAATATGCGTCAGGCAAAGGATGAAGATTACAAGAATATTCTACAAGATATTAGAATTGGAAAAGTGACCGAGCATGGGAAAGAAGCTTTAAATGCACGATTACTGTCAAATTTATATCCAGAACAAGACTTTGTGCCTGAGAATATTTTTCAGAAAATTACTGAGAAGAAATCCGGGATATGTTTGATGCCAACTCTTGCAGAATGTGCCATCTTCAACAACAAAATGTTGAATTTAGAAAAGCAAGAGATTGTGAAACTTGAAGCTATCGACAAATTAGAGCATATGGGATCAACAATTATTTTGTCAGACAATTTGAAATCAAAATTGGATTCATTAGAGAAGACTATATCTAAAACAGCGGGTTTTGAAAAGACTTTGAATGTGTGTTTAAATTGCCGAATCATTTTGAGAAGGAATTTACATGTAGAAAGAGGTCTGGTAAATGGATCAATGGGTAATGTTGTTGATTTTGAGAAATACAGAAATAGAGATGGAATAGAATTTTTAAGAATTAAATTTGATGGCATTGAGGAAGTACAGATAATTGGTCGTTGTTCTGCTAGGTTTTTGCTTGTTAAAGACTTATATGTTCGCCGTAAACAGTTTCCTGTTTGCTTGGCATATGCGGTGACAATCCATAAATCGCAAGGTTTAAGTGTAGACAGTGCATTGGTGAATATTGGCAGTTCTGTGTTCAAGGAGGGTATGGCATATGTGGCATTGTCACGAGTTAGAACTTTATCGGGATTGTACTTGATTGACTGTGATGTCACAAACATTTGTGCGGATCTAGATTGTGTTAAGGAATACAATAGGTTAAGAAGAGAGTATGCGCCACATTTGCCTCAATATCCTTTGTTTGAGAAACGGGTGGTAGGCCGGAAACGTAGAAATATCAGTAATAGTAGGGAGGTTGTTGCAAAAAGACTAAAAGTCAATGAACCGAAAATTGTTAGCAGAAAGAAAGTGGATTCTGTTGAAGATGTTGTCGGTTTTCAATTTGAAAACAGTTCTGGTGTCAACTGCTATGCAAATGTAGTGGTTAATGTTCTCTTTTCACTAGAGAGTTTAAGAGAACAGATTCTGTTGAATTCAGAACAAATTTTATGCTGTTTGTTGAATTCTGTTTTCGAGAAATGTAGCACTGATCAAACAAAAGTAGAAAGTGTGTCTGAAGTTCGTTATCTGTTAGATGAATGTTCAGGTCAAACAGACTTCTCTGAAAATAATCAGCAAGATTGTCAGGAGTTTTTAATGTATATGCTTGATGTTTTGCAAGATGAGGGTGTAGATGTAGATCACCTGTTTGGGCTTTCTTATCAATGGCAGCATGACTGCGAGAACTGTATGGTATCAAGTACTACTAGTGTAGACTCAGAAAGATTTATATATTTAACTTTGCCAGACAGTAAATCAGTGTCCCTTAATAAGCTAGTAAATGCAGCGGATCACAACATGGAGTGTAGCCAATGTAAATGTGATATGATGTCAACATTATTTATACGTAGATATGGCCAGTATGTCATTTTAATGATCCAACGATGTAGGCCTGATGGATCAAAATTGTCAACTTTAATAAAAAATGTTGTGGCTTCTCAGCTGTCAATATCAGGGAGGACTTTTGTAACTGTAGCAATTATCTATCACGATGGTCCATCAACAACATCAGGACATTATACAGCTTACTTAAAGTCTCGAAACGGCTGGTCATTCTGCAATGATTCCATTGTAACTTTCAAAAAAAAATTGCCGTTTGACCTTAAAAATTCTTATCTGGTGTTTTTAAAACCAAAATTTTAAGTAGAGGGAATGTAAGTCTGCAATGCTGTCTAGATTAAAAATCCAACTATATAAACCTGATGCAAGTAAGTCTGCTTCATAGTAAGCAGTATCAGTGTCATAGGAAAAGGAGAACATGAGTGACAAAGAAGAGTAAGATATTAGTAGTCCAGGATTGTGAAAATAATCTCAAATGTTTTCTTTTTGAAAGTTGCGAAAATAGAAAATGTCGGGATTTGATTGGAAGAATTACAAGACTTGCGAATCGCGGCAACATGATTTGGCCTAGTGGAAACATGTGATAGAATGAGAGAAGTCTTTTTTTCTATGTAACATATTTTTCGTATCGATGGAGGTTTTCTTTCAGAAAGTGGCGGGCTGAAAATATTTATAGCACAACAGAGTGGATGCTGTTCATAGGAGATCCTTCGACGTCATTGAAAGTAAGTTAATTTTAAGGAGTTTTGAAATCAGTTTTCTTAGCTTGTATGGGTTTTTTAAACACAGTCATTTTGATTGTGTTTTTTTTTCCCCGCTGTTACATGATGAATACCTTCAAGTCACTGATTTAAGTGAAATTTGATACATTCTGAGAACAGCAAAAATAAACCATTTAACATGTATAATTAATGTTATGCTTTTTGTACTTATGATATACATTTAGAAATGTGAGGTAGATATGGAGAAGCTGAGTCTTCTGTAAGTGTCAATTTTAATGCTTACAGTGCTGTACTTCTGGATACTGTTTTTTTTAAAAAAAGAAATAGGCCTCACCTCAAAGAAAGCTCTTGAAAGCACACATCTTATTTGCATCCTGAAACAATCATTTAAAATGTTAGACACAATTTTATGATGGCTTTACATCTCTTTTGCGCTGCTATTGCATCACTATTGTGAGACATAAGCAATGCAAAAGAAGCATTATGTTTCAAAATAGGCCTCATTTCATCAGCATGAAGATACTGTTTGTTTAAAATAAATATCTTTAGGATTGTGTACGGGTCGTAGAGAAGTAGAGGTTTCTGTAAGTGTCAAAGTTGTTTAAAAACTGTTTCTTCTTGAACCTTTTCCCTTCTTTTTTCTAATTTTTAAATACATGTTTTAATATTTTTGGAAATGTTTGTTCTCTCTTTTACAGATTGAATGTATGAAAAATTTGCTTGAAAAGTTAACATGAATTATAAGGTAAATGTTTTCTACTTTTTTAACCTGCATTCCACTGCTGATGATGTCACTGACTATGTTATGAATGATGTAATAAGTGGGCATGTTTTACTGCAATGGTAGGTCTTCACATCTATTATCTCGTCTGTATTCTTCAACAAGCATAAATTTGATATGCAACCCAGAGTACGGTTCACCTTAAACAAACTTTTAGAGAGGACACACCTTATCGTCACCCTCAATCAATCATTTAATCTATCACATTTAACATCTATTAGTTCTACTGCTTCATTTCTTTAATCTTTACTTTCCTGTGTTTGCTACTTCTCTCATTCCTTTCTCTATTACTTAATATTTCTACTCCTTCCAGTATTTTTCTCACTCCCTCTCTTCTCATACTTCTTCATTATTATTCACTAATTCTGTCTCTATTAATGTTACTGTTTCTGAATGATCTCCAAAAATTTTTAAAACAAGAACAGTAAGTATAAGGATAGGAAAAGACATTTATGTTACAAGAAAGACAGCTATAGGAAGTAAACAAAAAAAAATGTTACTCGCAATCCACTGCTGATGATGTCACTGACCATGTCAAAAATTATGTAATATATGACATGATCAGAAGTGAATTGCGGGTAACAGTATCTTTTCTTTACTCCCTATAGCTGTCTTTTTTGTAACATAACTGTCTGTTTCCTTTCCTTATACTTACTGTTCCTTTTTTAAAAAAAAATTTTTTGGGTTCGCTCAAAGTTCGCGTACCGGAGTGCGAACTGGGAGCGAACTAATAGAAATAGAGCTTGGCAGAGTTCAAAGAATTCTACCAATTTTTTTTAATAATGGGGAGGTAGTTCTGAAAAGAACTTTTTTTTTGTTTTTGTTGTTTTATATTTTTTTTATTAGTTTTCTGAACATTTTTTATATTTTTTTGTTTTTTTCTGAACATTTTGTATTTTTTTTTATTTTTTGGGGGGAGGGGGAAACAAAAATGATTCATCAAAGAGGGCTCAACAGGAGCAACAAAAAAAAGAAGAATTTATTTTTGGGGGCGTTTTGGACATACATGATTTTTGATGGCTCTAATGATAAGAGTTATGCTACTTTCGCGGTAGCATAATGTTTGATTGCACCTCACACAAACTTGTTTCACTTCCCCCATGTCCATTTGTATATTTGGGATCAGCTCCCTTGCTTCAGGTCCCGTAACTTCTGGCACAACCGATCTTCTGGCTATTGCTGGTGAATTCTGTTGTTCGTCTCGAAGCTGAGCTGCACTATAGTTATTTGGGTGCCACCTGCTCATGTGTCTGTGCATAGTGAAATTCCCATAACTATATTTTTTATCCGTGCCTCTAGAAAGACGTTCATCACAGATTCGGCAAAAGACATACCTGGCGTTCACTTTCTTTTGCCCTTGTGGAAATTTGAAAAATTGCCAAATGAAATTTTCCTTCCTGTTGTATCTCCTGGGCTCCTCAGGCAAATATTCAGGCTCTTCCTCCTCTTCCTGCTCTTCCTCTTCTTGAAAGATTGGTTGAGTTGGTGGTCCTTTCTTTCCATGAGGAGGTGGAGGTGGTGGTGGGGGAACACTACCAGAAGCAACAACAGAAGCCATTTCTCTGGATTGTACAAAGGTCTTTCTCTCACCAAGATGAAAGTCAGAGTGAGGAAAGAAGGAGGGGTTTTCATCATTTGGGAAAAGCCAAAGTTCTAAACCAATGAAAAGTGTTAATTTTAGATCACATGACCTAGTATTACATCATTAGGAAACCAAAAGTGAAATGAACCAATGAAAAGTGTTATTACCGAGTCACATGACCTGCTGTGTTTACGTTTCGCGCTTTGCGCCGCTTTCAGTCCGCTTCCGGGTCCGCTAACTTGGCGCGTCCGATGACGTATTACGCGACAACGCAAAACGTCATTCTAACGTAACAGTTACGCTGAAAGAACGTTTACCGGTTCGCGGACTAGGAGCGGCTTTAAAGTGAGCTAACGGAAAGCAGACCGGTTCGCGAACTGGGAGCGGAACAAAAAAATATTTTTTAAAAACATGTATTAAAAACATGTAAAATATATTTAAAGATTTAAAAAAGAATAGATTTTACAGCTACAGATATTAGCTTTCAAAAAACCATTGAAATTCAATGAAAAAACCATAGGTTATAGTCCATATATAGTTAGGAATTTGCATTTACAAAACCTTGAAAATTCAATGAAAAAACCATTGGTTATAGAACATATATAGTTAGGAATTTGCATTTACAAAACCTTATTTTACTCGCATAAAACCATTGAAATTCCATATATAGTTAGATGCGCTAACTATATATCGCGCACCCGCAATCCACTGCTGATGATGTCACATATTACATCATTCATGACATGGTCAGTGATGAGATGTCATCAGTGATGTCATCAGTGATGTAACTGACCATGTCATGAATGATGTAATATGTGACATCATCAGCAGTGGATTGCGGGTGCGCGATATATAGTTAGTGCAACTAACTATATATGGAATTTCAATGGTTTTGTGCGAATAAAATAAGGTTTTGTAAATGCTAATCCCTAACTATATATGGTCTATAACCTAATGGTTTTTTCAGTGAATTTTCAAGGTTTTGTAAATGCAAATTCCTAACTATATATGGTCTTTAACCTATGGTTTTTTCATTGAATTTCAATGGTTTTTTAAAAGCTAATATCTGTAGCTGTAAAATGTATTCTTCTTTAAATCTTAAAATATATTTTACATGTTTTTAAGACAATTTTTTTTTTAAAAAAATTTTTATGTTTCGCTCCCAGTCCGCGAACCGGTCTGCTTCCCGTTAGCTCAGTTTAAAGCCGCGGCTCGGTCCGCGAACCGGTAAATGTTTGTTTAGCGTAACTGTTACGTTAGCATGACGTTTTGCGTTGTCGCGTAATACGTCATTGGACGCGCCAAGTTAGCGGACCCGGAAGCGGACCGGAAAGCGGCGCAAAGCGCGAAACGTAAACACAGCAGGTCATGTGACTCGGTAATAACACTTTTCATTGGTTCATTTCACTTTTGGTTTCCTAATGATGTAATACTAGGTCATGTGATCTAAAATTAACACTTTTCATTGGTTTAGAACTTTTGCTTTTCCCAAATGATGAAAACCCCTCCTTCTTTCCTCACTCTGACTTCCATCTTGGTGAGAGAAAGACCCTTTTTCATTGTTGAGAAATGGCTTCAATAGTTGCTTCAGCTAGTGTTCCCCCACCACCACCTCCACCTCCTCAAGGGAAGAGAGGACCACCTGCTCAATCAATCTTTGAAGAAGAGGAAGATCAAGAAGAGGAGGAAGAGCAGGAAGAGCCTGAGTTTTTGCCAGAGGAGCCCAGGAGATACAATAGAAAAGAAAACTACATCTGGCAATTTTTCAAATTTCCAGAAGGGCAAAAAAAAGTCAATGCCAGATATGTCTTTTGCTGTATTTGCGACGATCGACTTTCAAGGGGGACTGACAAGAAATATAGCTTCGGAAATTACACGATGCACAGGCATATGAGTAGGTGGCACCCAAACAATTATAGTGCTGCCCAGCTTCGCGATGAACAGCAAAATCCCCCGGCAATGGCGAGAAGATCTGTCGTCCAAAAAGTATCGGGACCAGAGGCGAGGGAGGTGGTCCCGAACATTCAAATGGACATGGGGGAAGTAAAGCAAGTGTGCGAGCGGTGCAACCAATTAATATGCTACCGAGAAAGTAGCATTACTCTTATAGTGAAAGCTATCAATAATCATGTTTGCCCGAAACGCACCAAAAAATAAATTCTTCTTTTTTTCGTTGCTCCTGTTGAGCCCTTTTCAATGAATCATTTTTGTTTCCCCCCTCCCCCCCAAAAAACAAAAAAATTACAAAATGTTCAGAAAAAACAAAAAAAATATAAAAAATGTTCAGAAAAATAATAAAAAAATTTAAAACAACAAAACACAAAACAAAAGTTCTTTTCAGAACTACCTCCCCATTATAAAAAAAATTGGTAGAATTTTTGAAACTCTGCCAACCTCTATTTCTTTTAGTTCGCTCCCAGTTCGCACTCCGGTACGCGAACCAGGAGCGAACCCAAAACATTTTTTTAAAAAAAGAACAGTAAGTATAAGGGAAGGAAACAGACAGTTTTGTTACAAGAAAGACAGCTATAGGGAGTAAAGAAAAGATACTGTTACCCGCAATCCACTTCTGATCATGTCACATATTACATCATTCTTGACATGGTCAGTGACATCATCAGCAGTGGATTGCGAGTAACAGTATCTTTTGTTTACTTCCTATAGCTGTCTTTCTTGTAACATAAATGTCTGTTTCCTACCCTTATACTTACTGTTCTTGTTTTAAAAAATTTTTTGAGATCATTCAGAAACAGTAACATTAATAGAGACAGAATGAGTGAATAAGAACGAAGAAGTATGAGAAGAGAGGGACTGAGAAAAATACTGGAAGGAGTAGAATAATTAAGTAATAGAGAAAGGAATGAGGGAAGTAGAAAACGCAGGAAAGTAAGGATTAAAGAAATCAAGCAGTAGAACTAATAGATGTTAAATGTGATAGATTAAATGATTGATTCAGGATGACGATAAGGTGTGTCCTCTCCAAAAGTTTGTTTAAGGTGAGGCCTACTCAGGGTTGCATATCAAATTTATGCTTGTTGAAGAATACAGAGGAGATAATACATGTGAAGGCCTACCATTGAAGTAAGACATGTCCACTTCACTCTTGAACAACGGCCAGACCTCTTCTGTGTCCATAGACAGACCTAAAGTTCATCTGCACAATGTCATTCGTAAACTTAGAAAACACAAGTAATGTAATTGAAAAACGTGGAGTTTCTTTTGCTCATTTCACAATCACATCACCTGTGTTGCCTTTGCTTAGGTATCTCATAGTGCAGATGTAGTCCAGCATATGAAACAGTACACAGAAGTGCAGCAGTGTATGCATTAATACATGTAAAGGCCTACCAATGAAGTAAGTCATGTCCACTTATTACATCATTCATGACATAGTCAGTGACATCATCAGCAGTGGATTGCGGGTAAAAAGAGTAGAAAACATTTACCTTATAATTCTTGTTAACTTTTTCAAATATTTTTTCATACTTTCAATCTGTAAAAGAGAGAAGAAACATTTCAAAAATATTAAAACATGTATTTTAAAATTTGAAAAGACAAGGGAAAAGGTTCAAGAAGAAACAGTTTTTCAACAACTTTGACATTTACAGAAGCCTCTGCTGCTCTACGTCCCCTACACAATCCTAAAGATATATATTTTACACAAACAGTATCTTGATGCTGATGAAGTGAGGCCTATTTTGGAACATGGTGCATCTTTTGCACTGCTGATGTCTCACAATAGTGATGCAATAGCAGCGCAAAAAAGATGTAAAGCCATCATAAAATTGTGTCTAACATTTTAAATGATTGTTTCAGGATGCAAATAAGATGTGTCCTTTCAAGAGGTTTCTTTAAGGTGAGGCCTATTCAGTTTTCAAAAAAAAACAGTACCCAGAAGTGCAGCACTGTAAGCATTAACTTTGACACTTACAGAAGCCTCAGTTTCTCCATATCTACCTCACATTTCTAAATGTATATCATAAGTACAAAAAGTAGAACATTAATTATACATGTTAAATGGTTTATATTTGCTGTTCTCAGAATGTATCAAATTTCACTTAAATCAGTGACTTGAAGGTATTCATCATGTAACAGCGGGGAAAAAAACACAATCAAAATGATTGTGTTTAAAAAACCCATACAACCTAAGAAATCTGAATTCAAAACTCCTTAAAATTAACTTACTTTCTATAACGTCGAAGGATGTCCTATGAACAGCGTCCACTCTGTTTTGCTATAAATATTTTCAGCCCGCCACTTTCTGAAAGAAAACCTCCATCGTTTTGAAAAATATGTTACATACAATAAAAGACTTCTCACATTCTACCACATGTTTCCACTTGGCCAAATCATGTTGCAGCGTTTTTCAACTCTTGTAATTCTACTAATGAAATCCCGTCATTTTCTATTTTCGCAACTTTCAAAAAGAAAACATTTAAGATTACTTTCACAATCCTGGACTACTAATATCTTACCCTTCTTTCTCACTCATGTTCTCCTTTTCCTATGACACTGATACTGCTTACTATGAAGCAGACTTACTTGCATCAGGTTTATATAGTTGGATTTTTAAATTGACATTATAATTAAAAGTTTTGGACCAATAATCTAGATAGCATTGCAGACTTACATTCCCTCTACTTCATGAACCTTTTGCAATTCCTCAGAGGAAATCCCGAGATTCTTTCCTTAAAATTTTGGTTTTAAAAACACCAGGTAAGAATTTTTAAGGTCAAACGGCATTTTTTTTTTGAAAGTTACAACAGAATCGTTGCAGAATGACCAGCCGTTTCGAGACTTTAAATAAGCTGTGTATTGTCCTGATGTTGTTGAAGGACCATCGTGATAGATAATTGCTACAGTTACAAAAGTCCTTCCTGATATTGACAGCTGAGAAGCAACACATTTTTTTATTAAAGTTGACAATTTTGATCCATCAGGCCTACATCGTTGGATCATTAAAATGACATACAGGCCATATCTTCGTATAAATAATGTTGACATCATTTCAGATTTACATTGGCTACACTCCATGTTGTGATCCGCTGCATTTACTGGCTTATTAAAGGAGACTGATTTACTGTCTGGCAAAGTTAAATATATAAATCTTTCTGAGTCTACACTAGTAGTACTTGATACCATACAGTTCTCGCAGTCATGCTGCCATTGATAAGAAAGCCCAAACAGGTGATCTACATCTACACCCTCATCTTGCAATACATCAAGCATATACATTAAAAACTCCTGACAATCCTGCTGATTATTTTCAGAGAAGTCTGTTTGACCTGAACATTCATCTAACAGATAACGAACTTCAGACACACTTTCTACTTTTGTTCGATCAGTGCTACATTTCTCTAATACAGAATTCAACAAGCAGCATAAACTTTGTTCCGAATTGAACACAATCTGTTCTTTTAAAGTCTCTAGTGAAAAGAGAACATTAACCACTACATTTGCATAGCAGTTGACACCAGAACTGTTTTCAAATTGAAAACCGACAACATCTTCAACAGAATCCACTTTCTTTCTGCTTACAATTTTCGGTTCATCGACTTTTGGGCTTTTTGCTACAACCTCCATACTATTACTGATATTTCTTCGTTTCCGGCCTACCACATGTTTCTCAAACAAAGGATATTGAGGCAAATGTGGCGCATACTCTTTTCTTAACCTATTGTATTCCTTAACACAATCTAGATCCGCACAAATGTTTGTGACATCACAGTCAATCAGGTACAATCCCGATAAAGTTCTAACTCATGACAATGCCACATATGCCATACCCTCCTTGAACACAGAACTGCCAATATTCACCAATGCAGTATCTACACTTAAACCTTGCGATTTATGGATTGTCACTGCATATGCCAAGCAAACAGGAAACTGTTTACGGCGAACATATAAATCTTTAACAAGCAAAAACCTAGCAGAACAACGACCAATTAGCTGTACTTCCTCAATGCCATCAAATTTAATTTTTAAAAATTCAATACCATCTCTACTTCTGTATTTCTCAAAATCAACAACATTACCCATTGATCCATTTACCAGACCTCTTTCAACATGTAAATTCCTTCTCAAAATGATTCGGCAATTTAAACACACATTCAAAGTCTTTTCAAAACCCGCTGTTTTAGATATAGTCTTCTCTAATGAATCCAATTTTGATTTCAAATTCTCAGACAAAATAATTGTTGATCCCATATGCTCTATTCTGTCAATAGCTTCAAGTTTCACAATCTCTTGCTTTTCTAAATTCAACATTTTGTTGTTGAAGATGGCACATTCTGCAAGAGTTGGCATCAAACATATTCCGGATTTCTTCTCAGTAATTTTCTGAAAAATATTCTCAGGCACAATGTCTTGTTCGGGATATAAATTTGACAGTAATCGTGCATTTAAAGCTTCTTTCCCATGCTCGGTCACTTTTCCAATTCTAATATCTTGTAGAATATTCTTGTAATCTTCATCCTTCGCCTGACGCATATTTTCATGCAGTTCAGCATAATTGAAATGTAGCCATATATTGATGTTGCCAATGCTCCCTAGGCACTTCCTGGTATCTTCATGCGTGAGTATTTTGAACACAGGTTGTCCTTTTACTGGTGTCAGCTGCAGAAGATCTCCAAAAACAATGATGTGTTTGCCACCAAATAACACATCATATTCAGTTTTAAGAACTTCTTGCATTCTCAAATGCACAAAGGCAAGCATGACATTGGAAACCATGCTTACTTCGTCAATGATAAGAAGTTTCATTTTCCTCAAGACTCTTGAAACTTCACAACAAGCATCCCCAGATAACTTGTGGTATTGTAATTTGTTGTCATGCTCCACTGGCAGCATCAGTAGACGATGCAAAGTAATACCTTTAATGTTATGTGCTGCCAATCCAGTAGGAGCGGTAACAACACAAGACAACGATGTCTCAGTCCTTTCCTGCAAATAACATGAAATTGCTTTAATGAGGAAACTTTTTCCAGTTCCCGCTTCTCCACTCACGTACAGTCGGACAGGCTTCAACGATGTACATGAGCACTCTTTCTTCTCATGACTTAATCCATGCTCAATTTGCTTGGTAACTTCATCATATATTTTCCTCTGCTCAACGTTGAGTTGTTTTTCCAAGTCTTCTAAGTTAACTGCATCCTCCTGAGCATGTGCCATGGCTCTTTCCACTTCATTCATAGCAGTGGCAGCTTCATTTTCGATAATAGGTCCTCCTAGTGGATCCTGACTCAATGAAACAGAACTCTGACTGTCCTGAGAACTGTCTCTGGCAATCTCGGCTGCAATCGTTGCTTCCTGCTCAATTTCCAAAGTCAACATTTCTTGATATTTGGGAAAAGCAGGACATTCTATGGTCTCCTTAGCAGCAGTGAAAGAGTCTTCGTAACAGAGGAAATCTCCAAGCAGTTCCTCTTCTGCATGCCAAGGCTTGAAAAGTTGCAAAAGTGCTAAATAGAAAAACTCCTTTTTTTCTGGAGATTCGCCACTCAATTTTCGATGGTTTACTAATTGGCATTTTCTTTGCTTGACCAGACATCCCTCACTTCCAATTACAGCATACACTCCTTTCTCAATATCTTCTTTGATGTTCCTCTTGAATATATAATTTTGTAGAACCTCATATAGACAAACATTCTCAAGGTGACTGCTTCGATTTAGATAATATGTATCCAACATGTTGGTCTTCAAAATGTCGGTACTGTTTGGTTCCTTTTCTGCCCAATACTCAATTTCCCGGACAGGTTTTAGAACTCGATTTCGCGTTGCAGCAAGACCAAGACTCGCCCAAACGATACTCCTGGATTTGGCATAGAGACTTGCTGAAGACAACCGGTCACAACATTCGTAAGCTCCGATTTCTCGATGCGACATCTTCAGACTGAAACTGTACAACTTCTTGCTGAGGCTCTTTTCATGGGAAATGTCCTCCCACATATCCTTCAATTCTGTCTTTTCTTTTTTGGTGATGTAAGATGTCACATACCGAGCCACAGCCATACAGTTGTCAGCCACAAACTGTATATCCATGTTAGCATTCCACATGGACAAAATCACTGGGTTGTAGTTGTTGATGTACTTGGACTCTTCATTCCTTTTCAAATTGTATGTATTTTTGGGTGATTTCCTCGTCACATTATGTCGCAGCGAAGACATCAAACTGTTCACTCTTCCTTTAGAAATCACCGGTCGTGGAAAGTTGAAACGACATTTGGTGTAGAACTTGTCCTTGTTTCTGAATTTACGACGACAGTACTTTCCACAAAGATGGCTTTGGAAACGTAGAACTTGTTCTCTTAGGCTTTTCTTCTCCGTTGCGTTTCGAACAGCACACGTAGAATACTGTTCTATGAAATTCATCACTAAGTCATCCGGATCTGTTCCAAATTTAGGTGCATCCTTGATCCACAACAACATATGTATATGAGGAGCACCTCTTGCTTGGTACTCCTTTCTCCAGAAGAAATCCAACACCTCTCCAAGAGGTGGATTCTTCTTATTTGTGATGAAAGACATCATAGCTTCAAATCTATGATTGAAGTACCTGCATACATTCACTGGATCCAAAGAACACAGTTCTCCAGGTGTCTTGAATTCAATGTTTTCAATATTTCCATTTGCCTCTCGTAGAAATTCAAGTAAGTCTTCCCAGCTATACTCGGCACAGCTCAGGGTAAGGAACCATGTTGGAGTTCCTAAGTTCCTCAGCATACATTTTAAATCACCATAACGACGGTACCAGTACTCATTAGTACCACGCTGACAGGCCATGAGATTAATTAGGTGAGAATCCAAAATACTGTCTTGGACATTGACTTTATGCATAAAGTCACTTGCCGAGATGTTTCGCATCTGTATACCACTTTTTAAGATGTGGTTCACTGCATATGACAGTCCAGACAGATCGCTTTCAAACAGGAGATGAAACAAATAGGGTATACAATGACGAAACCTAGGATCTTCTGCATACAATCGTAAAGTCCGGTATTCAGACGCAGGAATTTGATGAGGTCGCTCATCATATCTTCCTCCTCGACCTGTGGGAAATAGCTGTGGGAAACACCGAGCTTCCAAACTTTCCTCCCAAACACTAATGGGACTCCCTTTGGCTTGTTTCATTTGAAACACCTCAATTGCATTCCCCATGACTTCCTTGGAATGCAAAGGATGAACACTATAATGTTCATATATTTCTTCACTTTTAGAGGCCTCTACTTTCTCAATTTGGCCAGCACACAAATCGCTATCCTCTTCATCACTTACTTCCTCTTCTGCAGCATATACATTTATATAGTACTTATTATTTTTCTTCAAATACAATGTTGCCTTTTTGACTTTCCTAACATCCACTAAATCTTGCCATATTTTCTTATTCTTTGTCGGAACCCCATTAACCAAGATAACCAGAGGTTCCTCTTCCACGTTTTCTACTCCAATTGTGTTAATGTTTTTGTTCAAATCTAGAGGCAAATAAACAACTCTTCCCTTTAATCCTCTCTGTAAATCTGATGGAGGCAACTTCCCTGTCTTTGGCTCCATTCTTACAATAGCCTGAAAGGGATGGATACTTTGAATCAAAATAGATTCATAAGTATTTAAATCCTTCAATTCAGAAGGAACCTCAACCAATTCAAGATTATTATGAACCGCCCTAGCAGGCATCTGTTTTTGGTTTAATTTGTTACAACAATAAGTACACACACGTTGATCCGATCCCAAATCAAAACAATTTTCTACCATCAAGTATGTGGCGAAATCCTTCCATTCACTATTATTTTCCCTTTCACTTTTTGCATATAAATCCACTAACTTAGTCTGATTCTTATAATAAGTGCGTCGACAACACACACAAGTGAAATTAGGCCTCTCACTTGATTTCATCTGAAACGTGGCAATTTCCTTTTGAAATTTATCTGTACTAGAAACCTGTACATTATCTTCAACATTACCTTCTACTTCTGGGTCAATTTGAACATTCTCATCTTTACTACCAAAGTAACAAAACTCAATTTCTTCACAAATATTCTTGACATCTATTTCAGAACCATGCAAAAGAGCAGCACATAATTGTTTAAGCATAATTGCTGGACTCTTAGCATAATACAACATTCTCACTAATTTTCTCACTTTATTATGATGCACTGCTAGCATCCTGAAATGATGAAAAACCCTCTGGCATACTCTCCTGGAAAGACAAGCCAGTGAATGACCACGCAAACCTGTCATTTGTCTCACTCTGCAAGGATCTAAATCTTGCAACAACTTCATTTTCTGCTTCAAACTTTTCTTATTAAATGTCCGTATAAAATCACAAAGCAAATTGATGGAAACCTGTCGCACACTGCAAATAGAACTACACTTCCAAATGTACACAGGACCCTTAGGACGTCTTCCTAAAACCTCATTACCTAACACCTCGTCTGTCTCTGTTGTCACAAGTTTTTCTTTTTCAACTGGACAACCATCCTTCACTTCATAAGCTCGACCACTGGTGTCAACTGCAAACACCAAATCATTATCCTGAAAATAACTCTCCTCATTAAAAAATGCCTCACAACTTGAACTATGCATCCATTCTCCGGAAAAAAATTCACAAAAGTTACTACGATTTACTACTCTCTTCCATCTACTATTTGATTTGAAATCAGAAATTACCTTGCTTAGTTTCCTAATTCTATTGATTACCAAAATAAACAACTTTCGCTTAATTTCAAAAGCATGATCAATAATTTTCTCTAAATTTTTCTTCTTCTTATAAAATGCCACTTTCTGTTGGCCTTTCTTAATATTTTTTAATACATTAACTATTATCCTGTTGCGGAACATTCGTTTTCGAATGTCCCTAAACTGTTGTTTCCTTCTACTATCATGCACAGAGTTATCTCTTGCTCTACCAGTAACATTTTTGATTGGTCTTTCCTTTCCATTTAAATTGCTTTTCTTTTTCTGGACTAAAACATTTTTTGGAGAAATACTTTTTTTACTACAAATATTTCTTAAGAATGATTTCGTGCTCTTACCCGGAGCTTTCTTGGTGATTTCACAAGTATTTTGGGGAGAGGACTGCTGCAATAATAGATGATCTTGCTGTCTTTGACGTTTTCTAGCCTTTCTAATTCGATTCTTAGTTGGCATTTTTCAAATTTTGAAATGATCTGCAGTTGAATCTGTGGAAAAATATAATAAAAAATGTTATTAACCACTATTACCAAACAGTAAATGAATAACAGTCATCAAAAACTTAACACCCTACTTATTATTTAACATAGCAAATCTTTTGCACCAGCACTGCGTCACAAAAATGACACAC
Source organism: Lissotriton vulgaris (assembly GCF_964263255.1). Taxonomy (NCBI): domain Eukaryota; kingdom Metazoa; phylum Chordata; class Amphibia; order Caudata; family Salamandridae; genus Lissotriton; species Lissotriton vulgaris. Next base: position 1,375,009,805 of record NC_141685.1, on the reverse strand, counting down.
AGTGGTATAAAACAGGCATACAACAATCATAAATCTCTCCCTAACATTTATAAAATGACTGATTCAGGTTGACGATAAGGTGTGGCCTATCTAAAGGTTTGTTTGGGCCCAGATCTTTGGACTGGGGTGAATGTGTGTCATTGATCCACATTCGGTCCATCACCTGTTTTGTTTGTTTGAGGTGAGGCCAACACATGGTTGCAGATGAGATTTTCACTTGTTGAAGAAAACAAAGGAGATAATACATGTGAAGGCCTACCAATGAAGTAAGTCATGTCCACTTCACTCTTGAACAAAGGGCAGACCTCTTTTGAATCTGTGGTCACACCTAAACTTCATCTGCACAATGTCATTCATAAACCTAGGAAACACTAGTGATGTAATTGAAAAATGTGAAGTTTCTTTTCCTCATTTCAGAATTACATCACCTGTGTTTCCTCATTGACTTAAAATGTCCTTAAGACACATGAAAGCGTTTTTTGATTGCCCTTGCACCATTTTTGGGTCATTTTTAACATGGCTATGTAACTCCCATAATCAAAAACTAAATTTGCCAAGCACAGGTGGGAGCATATTTACAAGAAACTTGCCCCACGGAGAAAGTTCTTCAATTTAAATGGGAAAAATAACATCATAGACACTCAAATGCCTTATAAATATGGCCCAAACAACCTATGAAGCTCTAGCAGTACATATCCAGAAATGTAATTGTTTTCAAAAAATCGTTTTTAAACACAACATATAAATCAATTGTATACCTACATTCAAGAGGAAATGACTAAAAATGTCCTTAAGACACATGAAAGCGTTTTTTTAGATTGCCCTTGCACCATTTTTGGGTCATTTTGAACATGGCTATGTTACTCCCATAATCAAAATCTAAATTTGCCAAGCACAGGTGGGAGCGTATTTACAAGAAACTTGCCCCATGAAGAACGCTTTCCATTTAAAAAGGGAAAAATAACATCATAGACACTCAAATGCCTTATAAATATGGCCCAAACAACCTATGAAGCTCTAGCAGTACATATCCAGAAATGTAATTGATTCCAAAAATCGTTTTTAAACACAACATATAAATCAATTGTATACCTACATTCAGTTGGAAATGACTGTAAATGTCCTTGAGACACATGAAAGCGTTTTTTTGAATGCCCTGGAACCATTTTTGGGACATTTTTAACATGACTATGTAACTCCCATAATCAAAATCTAAATTTGCCAAGCACAGGTGGTAGCGTATTTACAAGAAACTTGCCCCATGAAAAACGCTTTCCATTTAAAAAGGGAAAAATAACATCATAGACACTCAAATGCTTTATAAATATGACCCAAACAACCTATGAAGCTCTAGCAGTACATATCCAGAAATGTAATTGATTTCAAAAAATCGTTTTTAAACACAGCAAATAAATCAATTGTATACCTACATTCAAGAGGAAATTACCAAAAATGTCCTTGAAACACATGAAAGTGTTTTTTTGAATGCCCTTGCACCATTTTTGGGACATTATTAACATGGCTATTTAACTCCCATAATCAAAATCTAAATTTGCCAACCACAGGTGGGAGCGTATTTACAAGAAACTTGCCCCATGAGGAACGCTTTCCATTTAAAAAGGGAAAAATAACATCATAGACACTCAAATGCCTTATAAATATGACCCAAAACAACCTATGAAGCTCTAGCAGTACATATCCAGAAATGTAATTGATTTCAAAAAATCGTTTTTAAACACAGCAAATAAATCAATTGTATACCTACATTCAAGAGGAAATGACTAAAAATGTCCTTGAAACACATGAAAGCGTTTTTTTGAATGCCCTTGCACCATTTTTGGGACATTATTAACATGGCTATTTAACTCCCATAATCAAAATCTAAATTTGCCAACCACAGGTGGGAGCGTATTTACAAGAAACTTGCCCCATGAGGAACGCTTTCCATTTAAAAAGGGAAAAATAACATCATAGACACTCAAATGCCTTATAAATATGACCCAAAACAACCTATGAAGCTCTAGCAGTACATATCCAGAAATGTAATTGATTTCAAAAAATCGTTTTTAAACACAGCATATAAATCAATTGTATACCTACATTCAAGAGGAAATGACTGAAAATGTCCTTGAGACTCATGAAAGCGTTTTATTGAATGCCCTTGCACCATTTTTGGGACATTATTAACATGGCTATGTAACTCCCATAATCAAAATCTAAATTTGCCAACCACAGGTGGGAGCGTATTTACAAGAAACTTGCCCCATGAGGAACGCTTTCCATTTAAAAAGGGAAAAATAACATCATAGACACTCAAATGCCTTATAAATATGACCCAAAACAACCTATGAAGCTCTAGCAGTACATATCCAGAAATGTAATTGATTTCAAAAAATCGTTTTTAAACACAGCATATAAATCAATTGTATACCTGCATTCAAGAGGAAATGACTGAAAATGTCCTTGAGACACATGAAAGCGTTTTATTGAATGCCCTTGCACCATTTTTGGGACATTATTAACATGGCTATGTAACTCCCATAATCAAAATCTAAATTTGCCAAGCACAGGTGGGAGCGTATTTACAAGAAACTTGCCCCATGAAGAACGCTTTCCATTTAAAAAGGGAAAAATAACATCATAGACACTCAAATGCCTTATAAATATGACCCAAACAACCTATGAAGCTCTAGCAGTACATATCCAGAAATGTAATTGTTTTCAAAAATCATTTTTAAAAACAACATATCTGTTTCAGCTTACATGAGAGACCATGGAATGGGCTCCATGTACAACAATAACTTGTGTTACTGCATGCCAGAATGCTACACCGAATATGCAATTACAATTTCTCCAAAAAAACAAAATCTATTTGTATATCACTTGAGACAAAGCCACATTTTAAAAACACAGCTTTCTTCATCATTTTCTCCTTAAATCATACTATTCTCTATCTAAATTAAATAAATCTTTTCTCACCTTAGCAAATACTTTTTGAGTTTCAAAACAGTCTCAGAAATACTCCAAATTGTCTTCAGCAGAACAAAGAGGATGCACTCCAGAGGCTGCAGCTATTGAAAGCACACAAATACAGATATTCATTACACATATCTCTCATATTAGCCAATCATAACTCTTCCCTCACTTTTTTCAAATCAAAACCCTTCCCCCTCTGCCCTCTCTGCCTTTTTTGCTTAGCAACCACCTCCTGAAAGACCTCTCATGTTTGCAAATTCACATAACAATGTTTCAATTGAACTCTGAACTCTCAGTGCACCTGCGTATCCAGTGCAATCTTTCATTAAATGTTTCTTCCTTGACCATTCAAATTACATCTTTCAAAGAACACAACCATGCACCCTAACTTTCTGTTTTCAGAAATGAAAATACACCAATTACTGCTAATGAATCATTAGGACTGGAAATCCACAGTTATTTTTTCTTTACAAACTCCTACTGTTTCAACTGCCCTTTCATCACCACACTTCATCTGACTGCAGCCCAACCTTCTCTCACCATGTTTAATGTCTGGATTGTTGGACATAGTTACATCTACTGGGCTCAAAGGTATGCTGAGAACAGAAATTTACCTAACCTCAATTTACAAGATGTGGAAATTAAGTGGTTGGGCCAAAGAGGATTAAAATGTCACCAATTGATACCATTGGTGAAAACCTTTATGCATTTGCCAAAACCTGACCTGTTAATAGTGCACTGTGGAGGTAATGATTTGGGCACTTTGACAGGGGTAGGTCTGGAAATGCTTTTAAAGGACACCTTTGAGCAATTAATGGCACTTTTTCCTCAAACTGCTTTGGTATATTCCAATATATGCCAAAGACAGAAATGGAGGTGGTCCAACCAATTTTGTCCACAAATTGAGAAAGCGAGGAAGCATGTAAACAAATCTGTTTCAGCTTACATGAGAGACCATGGAATGGGCTCCTTGTACAACAATAACTTGCGTTACTACATGCAAGATATCTACAGAGGAGATGGAGTTCACTTCTCAGATGAGGGCAACAGAATTTTCATTTTGAATTTAAGACTGTGCATTGGTACCTACTTATAAGTACCAAAATGTACCATAAACCCAAAAGCTCTTCTCAGAGCTACCCTACATCTGATCACTCACAATTATTATTTTTCTCTAACTTTTTTCTGTAATTTTCAACAAACTACGCTCAAAGAGCGCTACCTGGTACGCGAACTGGAAGCTAACCGCGCAAAATCAAAAAAAAAAATGTTTTTTCCCCGCACATATGGTCCTCCTCAGCCACCCTCAGAAAACCTAGGGGGTCAAAATACTTGTACCGTGCCCCCTTCTACCCATTCTGAACATTATTTGCCCTCCATGTTATATCTTAATTCGACCGAAACACAAAATGGTGGACTCCCATTACGCTCCTAGTTCGCGGACCGGACCGCTTTCCGGGAAGCGGTCCAAAAAAAAAGGTGGGAAAGTAATTCACAGAAAAACGACTGGAGACACTCTCACCAAATATAGATTAGCTCATACTACATAACAATCCCTTTCATTTTCACAAATTTGATTGAAATTCCATTTAGCCATTAAGCCTGTAGACCTCTCTAAATACCGTGAGGTAAATTACTTCACAAAACACATCTGAAGTGTTGGAATTGACAACCAATGAAAATGTTACTTTCATTTTCTACTTATATTACCTGACATTTGATTGGTTATATACCTGAATATATATAAAGGAAGAGAAGAAAACACAGCCATTTTGACTGCTACTTCTTGTTGTACATCACATTTGAATAGCTACCAAACACTTCAACTTGTTTGTGAAGGTAAGTTGTTATTTTTAAAACTGAAGTATATTGTGCACTATAACTTAATATGGTAGACTTTTTCTGATAGATATATACTATCCCTCTGTAGTAGTTATGGATTTAGATAGACTTCTCTGTTATAGTTATGAATAGAGTTAGGCTTGTCTTGGTTAAATCACATACACTTTTTTATAGTCCTATTTCCACTCTGATACTATACACTGCCAAAAGATAAATTCACTGATAAAAACTGCCTATCTAAAATTAATCCCAACAGTGCCCTATCTCTACTAATATATATTTTTTTAATCCAAATTTCAGGCAAAATGGAAGGCGAGCAGCAAGTTCAATTTACAATTGTACTGGAAGAGAGCTGCCAAGGAAAAATTGATGATTTTATGGATCAAAGTAGAGACCAGGAACTACTACAATGTGTTGAAGCAGTGGATAACCTGCTTAAAAATGAGGACATGTTACACCCTCATAGAATACAAAATATATTCAATTTTGAAATTTCTGACAATGAAATGTTAGAAAGTTTAATGAATTATGAAACACAATCAAAATAAAAAAAAACTTTAAAAATAAAGAAAACAAAAAAAATCAACAAAAACAACAAACAATTAACATACAGTATTAGAAAAGTCTATCATTCTTTTATCCTTATAGTACGCTGCCCAGAACGCTTTCCGGTTCGCGTACTAGGCGCTCACCACGCAAAAAAAAAACAATTTTTTTTTTTTGCCCTGCTGGGACTTTTTAAAACCTCCACATAAAACCTAGGGGGTCAACGAGGATCTACTATGCCCCCTTATGGTAATTTCCCCCTTTGTTTTGGCCTCCTCTTGTCTCTCGATCCTACCGAGAGACAAGATGGCGGCCGCTCCGGACTGTTTAGAATGTTGACAGACACCGGAAAGCCAATCAGCTTCGCATCGCAAAGTTCCGTTACGCGAAAAGTACGCGAACCGGATCGCTACCCGGAGCGCTGTTACAGATATATATCTTACTTTGAACGTTAATTTCTCAAAATCCACTGGAGCACATATATTGAGACCTAGCAAAGGCACATCGGGCTAACAGTCCCTACAATTTTGCCAAGTTTCGTGCAAATCCATTCAGCCGTTCGAGCTAAAAGTGAGGCCAACCGCCCTATGGAAATTAACATGGGAAAAACGCGTTTTGGGACCCCCCTTTTTTCTCGCCCCCTCCTTGATGAAACCCCCCCAAATTGTCAGGGGCTGCTCAGAAACAAAATGTTCCATTTTCCTGAAAAATTTCAGCCAATTCCGTCCACAAACGCCAAAGTTATTAGACATAGAATTTTCAAAAATCCCATAGAGAAAAAATCCTAACTATATATACCTACTGGCGACCGCCAGTAGGTAATATATATATATATATATACATATATTACCTACTGGCTATCGCCAGTAGGTATATATAGTTAGGATTAATTCCCTATGGGATTTTTGAAAATTCTATGTCTAATAACTTTGGCGTTTGAGGACGGAATCGGCTGAAATTTTCAGGAAAATGGCACATTTTGTTTCTGAGCAGCCCCTGAAAATTTGGTGGAGTTTCAACAAGGGGGGGCTGAGAAAAAAGGGGGGTCCCAAAACGCGTTTTTCCCATTCATTTTTCCATAGGGCGGTTGGACTCACTTTTAGCTCGAACGGCTGAATGGATTTGCACGAAACTTGGCAAAATTGTAGGGACTGTTAGCCCGATGTGCCTTTGCTAGGTCTCAATATATGTGCTCCAGTAGTTTTTGAGAAATTAACGTTCAAAACAAGATATATATCTGTAACAGCGCTCCGGGCAGCGATCCGGTCCGCTTACTTTTCGCGAAACGGAACTATGCGCGCAGAAAGCTGATTGGCTCTCCGGTGTCTGTCAACATTCTAAACAGTCCGGAGCGGCCGCCATCTTATCTCTCGGTAGGATCGAGAGAGAAGAGGTGAAAAACGAAGGGGGAATTTATTGAAAGGGTGCAAGGTATACCCCTCTTGACCCCCTAGGATTGTTGTTGGGGTTATTAAAGGGTCCCGTGGGGAAAATAAAAAAATATATATTTTTCACGGTAGAAGCGTTTCCCGGGCCGCGAACTGGGCCGCAAACTGGTAGCGAAACGGGAATTCGCCATTTTGTGCTTCGTTTTAATTGTTTAGAGACAAAAATTATCGCCGCACATCGGCCACAATGCATGAATATCGTTGAAAAGTCAGCGATATTCATGCATTATCCAGCAAATGCTCTAAGCCATGTTATCCACCTTCCATTGGATAACAGAAAGCTGATTGGCTCTCCGGTGTCTGTCAACATTCTAAATAGTCCGGAGCGGCCGCCATCTTATCTCTCGGTAGGATCGAGAGAGAAGAAGAGGTGAAAAACGAAGGGGGAATTTATTGAAAGGGGGCAAGGTATACCCCTCTTGACCCCCTAGGAATGTTGTTGGGGTTATTAAAGGGTCCCGTGGGGAAAATAAAAAAAAAATGATTTTTCACGGTAGAAGCGCTTCACGGGCCGCGAACTGGGCCACAAACTGGTAGCGAAACGGGAATTCGCCATTTTTTGCTTCGTTTTAATTGTTTAGAGACAAAAATTATCGCCGCACATCGGCCACAATGCATGAATATCTTTGAAAAGTCAGCAATATTCATGCATTATCCAGCAAATGCTCTTAGCCATGTTATCCACCTTCCATTGGATAACATGGCTAAAAACTGCTCTGTGCGTGAGCTTTTTTTTTTTTTTTTTTTTGCTGCGTGACGTTTGTTAATGTTCGATTCGATGGAAATCAGGAAGTGTTGAACACCATTTTGTCACTGCGAGTAAATATTTTGTTATAAATGAATCCTTATTGATAAACACTGTCTGCGCCATCTTGCGTTTTTGTCCAATGCCACAATTTTGTCGTGCACGGCAGCCATTTTAGATGCCTTGACCAGGGCCACTCTCTGCACGCCGCCGATTCTCAGCATGGCTCCCCACCCTCGCACTCATCTCCCCCACGCAATGGTCACCCCCGCTCTCTCTCTCATGCATGGGCCATATACTTCCCCCATCTGCGCTGCTCTTCTCTGAGAATCACACCCTGTGCCCGCTCGACACCTCCCTTTCACCCTATTCACTACCGCACCCTCTGACACTCCTCTTCCTCTGTGTCCGATTGTCCAGGCCGGACCTAGGCTATCACCTAGCCCTGCGGATGTAGTTTATGGCCCCAGCTGTAGAGTATCCAGGCATGCCAACCCTCCCGATTCAGGTGTGAGACTACTGATTTCAGTGCTAGTCTTTCGCTTCCCGATTCCTGCAAGGAAAAACCCGGGGGCATATTTCCAACAACTAGCGGTCATTTTTGTCTCTAACTTGTTTAGAGACAATAATTATCGCCGCACTTCGGCGAATTTTATCGCACATAAACCTTGCTATTAGCAAGGTTTATCGCAAATGCGATAAAAACGGCCGCAATGCATGAATATCGCTGAAAAGTCAGCGATATTCATGCATTAGTCAGCAAATGCTCTTAGCCATGTTATCCACTTCCCATTGAACAAGCGCATGGTCTTTTAAAGATTTGTGAAGTACTCGGGGCGGCGGTGTGTGTGTGCCCTCTTTCAGGAGCGGGCGGGGGGGCACTGCCAGCAATTTGCAGGCCAGGCAGTGTTCAACACGTGCATCACCCTTTCTCTGCCTGCTATTGCGCTCCATGCTTCGGAAAGGTAAGAAAAAGAACGTGCATTTGAGTTTGAAATGTCCGATCTTGTAGCAGTACACTTGCAAAGCCCACACATGACAATAACCCGATTCAAGGCCCCATTCACCCGATTTTTTAAAAAAATATAGTACTTCAAGACAGTTACATTTTAAAACTTTATTAATATTTAAATATAACGAACGCAACAAAAACTGTAAATATATTTAACCATTTTTTGAAATTAACCAGAACTATAACGATAACAACAACAACAACAATAATATAACTTTTATGCCTAAATTACGCAAACATTTAGCTAATCTGCTAAAGGGGGGAGTCGCCATTTCTTTACAATAATCAATAATGAAAAATCCACATCAATAGGGTTGCCCGTTTTCTCGATGCAGCACTATAGTGCAATATACACAGCACCTGGGGTGTCAAGAGTGAACAGGTCTTTCTTTGTTCCTTAAGATGTTATCTCCGAGAATGCTGATGCATTGGTGTCTGTACACTTCTTTGTCAATTCTGTCAAGATGATAACTGCTTTATAAACAGACGATATCTTTGTTTAGTCATTAGTGTTAAGTGTGTCTGAAACTACAGTGCCCTTCTGTTTTTTTTTCTTCAGGCTCTACAGAGTTTTGTGTGTTGTTCTTTTGAGCGACAATTATTCCAGAGGTTTCAGGTTCACTTGTTTTGTTCTGCAGTGAGTTAACAGCTTTAGAGAGTTCATGTTTATTTGCTATGTCCTGCTGTTCGTCAACTGCTTCAGAGACGTCAGCCTCATTTTTTATGTTTCAGTAGATCCTGGACCTGCCCGGCCGCGCCCAAAATGGCGCCGGTGTAAATGGGACTCGTAACTGCTTGTTCTGTACTGGTTGCCCAACCTTGATATCACGAGATACATATGCAGTTTTGAAGCACATGGCGGAGGCTTGTCTGCTGTAGTGGGGCGCCCCTTTATCGTTTCAGTCGCCATTCCGCCCGCTTTTGCTACACTGTGCCTTTTCCGCCATTCAGCTGTTTAGCGCCCGCTCTTACGGCTACAGCGTCTCGCTCACCATGTAGTTGAGTTGCTCCCACTCTTGCGGTGCAGCGGTAGGCGGCTGCCACAGGACTCTTAAAATGGCGGCCGGCTCTTCGGATTTGGGCCTGGTCCAGTAAAATGGCCCTGGGACACCTTGGAACTCGGACGCTTGTCTGCCAGGGCTTGGGTTCCATTCTCGAAAGCGTCCCCTCAGCCTTGAAGATTGTACAAAAGTCTTGGGGGCCCTCGACTCCCGCAGGCTTCCGGTGGGGAGCGGCTGCCATGATTGCTTGCGAAATGGCCACGACGGAGCTACGAGATGGTGGTGCTCTCATGGTGACGCCAGCTTCAGTCTGAAACATCCAGAAACAAGGTGGGGCTTTCATCGTTTGGGGAAAAAAAATGTTTTAATCCAATGAAAAGTGTTATTTTTAGGTCACATGACCTAGTCTTACATAATTAGGAAAAGAAAAGTAAAATGAACCAATGAAAAGTTTTATTAACAAGTCACATGACCTGTTATGCTTACGTTACGCGCTGCGCGGCGCGCTCTGGATCGTTTCCGGGAAGCTGCGCCTTGCGCACCGGAGCACTTCCGGGTGCGCTAACGCGTCGCGTCATATGACGCATTACGCGACAATGCAGGTGCAGAATATAGTCAAAATGTCTCCACCAACCAGCGGTCGGAATTCCACCGCTTTCAGCAGTCCAAAAAGTTCGGTCAAATCTTAAGAGCGGGAGCAACTCAACTACATGGTGAGCGAGACGTTGTAGTCGCAAGAGCGAGCGGTAAACAGCTGAATGGCGGAAGAGGCACAGAGTACCAAAAGCGGGCGGAATGGCAACTAAAACGGTAAAGGGGCGCCCTACGACAGCGTGTCTTCAGGTGAAACGGATTGTGGGACAAGGTCCAGAATGAAAGATTCTTCAAAAGGGAAAAAATTCCGCCGGACCCCGGGAGCCGGCCGCCTATGCCGGGGGCGATCTCAGGCCTCACCAGGGCAACACGACTTGGGGAGGGGGCAGGAGCCAAGCGCCCCCTCTCAGTCCGCGCCATCTCACCGCCCCTCGGGGGCCTCCGTCAAGCGGTTTAGGGAGGCACCGTATCACATTGTTTTCCAATGCAGTCAGGTCCACAAATGGACCCCACTTACTTTGAATAGTGAAGCTGCAGCAGGTGCAAATAAGGTTTAAACAGTGTTACAAGAGCTGCTTAGAACTCTGAAGTATGGCACTCAACAACCAGGACTTATGCCATTTATGTAAGGCAGTGACATGGAAGCAACTCAGGGACAAAAAGCATGAACGAACATTCACGTATGAAAATCTTATTTGGAGAAGGGGTAGAATCCAAACGCCCCCTGCCAGTTTGCGCCACTACACCGTATGTGGAAAATCTGAAGCCATCATTCTACAAACTCTCAACGCTTGTTATCAGTGCATGACTTTCATGCTCGATCGATTGAGCTAGCCGGATCGGGCAATAAAAAGTATAAAATAGTTATGTAAATAGTTATTTAATAAAATGTTTTACTCTGTTTCTTTGGTGGTGTGTTGTGTATATTTATAATATTTGCATAGGGTTTGCCATTATTTTGGGCGGTGTGGGTGGCGGAGTCGAGCTGTTTTGCAGCCCTCATGGTGTGGAGCTCAATTCATTTCACTATTTTCGTATTTCTCATGAAGGGTTATTCCTAATGTTTGTATTTTACCGAGGTTAAAAAGAGATCGAATTAGTGGTCTACTGATTTTGCTCGATTACTTTTATTTTTTTACACGATTTTTCACTATCTGCAAAGACTAAACAGAGTATTGCGACTTTGTGCTTGTTTGTAAATAGAGAATGATCCAAAGAGAACCAATTGTAAAACAGTAAATGCTTGGATAATAATTAATCAAATGGAGAGACAAGCAGGTACGACGGATTACAACAGGGGTAAAGGTCTGAGTTAACTACCGTTCACTATCTGCAAAGAGAGAGTACTACTAAGAGAAAAGAGGGGAGTGGGGGGGGCAGCGTTCAAAGCACATCAGCGTGCATAAACACGAAAACGTTTTTACCTATCACGTACTTGACATTTGACAGCTTTTGATATTTGCTATTAAAAAACCATTAAAATTCACAGAAAAAACCATAGGTTATACTCCATATATAGTTAGGAATTTGCATTTACAAAACCTTGAAAATTCAATGAAAAAACCATTGGTTTTAGGCCATATATAGTTAGGGATTTGCATTTAGAAAACCTTATTTTACTCGCATAAAACCATTGAAATTCCATATATAGTTATAAGCGCTAACTATATATCGCGCACCCGCAATCCACTGCTGATGATGTCACATATTACATCATTCATGACATGGTTAGTGACATCACTGATGACATCACTGATGACATCTCAAATGACATCACTGATGACATCACTGATAACATCTCATTTGACATGACTGATCACATCACTGATGATATCATTCATGTGATAATACCATGAACCTCTTCAGACTCTAATATAACCTTAGATACAATCAGTGTAAACAGACAGTCACTCATCCATGGAGTTACTCACACACCTAGTCAGTTATGCCAAAAATCAATCACACCTCCATTTTCTCAACTATACAGTTATACACACCTTACTTATTCAAACATATACTAACACATATTTACTTTACTCTCTTATACAATCTCTGATACATGTTCACAATGATCCATACAGCCACTCACACATTCACTAGCTCTTATGCACAGTTATTTATAGATGTCAACTCTCACATGTACTGTGTTTTACATATGCACTTAATTTGACATGTAGCACTGAGATATCCATTCACTCACTAATACACTCATGCACAGTCAACCGCCCAAACCAAAAATATCAACAAAGGGAGTGAAGAGGTGGTGCAACAAGGCACCGCGGTGGGCTAATCCTCCTCTTATGAACGTCTAAATAATCAACAAAGACCACCTGAAACAGACATACAATACATATTCCGATGGTGTTGGAATACACTCAGTGTGTTAAAATACCCCTCACACACCAAAAGGGCCCTTGGTGTCATGCTTCATCATCGGGGTCTTCCCGCCCCCGCTGCGGGACGGGGCAGTGCTGCGACAAGCGGCTACGCCGGAGCACCTTTTAATTGTGAGTACTATGTGAGTGATAATGGAGTGAGTGTCAGTGAGGTCAGAAGTGATGAACAGTGAAATTAAAGTTAAAAAATACCTGGCCTGGTGTTTAGAAAAAATTATTTAATAGGCACTGGCTGGTATCGTTAAAAGGGGTGAGGCGGAGTGCAAGATCGGGTTACTAGTCTTGCTCTCCTGTGTGGGTCAACATGTTTCGGGGCGACATGCCCCTTCGTCAGGACCGGGATGTATAGATCCCCCTGTCACTCACTAATGCGCTCCCACAGATAGAGAGTGTTGTGTTTGATCAATGTGTATAAATAATTTAAATACACGTGAAAGAAGCTCGGTCAGTAATACTGATGATGTAAGCCTGCAAGGATAAGAACACAGGATTTTAGAAAGAGCGCGGATCCCAATGCGCTTTACTAATGAATACCTGTAAGGAATGAAAATACACATAGGGGAAGAAAACACACTTTAGGCTGTTACATGTCACGCCAAAGACTTCTTAGGGGGACCTGGATAGCCGGATATGGAAAAGACAAAATATATAGAACTGTGGACTCATGGGCTTATTGCCTGGCTGGCCGAGGATTTCCCGGAGGGGCCAGGTAACTTCACAGGGTGCAAATGGGAAGGAAAAAACACACATAAAAATGTATACATACATACACACACCAATATAAAGCATCAAAAACTAGCAAAGAGATGCTTATTCACTTTTTATACATACTTATTGAATGATGAGACAATGCCCCATGAGCCAAGCTGGGCGAAGGGTATAGAGGGTCCAACTGTGGGGAGACATGGAGAGATAATGCCAGGACCTAGATTAGCTTTTTACCCTGAGTGAATTAAGGTAGTGTATACCAGGTCAGGACTGTCGGCTATGCCGTACTTACTCAACCCCCACACCTCAGTGCTTCCTCCTTCGTCAGTGGCTTCCGTGGTGATGGTAAGCCGGGGCAGGGCGGGTCTTATATAGTGAGGCCGTGGCTTGTTAGCAGAGCCTTAATTAATTAACTCGAAACCGATGTGCGTGTTCGGTCGAGTGGTTTGGGCGTGTGACCAGAGCGGCCATTGTTAAATGTCCGAGGTCGGCTGGGCCGGGATAGGTATTGGCAAGGGTCGGTTGCATTTCCCTTACGATAGGTAGTAGTTGGCGGAGGGGGTGGGTAGAATGCTAGGATACATCCCAGGTCCGCTCTGATGCTAGTATCTGCGTGTCAGGCGACACATGCGCCTGCGCGGTGAAATGTCTACACTCCGCGCATGCGCAGTAGAGCTGCATAGTGACTATCTTGTCGCGCATGCGCGGGAGGGAGGTGTTCCTCCGCGCTGCTCATCAGGAGCCTGGGGGGGTTTTTTGCCAATGGAAATACGGAGGGACGCTTATGAAGATGTATAAATCATTGTCAAAGCGGAACATGTGTTATTTACCAACTGTCCAGTAGGCAGAGGTTGTACATGGGTGAAGACTGATATTCTCAAATTATGTTCCACTTACTTATAGGTGGGAAAATAAAGAGGCTCTTGTTAGGTTACAGCTATTCAGAGCGAAAAACTCTTATTTTTTGCACACAGTTTGTAAAAAGGAATAAATAAAATAAAAATTCGAGATTTTCATACATATTTACACATCATGTCGGCCAGGACCACATTGCAGGTTTCTGTGATTGCTGGTGGGACACGATGGTGTTGAGTTTTATATTAGTACTGTATTAAGGTCCCGAACTATGGAACTCGCTTAGGTTTTAATCATGCCTTAAATTGCGACCAAGGAATATCGTCATTTAATCCTGTGAGATGCGTGCCCAAGCGATAGACCCAACGTTGCTCTTTTGCAAGAAGGTCCTTGTCACTCCCGTAGGCTTCTATGACTGTCCATTGCAGATCGTCTATACTGTGACCCATTGTGGCATAGTGGGTGGCCATTCTTGTGGTAGTTTTTTTGCAACGTACGTTGCTTCGATGTTCGCCCATCCGTATCTTGACCGGTCGTGTGGTCATGCCAATGTACTCTTTTTTACATGGGCAGGTGATCAAATAGACCAAATTCCGGCTATTGCAGTTGGTAAAGGAACGTTGTTCCCATGTGGATTTGTTAGAAAAAGTTATGTTACGACTTTTTTTTGTATATTGACAGGATGTGCACGAGCCACATGGGTGGTGCCCTCCAATGGTTGAAATGGCAGAGGGTCTCTCGTTCGTGAGTTGTTTAGGTCTCGTGTGGACCAGCAGATCCTTCAGGTTCTTACCACGCCTGTGTGCAAACATTGGTTTTGGGAAATCTAGTTTTCCGCAATTCAAAATTTTCCAGTGTCTGTTCACAATTTTTGTGATCTGGTTCGAATTGGTGTTGTACGTTGTGACACAAATCGGGCGTTGGTCTTGTTCTTTTTCTGCTGTAGTTTCCAAAAGGGCATCTCGGTTGTTGTTCCGTGCTCTCTTAAAACCCTTGTTGACTACCTTGCTAGGATAGTTCCTGTTACTGAGCTTAGTTTTCAAATCAGCTGCTTGGGTTTTAAAATCTTGGATAGCGCTGCAATTACGCCTAAGGCGAAGGAACTGGCCATAGGGTAAATTGTCACGTAGATGTCGTGGATGGACGGCACGAGTATGGGCAGCACCTGTGCGCCGAGCCTAGCAGGGCTCTATGTACACCATCTCGAAGCCACCAGAATCCTGAACGACCAGAACCCCTATAAGAACCATGTGGTCGCATGGAAAAGATACATAGATGACGTATTAGTCATCTGGAGGGGTGATCAAAACTCTGTGGTACAATTCATGACTTGGCTGAACCAACAAGATCGGTTCCTCAAGTTCACCCACACAGCCTCTAATGAAAACCTTGTTTTCCTTGATTTGAATATCTACCCCTCTAATGGCAAACTAGAGACATGTACTCATTTCAAGCCCACGGCTAAAAACAGTCTGTTACTATATAGTAGCTTCCATCCACCGATTTGTGTCACAACGTACAACACCAATTCGAACCAGATCACAAAAATTGTGAACAGACACTGGAAAATTTTGAATTGCGGAAAACTAGATTTCCCAAAACCAATGTTTGCACACAGGCGTGGTAAGAACCTGAAGGATCTGCTGGTCCACACGAGACCTAAACAACTCACGAACGAGAGACCCTCTGCCATTTCAACCATTGGAGGGCACCACCCATGTGGCTCGTGCACATCCTGTCAATATACAAAAAAAAGTCGTAACATAACTTTTTCTAACAAATCCACATGGGAACAACGTTCCTTTACCAACTGCAATAGCCGGAATTTGGTCTATTTGATCACCTGCCCATGTAAAAAAGAGTACATTGGCATGACCACACGACCGGTCAAGATACGGATGGGCGAACATCGAAGCAACGTACGTTGCAAAAAAACTACCACAAGAATGGCCACCCACTATGCCACAATGGGTCACAGTATAGACGATCTGCAATGGACAGTCATAGAAGCCTACGGGAGTGACAAGGACCTTCTTGCAAAAGAGCAACGTTGGGTCTATCGCTTGGGCACGCATCTCACAGGATTAAATGACGATATTCCTTGGTCGCAATTTAAGGCATGATTAAAACCTAAGCGAGTTCCATAGTTCGGGACCTTAATACAGTACTAATATAAAACTCAACACCATCGTGTCCCACCAGCAATCACAGAAACCTGCAATGTGGTCCTGGCCGACATGATGTGTAAATATGTATGAAAATCTCGAATTTTTATTTTATTTATTCCTTTTTACAAACTGTGTGCAAAAAATAAGAGTTTTTCGCTCTGAATAGCTGTAACCTAACAAGAGCCTCTTTATTTTCCCACCTATAAGTAAGTGGAACATAATTTGAGAATATCAGTCTTCACCCATGTACAACCTCTGCCTACTGGACAGTTGGTAAATAACACATGTTCCGCTTTGACAATGATTTATACATCTTCATAAGCGTCCCTCCGTATTTCCATTGGCAAAAAACCCCCCCAGGCTCCTGATGAGCAGCGCGGAGGAACACCTCCCTCCCGCGCATGCGCGACAAGATAGTCACTATGCAGCTCTACTGCGCATGCGCGGAGTGTAGACATTTCACCGCGCAGGCGCATGTGTCGCCTGACACGCAGATACTAGCATCAGAGCGGACCTGGGATGTATCCTAGCATTCTACCCACCCCCTCCGCCAACTACTACCTATCGTAAGGGAAATGCAACCGACCCTTGCCAATACCTATCCCGGCCCAGCCGACCTCGGACATTTAACAATGGCCGCTCTGGTCACACGCCCAAACCACTCGACCGAACACGCACATCGGTTTCGAGTTAATTAATTAAGGCTCTGCTAACAAGCCACGGCCTCACTATATAAGACCCGCCCTGCCCCGGCTTACCATCACCACGGAAGCCACTGACGAAGGAGGAAGCACTGAGGTGTGGGGGTTGAGTAAGTACGGCATAGCCGACAGTCCTGACCTGGTATACACTACCTTAATTCACTCAGGGTAAAAAGCTAATCTAGGTCCTGGCATTATCTCTCCATGTCTCCCCACAGTTGGACCCTCTATACCCTTCGCCCAGCTTGGCTCATGGGGCATTGTCTCATCATTCAATAAGTATGTATAAAAAGTGAATAAGCATCTCTTTGCTAGTTTTTGATGCTTTATATTGGTGTGTGTATGTATGTATACATTTTTATGTGTGTTTTTTCCTTCCCATTTGCACCCTGTGAAGTTACCTGGCCCCTCCGGGAAATCCTCGGCCAGCCAGGCAATAAGCCCATGAGTCCACAGTTCTATATATTTTGTCTTTTCCATATCCGGCTATCCAGGTCCCCCTAAGAAGTCTTTGGCGTGACATGTAACAGCCTAAAGTGTGTTTTCTTCCCCTATGTGTATTTTCATTCCTTACAGGTATTCATTAGTAAAGCGCATTGGGATCCGCGCTCTTTCTAAAATCCTGTGTTCTTATCCTTGCAGGCTTACATCATCAGTATTACTGACCGAGCTTCTTTCACGTGTATTTAAATTATTTATACACATTGATCAAACACAACACTCTCTATCTGTGGGAGCGCATTAGTGAGTGACAGGGGGATCTATACATCCCGGTCCTGACGAAGGGGCATGTCGCCCCGAAACATGTTGACCCACACAGGAGAGCAAGACTAGTAACCCGATCTTGCACTCCGCCTCACCCCTTTTAACGATACCAGCCAGTGCCTATTAAATAATTTTTTCTAAACACCAGGCCAGGTATTTTTTAACTTTAATTTCACTGTTCATCACTTCTGACCTCACTGACACTCACTCCATTATCACTCACATAGTACTCACAATTAAAAGGTGCTCCGGCGTAGCCGCTTGTCGCAGCACTGCCCCGTCCCGCAGCGGGGGCGGGAAGACCCCGATGATGAAGCATGACACCAAGGGCCCTTTTGGTGTGTGAGGGGTATTTTAACACACTGAGTGTATTCCAACACCATCGGAATATGTATTGTATGTCTGTTTCAGGTGGTCTTTGTTGATTATTCAGTCAACCGCCCATACAGCTGTTTCCACATGCAGTTTTGAATCTATACATATAGTGAATCAACTACTCACACATCTATGTACAGAGTCACACACCTCCCAGCCACCCATACACACACACTCAGTTTCCCATACAAATACTTGGACAACCAATCAATAACCCATACAGTTACTCATATAGCTACTGATCAACATATGCAGCAGTTTACAGAACAACAGACGTAATGATGCACTAATTAAGACAGTTTAGTCACTAACCCGTGCACTCAGTGAGACACATTTAATCACTCACTCATACAGTCAGTCATGCACCTACTAAATCCTTCATCCAGACACTTATACATCCACTCATTCTTCAATATGTAAGACATGTTTTAACTTTACAGAAACATACAGTCACTGGATGTTGTCATCAGTGATGTCATCAGTGATGTCACTAACCATGTCATGAATGATGTAATATGTGACATCATCAGCAGTGGATTGCGGGTGCGCGATATATAGTTAGCGCTTATAACTATATATGGAATTTCAATGGTTTTATGCGAGTAAAATAAGGTTTTCTAAATGCAAATCCCTAACTATATATGGGCTAAAACCAATGGTTTTTTCATTGAATATATATATATATATATATATATATATATATATATATATATATATATATATATATATATATATATTACCTACTGGCGGTCGCCAGTAGGTAATATATATATATAGAGATTTTTTTCTCTATGGGATTTTTGAAAATTCGATGTCTAATAACTTTCAAAAATCCCATAGAGAAAAAATCCTAACTATATATACCTACTGGCGACCGCCAGTAGGTAATATATATATATATATATATATATTACCTACTGGCGGTCGCCAGTAGGTATATATAGTTAGGATTTTTTCCCTATGGGATTTCTGAAAATTCTATGTCTAATAACTTTGGCGTTTGTGGACGGAATCGGTTGAAATTTTCAGGAAAATGGCACATTTTGTTTCTGAGCAGCTCCTGGAAATTTGGGGGGGGTTCGTCAAGGGGGGCTGAGAAAAAAGGGGGGTCCCAAAACGCGTTTTTAACATTGAGTTTTCCATAGGGCGGTTGGACTCACTTTTAGCCCGAACGGCTGAATGGATTTACACGAAACTTGGCAAAATTGTAGGGACTGTTAGCCCGATGTGCCTTTGCTAGGTCTCAATATATGTGCTTCAGTGGATTTTGAGAAATTAACGTTTAAATCAAGATATATATCTGTAACAGCGCTCCGGGCAGCGATCCGGTTCGCGTACTTTTCGCGTAACGGAACTTTGCGCACGGAAAGCTGATTGGCTCTTCGGTGTCTGTCAACATTCTAAACAGTCCGGTGCAGCCGCCATCTTGTCTCTCGGTAGGATCGAGAGATAAGAGGAGGCCAAAACAAAGGGGGAAATTTCCATAAGGGGGCATATTAGATCCTCCCTGACCCCCTAGGTTTTATGTGGAGGTTTTAAAAGGGCCCAGCAGGGTTCAAAAAAAAATTTTCTTGTTTTTTTTTTCGCGTTGAGCGCCTAGTACGCGAACCGGAAAGCGTTCTAGGCAGCGTACTATAAGGATAATAGAATGATATACTTTTCAAAGACTAAATGTTAATTGTTTGTTGTTTTGTTTGTTGTTTTTGTTGTTTTTTTTTTTTTTTCTTTATTTTTAATTTTTTTTTTATTTTGTATTGTTTTTCATAATTTATTAAACTTTCTAACATTTCAGTGTCTGAAATGTCATTATTTTCTTGAAATATTGTTTGCAAGCTGTGAGCTTGTAAAATGTCCTCATTTGCAAGGAGGGCATCTACTGCTTGGACACATTGCAGCAGTTCATTATCCAAGCTTTGATCCATAAATTCCATGTCAATTTGTTCAATCAATTCCTGGCTGCTTTCTTGCAGGTCCATTTCAAAAGAAACTTGGTTTTCGCCTTCCATTTTGCCTGAAATTTGGATTAAAAAAATATATATTAGTAGAGATAGGGCACTGTTGGGATTAATTTTAGATAGTCATTTTTTATCAGTGAATTTATCTTTTGGCAGTGTATAGTATCAGAGTGGAAATAGGACTATAAAAAAGTGTATGTGATTTAACCAAGACAAGCCTAACTCCATTCATAACTATAACAGAGAAGTCTATCTAAATACATTACTAGTACAGAGGGATAGTGTATATGTAGCAGAAAAAGTCTACTATATTAAGTTATAGTGCACAATATATTTCATTTTTAAAAATTATAACTTACCTTCACAAAGAAGTTGAAGTTTTTGGAAGCTATTGAAATGTGATGTACAACAAGAAGTAGTAGTCAAAATGGCTGTGTTTTCTTCTCTTCCTTTATATATTCAAGTATATAACCAATCAAATGTCAGGTAATAAAAGTAGAAAATGAAAGTAACATTCTCATTGGTTGTCAATTCCAACACTTCAGATGTGTTTTGTGAAGTAATTTACCTCACGGTACTTGGAGAGGTCTACAGGCTAAATGGCTAAATTAAATTTCAATCAAATTTGTGAGAATGAAAGGGATTGTTATGTAGTATGAGCTAATTTATATTTGGTGAGAGTGTCTCTAGTCGTTTTTCTGTAAATTACTTTCCCACCTCTTTTTGGACCGCTTCCCGGAAAGCGGTCCGGTCCGCGAACTAGGAGCGTAACGGGAGTCCACCATTTTGTGTTCCGGTCGAATCAAGGTATAAAATGGAGGGTAAATAATGTTCTGAATGGGTAGAAGGGGGCATGGTACAAGTAGTTTGCCCCCCTACGTTTTCTGAGGGTGGCTGAGGAGGACTATATGTGCGAAGAAAAAACTTTTTTTTTTAAATTTTGCGCGGTTAGCTTCCAGTTCGCGTACCGGATAGCGCTCTTTGAGCGTAGTTTGTTGAAAATTACAGAAAAAAGTTAGAAAAAAATAATAATTGTGAGTGATCAGATGAAGGGTAGCTCTGAGAAGAGCTTTTGGTTTTATGGTACATTTAGGTACTTATAAGTAGGTACCAATGCACAGTCTTAAATTCAGAATGAAAATTCTGTTGCCCTCATCTGAGAAGTGAACTCCATCTCCTCTGTAGATATCTTGCATGTAGTAACGCAAGTTATTGTTGTACAGAGAGCCCATTCCATGGTCTCTCATGAAAGCTGAAACAGATTTGTTTACATGCTTCCTCGCTTTCTCAATTTGTGGAGAAAATTGGTTGGACCACCTCCATTTCTGTCTTTGGCATATATTGGAATATACCAAAGCAGTTTGAGGAAAGAGTGCCATTAATTGCTCAAAGGTGTCCTTTAAAAGCATTTCCAGACCTACCCCTGTCAAAGTGCCCAAATCATTACCTCCACAGTGCACTATTAACAGGTCAGGTTTTGGCAAATGCATAAAGGTTTTCACCAATGGTATCAATTGGTGACATTTTAATCCTCTTTGGCCCAACCACTTAATTTCCACATCCTGTAAATTGAGGTTGTGTAAATTTCTGTTCTCAGCATACCTTTGAGCCCAGTGGATGTAACTATGTCCAACAATCCAGACCTTAAACATGGTGGGAGAAGGTTGTTCTGCAGTCAGATGAAGTGTGGTAATGAAAGGGCAGTTGAAACAGTAGGAGTTTGTAAAGAAAAAAACCTGTGGATTTCCAATCCTAATGAATCATTAGCAGTGATTGGTGCATTTCCATTTCTGAAAACAGAAAGTTAGGGTGCATGGATGTGTTCTTTGAAAGATGTAATTTGAATGGTCAAGGAAGAAACATTTAATGAAAGATTGCACTGGATACGCAGGTGCACTGAGAGTTCAGAGTTCAATTGAAACATTGTTGTGTGAATTTGCAAACATGAGAGGTCTTCCAGGAGGTGGTTGCTATGGAAAAAAGGCAGAGAGGGCTGAGGGAGGAAGGGTTTTGATTTGAAAAAAGTGAGGGAAGAGTTATGATTGGCTAATATGAGAGATATGTGAAATGAATATCTGTATTTCTGTGCTTTCAATAGCTGCAGCCTCTGGAGTGCATCGTTTTTCTTCTGCTGAAGACAATTTGGTGTATTTCTGAGACTGTTTTCAAAACTCAAAAAGTTTTTGCTAAGGTGAGAAAAGATTTATTTATTTTAGATAGAGAATAGTATGAATTAAGGAGAAAATGATGAAGAAAGCTGTGTTTTTAAACTGTGGCTTTGTCTGTAGTGATATAGAAATAGATTTTGTTACTTTGAGAAATTGTAATTGCATATTCGGTGTAGCATTCTGGCATGCAGTAACACAAGTTATTGTGGTACATGGAGCCCATTCCATGGTCTGTTATGTAAGCTGAAACAGATATGTTGTTTTTAAAAACGAATTTTGAAATCAATTACATTTCTGGATATGTACTGCTAGAGCTTCATAGGTTGTTTTGGGCCATATTTATAAGGCATTTGAGTGTCTATTATGCTATTTTACGTTCTTCATGGTGCAAATTTCTTGTAAATACGCTCCCACTTGTGCTTTGCAAATTTAGATTTTGATTATGGGAGTTACATAGCCATGTTAATAATGTCCAAACAATGGTGGTAGGGCATTCAAGAAAACGCTTTCCTGTGTCTCTAGGACATTTTCAGTCCTTTCCTCTTGAAAACAGGTATACAATTGATTTATATGCTGTGTTTAAAAACAAATTTTGAAATCAATTACATTTCTGGATATGTACTGTTAGAGCTTCATAGGTTGTTTGGGGTCATATTTAGAATGCATTTTAGTGTCTTTGATGTTATGTTTACCTTTTTAAATGGAAAGCGTTCTTCATGGGGCAAGTGTCTTGTAAATACGCTCCCACTTGCGCTTGGCAAATTTAGATTTTGATTATGGGAGTTACCTAGCCATGTTAATAGTGTCCCAAAAATGGTGCTAGGGCATTCCAGAAAACACTTTCATGTGTCTCAAGGACATTTTCAGTCATTTCCTCATGAATGCAGGTATACAATTGATTTATATGCTGTGTTTAAAAACGAATTTTGAAATCAATTACATTTCTGGATATGTACTGTTAGAGCTTCATAGGTTGTTTTGGGCCATATTTATAAGGCATTTGAGTGTCTTTGATGTTATGTTTTCCTTTTAAAATGGATAGTGTTCCTCATGGGGCCCTGAGCAGTTCTTAGCCATGTTATTTAATGGGAAGTGGATAACATGGCTAAGAGCATTTGCTGGAAAATGCATGAATATCGCTGACTGTTCAGCGATATTCATGCATTGCGGCCGTTTTTTTTTGCATTTGCGAGCAGTTCTTAGCCATGTTATCCAATGGAAAGTGGATAACATGGCTAAGAGCATTTGCTGGAAAATGCATGAATATCGCTGACTTTTCAGCGATATTCATGCATTGCGGCCGTTTTTTTTTTGCATTTGCGAGCAGTTCTTAGCCATGTTATCCAATGGAAGGTGGATAACATGGCTAAGAGCATTTGCTGGATAATGCATGAATATCGCTGACTTTTCAGCGATATTCATGCATTGCAGCCGTTTTTTATCGCATTTGCGATAAATTTTGCTAAGGAGAAAATGATGAAGAAAGCTGTGTTTTTAAACTGTGGCTTTGTCTGTAGTGATATAGAAATAGATTTTGTTTCTTTGAGAAATTGTAATTGCATATTCGGTGCACCATTCTGGCATGCAGTAACACAAGTTATTGTTGTATATGAAGTCCATTCCATGGTCTCTTATGTAAGCTGAAACAGATATGTTGTTTTTAAAAACCATTTTTGAAATCAATTAAATTTCTGAATATGTCCTGCTAGAGCTTCATAGGTTGTTTGGGGTCATACACCTTTTTTGGGAAATTATTAACATGCCTATGTAACTCCCATAATCAAAATCAAAATTTGCCAACCGCAGGTGGGAGCTTATTTACAAGAAATTTGCACCATGAAGAACGTAAAATAGCATAATAGACACTCAAATGCCTTATAAATATGACCCAAAACAACTTATGAAGCACTAGCAGTGCATATTTCCAGAAATGTAATGGTTTTCAAATAATGACTTATTTCATTGGTAGGCCTTCACATGTATTTTCTCCATGGTTTTTTTCAGTGAAAATCTTATCTGCAACCATGTGTTGGCCTCACCTCAAATAAACAAAACAGGTGATGGACCGAATGTGGATCAATGACACACATTCACCCCAGTCCAAAGATCTGGGCCTATACAAACCTTTAGATAGGCTACATCTTATCGTCATCCTGAATTAATCATTTAAAATATTAGGGAGAGATTTATGATTGTTCTATGCCTGTTTTGTACCATTGAGTGTCATTTTTGTGATGCAGTGCTGGTGCAAAAGATTTGCTATGTTAAATAATTAGTAGGGCATTAAGTTTTAGATGACTGTTATTCATTTACTGTTTGGTAATAGTGGTTAATAACATTTTTTATTATATTTTTCCACAGATTCAACTGCAGATTCTTTCATAGTTTGGAAAATGCCTACAAAAAATAGAATTAGAAAGGCGAGAAAACGTCAAAGACAGCAGGATGATGTTTTATTGCAGCAGTCCTCTTCCCCAAATACTTGTCAAAACACCAAGAAAGGTCCGGGTAAGAGCACGAAATCATTCTTAAGAAATATTTGTAGTAAAAAAAGTATTTCTCCAAAAAATGTTTCAGTCCACAAAAAGAAAAGCAATTTAAATGGAAAGGAGAGACCCATCAAAAATGTTACTGGTAGAGGAAGAGATAACTCTGTGCATGATAGTAGAAGGAAAGAACAGTTTAGGGACATTCGACATCGAATGTTCCGTAACAGGATAATAGTTAATTTATTGAAAAATATTTAAAAAAAAGGCCAACAGAAAGCGGCATTTTATAAGAAGAAGAAAAATGTAGAGAAAATTATTGATCATGCTTTTGAAATTAAGCGAAAGTTGTTTATTTTGGTAATCAATAGAATTAGGAAACTAAGCAAGGTAATTTCTGATTTCAAAACAAAAAGTAGATGGAAGAGAGTAGTAAATTGTACTAACTTTTGTGAAGTTTTTTCCGGAGAATGGATGCATAGTTCAAGTTGTGAGGCATTTTTTAATGAGGAGAGTTATTTTCAGGATAATGATTTGGTGTTTGCAGTTGACACCAGTGGTCGAGCTTATGAAGTGAAGGATGGTTGTCCAGTTGGAAAAGAACAACTTGTGACAACAGAGACAGAAGAGGCGCTAAGTGATGAGGTTTTAGGAAGACGTCCTAAGGGTCCTGTGTACATTTGGAAGTGTAGTTCTATTTGCAGTGTGCGACAGGTTTCCATCAATTTGCTTTGTGATTTTATACAGACATTTAATAAGAAAAGTTTGAAGCAGAAAATGAAGTTGTTGCAAGATTTAGATCCTTGCAGAGTGAGACAAATGACAGGTTTGCGTGGTCATTCACTGGCTTGTCTTTCCAGGAGAGTATGCCAGAGTGTTTTTCATCATTTCAGGATGCTAGCAGTGCATCATAATAAAGTGAGAAAATTAGTGAGAATGTTGTATTATGCTAAGAGTCCAGCAATTATGCTTAAACAATTATGTGCTGCTCTTTTGCATGGTTCTGAAATAGATGTGAAGAATATTTGTGAAGAAATTGAGTTTTGTTACTTTGGTAGTAGAGATGAGAATGTTCAAATTGACCCAGAAGTAGAGGGTTATGTTGAAGATAATATACAGGTTTCTAGTTCAGATAATTTTCAGAAGGAAATTGCCACGTTTCAGATGAAATCAAGTGAGAGGCCTAATTTCACTTGTGTAT
Source organism: Lissotriton vulgaris (assembly GCF_964263255.1). Classification (NCBI taxonomy): domain Eukaryota; kingdom Metazoa; phylum Chordata; class Amphibia; order Caudata; family Salamandridae; genus Lissotriton; species Lissotriton vulgaris. Next base: position 1,374,983,863 of record NC_141685.1, on the reverse strand, counting down.
GTTGTCGACGCACTTATTATAAGAATCAGACTAAGTTAGTGGATTTATATGCAAAATCTGAAAGGGAAAATAATAGTGAATGGAAGGATTTTGCCACATACTTGATGGTAGAAAATTGTTTTGATTTGGGAGTGGATCAACGTGTGTGTACTTATTGTTGTAATAAATTAAATCAAAACCAGATGCCTGCTAGGGCAGTTCATAATAATCTGGAATTGGTTGAGATACCTTCAGAATTGAAGGATTTAAATACTTATGAATCTATTTTGATTCAAAGTATCCATCCCTTTCAGGCTATTGTAAGAATGGAGCCAAAGACAGGGAAGTTGCCTCCAGCAGATTTACAGAGAGGATTAAAGGGAAGAGTTGTTTATTTGCCTCTAGATTTGAACAAAAACATTAACACAATTGGAGTTGAGAAAGTGGAAGAGGAACCTCTGGTTATCTTGGTTAATGGGGTTCCGACAAAGAATAAGAAAATATGGCAAGATTTAGTGGATGTTAGGAAAGTGAAAAATGCAACTTTGTATTTGAAGAAAAATAATAAGTACTATAAGAATGTATATGTTGCAGAAGAGGAAGTAAGTGATGAAGAGGATAGCGTTTTGTGTGCTGGCCAAATTGAGAAAGTAGAGGTGTCTAATAGTGAAGAAATATATGAACATTATAGTGTTCATCCTTTGCATTCCAAGGAAGTCATGGGGAATGCTATTGAGTTGTTTCAAATGAAACAAGCCAAAGGGAGTCCCATTAGTGTTTGGGAGGAAAGTTTGGAAGCTCGGTGTTTCCCACAGCTATTTCCCACAGGTCAAGGAGGAAGATATGATGAGCGACCTCATCAAATTCCTGCGTCTGAATACCGGACTTTACGATTGTATGCAGAAGATCCTAGGTTTCGTCAATGCATTCCCTATTTGTTTCATCTCCTGTTTGAAAGCGATCTGTCAGGACTGTCATATGCAGTGAACCACATTTTAAAAAGTGGTATACAGATGCGAAACATCTCGGCAAGTGACTTTATGCATAAAGTCAATGTCCAAGACAGTATTTTGGATTCTCACTTAATTAATCTCATGGCGTGTCAGCGTGGTACTAATGAGTACTGGTACCGTCGTCATGGTGATTTAAAATGTATGCTGAGGAACTTAGGAACTCCAACATGGTTCCTCACTCTGAGCTGTGCCGAGTATGGCTGGGAAGACTTACTTGAATTTCTACGAGAGGCAAATGGAAATATTGAAAACATTGAATTCAAGACACCTTGAGAACTGTGTTCTTTGGATCCAGTGAATGTATGCAGGTACTTCAATCATAGATTTGAAGCTATGATGTCTTTCATCACAAATAAAAAGAATCCACCTCTTGGAGAGGTGTTGGATTTCTTCTGGAGAAAGGAGTACCAAGCAAGAGGTGCCCCTCATATACATATGTTATTGTGGATCAAGGATGCACCTAAATTTGGAACAGATCCGGATAATTTAGTGATGAATTTCATAGAACAGTATTCTACGTGTGCTGTTCCAAACGCAACGGAGAAGAAAAGCCTAAGAGAACAAGTTCTACGTTTCCAAAGCCATCGTTGTGGAAAGTACTGTTGTCGTAAATTCAGAAACAAGGACAAGTTCTACACCAAATGTCGTTTCAACTTTCCACGACCGGTGATTTCTAAAGGAAGAGTGAACAGTTTGATGTCTTCGCTGCGACATAATGTGATGAGGAAATCACCCAAGAATACATACAATTTGAAAAGGAACGAAGAGTCCAAGTACATCAATGACTACAACCCAGTGATTTTGTCCATGTGGAATGCTAACATGGATATACAGTTTGTGGCTGACAACTGTATGGCTGTGGCTCGGTATGTCACATCTTACATCACCAAAAAAGAAAAGACAGAACTGAAGGATATGTGGGAGGACATTTCCCATGAAAAGAGCCTCAGCAAGAAGTTGTACAGTTTCAGTCTGAAGATGTTGTCGCATCAAAAAATCGGAGCTTACGAATGTTCTGATCGATTGTCTTCAGCAAGTCTCTATGCCAAATCCAGGAGTCTCGTTTGGGCGAGTCTTGGTCTTGCTGCAACGCGAAATCGAGTTCTAAAACCTGTCCGGGAAATTGAGTATTTGGCAGAAAAGGAACCAAACAGTACCGACATTTTGAAGACCAACATGTTGGATACATATTATCCAAATCGAAGCAGTCACCTTGAGAATGTTTGTCTATATGAGGTTCTCCAAAATTATATATTCAAGAGGAACATCAAAGAAGATATTGAGAAAGGAGTGTATGCTGTAATTGGAAGTGAGGGATGCCTGGTCAAGCAAAGAAAATGCCAATTAGTAAACCATCGAAAATTGAGTGGTGAATCTCCAGAAAAAAAGGAGTTTTTCTATTTAGCACTTTTGCAACTTTTCAAGCCTTGGCGTGCAGAAGAGGAACTGCTTGGAGATTTCCTCTGTTACGAAGACTCTTTCAATGCAGCCAAGGAGTCCATAGAATGTCCTGCTTTTCCTAAATATCAAGAAATGCTAACTTTGGAAATTGAGCAGGAAGCAACGATTGCAGCTGAGATTGCCAGAGACAGTTCTCAGGACAGTCAGAGTTCTGTTTCATTGAGTCAAGATCCACTTGGAGGACCTATTATCGAAAATGAAGCTGCCACTGCTATGAATGAAGTAGAAAGAGCCATGGCACATGCTCAGGAGGATTCAGTTAACTTAGAAGACTTGGAAAAACAACTCAACGTTGAGCAGAGGAAAATATATGATGAAGTTACCAAGGAAATTGAGCACGGATTAAGTCATGAGAAGAACGAGTGCTCATGTACATCGTTGAAGCCTGTCCGACTGTACGTGAGTGGAGAAGCGGGAACTGGAAAAAGTTTCCTCATTAAAGCAATTTCTTGTTATTTGCAGGAAAGGACTGAGTCATCGCTGTCTTGTGTTGTCACCGCTCCTACTGGACTGGCAGCACATAACATTAAAGGTATTACTTTGCATCGTCTACTGATGCTGCCGGTGGAGCATGACAACAAATTACAATACAACAAGTTATCTGGGGATGCTTGCTGTGAAGTTTCAAGAGTCTTGAGGAAAATGAAACTACTTATCATTGACGAAGTAAGCATGGTTTCCAATGTCATGCTTGGCTTTGTGCATTTGAGAATGCAAGAAGTACTTAAAACTGAATATGATGTGTTATTTGGTGGCAAACACATCATTGTTTTCGGAGATCTTCTGCAGCTGACACCAGTAAAAGGTCAACCTGTGTTCAAAATACTCACGCATGAAGATACCAGGAAGGGCCTAGGGAGCATTGGCAATGTCAATATATGGTTAAACTTCAATTATGCTGAACTGCATGAAAATATGCGTCAGGCAAAGGATGAAGATTACAAGAATATTCTACAAGATATTAGAATTGGAAAAGTGACCGAGCATGGGAAAGAAGCTTTAAATGCACGATTACTGTCAAATTTATATCCCAAACAAGAGATTGTGCCTGAGAATATTTTTCAGAAAATTACTGAGAAGAAATCCGGGATATGTTTGATGCCAACTCTTGCAGAATGTGCCATCTTCAACAACAAAATGTTGAATTTAGAAAAGCAAGAGATTGTGAAACTTGAAGCTATCGACAAATTAGAGCATATGGGATCAACAATTATTTTGTCAGACAATTTGAAATCAAAATTGGATTCATTAGAGAAGACTATATCTAAAACAGCGGGTTTTGAAAAGACTTTGAATGTGTGTTTAAATTGCCGAATCATTTTGAGAAGGAATTTACATGTAGAAAGAGGTCTGGTAAATGGATCAATGGGTAATGTTGTTGATTTAGAGAAATACAGAAATAGAGATGGAATAGAATTTTTAAGAATTGAATTTGATGGCATTGAGGAAGTACAGCAAATTGGTCGTTGTTCTGCTAGGTTTTTGCTTGTTAAAGACTTATATGTTCGCCGTAAACAGTTTCCTGTTTGCTTGGCATATGCGGTGACAATCCATAAATCGCAAGGTTTAAGTGTAGACAGTGCATTGGTGAATATTGGCAGTTCTGTGTTCAAGGAGGGTATGGCATATGTGGCATTGTCACGAGTTAGAACTTTATCGGGATTGTACTTGATTGACTGTGATGTCACAAACATTTGTGCGGATCTAGATTGTGTTAAGGAATACAATAGGTTAAGAAGAGAGTATGCGCCACATTTGCCTCAATATCCTTTGTTTGAGAAACGTGTGGTAGGCCGGAAATGTAGAAATATCAGTAATAGTAGGGAGGTTGTTGCAAAAAGACTAAAAGTCAATGAACCGAAAATTGTTAGCAGAAAGAAAGTGGATTCTGTTGAAGATGTTGTCGGTTTTCAATTTGAAAACAGATCTGGTGTCAACTGCTATGCAAATGTAGTGGTTAATGTTCTCTTTTCACTAGAGAGTTTAAGAGAACAGATTCTGTTGAATTCAGAACAAATTGTATGCTGTTTGTTGAATTCTGTTTTCGAGAAATGTAGCACTGATCGAACAAAAGTAGAAAGTGTGTCTGAAGTTCGTTATCTGTTAGATGAATGTTCAGGTCAAACAGACTTCTCTGAAACTAATCAGCAAGATTGTCAGGAGTTTTTAATGTATATGCTTGATGTTTTGCAAGATGAGGGTGTAGATGTAGATCACCTGTTTGGGCTTTCTTATCAATGGCAGCATGACTGCGAGAACTGTATGGTATCAAGTACTACTAGTGTAGACTCAGAAAGATTTATATATTTAACTTTGCCAGACAGTAAATCAGTGTCCTTTAATAAGCTAGTAAATGCAGCGGATCACAACATGGAGTGTAGCCAATGTAAATGTGATATGATGTCAACATTATTTATACGTAGATATGGCCAGTATGTCATTTTAATGATCCAACGATGTAGGCCTGATGGATCAAAATTGTCAACTTTAATAAAAAATGTTGTGGCTTCTCAGCTGTCAATATCAGGGAGGACTTTTGTAACTGTAGCAATTATCTATCACGATGGTCCATCAACAACATCAGGACATTATACAGCTTACTTAAAGTCTCGAAAAGGCTGGTCATTCTGCAATGATTCCGTTGTAACTTTCAAAACAAAATTGCCGTTTGACCTTAAAAATTCTTATCTGGTGTTTTTAAAACCAAAATTTTAAGTAGAGGGAATGTAAGTCTGCAATGCTGTCTAGATTAAAAATCCAACTATATAAACCTGATGCAAGTAAGTCTGCTTCATAGTAAGCAGTATCAGTGTCATAGGAAAAGGAGAACATGAGTGACAAAGAAGAGTAAGATATTAGTAGTCCAGGATTGTGAAAATAATCTCAAATGTTTTCTTTTTGAAAGTTGCGAAAATAGAAAATGTCAGGATTTGATTGGAAGAATTACAAGACTTGCGAATCGCGGCAACATGATTTGGCCTAGTGGAAACATGTGATAGAATGAGAGAAGTCTTTTTTTCTATGTAACATATTTTTCGTATCGATGGAGGTTTTCTTTCAGAAAGTGGCGGGCTGAAAATATTTATAGCACAACAGAGTGGATGCTGTTCATAGGAGATCATTCAACGTCATTGAAAGTAAGTTAATTTTAAGGAGTTTTGAAATCAGTTTTCTTAGCTTGTATGGGTTTTTTAAACACAGTCATTTTGATTGTGTTTTTTTTTCCCCGCTGTTACATGATGAATACCTTCAAGTCACTGATTTAAGTGAAATTTGATACATTCTGAGAACAGCAAAAATAAACCATTTAACATGTATAATTAATGTTATGCTTTTTGTACTTATGATATACATTTAGAAATGTGAGGTAGATATGGAGAAGCTGAGTCTTCTGTAAGTGTCAATTTTAATGCTTACAGTGCTGTACTTCTGGGTACTGTTTATTTTAAAAAAAAAAGAAATAGGCCTCACCTCAAAGAAACCTCTTGAAAGGACACATCTTATTTGCATCCTGAAACAATCATTTAAAATGTTTGACACAATTTTATGATGGTTTTACATCTCTTTTGCGCTGTTATTGCATCACTATTGTGAGACATAAGCAATGCAAAAGAAGCATCATGTTTCAAAATAGGCCTCATTTCATCAGCATGAAGATACTGTTTGTTTAAAATAAATATCTTTAGGATTGTGTAGGGGTCGTAGAGAAGTAGAGGTTTCTGTAAGTGTCAAAGTTGTTTAAAAACTGTTTCTTCTTGAACCTTTTCCCTTCTTTTTTCTAATTTTTAAATACATGTTTTAATATTTTTGGAAATGTTTGTTCTCTCTTTTACAGATTGAATGTATGAAAAATGTGCTTGAAAAGTTAACAAGAATTATAAGGTAAATGTTTTCTACTTTTTTAACCTGCATTCCACTGCTGATGATGTCACTGACTATGTTATGAATGATGTAATAAGTGGGCATGTTTTACTGCAATGGTAGGTCTTCACATCTATTATCTCGTCTGTATTCTTCAACAAGCATAAATTTGATATGCAACCCAGAGTACGGTTCACCTTAAACAAACTTTTAGAGAGGACACACCTTATCGTCACCCTCAATCATTCATTTAATCTATCACATTTAACATCTATTAGTTCTACTGCTTCATTTCTTTAATCTTTACTTTCCTGTGTTTGCTACTTCTCTCCTTCCTTTCTCTATTACTTAATTTTTCTACTCCTTCCAGTATTTTTCTCACTCCCTCTCTTCTCATACTTCTTCATTATTATTCACTAATTCTGTCTCTATTAATGTTACTGTTTCTGAATGATCTCCAAAAATTTTTAAAACAAGAACAGTAAGTATAAGGATAGGAAAAGACATTTATGTTACAAGAAAGACAACTATAGGAAGTAAACAAAAAAAACTGTTACTCGCAATCCACTGCTGATGATGTCACTGACCATGTCAAAAATTATGTAATATATGACATGATCAGAAGTGAATTGCGGGTAACAGTATCTTTTCTTTACTCCCTATAGCTGTCTTTTTTGTAACATAACTGTCTGTTTCCTTTCCTTATACTTACTGTTCCTTTTTTAAAAAAAAAAATTTTTGGTTCGCTCAAAGTTCGCGTACCGGAGTGCGAACTGGGAGCGAACTAATAGAAATAGAGCTTGGCAGAGTTCAAAGAATTCTACCAATTTTTTTTAATAATGGGGAGGTAGTTCTGAAAAGAACTTTTTTTTTGTTTTTGTTGTTTTAAATTTTTTTTATTAGTTTTCTGAACATTTTTTATATTTTTTTGTTTTTTTCTGAAAATTTTGTATTTTTTTTTTATTTTTTGGGGGGAGGGGGGAAACAAAAATGATTCATCGAAGAGGGCTCAACAGGAGCAACAAAAAAAAGAAGAATTTACTTTTTGGGGCGTTTTGGGCACACATGATTGTTGATGGCTCTCATTATAAGGGTAATGCTACTTTCGCGGTAGCAAAGTGTCTGGTTGCACCACACACAGACTTGCTTCACTTCCCCCATGTTGATTTGGATGTTCGGGATCACCTCCCTCGCCTCTGGTCCCGATACCTCCTGAACAACAGATCTTCTTGCCATTTCTGGGGGATTTTGTTGTTGGTCGCGAAGCTGGGCATTACTGTAATTGTTAGGGTGCCACCGACTCATGTGCCTGTGCATTGTATAATTCCCATAGCTGTACTTTTTGTCAGTGCCCCTTGAAAGACGATCGCCGCAAATACGACAAAAGACGTATCTGGCATTGACTTTTTTTTGGTCAGCTGGAAATTTAAAAAATTGCCAGATGTAATTTTCTTTCCTGTTATATCTCCTGGGCTCCTCTGGCAAAAACTCTGGATGTTCTTCCTCTTCCTCCTCTTCTTGATTTTCCTCCTCTTCTATAATTAGTGAAGCAGGTGGTCCTTTCTTCCCATGAGGAGGTGGAGGAGGTGGTGGGGGCACACTGGCTGAAGCAACCATTGAAGCCATTGCTGAAGAATCAAAAAGGGTCTTTCTCTCACCAAGATGAAAGTCAGAGTGAGGAAAGAAGGAGGGGTTTTCATCATTTGGGAGAAGGAAAAATTCTAAACCAATGAAAAGTGTTAATTTTATATCACATGACCAAGTATTACATCATTAGGAAACCAAAAGTGAAATGAACCAATGAAAAGTGTAATTATCGAGTCACATGACCTGCTGTGTTTACGTTTCGCGCTTTGCTCCGCTTTCCGGTCCACTTCCGGGTCCGCTAACTTGGCGCGTCCAATGACGTATTACGCGATAACGCAAAACGTCATGCGAACTTAACAGTTACGCTAAAGGAACGTTTACTGGTTCACGTACTAAGCCGCGGCTTTAAATTGAGCAAACGGGAATCTGACCGGTTCGCGGACTGGGAGCGAAACAAAAAAAAATGTTTTAAAAAAATTGTCTAAAGAACATGAAAAATATATTTCAAGATTTAAAGAAGAATATATTTTACAGCTACAGATATTAGCTTTTAAAAAACCATTGAAATTCAATGAAAAAACCATAGGTTATAGTCCATATATAGTTAGGAATTTGCATTTACAAAACCTTGAAAATTCAATGAAAAAACCATTGGTTTTAGGCCATATATAGTTAGGGATTTGCATTTACAAAACCTTATTTTACTCGCATAAAACCATTGAAATTCCATATATAGTTAGATGCGCTAACTATATATCGCGCACCCGCAATCCACTGCTGATGATGTCACATATTACATCATTCATGACATGGTCAGTGACATCACTGATGACATCACTGATGACATCTCAAATGACATCACTGATGACATCACTGATGACAACACCCAGTGACTGTATGTTTCTGTAAAGTTAAAATATGTCTTACATATTGAAGAATGAGTGGATGTATAAGTGTCTGGATGAAGGATTTAGTAGGTGCATGACTGACTGTATGAGAGAATGATTAAATGTGTCTCACTGAGTGCATGGGTTAGTGATTAAAGTGTCTTAATTTGGCAATCATTATTTATGTTCTTCTGTAAACTGCTGCATGTTTAAATCAGTAGCTATATCAGTAACTATATGGGTTATTGAATAGTTGCCCAAGTATTTGTATGGGAGACTGAGTATGTGTGTGGGTGGCTGGGAGGTGTATAACTCTGTGCATAGATGTGTGAGCAGTTGATTCCCTAGGTGTATGGGTTCAAAAGTGCATGTAGAAACAGCTGTATGGACAGTTGACTGTGTGCATGAGTGTATTGGTGAGTAAATGGATATCTCAGTGCTACATGTCAAAGTAAGTACATATGTAAAACACAGTCCATGTGAGAGTTGACATATATAAATAACTGTACATAAGAGCCAGTGAATGTGTGAGTGGCTGTATGGATCATTGTGAACATGTATCAGGGATTGTATAAGAGAGTAAATATGTGTTAGTATATGTTTGAATAAGTAAGGTGTGTATAACTGTATAGTTGAGGAAATGGAGGTGTGATTGATTCTTTGCATGACTGACTAGGTGTGTGAGTAACTCCATGGATGTGTGACAGTCTGTGAGTGTCTGTTTACAATGAGTGTATCTAAGGTTATATTAGAGTCTGAAGATGTTCATTGTATTATCACATAAATGATATCATCAGTGATGTGATCAGTAATGTCAAATGAGATGTCAGTGATGTCATCAGTGATGTCATTTGAGATGTCATCAGTGATGTCATCAGTGATGTCACTGACCATGTCATGAATGATGTAATATGTGACATCATCAGCAGTGGATTGCGGGTGCGCGATATATAGTTAGCGCATCTAACTATATATGGAATTTCAATGGTTTTATGAGAGTAAAATAAGGTTTTGTAAATGCAAATCCCTAACTATATATGGCCTAAAACCAATGGTTTTTTCATTGAATTTTCAAGGTTTTGTAAATGCAAATTCCTAACTATATATGGACTATAACCTATGGTTTTTTCATTGAATATATATATATATATATATATATATATATATATATATATATATATATATATATATATATAACCTACTGGCGGTCGCCAGTAGGTATATATAGTTAGGATTTTTTCTCTATGGGATTTTTGAAAGTTATAAGACATAGAATTTTCAAAAATCCCATAGAGAAAAAATCCTAACTATATATACCTACTGGCGACCGCCAGTAGGTAATATATATATATATATATATATATTACCTACTGGCTATCGCCAGTAGGTATATATAGTTAGGATTAATTCCCTATGGGATTTCTGAAACTTCTATGTCTAATAACTTTGGCGTTTGTGGACAGAATCGGCTGAAATTTTCAGGAAAATGGCACATTTTGTTTCTGAGCAGCCCCTGAAAATTTGGTGGGGTTTCGTCAAGGGGGGGGCTGAGAAAAAAGGGGGGTCCCAAAACGCGTTTTTTACATTGAGTTTTCCATAGGGCGGTTGGCCTCACTTTTAGCTCGAACGGCTGAATGGATTTGCACGAAACTTGGCAAAATTGTAGGGACTGGTAGCCCGATGTGCCTTTGCTAGGTCTCAATATATGTGCTTCAGTGGATTTTGAGAAATTAACGTTTAAATCAAGATATATATCTGTAACAGCGCTCCGGGCAGCGATCCGGTCCGCTTACTTTTCGCGTTTCGGAACTTTGCGCGCAGAAAGCTGATTGGCTCTCCGGTGTCTGTCAACATTCTAAACAGTCCGGAGCGGCCGCCATCTTGTCTCTCGGTAGGATCGAGAGAGAAGAAGAGGTGAAAAACGAAAGGGGAATTTAATGAAAGGGGGCAAGGTATCCCCCTCTTGACCCCCTAGGAATGTTGTTGGGGTTATTAAAGGGTCCCGTGGGGAAAAGGAAAAAAAAATGATTTTTCACGGTAGAAGCGCTTCACGGGCCGCGAACTGGGCCGCAAACTGGTAGCGAAACGGGAATTCGCCATTTTGTGCTTCGTTAATTAAATTACTAGGTATAAGGGGGTGCGGGAGACGTATCCTAATCCCCTATGTTTCCTGAGGGTGGCTGAGGAGGCTGATATATGTTGATACATCTCTTCCAGCGGCTGTGCGTGAGCTTTTTTTTATTTTGCTGCGTGACAGTCCGGAGCGGCCGCCATCTTGTCTCTCGGTAGGATCGAGAGAGAAGAAGAGGTGAAAAACTAAGGGGGAATTTAATGAAAGGGGGCAAGGTATCCCCCTCTTGACCCCCTAGGAATGTTGTTGGGGTTATTAAAGGGTCCCGTGGGGAAAAGAAAAAAAAAATGATTTTTCACGGTAGAAGCGCTTCACGGGCCGCGAACTGGGCCGCAAACTGGTAGCGAAACGGGAATTCGCCATTTTGTGCTTCGTTAATTAAATTACTAGGTATAAGGGGGTGCGGGAGACGTATCCTAATCCCCTATGTTTCCTGAGGGTGGCTGAGGAGGCTGATATATGTTGATACATCTCTTCCAGCGGCTGCGCCATCTTGCCTTTTTTCCAATGCCACAATTTTGTCGTGCACGGCAGCCATTTTAGATGCCAGGCTGGTCCCAGGCTATCACCTACCCCTGCGGATGTAGTTTATGGCCCCAGCTGTAGAGAATTCAGACATGCCAACCCTCCTGATTCAGGCGTGTGACTACTGATTTCAGTGCTAGTCTCCCGCCTCCCGATTTCTGCAAGCAAAAACCCGGGGGCATATTACGAACAACTAGCGATAATTTTTGTCTCTAACTTGTTTAGAGACAAAAATTATCGCCGCACATCGGCGATTTTTATCGCAGATAAACCTTGCTATTATCGCAGAAAAGTCAGCGATATTCATGTATTATCGAGCAAATGCTCTTAGCCATGTTATCCACCTCCCATTGGATAACATGGCTAAGAACTGCTCAGGGCAGGTGTTAGATTTTGGAGATATTCGCGCTTAGCGCGAATATCTCCAAAAGTTGGTAATAGAAGATAGCGATGTTAGGGACTGTTTCCAGTCGCTAACATCTTGGTACGCCACTTTGCATGTCATTAGTGATAAGTATCACTGACATGCAAAGCGGGGCCCAAGATGGTCGCTATCTCCTTTTAGCTGTCACTAACTGGTGTTAGCGACAGCTTGGTAATAGGGAGATAATTTTATCTCCGCTTTCATGGCTTTTAAAGCCAAAAAAGCGGAGATAAACCCCCTTGATAATATGCCCCACGATTCCTTGGGGGTTTCAGCTGACAGGGCTTGGTATTGTGTTACATGGTAATTTTTCCAGGAAACGTCAGAGGGTCGATGCAGGGGTTCTAGAAGAGGTGATAAACCATTTAAGCCTCATGAACAAGCGCATGGTCTTTTAAAGATTTGTGAAGTACTCGGGGCGGCGGTGTGTGTGTGCCCTCTTTTATGAGCGGGCGGGGGGGCACTGCCAGCAACTTGCCAGGTCAGGTAGTGTTCAACACGTGCATCACCCTTTCTCTGCCTGCTATTGCGCTCCATGCTTCGGAAAGGTAAGAAAAAGAACGTGCATTTGAGTTTGAAATGTCCGATCCTGCAGCAGCACACTTCCAAAGCCCACACATGACAATAACCCGATTCAAGGCCCCATTCACCCGTTTTTAAAAAAATAGATAACACTCCAACAAAGTAAGATTATAAAACTTTATTAACTATTAACTATAACGAACGGAACAAAAACTAAAAACATTTAAACATTTTTCAACACAAAAAGCAACAATGGTTAGAAGCTGTCTTTTGTGCGAATAGTCCCAAGGCAGCACAACGTGCAGAGTTCTGGACGGCACCCAGGTGATGTTGCCTGGGTGCCGCACTGGTTTTGGGATCCTACAATGCAGCACAGAAAAACAGCGTGGGGCGTCCCGGGTGGTGCGGGGGGAGGCCTCGTCAGTAGCGGTCTGTTGTGCGAATAGTCCCAAGGCAGCAGAACGCGTTGAGATGTTGATGGGACTGTGTCCAGTGTCACATGGCTGACACAACATGTACGACAGGCACCCAGGTGATGTCCAGTAAACTGCCGCACTGGTTTTGGTATCCTACAATGCTGCTCCGAAAATTGGCGTGCGGCGGCCCAGGGGTGGGGGAGGCGGCGTGAACGGGCCTCCCCAGGTGGCGGCCATCTAGCTGAGTTGCGCCCGCTCTTGCGGCTACAGCGTCTCGCTCACCATGTTGTTGAGTTGCTCCCACTCTTGCAGTGCAGCGATAGGCGGCTGCCACATGGCTCTTAAAATGGCGGACGGCTCCTCGGTTTTGGGCCTGGTCCACTGAAATGGCCCTGGGACACCTTGGAACTCGGACGCTTGCCTGCTAGGGCTTGGGCTCCATTCTCGAAAAGCGTCCCCTCAGCCGTGAAGATTCTACAAAAGTCTTGGGGGCCCCCGACTCCCGCAGGCTTCCGGTGGGGAGCGGCTGCCATGATTGCTCGCGGAATGACCACGACGGAGCCACGAGATGGTGCTCTCATGCTGACGCCAGCTTCAGTCTGAATGATCCAGAAACAAGGTGGGGCTTTCATCGTTTGGGAAAAAAAAATGTTCTAAACCAATGAAAAGTGTTATTTTTAGGTCATATGACCAAGCCTTCCATCTTTAGGAAACCAAAAGTAAAATGAACCAATGAAAAGTTTTATAAACAAGTCACATGACCTGTTATGCGGCATAGGGCTACAAAAAGCGTAGAAAATCCGTTGGCACGTGAGGCGGCGTCAGTAGCGGACCCATGTGCGAATAGGCCGAAGGCAGCACAACGCGCCGAGATTCGGATGGCACCGAGGTGGTGTCCAGCAAATTGCCGCACTGGTGTGGCCATCCTACAATGCTGCACCGAAAGACGGCGTGTCCAGCTGAGTTGCGGTCACTGTTGCGGTACAGTGACTCGAACGCGCCGAGATCCGGATGGCACCGAGGTGGTGTCCAGCAAATTGCCGCACTGGTGTGGCCATCCTACAATGCTGCGCCGAAAGACGGCGTGTCCAGCTGAGTTGCGGTCACTGTTGCGGTACAGTGACTCGAACGCGCCGAGATCCGGATGGCACCGAGGTGGTGTCCAGCAAATTGCCGCACTGGTGTGGCCATCCTACAATGCTGCGCCGAAAGATGGCGTGTCCAGCTGAGTTACGGTCACTCTTGCGGTACAGTGAGTCGAACGCGCCGAGATCTGGATGGCCCCGATGTTGTGTCCAGCAAGTTGCCGCACTGGTGTGGCCATCCTACAATGCTGCGCCGAAAGTCGGCGTGGGGTGCCCTGTTGGCTTATGAGGTGATGTCAGTAGTGGACCGATGTGTGAATAGGTCGGAACCAGCACAAGGCGCCAAGATCCGAATGGCAAGTCCTGGATGTTGAGTGCCTCAGTTGAGAGTTCTGAGCAGTGCTTGTAAGACTGTCTGAAGCTTATTTGCACCTGCTGCAGCTTCACTATTGCCCTGGTGTGGCCAAAGGTGGCACATAACATAGGCGGCCGGCTCCCGAGGTGCGGCGGAACTTTTTTCCTTTTCCTTTCTGCTTCTTTTCCTACAATCCGTTTCATCTGAAGACACGACCAGGTCCCTGAATGTGTGCAGCGGGACGCTATTGATTGAATGAAAATGGCGGCTTGACACAAAGCTGACTCAAGCGTTACTGTTGATGCTATACAGACAAAAATTGGTTTTCAGTTTGTACATTCTTCAGGTTTTTTTTTTCCATCCAAGTCTGATTGAGAGTTTGTAGAAAAATGGCTTCAGATTTTCCACATACTACTCTTCAACATTCTTCCTAAATGTAACAATGTGAAACTCACTAGGAGAATGGCTGTTTCTGTTTCCTTTCAAAATGCTGCCAACACTATTTTCTGAATGGAAGACACCATCTTGTAGCATAAAGGGCCGAAAGGGGTTCTGGTCTGGCCGCTGGTTGGTGGAGACATTTTGACTATATCTTGGACCTGCCCGGCCTCGCCCAAAATGGCGCCGGTATAAATGGGACTCGTAACTCCTTGCCCGCAAATGTATATCTAGAAAATGTTATTGTAAGTGGCCGTGTCGTATTTTAATTACAAAATGTACGTCCACCGATTCCGCAACTGTTAGACACCTTTGTTCTTGCAACCTAATGGCCCGCTCGTTACGTTCTTCTACAGTGTAAATGTCTCCTCATCATATACGATTTCAGTTTGCTCCGTGGCCGGCCCACGTGGTTATAGGCCCGTATTTGTATACTGACATTTTCACAATAAAGGTTTTTAAAACAAAACACGGTAGTAGTATTTACATTGGTAAAGTTTTTACTTTTAGTCACTGTTTTCGAATCAGTAAAGGCAAGTGAAATAAAGCAGTCCAATTCCATGACGGATAAAAGGTATAATATGTAGGAACGCAGTAAAGATAAATGCTTAAGGGCAGTTGTGTTTTTCATGTCTGCAATATAAAGTGATCGATAAGAATCTGATAATCAGGCGTATCGGCGACTAAGATAGCAGGCCGAATCTCTTTTACTCAACGGCTCCGTTATGGAAGGAAGAAACGCCCTTTTTCTCGAAAAAGGAATATATTTTACTTACAAGACAGTTGTAAATTTTCCGGGAAAGTACATTAGCCTGGAATATTATAACATATGTTTGAAAAAAAAATATTGTTCGAAAACAATAAAAAGCGTAATTTTTAGGTCATATGACCAAGCTTTTCATCATTAAATTAACAAAAGTAAAATGAACCAATGAAAAGTTTTATTAACAAGTCACATGTCCTGTTATGCTTACGTTACGCGCTGCGCGCCGCGCCTCGGATCACTTCCGGGTGCGGTAACGCGGCGTGTCATATAACGCATTACGCGACAACGTAGGTCAAGAATATAGTCAAAATGTCTCCACCAACCAGCGTTCGGAACACAACTCCTTTCAGCAGTCCAAAAAGTTCTGTTAAATGACAACAGAGGGGACAGGCAACAAGAACCATCAGTCAAAGAGGGGAGGGCAAGTTCTTCTCTTCCGGGTCATGTTGGGGCGCTACCGGAACTGATCGAATTGGTAGTCTACAGTGTTTCTGGATGTTTCAGACTAAAGCTGGCGTCAGCATGAGACCACTACCATCTCGTAGCTCCGTCGTGGCCATTCCACGAGCAATCATGGCAGCCGCTCCCCACCAGAAGCCTGCGGGAGTCGGAGGCCCCCAAGACTTTTGTAGAATCTTCACGGCTGAGGGGACGCTTTTCGAGAATGGGACCCAAGCCCTATCAGGGAAGCGTCCGAGTTCAAAGGTGTCCCAGGGCCATTTTAGTGGACCAGGCCCAAAACCGAAGAGCCGGCCGCCATTTTGAGAGTCCTGTGGCAGCCGCCTATCGCTGCACCGCAAGAGTGGGCGCAATTCAGCTGGATGGTGGGCAAGACGCTGTAGCCGCAAGAGTGGGCGCAACTCAGCTGGATGGGACAAGGTTCAGAATTGAAGAGTCATCAAAAGGCAAAAAGTTCCGCCGGATCCCAGGAGCCGGCCGCCTATGTCGGGGGCAATCTCAGGCTACACCAGTGCTATAAGACTTGGGGAGGGTGTCGGAGCCAAGCGTCTTCTCCGAGTCCATGGCCATCACACCGCCCCTCAGGGGCCTCCGTCAAGCTGTTTAGGAAGGTAACATATCACATTGTTTTCTAATGCAGTCAGGTCCACAAACGACACTCACTTACTTTGAGAATAGTGAAGCTGCAGTAGGTGGAAATAAGCTTCAGACAGTGTTACAAGCGCTGCTCAGAACTCTTAACTATGGCACCCAACATCCAGAACTTATGCTATTTGAGAATGGCAGTGACATCGAAGCATCTCAGGGACCAAAACCATTAACGTACTTTCACGTATGAAAATCTTACTTGGGGAGGGGGCAGGAGCGAAGCGCCCCCTCCCAGTCAGCGCCACCACACCGTATGTTGAAAATTTGAAGCCATCGTTCTACAAAGTCAACCAAACTTGGATTAAAAATCTAGAAAAATGTACAAACTGAAAACCAGTTTTGGTCTGCATAGCATCAGTAGCAACGCTTGAGTCAGCTTTGTGTCAAGCCGCAAATTTGATTCAACAAAGCACAGACATTGAAAAAGGCTCAAATTCAGAACTCTAAACTATGGCACCCAACATCCAGGAGCTTGCCATCCGGATCTTGGAGCCTTGTGCTGCTTTCGATCTATTCACACATCGGTCCACTACTGACATCATCTTATAAACCAACGTTATGTAAATAGTTTTTTAATAAAATGTTTTACCCTGTTTCTTTGCTGGTGTGTTGTCTATATTTTTAAGATTTGCATAGGGTTTGTCGTTATTTTGTGCGGGATGGGTGATGGAGCCGAGCTGTCTTGCAGCCCTCATGGTGTGGAGCTCAGTTCATCTCACTATTTTCGTATTTCTCATGAAGGGTTGTTCCTAATATTTCTATTTTAGCGAGGTCAAAAAGAGATCCAATTAGTGGCCTACTGATTTTGCTCGATTACTTTTATTTTTTTTACACGATTTTTCACTATCTGCAAAGACTAAACAGAGTATTGCGACTTTGTGCTTGTTTGTAAATAGAGAATGATCCAAAGAGAACCAATTCTAAAACAGTAAATGCTTGGACAACAATCAATCAAATGGAGAGACAAGCAGCCACGACGGATTACAACGGGGGTAAAGGCCTGCGTTAACTACCCTTCAGTATCTGCAAAGAGAGAGTACTACTAAGACAAAAGAGGGGAGGGGGGGGGTGCAGCGTTCAAAGCACATCAGCGTGCATAAATACGAAAATGTTTTTATTTATCACGTACTTGACATTTTAAAGCTTTTCATATTTGCTATTAAAAAACCAATGAAATTCACAGAAAAAACCATAGGTTATAGTGGATATATAGTTAGGAATTTGCATTTACAAAACCTTGAAAATTCAATGAAAAAAACATTGGTTTTAGGCCATATATAGTTAGGGATTTGCATTTACAAAACCTTATTTTACTCGCATAAAACCATTGAAATTCCATATATAGTTATAAGCGCTAACTATATATTGCGCACCCGCAATCCACTGCTGATGATGTCACATATTACATCATTCATGACATGGTTAGTGACATCACTGATGACATCACTGATGACATCTCAAATGACATCACTGATGACATCACTGAAAACATCTCATTTGACATGACTGATAACATCACTGATGATATCATTCATGTGAAAATACGATGAACCTCTTCAGACTCTAATATAACCTTAGATACAATCAGTGTAAACAGACACTCACAGACTGTCACTCATCCATGGAGTTACTCACACACCTAGTCAGTCATGCAAAGAATCAATCACACCTCCATTTCCTCAAATATACAGTTATACAAACTTTACTTATTCAAACATATACTAACACATATTTACTCTCTTATACAATCCCTGATACAAGTTCACAATGATCCATACAGCCACTCACACATTCACTGGCTCTTATGCACAGTTATTTATATATGTCAACTCTCACATGTACTGTGTTTTACATATGTACTTACTTTGACATGTAGCACTGAGATATCCATTCACTCACCAATACACTCATGCACACAGTCAACCGCCCATACAGCTGTTTCCACATGCACTTTTGAAACCATACATCTAGTGAATCAACTGCTCACACATCTATGCACAGAGTCACACACCTCCCAGCTACCCACACACACATTCAGTATCCCATACAAATACTTGGGCAACCAATCAATAACCCATATAGTTACTCATATAGCTACTTATCAACACATGGAACAGTTTACAGAACAACAGACATGATGATGCACAAATTAAGACAGTTTAGTCATTAACCCATGCACTCAGTGAGACACATTTAATCACTCACTCATATAGTCAGTCATACACCTACTAAATCCTTCATCCAGACACTTATATATCCACTCATTCTTCAATATGTAAGAGATATTTTAACTTTACAGAAACATACAGTCACTGGATGATGTCATTTGAGATGTCATCAGTGATGTCATCAGTGATGTCACTAACCATGTCATGAATGATGTAATATGTGACATCATCAGCAGTGGATTGCGGGTGCGCGATATATAGTTAGCGCTTATAACTATATATGGAATTTCAATGGTTTTATGCGAGTAAAATAAGGTTTTGTAAATGCAAATCCCTAACTATATATGGCCTAAAACCAATGGTTTTTTCATTGAATATATATATATATATATATATATATATATATATATATATATATATATATATATATATATATATATATATATATATATATTCAATGAAAAAACCATAGGTTATAGGCCATATATAGTTAGGAATTAGCATTTACAAAACCTTATTTTACTCGCATAAAACCATTGAAATTCCATATATAGTTAGCTAACTATAAGCGCTAACTATATATCGCGCACCCGCAATCCACTGCTGATGATGTCACATATTACATCATTCATGACATGGTCAGTGACATCACTGATGACATCACTGATCACAACATCCAGTGATTGTATGTGTCTGTAAAGTTTAAATATGTTTCACATATTGAAGAATGAGTGGATGTATAAGTGTCTGGATGAAGAATTTAGTAGGTGCATGACTGACTGTATGAGTGAGTGATTAAATGTGTCTCACTGAGTACATGGGTTAGTGACTAAACTGTCTTAATTCGTGCATCAGTATGTTTGATGTTGTGTAAGCTGCTGCATGTGTTGATCAGTAGCTATAAGAGTGGCCATATGGGTTATTGATTGGTTGCCCAAATATTTGAATGGGAGGCTGAGTGTGTGTGTGGGTGGCTGGGAGGTGCGTGACTCTGTGCATAGATGTGTAAGCAGTTGATTCACTAGGAGTATGAGTTCAAGAGTGCATGTGGAAACAGCTATATGGGCGGTTGACTGTGCATGGGTGTGTTGGTGAGTGAATGGATTTCTCATTGCTACATGTGCAAGTAAGTACGTATGTAAAACACAATACATGTGAGAGTTGAGATATATAAATAACTGAACATAAGAGCCAGTGAATGTGTGAGTGGCTGTATCGATCACTGTGAGCTTGTATCAGGGATTATATAAGAGAGTAAATATGTGTTATTATATGTTTGAATAAGTAAGATGTGTATAACTGTATAGTTGAGGAAATGGAGGTGTGATTGATTCTTTGCATGACTGACTAGGTGTGTGAGTAACTCCATGGATGAGTGACAGTCTGTGAGTGTCTGTTTATACTGAGTGTATGTAAGGTTATATTAGAGTCTGAAGAGGTTCATTGTATTATCACATGAGTGATGTGATCAGTGATGACAAATGAGATGTCATCAGTGATGTCATTTGAGTTGTCATCAGTGATGTCATTTGAGATGTCATCATTGATATCATTTGAGTTGTCATCAGTGATGTCATTTGAGATGTCATCAGTGATGTCATCAGTGATGTCACTGACCATGTCATGAATGATGTAATATGTGACATCATCAGCAGTGGATTGCGGGTGCGCGATATATAGTTAGCGCTTATAGTTAGCTAACTATATATGGAATTTCAATGGTTTTATGCGAGTAAAATAAGGTTTTGTAAATGCTAATTCCTAACTATATATGGCCTATAACCTATGGTTTTTTCATTGAATTTTCAAGGTTTTGTAAATGCAAATTCCTAACTATATATCCACTATAACCTATGGTTTTTTCTGTGAATTTCATTGGTTTTTTAATAGCAAATATGAAAAGCTTTAAAATGTCAAGTACGTGATAGATAAAAACATTTTCGTATTTATGCACGCTGATGTGCTTTGAACGCTGCCCCCCCCCTCCCCTCCGTTGTAATCCGTCGTACCTCCTTGTCTCTCCATTTGATTGATTGTTGTCCAAGCATTTACTGTTTTAGAATTGGTTCTCTTTGGATCATTCTCTATTTACAAACAAGCACAAAGTCGCAATACTCTGTTTAGTCTTTGCAGATAGTGAAAAATCGTGTAAAAAAAATAAAAGTAATCGAGCAAAATCAGTAGGCCACTAATTGGATCTCTTTTTGACCTCGCTAAAATAGAAATATTAGGAACAACCCTTCTTGAGAAATACGAAAATAGTGACATGAACTGAGCTCCACACCATGAGGGCTGCAAGACAGCTCGGCTCCATCACCCATCCCGCACAAAATAATGACAAACCCTATGCAAATATTAAAAATATAGACAACACACCAGCAAAGAAACAGGGTAAAACATTTTATTAAAAAACTATTTACATAACGTTGGTTTATAAGATGATGTCAGTAGTGGACCGATGTGTGAATAGATCGAAAACAGCACAAGGCTCCAAGATCCGGATAGCAAGCTCCTGGATGTTGGGTGCCATAGTTTAGAGTTCTGAATTTCAGCCTTTTTCAATGCCTGTGCTTTGTTGAATCAAAATGGCGGCTTGACACAAAGCTGACTCAAGCGTTGCTACTGATGCTATGCAGACCAAAACTGGTTTTCAGTTTGTACATTTTTCTAGATTTTTCAATCCAAGTTTGGTTGACTTTGTAGAACGATGGCTTCAGATTTTCAACATACGGTGTGGTGGCGCTGACTGGGAGGGGGCGCTTCGCTCCTGCCCCCTCCCCAAGTAAGATTTTCATACGTGAAAGTACGTTAATGGTTTTGGTCCCTGAGATGCTTCGATGTCACTACCATTCTCAAATAGCATAAGTTCTAGATGTTGGGTGCCATAGTTAAGAGTTCTGAGCAGCGCTTGTAACACTGTCTGAAGCTTATTTCCACCTACTGCAGCTTCACTATTCTCAAAGTAAGTGAGTGTCGTTTGTGGACCTGACTGCATTAGAAAACAATGTGATATGTTACCTTCCTAAACAGCTTGACGGAGGCCCCTGAGGGACGCTGTGATGGCCATGGACTCGGAGAAGACGCTTGGCTCCGACACCCTCCCCAAGTCTTATAGCACTGGTGTAGCCTGAGATCGCCCCCGACATAGGCGGCCGGCTCCCGGGGTCCGGCGGTACTTTTTGCCTTTTGATGACTCTTCAATTCTGGACCTTGTCCCACAATCCGTTTGACCTGAAGACAAGCTGTAGTGGGGCGCCCCTTTATCGTTTTAGTTGCCATTCCGCCCGCTTTTGCTACACTGTGCCTCTTCCGCCATTCAGCTGTTTTCCGCCCGCTCTTGCGACTACAGCGTCTCGCTCACCATGTAGTTGAGATGCGCCCGCTCTTGCGGTGCAGCGATAGGCGGCTGCCACAGGACTCTCAAAATGGCGGCCGGCTCTTCGGTTTTGGGCCTGGTCCACTAAAATGGCCCTGGGACACCTTGGAACTCGGACGCTTGTCTGCTAGGGCTTGGGTCCCATTCTCGAAAAGCGTCCCCTCAGCCGTGAAGATTCTACAAAAGTCTTGGGGGCCTCCGACTCCCGCAGGCTTCTGGTGGGGAGCGGCTGCCATGATTGCTCGTGGAATGGCCACGACGGAGCTACGAGATGGTAGTGGTCTCATGCTGACGCCAGCTTTAGTGTGAAACATCCAGAAACACTGTAGACTACCAATTCGATCAGTTCCGGTAGCGCCCCAACATGACCCGGAAGAGAAGAACTTGCCCTCCCCTCTTTGACTGATGGTTCTTGTTGCCTGTCCCCTCTGTTGTCATTTAACAGAACTTTTTGGACTGCTGAAAGGGGTTGTGTTCTGAACGCTGGTTGGTGGAGACATTTAGACTATATTCTTGACCTACGTTGTCGCGTAATGCGTTTTATGACACGCCGCGTTAGCGCACCCGGAAGTGATCCGAGGCGCGGCGCGCAGCGCGTAACGTAAGCATAACAGGTCATGTGACTTGTTAATAAAACTTTTCATTGGTTCATTTTACTTTTGTTAATTTAATGATGAAAAGCTTGGTCTTATGACCTAAAAATTACGCTTTTTATTATTTTCGAACAATATTTTTTTTTCAAACATATGTTATAATATTCCAGGCTAATGTACTTTCCCGGAAAATTTACAACTGTCTTGCAAGTAAAATATATTCCTTTTTCGAGAAAAAGGGCGTTTCTTCCTTCCATGACGGAGCCGTTGAGTAAAAGAGATTCGGCCTGCTGTCTTAGTCGCCGATACGCCTGATTATCAGATTCTTATCGATCACTTTATGTTGCAGACATGAAAAACACAACTGCCCTTGACCATTTATCTTTACTGCGTTCCTACATATTATACCTTTTATCCGTCATGTAATTGGACTGCTTTATTTCACTTGCCTTTTACTGATTCGAAAACAGTCACTAAAAGTAAAAACTTTACAAATGAAAATACTACTACCGTGTTTTGTTTTAAAAACCTTTATTGTGAAAATGTCAGTATACAAATACGGGCCTATAACCACGTGGGCCGGCCACGGAGCAAACTCAAATCGTATATGATGAGGAGACATTTACACTGTAGAAGAACGTAACGAGCGGGCCATTAGGTGACAAGAACAAAGGTGTCTAACAGTTGCGGAATCGGTGGACGTACATTTTGTAATTAAAATACGACAGGGCCACTTACAATAACATTTTCTAGATATACATTTGCGGGCAAAGAGTTACGAGTCCCATTTATACCGGCGCCATTTTGGGCGAGGCCGGGCAGGTCCAAGATATAGTCAAAATGTCTCCACCAACCATCGGCCAGACCAGAACCCCTTTCGGCCCTTTATGTTACAAGATGGTGTCTTCTATTCAGAAAATATTGGTGGCAGCATTTTGAAAGGAAACAGAAACAGCCGTTCTCCTAGTGAGTTTCACATTGTTACATTTAGGAAGAATGTTGAAGAGTAGTATGTGGAAAATCTGAAGCCATTTTTCTACAAACTCTCAATCAGACTTAGATGGAAAAAAAAACCTGAAGAATGTACAAACTGAAAACCAATTTTTGTCTGTATAGCACCAACAGTAACGCTTGAGTCAGCTTTGTGTCAAGCCGCCATTTTCATTCAATCAATAGCGTCCCCCTGCACACATTCAGGGACCTGGTCGTGTCTTTAGATGAAACGCATTGTAGGAAAAGAAGCAGAAAGGAAAAGGAAAAAATTTCCGCCGGACCTAGTGAAGCTGCAGCAGGTGCAAATAAGCTTCAGACAGTCTTACAAGCACTGCTCAGAACTCTCAACTGAGGCACTCAACATCCAGGACTTGCCATTCGGATCTTAGCGCCTTGTATTTTTGTTTTGTTCTTGATGGAGGGGAAACAACAAAAAACAGGCATTGAAAACGGCTCAACTGGAGCAAAAAAAAAATTACTTCTTGGGTGCATTAGGGCATTTATGATTTTCGAATGCCGTATTCATCAGGTTGATGCTCATGTTGCCATAGGACAGCATAGCACCACAGTGTATACAAGTTAACTTCATATGTTCAGATGAGGCAGGTGGCATATTTAGCATTCACCTTCTTTGATCCAGGAGGGATGGAGAAAAACTGCCAGATGAAACTTGAAACTTGGCCATCCAGATCTCGGCGCGTTCGACTCACTGTACCGCAACAGTGACCGCAACTCAGCTGGACACGCCGTCTTTCGGCGCAGCATTGTAGGATGGCCACACCAGTGCGGCAATTTGCTAGACACCACCTCGGTGCCATCCGGATCTCGGCGCGTTCGAGTCACTGTACCGCAACAGTGACCGCAATTCAGCTGGACACGCCGTCTTTCGGCGCAGCATTGTAGGATGGCCACACCAGTGCGGCAATTTGCTGGACACCACCTCGGTGCCATCCAGATCTCGGCGCGTTCATTCATTCAATAGCGTCCCCCTGCACACATTCAGGGACCTGGTCGTGTCTTCAGAAGAAACGCATTGTAGGAAAAGAAGCACAAAGGAAAAGGCAACAAGTTCCGCCGGACCTAGTGAAGCTGCAGCAGGTGCAAATAAGCTTCAGACAGTTCTACAAGCACTTCTCAGAAATCTCAACTGAGGCACTCAACATCCAGGACTTGCCATTCGGATCTTGGCGCCTTGTGCTGGTTCCGACCTATTGACACATCAGTCCACTACTGACATCACCTCATAAGCCAACGGGGCACCCCACGCCGACTTCCGGCGCAGCATTGTAGGATGGCCACACCAGTGCAGCCACTTGCTGGACACCACCTCGGTGCCATCCGGATCTCAGCGCGTTCGAGTCACTGTGCCGGAAGAGTAACCGGAACTCAGCTGAACACGCCGTCTTTCGGCGCAGCATTGTAGGATGGCCACACCAGTACGGCAATTTGCTGGACACCACCTCGGCGCCATCCGGATCTCGGCGCGTTCGAGTCACTGTACCGCAACAGTGACCGCAATTCAGCTGGACACGCCGTCTTTCGGCGCAGCATTGTAGGATGGCCACACCAGTGCGGCAATTTGCTGGACACCACCTCGGTGCCATCCGGATCTCGGCGCGTTGTGCTGCCTTCGGCCTATTCGCACATCGGTCCGCTACTGACGCCGCCTCACGTGCCAACGGATTTTCTACGCTTTTTGTAGCCCTATGTCGCATAACAGGTCATGTGACTTGTTTATAAAACTTTTCA
Source organism: Lissotriton vulgaris (assembly GCF_964263255.1). NCBI lineage: Eukaryota > Metazoa > Chordata > Amphibia > Caudata > Salamandridae > Lissotriton > Lissotriton vulgaris. Next base: position 1,374,958,427 of record NC_141685.1, on the reverse strand, counting down.
TTGGTTCATTTTACTTTTGGTTTCCTAAAGATGGAAGGCTTGGTCATATGACCTAAAAATAACACTTTTCATTGGTTTAGAACATTTTTTTTTCCCAAACGATGAAAGCCCCACCTTGTTTCTGGATCATTCAGACTGAAGCTGGCGTCAGCATGAGAGCACCACCATCTCGTGGCTCCGTCGTGGTCATTCCGCGAGCAATCATGGCAGCCGCTCCCCACCGGAAGCCTGCGGGAGTCGGGGGCCCCCAAGACTTTTATACAATCTTCACGGCTGAGGGGACGCTTTTCGAGAATGGAGCCCAAGCCCTAGCAGGCAAGCGTCCGACTTCCAAGGTGTCCCAGGGCCATTTCAGTGGACCAGGCCCAAAACCGAAGAGCCGTCCGCCATTTTGACAGCCATGTGGCAGCCGCCTATCGCTGCACTGCAAGAGTGGGAGCAACTCCACAACATGGTGAGCGAGACGCTGTGGCCGCAAGAGCGAGCGCAACTCAGCTAGATGGCCGCCACCTGGGGAGACCCGTTCACGCCGCCTCCCCCCCCCCCCCCCCGGGCCGCCGCACGCCAATTTTCGGAGCAGCATTGTAGGATACCAAAACCAGTGCGGCAGTTTACTGGACATCACCTGGGTGCCTGTCGTACATGTTGTGTCAGCCATGTGACACTGGACACAGACCGCTACTGACGAGGCCTCCCCCCGCACCACCCGGGACGCCCCACGCTGTTTTTCTGTGCTGCATTGTAGGATCCCTAAACCAGTGCGGCACCCAGGCGACATCACCTGGGTGCCGTCCAGAACTCTGCACGTTGTGCTGCCTTGGGACTATTCGCACAACAGACCGCTACTGACGAGGCCTCCCCCCGCCCCACCCGGGACGCCCCACGCCAATTTTCGGAGCAGCATTGTAGGATCCCTAAACCAGTGCGGCACCCAGGCGACATCACCTGGGTGCCGTCCAGAACTCTGCACGTTGTGCTGCCTTGGGACTATTCGCACAAAAGACAGCTTCTAACCATTGTTGCTTTTTGTGTTAATAAATGTTTAAATGTTTTTAGTTTTTGTTCTGTTCATTATCGTTAAAAGTTAATAAAGTTTTATAACCTTAATTTGTTGGAGTGTTATCTATTTTTTGAAAAACGGGTGAATGGGGCCTTGAATCGGGTTATTGTCATGTGTGGGCTTTGGAAGTGTGCTGCTGCAGGATCGGACATTTCAAACTCAAATGCACGTTCTTTTTCTTACCTTTCCGAAGCATGGAGCGCAATAGCAAGCAGAGAAAGGGTGATGCACGTGTTGAACACTACCTGACCTGGCAAGTTGCTGGCAGTGCCCCCCCGCCCGCTCCTGAAAGAGGGCACACACACACCGCCGCCCCGAGTACTTCAGAAATCTTTAAAAGACCATGCGCTTGTTCATGAGGCTTAAATGGTTTATCACCTCTTCTAGAACCCCTACATCGACCCTCTGACGTTTCATGGAAAAATTACCATGTAACACAATACCAAGCCCTATCAGCTGAAACCCCCAAGGAATCGTGGGGCATATTAGCAAGGGGGTTTATCTCCCCTTTTTTGGCTTAAAAAACCATGAAAGCGGAGATAAAATTATTTCCCTATTATCAAGCTGTCGCTAACACCAGTTAGTGACACCTAAAAGGAGATAGCGACCATCTTGGGCCCGGCTTTGCATGTCAGTGATACTTATCACTAATGACATGCAAAGTGGCGTGCCAAGATGTTAGCGACTGGAAACAGTCCCTAACATCGCTACCTTCTATTACCAACTTTTGGAGATATTCGCACTAAGCGCGAATATCTCCAAAAGCTAACACCTGCCCTGAGCAGGTCTTACCATGTTATCCAATGGGAGGTGGATAACATGGCTAAGAGCATTAGGTCGATAATACATGAATATCGCTGACTTTTCTACGATAATAGCAAGGTTTATCTGCGATAAAAATCGCCGATGTGCGGCGATAATTTTTGTCTCTAAACAAGTTATAGACAAAAATTATCGCTAGTTGTTAGTAATATGCCCCCGGGTTTTTGCTTGCAGAAATCGGGAGGCGGGAGACTAGCACTGAAATCAGTACTCACACGCCTGAATCAGGAGGATTGGCATGTCTGAATTCTCTACAGCTGGGGCCATAAACTACATCCGCAGGGGTAGGTGATAGCCTGGGACCAGCCTGGCATCTAAAATGGCTGCCGTGCACGACAAAATTGTGGCATTCGAAAAAAGGCAAGATGGAGCAGCCGCTGGAAGAGATATATCAACATATATCAGCCTCCTCAGCCACCCTCAGGAAACATAGGGGATTAGGATATGTCTCCCGCACCCCCTTATACCTAGTACTTTAATTAACGAAGCACAAAATGGCGAATTCCCGTTTCGCTACCAGTTTGCGGCCCAGTTCGCGGCCCGTGAAGCGCTTCTACCGTGAAAAATCATTTTTTTTTTATTTTCCCCACGGGACCCTTTAATAACCCCAACAACATTCCTAGGGGGTCAAGAGGGGGATACCTTGCCCCCTTTCATTAAATTCCCCCTTAGTTTTTCACCTTTTCTTCTCTCTCGATCCTACCGAGAGACAAGATGGCGGCCGCTCCGGACTGTCACGCAGCAAAAAAAAAAAAAAAGCTCACGCACAGCCGCTGGAAGAGATGTATCAACATATATCAGCCTCCTCACCCACCCTCAGGAAACATAGGGGATTAGGATACGTCTCCCGTACCCACTTATAACTAGTAATTTAATTTACGAAGCACAAAATGGCGAATTCCCGTTTCGCTACCAGTTTGCGGCCCAGTTCGCGGCCCGTGAAGCGCTTCTACCGTGAAAAATCATTTTTTTTTTCTTTTCCCCACGGGTCCCTTTAATAACCCCAACAACATTCCTAGGGGGTCAAGAGGGGGATACCTTGCCCCCTTTCATTAAATTCACCCTTCGTTTTTCACCTCTTCTTCTCTCTCGATCCTACCGAGAGACAAGATGGCGGCCGCTCCGGACTGTTTAGAATGTTGACAGACACCGGAGAGCCAATCAGCTTTCTGCGCGCAAAGTTCCGATAAGCGAAAAGTAAGCGGACCGGATCGCTGCCCAGAGCGCTGTTACAGATATATATCTTGATTTAAACGTTAATTTCTCAAAAACTACTGGAGCACATATATTGAGACCTAGCAAAGGCACATCGGGCTAACAGTCCCTACAATTTTGCCAAGTTTCGTGCAAATCCATTCAGCCGTTCGAGCTAAAAGTGAGTCCAACCGCCCTATGGAAAACTCAATGCAAAAAACGCGTTTTGGGACCCCCCTTTTTTCTCAGCCCCCCCTTGACGAAACCCCACCAAATTTTCAGGAGCTGCTCAGAAACAAAATGTGCCATTTTCCTGAAAATTTCAGCCGATTCCATCCACAAACGCCAAAGTTATTAGACATAGAATTTTCAAAAGTCCCATAGGGAATTTATCCTAACTATATATACCTACTGGCGAACGCCAGTAGGTAATATATATATATATATATATATATATATTCAATGAAAAAACCATAGGTTATAGACCATATATAGTTAGGGATTAGCATTTAAAAAACCTTATTTTATTTGCACAAAACCATTGAAATTCCATATATAGTTAGAAGCGCTAACTATATATCGCGCACCCGCAATCCACTGCTGATGATGTCACATATTACATCATTCATGACATGGTCAGTGACATCACTGATGACATCACTGATGACATCTCAAATGACATCACTGATGACATCACTGATGACAACTCAAATGACATCACTGATGACATCTCAAATGACATCACTGATGACATCACTGATGACAACTCAAATGACATCACTGATGACATCTCATTTGTCATCACTGATCACATCACTCATGTGATAATACAATGAACCTCTTCAGACTCTAATATAACCTTACATACACTCAGTATAAACAGACACTCACAGACTGTCACTCATCCATGGAGTTACTCACACACCTAGTCAGTCATGCAAAGAATCAATCACACCTCCATTTCCTCAACTATACAGTTATACACATCTTACTTATTCAAACATATAATAACACATATTTACTCTCTTATATAATCCCTGATACAAGCTCACAGTGATCGATACAGCCACTCACACATTCACTGGCTCTTATGTTCAGTTATTTATATATCTCAACTCTCACATGTATTGTGTTTTACATATGTACTTACTTTGACATGTAGAACTGAGATATCATTCACTCACCAATACACTCATGCACACAGTCAACCGCCCATACAGCTGTTTCCACATGCACTTTTGAAACCATACATCTAGTGAATCAACTGCTCACACATCTATGCACAGAGTCATACACCTCCCAGCCACCCACACACACACTCAGTCTCCCATACAAATACTTGGGCAACCAATCAATAACCCATATAGTTACTCATATAGCTACTTATCAACACATGCAACAGTTTACAGAACAACAGACATAATGATGCACAAATTAAGACAGTTTAGTCACTAACCCATGCACTCAGTGAGACACATTTAATCACTCACTCATACAGTCAGTCATGCACCTACTAAATCCTTCATCCAGACACTTATACATCCACTCATTCTTCAATATGTAAGACATATTTTAACTTTACAGAAACATACAGTCACTGGATGTTGTCATCAGTGATGTCATCAGTGATGTCATTTGAGATGTCATCAGTGATGTCATCAGTGATGTCACTGACCATGTCATGAATGATGTAATATGTGACAGCATCAGCAGTGGATTGCGGGTGCGCGATATATAGTTAGCGCTTCTAACTATATATGGAATTTCAATGGTTTTGTGCAAATAAAATAAGGTTTTTTAAATGCTAATCCCTAACTATATATGGTCTATAACCTATGGTTTTTTCATTGAATTTCAATGGTTTTTTAAAAGCTAATATCTGTAGCTGTACAATGTATTGTTCTTTAAATTTTGAAATATATTTTTCATGTTCTTTAGACAATTTTTTTAAAACATTTTTTTTTGTTCCGCTCCCAGTCCGCGAACCGGTCTGCTTCCCGTTAGCTCAATTTAAAGCCGCGGCTTAGTACGCGAACCGGTCAACGTTCCTTTAGCGTAACTGTTACGTTTGCATGACGTTTTGCGTTATCGCGTAATACGTCGTTGGACGCGCCAAGTTAGCGGACCCGGAAGTGGACCGGAAAGCGGAGCAAAGCGCGAAACGTAAACACAGCAGGTCATGTGACTCGAAAATAACACTTTTCATTGGTTCATTTCACTTTTGGTTTCCTAATGATGTAATACTTGGTCATGTGATATAAAATTAACACTTTTCATTGGTTTAGAATTTTTCCTTCTCCCAAATGATGAAAACCCCTCCTTCTTTCCTCACTCTGACTTTCATCTTGGTGAGAGAAAGACCTTTTTTGATTCATCAGCAATGGCTTCAATGGTTGCTTCTGCCAGTGTGCCCCCACCACCTCCTCCACCTCCTCATGGGAAGAAAAGACTACCTGCTTCACTAATTATAGAAGAGGAGGAAAATCAAGAAGAGGAAGAACAGCAAGAAAATGACGAGTTTTTGCCAGAGGAGCCCAGAAGATATAATAGGAAAGAAAATTATATCTGGCAATTTTTTAAATTTCCTGCTGACCAAAAGAAAGTAAATGCCAGATACGTCTTTTGTCGCATTTGCGACGAACGACTTTCAAGGGGCACAGACAAAAAGTACAGTTTTGGCAATCATACAATGCACAGGCACATGAGTCGATGGCACCCTAACAATTACAGCAATGCACAACTTCGCGACCAACAACAAAATCCGCCAGAAATGGCAAGAAGATCTGTTGTTCAGGAGGTATCGGGACCGGAGGCGAGGGAGGTGATCCCGAACATCCAAATCAACATGGGAGAAGTGAAGCAAGTCTGTGTGTGGTGCAACCAGACACTTTGCTACCGCGAAAGTAGCATTACCCTGATAATGAGAGCCATCACCAATCATGTGTGCCCAAAACGCCCCAAAAAGTAAATTCTTTTTTTTTTTGTTGCTCCTGTTGAGCCATCTTCGATGAATCATTTTTGTTTCCCCCCTCCCCCCCAAAAATAAAAAAAAATACAAAATGTTCTGAAAAAAACAAAAAAATATAAAAAATGTTCAGAAAACTAATAAAAAAAATTTAAAACAACAAAAACAAAAAAAAACAGTTCTTTTCAGAACTACCTCCCCATTATTAAAAAAATTGGTAGAATTCTTTGAACTCTGCCAAGCTCTATTTCTATTAGTTCGCTACCAGTTCGCACTCCGGTACGCGTACTTTGAGCGTACCAAAAAAATGTTTTTTAAAAAAAGGAACAGTAAGTATAAGGAAAGGAAACAGACAGTTATGTTACAAAAAAAGACAGCTATAGGGAGTAAAGAAAAGATACTGTTACCCGCAATTCACTTCTGATCATGTCATATATTACATAATTTTTTACATGGTCAGTGAGATCATCAGCAGTGGATTGCGAGTAACAGTTTTTTCTGTTTACTTCCTATAGTTGTCTTTCTTGTAACATAAATGTCTTTTCCTATCCTTATACTTACTGTTCTTGTTTTTAAAATTTTTGGAGATCATTCAGAAACAGTAACATTAATAGAGACAGAATTAGTGAATAATAATGAAGAAGTATGAGAAGAGAGGGACTGAGAAAAATACTGGAAGGAATAGAAAAATTAAGTAATAGAGAAAGGAAGGAGAGAAGTAGCAAACACAGGAAAGTAAAGATTAAAGAAATGAAGCAGTAGAACTAATAGATGTTAAATGTGATAGATTAAATGATTGAGTGAGGGTGACGATAAGGTGTGTCCTCTCTAAAAGTTTGTTTAAGGTGAACCGTACTCTGGGTTGCATATCAAATTTATGCTTGTTGAAGAATACAGACGAGATAATAGATGTGAAGACCTACCATTGCAGTAAAACATGCCCATTTATTACATCAATCATAACATAGTCAGTGACATCATCAGCAGTGGAATGTAGGTTTAAAAAGTAGAAAACATTTACCTTATAATTCATGTTAACTTTTCAAGCAAATTTTTCATACATTCAATCTGTAAAAGAGAGAACAAACATTTCCAAAAATATTAAAACATGTATTTAAAAATTAGAAAAAAGAAGGGAAAAGGTTCAAGAAGAAACAGTTTTTAAACAACTTTGACATTTACAGAAACCTCTACTTCCCTACGACCCCTACACAATCCTAAAGATATTTATTTTAAAAAAACAGTATCTTCATGCTGATGAAATGAGGCCTATTTTGAAACATGATGCTTCTTTTGCATTGCTTATGTCTCACAATAGTGATGCAATAACAGCGCAAAAAAGATGTAAAGCCATCATAAAATTGTGTCAAACATTTTAAATGATTGTTTTAGGATGCAAATAAGATGTGTGCTTTCAAGAGCTTTCTTTGAGGTGAGGCCTATTTCTTTTTTTAAAAAAAAAACAATACCTAGAAGTACAGCACTGTAAGCATTAAAATTGACACTTACAGAAGACTCTGCTTCTCCATATCTACCTCACATTTCTAAATATATATCATAATTTCAAAAAGCATAACATTAATTATACATGTTAAATGGTTTATTTTTGCTGTTCTCAGAATGTATCAAATTTCACTTAAATCAGTGACTTGAAGGTATTCATCATGTAACAGCGGGAAAAAAAAAACACAATCAAAATGACTGTGTTTAAAAAACCCATACAACCTTCGAAATCTGATTTCAAAACTCCTTAAAATTAACTTACTTTCAATGACGTCGAACGATCTCCTATGAACAGCATCCACTCTGTTGTGCTACAAATATTTTCAGCCCGCCACTTTCTGAAAGAAAACCTCCATCGATACGTAAAATATGTTACATAGAAAAAAAGACTTCTCTCATTATATCACATGTTTCCACTAGGCCAAATCATGTTGCCGCGATTCGCAAGTCTTGTTATTCTTCCAATCAAATCCCGACATTTTCTATTTTCGCAACTTTCAAAAATAAAATATTTGAGATTATTTTCACAATCCTGGACTACTAATAACTTACTCTTCTTTGTCACTCATGTTCTCCTTTTCCTATGACACTGATACTGCTTACTATGAAGCAGACTTACTTGCATTAGGTTTATATAGTTGGATTTTTAATCTAGACAGCATTGCAGACTTACATTCCCTCTACTTAAAATTTTGGTTTTAAAAACACCAGGCAAGAATTTTTAAGGTCAAACGGCAATTTTTTTTTGAACGTTACAACGGAATCATTACAGAATGACCAGCCGTTTCCAGACTTTAAGTAAGCTGTATAATGTCCTGATGTTGTTGATGGACCATCGTGATAGATAATTGCTACAGTAACAAAAGTCCTCCCTGATATTGACAGCTGAGAAGCCACAAAATTTTTTATTAAAGTTGACAATTTTGATCCATCAGGCCTACAACGTTGGATCATTAAAATGACATACTGGCCATATCTACGTATAAATAATGTTGACATCATATCACATTTACATTGGCTACACTCCATGTTGTGATCCGCTGCATTTACTAGCTTATTAAAGGAGACTGATTTACTGTCTGGCAAAGTTAAATATATAAATCTTTCTGAGTCTACACTGGTAGTACTTGATACCATACAGTTCTCGCAGTCATGCTGCCATTGATAAGAAAGCCCAAACAGGTGATCTACATCTACACCCTCAACTTGCAATATATCAAGCATATACATTAAAAACTCCTGACAATCTTGCTGATTATTTTCAGAGAAGTCTGTTTGACCTGAACATTCATCTAACAGATAACGAACTTCAGACACACTTTCTACTTTTGTTCGATCAGTGCTACATTTCTCGAAAACAGAATTCAACAAACAGCATAAAATTTGTTCAGAATTCAACAGAATCTGTTCTTTTAAACTCTCTAGTGAAAAGAGAACATTAACCACTACATTTGCATAGCAGTTGACACCAGAACTGTTTTCAAATTGAAAACCGACAACATCTTCAACAGAATCCACTTTCTTTCTGCTAACAATTTTCGGTTCATTGACTTTTAGTCTTTTTGCAACAACCTCCCTACTATTACTGCTATTTCTACGTTTGCGGCCTACCACACGTTTCTCAAACAAAGGATATTGAGGCAAATGTGGCGCATACTCTCTTCTTAACCTATTGTATTCCTTAACACAATCTAGATCCGCACAAATGTTTGTGACATCACAGTCAATCAAGTACAATCCCGATAAAGTTCTAACTCGTGACAATGCCACATATGCCATACCTTCCTTGAACACAGAACTGCCAATATTCACCAATGCACAGTCTACACTTAAACCTTGCGATTTATGGATTGTCACCGCATATGCCAAGCAAACAGGAAACTGTTTACGGCGAACATATAAATCTTTAACAAGCAAAAACCTAGCAGAACAACGACCAATTTGCTGTACTTCCTCAATGCCATCAAATTTAATTTTTAAAAATTCTATTCCATCTCTATTTCTGTATTTCTCAAAATCAACAACATTACCCATTGATCCATTTACCAGACCTCTTTCTACATGTAAATTCCTTCTCAAAATAATTCGGCAATTTAAACACACATTCAAAGTCTTTTCAAAACCCGCTGTTTTAGATATAGTCTTCTCTAATGAATCCAATTTTGATTTCAAATTGTCTGACAAAATAATTGTTGATCCCATATGCTCTAATTTGTCGATAGCTTCAAGTTTCACAATCTCTTGCTTTTCTAAATTCAACATTTTGTTGTTGAAGATGGCACATTCTGCAAGAGTTGGCATGAGACATATCCCGGATTTCTTCTCAGTAATTTTCTGAAAAATATTCTCAGGCACAATCTCTTGTTTGGGATATAAATTTGACAGTAATCGTGCATTTAAAGCTTCTTTCCCATGCTCGGTCACTTTTCCAATTCTAATATCTTGTAGAATATTCTTGTAATCTTCATCCTTTGCCTGACGCATATTTTGATGCAGTTCTGCATAATTGAAGTTTAACCATATATTGACGTTGCCAATGCTCCCTAGGCACTTCCTGGTATCTTCATGCGTGAGTATTTTGAACACAGGTTGACCTTTTACTGGTGTCAGCTGCAGAAGATCTCCGAAAACAATGATGTGTTTCCCACCAAATAACACATCATATTCAGTTTTAAGTACTTCTTGCATTCTCAAATGCACAAAGGCAAGCATGACATTGGAAACCATGCTTACTTCGTCAATGATAAGTAGTTTCATTTTCCTCAAGACTCTTGAAACTTCACAGCAAGCATCTCCAGATAACTTGTTGTATTGTAATTTGTTGTCATGCTCCACCGGCAGCATCAGTAGACGATGCAAAGTAATACCTTTAATGTTATGTGCTGCCAGTCCAGTAGGAGCGGTGACAACACAAGACAGCGATGACTCAGTCCTTTCCTGCAAATAACAAGAGATTGCTTTAATGAGGAAACTTTTTCCAGTTCCCGCTTCTCCACTCACGTACAGTCGGACAGGCTTCAACGATGTACATGAGCACTTGTTCTTCTCATGACTTAATCCGTGCTCAATTTCCGTGGTAACTTCATCATATATTTTCCTCTGCTCAACGTTGAGTTGTTTTTCCAAGTCTTCTAAGTTAACTGAATCCTCCTGAGCATGTGCCATGGCTCTTTCCACTTCATTCATAGCAGTGGCAGCTTCATTTTCGATAATAGGTCCTCCAAGTGGATCTTGACTCAATGAAACAGAACTCTGACTGTCCTGAGAACTGTCTCTGGCAATCTCGGCTGCAATCGTTGCTTCCTGCTCAATTTCCAAAGTTAGCATTTCTTGATATTTAGAAAAAGCAGGACATTCTATGGACTCCTTGGCTGCATTGAAAGAGTCTTCGTAACAGAGGAAATCTCCAAGCAGTTCCTCTTCTGCACGCCAAGGCTTGAAAAGTTGCAAAAGTGCTAAATAAAAAAACTCCTTTTTTTCTGGAGATTCACCACTCAATTTTCGATGGTTTACTAATTGGCATTTTCTTTGCTTGACCAGGCATCCCTCACTTCCAATTACAGCATACACTCCTTTCTCAATATCTTCTTTGATGTTCCTCTTGAATATATAATTTTGGAGAACCTCATATAGACAAACATTCTCAAGGTGACTGCTTCGATTTGGATAATATGTATCCAACATGTTGGTCTTCAAAATGTCGGTACTGTTTGGTTCCTTTTCTGCCAAATACTCAATTTCCCGGACAGGTTTTAGAACTCGATTTCGCGTTGCAGCAAGACCAAGACTCGCCCAAACGAGACTCCTGGATTTGGCATAGAGACTTGCTGAAGACAACCGGTCAGAACATTCGTAAGCTCCGATTTCTCGATGCGACAACATCTTCAGACTGAAACTGTACAACTTCTTGCTGAGGCTCTTTTCATGAGAAAGGTCCTCCCACATATCCTTCAGTTCGGTCTTTTCTTTTTTGGTGATGTAAGATGTCACATACCGAGCCACAGCCATACAGTTGTCAGCCACAAACTGTATATCCATGTTAGCATTCCACATGGACAAAATCACTGGGTTGTAGTCATTGATGTACTTGGACTCTTCGTTCCTTTTCAAATTGTATGTATTCTTGGGTGATTTCCTCGTCACATTATGTCGCAGCGAAGACATCAAACTGTTCACTCTTCCTTTAGAAATCACCGGTCGTGGAAAGTTGAAACGACATTTGGTGTAGAACTTGTCCTTGTTTCTGAATTTACGACGACAGTACTTTCCACAACGATGGCTTTGGAAACGTAGAACTTGTTCTCTTAGACTTTTCTTCTCCGTTGCGTTTGGAACAGCACACGTAGAATACTGTTCGATGAAATTCATCACTAAGTCATCCGGATCTGTTCCAAATTTAGGTGCATCCTTGATCCACAACAACATATGTATATGAGGGGCACCTCTTGCTTGGTACTCCTTTCTCCAAAAGAAATCCAACACCTGTCCAAGAGGTGGATTCTTTTTATTTGTGATGAAAGACATCATAGCTTCAAATCTATGATTGAAGTACCTGCATACATTGACTGGATCCAAAGAGCACAGTTCTCCGGGTGTCTTGAATTCGATGTTTTCAATGTTACCATTTGCCTCTCGTAAAAATTCAAGTAAGTCTTCCCAGCCATACTCGGCACAGCTCAGAGTGAGGAACCATGTTGGAGTTCCTAAGTTCCTCAGCATACATTTTAAATCACCATGACGACGGTACCAGTACTCATTAGTACCACGCTGACACGCCATGAGATTAATTAAGTGAGAATCCAAAATACTGTCTTGGACATTGACTTTATGCATAAAGTCACTTGCCGAGATGTTTCGCATCTGTATACCACTTTTTAAGATGTGGTTCACTGCATATGACAGTCCAGACAGATCGCTTTCAAACAGGAGATGAAACAAATAGGGAATGCATTGCCGAAACCTAGGATCTGCTGCATACAATCGTAAAGTCCGGTATTCAGACGCAGGAATTTGATGAGGTCGCTCATCATATCTTCCTCCTTGACCTGTGGGAAATAGCTGTGGGAAACACCGAGCTTCCAAACTTTCCTCCCAAACACTAATGGGACTCCCTTTGGCTTGTTTCATTTGAAACAACTCAATAGCATTCCCCATGACTTCCTTGGAATGCAAAGGATGAACACTATAATGTTCATATATTTCTTCACTTTTAGAGGCCTCTACTTTCTCAATTTGGCCAGCACACAAATCGCTATCCTCTTCATCACTTACTTCCTCTTCTGCAACATATACATTCTTATAGTACTTATTATTTTTCTTCAAATACACTGTTGCCTTTTTGACTTTCCTAACATCCACTAAATCTTGCCATATTTTCTTATTCTTTGTCGGAACCCCATTAACCAAGATAACCAGAGGTTCCTCTTCCACTTTTTCTATTCCAATTGTGTTAATGTTTTTCTTCAAATCTAGAGGCAAATAAACAACTCTTCCCTTTAATCCTCTCTGTAAATCTGCTGGAGGCAACTTCCCTGTCTTTGGCTCCATTCTTACAATAGCCTGAAAGGGATGGATACTTTGAATCAAAATAGATTCATAAGTATTTAAATCCTTCAATTCAGAAGGAATCTCAACCAATTCCAGATTATTATGAACTGCCCTAGCAGGCATCTGGTTTTGGTTTAATTTATTACAACAATAAGTACACACACGTTGATCCGATCCCAAATCAAAATAATTTTCTACCATCAAGTATGTGGCAAAATCCTTCCATTCACTATTATTTTCCCTTTCACTTTTTGCATATAAATCCACTACCTTAGTCTGATTCTTATAATAAGTGCGTCGACAACATACACAAGTGAAATTAGGCCTCTCACTTGATTTCATCTGAAACGTGGCAATTTCCTTCTGAAAATTATCTGTACTGGAAACCTGTACATTATCTTCCACATTACCCTCTACTTCAGGGTCAATTTGAACATTCTCATCTTTACTACCAAAGTAACAAAACTCAATTTCTTCACAAATATTCTTCACATCTATTTCAGAACCATGCAAAAGAGCAGCACATAATTGTTTAAGCATAATTGCTGGACTCTTAGCATAATACAACATTCTCACTAATTTTCTCACTTTATTATGATGCACTGCTAGCATCCTGAAATGATGAAAAACACTCTGGCATACTCTCCTGGAAAGACAAGCCAGTGAATGACCACGCAAACCTGTCATTTGTCTCACTCTGCAAGGATCTAAATCTTGCAACAACTTCATTTTCTGCTTCAAACTTTTCTTATTAAATGTCCGTATAAAATCACAAAGCAAATTGATGGAAACCTGTCGCACACTGCAAATAGAACTACACTTCCAAATGTACACAGGACCCTTAGGACGTCTTCCTAAAACCTCATCACTTAGCGCCTCTTCTGTCTCTGTTGTCACAAGTTGTTCTTTTTCAACTGGACAACCATCCTTCACTTCATAAGCTCGACCACTGGTGTCAACTGCAAACACCAAATCATTATCCTGAAAATAACTCTCCTCATTAAAAAATGCCTCACAACTAGAACTATGCATCCATTCTCCGGAAAAAACTTCACAAAAGTTAGTACGATTTACTACTCTCTTCCATCTACTTTTAGTTTTGAAATCAGAAATTACCTTGCTTAGTTTCCTAATTCTATTGATTACCAAAATAAACAACTTTCGCTTAATTTCAAAAGCATGATCAATAATTTTCTCTACATTTTTCTTCTTCTTATAAAATGCCGCTTTCTGTTGGCCTTTTCTTTTAATATTTTTCAATAAATTAACTATTATCCTATTACGGAACATTCGATGTCGAATGTCCCTAAACTGTTGTTTCCTTCTACTATCATGCACAGAGTTATCTCTTCCTCTACCAGTAACATTTTTGATGGGTCTCTCCTTTCCATTTAAATTGCTTTTCTTTTTGAGGACTGAAACATTTTTGGGAGAAATACTTTTTTTATGACAAATATTTCTTAAGAATGATTTCGTGCTCTTACCCGGACCTTTCTTGGTGTTTTGACAAGTATTTGGGGAAGAGGACTGCTGCAATAAAACATCATCCTGCTGTCTTTGACGTTTTCTAGCCTTTCGTATTCGACTTTTGGAAGGCATTTTCGAAACTATGAAAGAATCTGCAGTTGAATCTGTGGAAAAATATAATATAAAATGTTATTAACCACTATTACCAAACAGTAAATAAATAACAGTCATCTAAAACTTAATGCCGTACTAATTATTTAACATAGCAAATGTTTTCCACCAGCACTGCATCACAAAAATGACACTCAATGGTGCAAAAAAGGCATACAACACTCATAAATCACTCCCTAATATTTTAAATCATTAATTCAGGATGACGATAAGATGTAGCCTATCTAAAGATTTGTTTAGGCCCTGATCTTTAGACTGGGGTAAATGTGTGTCATTGATCCACATTCAGTCCATCACCTGTTTTGTTTATTTGAGGTGAGGCCAACACATGGTTGCAGATAAGATTTTCACTGAAAAATATCAAAATAAAAAAACATGTGAAGGCCTACCAATGAAGTAAATCATTAAATGAAAACCAATACATTTCTGGAAATATGCACTACTAGTGCTTCATAAGATGTTTTGGGTCATATTTATAAGGCATTTGAGTATCTAGTATGCTATTTTTCGTTCTTCCTGGTGCAAATTTATTGTAAATATGCTCCCACCTGCGGTTGGCAAATTTAGATTTTGATTATGGGAGTTAGATAGGCATGTTAATAATTTCCCAAAAATGGTGTATAACCCCAAACAACCTTTGAAGCAAATGCTCTTAGCCATGTTATCCACCTCCCATTGGATAACATGGCTAAGAAGTGCTCAGGGCCCCATGAGGAACGCTTTCCATTTAAAAAGGGAAAAATAACATCAAAGACACTAAAATGCCTTCTAAATATGACCCCAAACAACCTATGAAGCTCTAACAGAACATATCCTGAAATGTAATTGATTTCAAAATTCGTTTTTAAACACAGCATATAAATCAATTGTATACCTGCATTCATGGAGAAATGACTAAAAATGTCCTTGAGACACATGAAAGTGTTTTCTGGAATGCCCTAGCACCATTTTTGGGACACTATTAACATGGCTACGTAACTCCCATAATCAAAATCTAAATTTGCCAAGCGCAAGTGGGAGCGTATTTACAAGACACTTGCCCCAAGAGGAACACTTTCCATTTAAAAAGGGAAAAATAACATCGCAGAAAAGTCAGCAATATTCATGCACTTTCCAGCAAATGCTCTTAGCCATGTTATCCACTTCCTATTAAATAACATGGCTAAGAACTGCTCAGGGCCCCATGAGGAACGCTTTCCATTTAAAAAGGGAAAAATAACATCAAAGACACTAAAATGCCTTCTAAATATGACCCCAAACAACCTATGAAGCTCTAACAGTACATATCCTGAAATGTAATTGATTTCAAAATTCGTTTTTAAACACAGCAAATAAATCAATTGTATACCTGCATTCATGGAGAAATGACAAAAAATGTCCTTGAGACACATGAAAGTGTTTTCTGCAATTCACTAGCACCATTTTTGGGACACTATTAACATGGCTAGGTAACTCCCATAATCAAAATCTAAATTTGCCAAGCACAAGTGGGAGCGTATTTACAAGACACTTGCCCCATGAGGAACACTTTACATTTTAAAAGGAAAACATAACATCTTAGACACTCAAATACCTTATAAATATGGCTCAAAACAACCTATGAAGCTCTAGCAGTACATATCCAGAAATGAAATTGATTTCTTAAATCGATTTTAAAAGCAACATCTCTGTTTCAGCTTACATAACAGACCATAAAATGGGCTCCATGTACCACAATAACTTGTGTTACTGCATGCCAGAATGTTACACCAAATATGCAATTACAATTTCTCTATGAAACTAATTCTATTAGTATATCACTAGAGACAAAACCACATTTTATAAACACAGCTTTCTTCATCATTTTCTCCTTAAATCATACTATTCTCTATCTAAATTAAATAAATGTTTTCTCACCTTAGCAAATATTTTTTGAGTTTTGAAAACAGTCTGAGAAATACACCAAATTGTCTTCAGCAGAAGAAAAAGGATGCACTCCAAAGGCTGCAGCTATTGAAAGCACAGAAATACAGATATTCTTTTCACATATCTCTCATATTAGCCAATCATACCTCTTCCCTCACTTTTTTCAAATCAAAACCCTTCCCCCCTCTGCCCTGTCTGCCTTGTATCCATAGCAACCACCTCCTGGAAGACCTCTCATGTTTGCAAATTCACACAACAATGTTTCAATTGAACTCTGAACTCTCAGTGCACCTGCGTATCCAGTGCAATCTTTCATTAAATGTTTCTTCCTTGACCATTCAAATTACATCTTTCAAAGAACACATCCATGCACCCTAACTTTCTGTTTTCAGAAATGGAAATGCACCAATCACTGCTAATGAATCATTAGCATTGTAAATCCACAGTTTTTTTTCTTTAGAAACTCCTACTGTTTCAACTGCCCTTTCATTACCACACTTCATCTGACTACAGAACAACCTTCAGCCACCATGTTTAACGTCTGGATTGTTGGACATAGTTACATCCACTGGGCTCAAAGGTATGCTGAGAACAGAAATTTACCTAACCTCAATTTACAAGATGTGGAAATTAAGTGGTTGGGCCAAAGAGGATTAAAATGTCACCAATTGATACCATTGGTGAAAACCTTTATGCATTTGCCAAAACCTGACCTGTTAATAGTGCACTGTGGAGGTAATGATTTGGGCACTTTGACAGGGGTAGGTCTGGAAATGCTTTTAAAGGACACCTTTGAGCAATTAATGGCACTTTTTCCTCAAACTGCCTTGGTATATTCCAATATATGCCAAAGACAGAAATGGAGGTGGTCCAACCAATTTTGTCCACAAATTGAGAAAGCGAGGAAGCATGTAAACAAATCTGTGTCAGCTTTCATGAGAGACCATGGAATGGCCTCTCTGTACAACAATAACTTGCGTTACTACATGCAAGATATCTACAGAGGAGATGGAGTTCACTTCTCAGATGAGGGCAACAGAATTTTCATTCTGAATTTAAGACTGTGCATTGGTACCTACTTATAAGTACCTAAATGTACCATAAACCCAAAAGCTCTTCTCAGAGCTACCCTTCATCTGATCACACACTTTTATTATTTTTTTTCTAACTTTTTTCTGTAATTTTCAACAAACTACGCTTAAAGAGCGCTATCCGGTACGCGAACTGGAAGCTAACCGCGCAAAATTTCAAAAAAAAGTTTTTTCTTCGCAAATATAGTCCTCCTCAGCCACCCTCAGAAAACGTAGGGGGGCAAAATACTTGTACCATGCCCCCTTCTACCCATTCAGAACATTATTTACCCTCCATTTTATACCTTGATTCGACCGAAACACAAAATGGTGGACTCCCGTTACGCTCCAAGTACGCGGACCGGACCGCTATCCGGGAAGCGGTCCAAAAAAAAGGCGGGAAAGTAATTTACAGAAAAACGACTAGAGACACTCTCACCAAATATAAATTAGCTCATACTACATAACAATCCCTTTCATTCTCACAAATTTGATTGAAATTTCATTTAGCCATTTAGCCTTTAGACCTCTCCAAATACCGTGAGGTAAATTACTTCACAAAACACATCTGAACTGTTGGAATTGACAACCAATGAAAATGTTACTTTCATTTTCTACTTTTATTACCTGACATTTGATTGGTTATATACTTGAATATATATAAAGGAAGAGAAGAAAACACAGCCATTTTGACTACTACTTCTTGTTGTACAACACCTTTTAATAGCTTCCAAAAACTTCAACTTCTTTGTGAAGGTAAGATATAATTTTTTAAAACGAAATATATTGTGCACTATAACTTAATATAATAGAATTTTTCTGCTACATATACACTATCCCTCTGTAGTAGTAATGTATTTAGATAGACTTCTCTGTTATAGTTATGAATGGAGTTAGGCTTGTCTTGGTTAAATCACATACACTTTTTTATAGTCCTATTTCCACTCTGATACTATACACTGCCAAAAGATAAATTCACTGATAAAAAATGACTATCTAAAATTAATCCCAACAGTGCCCTATCTCTACTAATATATATTGTTTTAATCCAAATTTCAGGCAAAATGGAAGGCGAAAACCAAGTTTCTTTTGAAATGGACCTGCAAGAGAGCAGCCAGGAATTGATTGAACAAATTGACATGGAATTTATGGATGAAAGCTTGGATAATGAACTGCTGCAATGTGTCCAAGCAGTAGATGCCCTCCTTGCAAATGAGGACATTTTACAACCTCACAGCTTGCAAACAATATTTCAAGAAAATAATGACATTTCAGACACTGAAATGTTAGAAAGTTTAATAAATTATGAAAAACAATAAAAATTAAAAAAAAAATTAAAAAAAAAGAAAACAAAAAAAAAAACAAAAACAACAAACAAAACAACAAACAATTAACATTTAGTCTTTGAAAAGTATATCATTCTATTATCCTTAAAGTACGCTGCCTAGAACGCTTTCCGGTTCGCGTACTAGGCGCTCATCGCGGAAAAAAAAAAAAGAAAAAATTTTTTTGAACCCTGCTGGGCCCTTTTAAAACCTCCACATAAAACCTAGGGGGTCAGGGAGGATCTACTATGCCCCCTTATGGAAATTTCCCCCTTTGTTTTGGCCTCCTCTTATCTCTCGATCCTACCGAGAGACAAGATGGCGGCCGCACCGGACTGTTTAGAATGTTGACAGACACCGAAGAGCCAATCAGCTTTCCGTGCGCAAAGTTCCGTTACGCGAAAAGTACGCGAACCAGATCGCTGCCCGGAGCGCTGTTACAGATATATATCTTGATTTAAACGTTAATTTCTCAAAATCCACTGGAGCACATATATTGAGACCTAGCAAAGGCACATCGGCCTAACAGTCCCTACAATTTTGCCAAGTTTCGTGCAAATCCATTCAGCCGTTCGAGCTAAAAGTGAGTCCAACCGCCCTATGGAAAACTCAATGGGAAAAACGCGTTTTGGGACCCCCCTTTTTTCTCAACCCCCCCTTGACGACCCCCCCCCAAATTTCCTGGAGCTGCTCAGAAACAAAATGTGCCATTTTCCTGAAAATTTCAGCCAATTCCGTCCACAAACGCCAAAGTTATTAGGCATAGAATTTTCAGAAATCCCATAGGGAAAAAATCCTAACTATATATACCTACTGGCGACCGCCAGTAGGTAATATATATATATATATATATATATATTACCTACTGGCGGTCGCCAGTAGGTATATATAGTTAGGATTTTTTCTCTATGGGATTTTTGAAAATTCTATGTCTAATAACTTTGGCGTTTGTGGACGGAATTGGCTGAAATTTTCAAGAAAATTGAACATTTTGTTTCTGAGCAGCCCCTGACAATTTGGGGGGGTTTCATCAAGGGGGGGCCGAGAAAAAAGGGGGGTCCCAAAACGCGTTTTTCCCATGTTAATTTCCATAGGGCGGTTGGCCTCACTTTTAGCTCGAACGGCTGAATGGATTTGCACGAAACTTGGCAAAATTGTAGGGACTGTTAGCCCGATGTGCCTTTGCTAGGTCTCAATATATGTGCTCCAGTAGATTTTGAGTAATTTAGGTTCAAAAAAATATATATATCTGGGCGGAGCCTAACCACACATCTGATCTGATTGGCTGTCAGCACTTCATCCAAGAAGTGTTGGCAGCCATCTTGGGACCAATATACATGATAGCACCTCATTAAAAAGCATTGTAGTTAATAGAGGGTTTTAGGACTTTAGTTACATTATAAATCATTTGTTGATGGTACCATACTCGTTTTAGGAATTGTGGTGGGTTCTAAGGTGATTTTACCATGTGAAAAAGCCTTCTGCTGTGATATCATGAATATTGTTTGAAAGAAAACTAATATCTCATGATTTTCCCACAGTGGTTTGGAAGGGGATCTATAAGCTAAACTGAAAGCATATTTTCTGTAAATTCACATTATCTTTCTCAGTCATGTGAAAATGAAGTCTGACATTCTCAGTAAAACATGTACATCCAACAAGGACAGAGACTGTCAGTTGATTCCTTTGTGCTCTACTGCAGCCTCCTAAAGTGTTCTAAAGAACAACTAGAGCGCTAACAGTCCTACGTATTACAAAGGTATAGCACACCTGGAGCCATCGTGATGGGAATAAAGTGGTAACTCTTAAAACATTTAATTTAAAAAGGAACAAAATGAGGGGGTATATTATGCAATAGAAGGTATTATTAGTGCTGCAGAAAGAAAAATTAGGGCACATTTTGAGTGACTTTTCAAATCCTCTTCTATTTCATTAAAAAATTCTGACATGCAGTCTCCCAAAATGGCCACCAGAGACAAAAGAGCCCAAATGTAGCCCAAATATCACCCAGATGTAGCCCAAGTATAGCCCAATGACAGAATGTCCCAGAGTGTTCTAAAGAACAACTAGAGCGCTAACAGTCCTACTTATTACAAAGGTATGGCACACCTGAAGCCATCTTGATTGGAATAAAGTGGTAACTCTTAAAACATTTAATTTAAAAAGGAACAAAATGAGGGGGTATATTGTGCCATATGAATTATGATTAGTGCTGCAGAAAGAAAAATTAGGGCACATTTTGAGTGACTTCTCAAACCCTCTTCAATTTCATTAAAACATTCTGACATACAGTCTCCCAAGATGGCCACCAGAGACAAAAGAGCCTAAATGTAGCCCAAATATCACCCAGGTGTACCCCAAGTATAGCCCAATGACAGAATGTCCCAGAGTGTTCTAAAGAACAACTAGAGCGCTAACAGTCTTACTTATGACAAAAGTATGGCACACCAGAAGCCATCTTGATTGGAATGAAGTGGTAAGTCTGAAAACACTCAATTTAAAAAGGAACAACATGAGGGGGTTAATTTTGCTATAGAAAGTATGATTAGTGCTTCAGAAAGAAAAATTAGGGATCATTTTGAGTGACTTCTCAAATCCTCTTCTATTTCATTAAAAAAATTCTGACATGCAGACTGAAACATGCACTTTGAATACCAGCAGCAGACGTCCCTGGTGAGCAGTAGCTTTACTACAGTGATCTAATGTGCAACTAGAGTGCTAACATTCAGAATTTATGGCAAATGTGTGACACATCTGAATGCCTTCTTGATGGAACCAAAGTAAACAAGCATTGAAAATGCAATAGATCTCGCCCTCGTTTAAGTTAAAGCCATTCTGTTTGTAATGAGGTGGCTTTTTAGCTTTGCTTTTATTAGTGTTTTTTCAACTTTCATGTAAATAACATGCATCTGTATGCATATAAGTATATGTATGCATGCATTTATGTTTGTATTTATATAGATATACAGATGATATATGTTTATATATGTATGTATATATATATATTCACTGAAAAAACCATAGGTTATAGACCATATATAGTTAGGAATTAGCATTTACAAAACCTTGAAAATTCACTGAAAAAACCATAGGTTATAGACCATATATAGTTAGGAATTAGCATTTACAAAACCTTGAAAATTCACTGAAAAAACCATAGGTTATAGACCATATATAGTTAGGAATTCGCATTTACAAAACCTTATTTTACTCACACAAAACCATTGAAATTCCATATATAGTTAGTTGCACTAACTATATATCGCGCACCCGCAATCCACTGCTGATGATGTCACATATTACATCATTCATGACATGGTCAGTGACATCACTGATGACATCACTGATGACATCTCAAATGACATCACTGATGACATCACTGATAACAACATCCAGTGACTGTATGTTTCTGTAAAGTTAAAATATGTCTTACATATTGAAGAATGAGTGGATGTATAAGTGTCTGGATGAAGGATTTAGTAGGTGCATGACTGACTGTATGAGTGAGTGATTAAATGTGTCTCACTGAGTGCATGGGTTAGTGACTAAACTGTCTTAATTTGTGCATCATTATGTCTGTTGTTCTGTAAACTGTTGCATGTGTTGATAAGTAGCTATATGAGTAACTATATGGGTTATTGATTGGTTGCCCAAGTATTTGTATGGGAGACTGAGTGTGTGTGTGGGTGGCTGGGAGGTGTATGACTCCGTGCATAGATGTGTGAGCAGTTGATTCACTAGATGTATGGTTTCAAAAGTGCATGTGGAAACAGCTGTATGGGCGGTTGACTGTGTGCATGAGTGTATTGGTGAGTGAATGGATATCTCAGTGCTACATGTCAAAGTAAGTACATATGTAAAACACAGTACATGTGAGAGTTGACATATATAAATAACTGTGCATAAGAGCCAGTGAATGTGTGAGTGGCTGTATGGATCATTGTGAACTTGTATCAGGGATTGTATAAGAGAGTAAATATGTGTTAGTATATGTTTGAATAAGTAAAGTTTGTATAACTGTATAGTTGAGGAAATGGAGGTGTGATTGATTCTTTGCATGACTGACTAGGTGTGTGAGTAACTCCATGGATGAGCGACAGTCTGTGAGTGTCTGTTTACACTGATTGTATCTAAGGTTATATTAGAGTCTGAAGAGGTTCATCGTATTATCACATGAATGATATCATCAGTGATGTGATCAGTAATGTCAAATGAGATGTCATCAGTGATGTCATCAGTGATGTTATTTGAGATGTCATCAGTGATGTCATTTGAGATGTCATCAGTGATGTCATCAGTGATGTCACTTACCATGTCATGAATGATGTAATATGTGACATCATCAGCAGTGGATTGCGGGTGCGCGATATATAGTTAGTGCAACTAACTATATATGGAATTTCAATGGTTTTGTGTGAGTAAAATAAGGTTTTGTAAATGCGAATTCCTAACTATATATGGTCTATAACCTATGGTTTTTTCAGTGAATTTTCAAGGTTTTGTAAATGCTAATTCCTAACTATATATGGTCTATAACCTATGGTTTTTTCAGTGAATATATATATATATATATATATTCACTGAAAAAACCATAGGTGATAGACCATATATAGTTAGGAATTCGCATTTACAAAACCTTATTTTACTCACACAAAACCATTGAAATTCCATATATAGTTAGTTGCACTAACTATATATCGCGCACCCGCAATCCACTGCTGATGATGTCACATATTACATCATTCATGACATGGTCAGTGACATCACTGATGACATCACTGATGACATCTCAAATGACATCACTGATGACATCACTGATAACAACATCCAGTGACTGTATGTTTCTGTAAAGTTAAAATATGTCTTACATATTGAAGAATGAGTGGATGTATAAGTGTCTGGATGAAGGATTTAGTAGGTGCATGACTGACTGTATGAGTGAGTGATTAAATGTGTCTCACTGAGTGCATGGGTTAGTGACTAAACTGTCTTAATTTGTGCATCATTATGTCTGTTGTTCTGTAAACTGTTGCATGTGTTGATAAGTAGCTATATGAGTAACTATATGGGTTATTGATTGGTTGCCCAAGTATTTGTATGGGAGACTGAGTGTGTGTGTGGGTGGCTGGGAGGTGTATGACTCCGTGCATAGATGTGTGAGCAGTTGATTCACTAGATGTATGGTTTCAAAAGTGCATGTGGAAACAGCTGTATGGGCGGTTGACTGTGTGCATGAGTGTATTGGTGAGTGAATGGATATCTCAGTGCTACATGTCAAAGTAAGTACATATGTAAAACACAGTACATGTGAGAGTTGACATATATAAATAACTGTGCATAAGAGCCAGTGAATGTGTGAGTGGCTGTATGGATCATTGTGAACTTGTATCAGGGATTGTATAAGAGAGTAAATATGTGTTAGTATATGTTTGAATAAGTAAAGTTTGTATAACTGTATAGTTGAGGAAATGGAGGTGTGATTGATTCTTTGCATGACTGACTAGGTGTGTGAGTAACTCCATGGATGAGCGACAGTCTGTGAGTGTCTGTTTACACTGATTGTATCTAAGGTTATATTAGAGTCTGAAGAGGTTCATCGTATTATCACATGAATGATATCATCAGTGATGTGATCAGTAATGTCAAATGAGATGTCATCAGTGATGTCATCAGTGATGTTATTTGAGATGTCATCAGTGATGTCATTTGAGATGTCATCAGTGATGTCATCAGTGATGTCACTTACCATGTCATGAATGATGTAATATGTGACATCATCAGCAGTGGATTGCGGGTGCGCGATATATAGTTAGTGCAACTAACTATATATGGAATTTCAATGGTTTTGTGTGAGTAAAATAAGGTTTTGTAAATGCGAATTCCTAACTATATATGGTCTATAACCTATGGTTTTTTCAGTGAATTTTCAAGGTTTTGTAAATGCTAATTCCTAACTATATATGGTCTATAACCTATGGTTTTTTCAGTGAATATATATATATATATATATATTCACTGAAAAAACCATAGGTGATAGACCATATATAGTTAGGAATTCGCATTTACAAAACCTTATTTTACTCACACAAAACCATTGAAATTCCATATATAGTTAGTTGCACTAACTATATATCGCGCACCCGCAATCCACTGCTGATGATGTCACATATTACATCATTCATGACATGGTCAGTGACATCACTGATGACATCACTGATGACATCTCAAATGACATCACTGATGACATCTCAAATGACATCACTGATGACATCACTGATGACATCTCATTTGACATTACTGATCACATCACTGATGATATCATTCATGTGATAATACGATGAACCTCTTCAGACTCTAATATAACCTTAGATACAATCAGTGTAAACAGACACTCACAGACTGTCACTCATCCATGGAGTTACTCACTACACCTAGTCAGTCATGCAAAGAATCAATCACACCTCCATTTCCTCAACTATACAGTTATACAAACTCTACTTATTCAAACATATACTAACACATATTTACTCTCTTATACAATCCCTGATACAAGTTCACAATGATCCATACAGCCACTCACACATTCACTGGCTCTTATGCACAGTTATTTATATATGTCAACTCTCACATGTACTGTGTTTTACATATGTACTTACTTTGACATGTAGCACTGAGATATCCATTCACTCACCAATACACTCATGCACACAGTCAACCGCCCATACAGCTGTTTCCACATGCACTTTTGAAACCATACATCTAGTGAATCAACTGCTCACACATCTATGCACAGAGTCATACACCTCCCAGCCACCCACACACACACTCAGTCTCCCATACAAATACTTGGGCAACCAATCAATAACCCATATAGTTACTCATATAGCTACTTATCAACACATGCAACAGTTTACAGAACAACAGACATAATGATACACAAATTAAGACAGTTTAGTCACTAACCCATGCACTCAGTGAGACACATTTAATCACTCACTCATACAGTCAGTCATGCACCTACTAAATCCTTCATCCAGACACTTATACATCCACTCATTCTTCAATATGTAAGACATATTTTAACTTTACAGAAACATACAGTCACTGGATGTTGTCATCAGTGATGTCATCAGTGATGTCATTTGAGATGTCATCAGTGATGTCATCAGTGATGTCACTGACCATGTCATGAATGATGTAATATGTGACATCATCAGCAGTGGATTGCGGGTGCGCGATATATAGTTAGTGCAACTAACTATATATGGAATTTCAATGGTTTTGTGTGAGTAAAATAAGGTTTTGTAAATGCGAATTCCTAACTATATATGGTCTATAACCTATGGTTTTTTCAGTGAATTTTCAAGGTTTTGTAAATGCTAATTCCTAACTATATATGGTCTATAACCTATGGGTTTTTCAGTGAATTTTCAAGGTTTTGTAAATGCTAATTCCTAACTTTATATGGTCTATAACCTATGGTTTTTTTCAGTGAATATATATATATACATACATATATAAACATATATCATCTGTATATCTATATAAATACAAACATAAATGCATGCATCCATATACTTATATGCATACAGATGCATGTTATTTACATGAAAGTTGAAAAAACACTAATAAAAGCAAAGCTAAAAAGCCACCTCATTACAAACAGAATGGCTTTAACTTGAACGAGGGCGAGATCTATTGCATTTTCAATGCTTGTTTACTTTGGTTCCATCAAGAAGGCATTCAGATGTGTCACACATTTGCCATAAATTCTGAATGTTAGCACTCTAGTTGCACATTAGATCACTGTAGTAAAGCTACTGCTCACCAGGGACGTCTGCTGCTGGTATTCAAAGTGCATGTTTCAGTCTGCATGTCAGAATTTTTTTAATGAAATAGAAGAGGATTTGAGAAGTCACTCAAAATGATCCCTAATTTTTCTTTCTGAAGCACTAATCATACTTTCTATGGCAAAATTAACCCCCTCATGTTGTTCCTTTTTAAATTGAGTGTTTTCAGACTTACCACTTCATTCCAATCAAGATGGCTTCTGGTGTGCCATACTTTTGTCATAAGTAAGACTGTTAGCGCTCTAGTTGTTCTTTAGAACACTCTCGGACATTCTGTCATTGGGCTATACTTGGGGTACATCTGGGTGATATTTGGGCTACATTTAGGCTCTTTTGTCTCTGGTGGCCATCTTGGGAGACTGTATGTCAGAATTTTTTAACCCTTTCGATGCTGATGACGAGCTGGGCTCGTCATGGTGCACAGTGGTCGTGTGCTGATGACGAGCCTAGCTCGTCATGAGCCCCACCCTCGGGGGAAGCGCTGGCGCTCCCCCCGAGGTTCTCTGATCTTCGTTGTTTTGCTGGGAGCGGCAGCGGAAGACCTTCCGCTGCCGCCCCCGCCCCCCCCCCATGGGAATCCCTGATGACGTCAGCGCGCACAGCGCGCGCTGACATCATCAGGGATTCCCAGCGCTCGGGAAGCCATCTGCTTCCTGCGCGTCTGGGGAAAAGGTAAGATTGCAGTGTCTGGCGGGGGTTTGGGGCAGCGAAGAGGCATCAGGGGAGAGGAAAGAGTTTTTCCTCTCCCCTGATGTCTCTTTGCAGGGCATTTCTGCCTCACGATCGCGCACAGCGTCGCGATTGTGCGGCGGAAATGCCCCCACTAGCACCAGGGATGTAATTTTAGATTATAGGAAGCGACCCCTTGGGCAAGGGTCGCTTCCAGGTGGGCTGTGATAATGTTTTCGTTTTTGTGCCCCCCCTGGGGGCAAATCGGCCCGTTTTTTCGGCCGTTTTGCCCCCAGGGGGGGCAGAAATTCCCCACTAGCACCAGGGTTGTTTTTTGGAGCCAAGATGGCGGCCATATTTTTTGTTTACGTTTTTCTGTCCCCCCTGGGGGCAAATCGGCCCGTTTTTTTTGCCGTTTTGCCCCCAGGGGGGGACAGAAAATGCCCACTAGCACCAGGGATTTTGTTTTTAGCTTTTAGGAAGCGACCCCTTGGGCAAGGGTTGCTTCCAGGTGGCCTCACACTTAACTTTTTGTTTTTCTGCCCCCCCTGGGGGCAAATCGGCCTGTTTTTCGGCCGTTTTGCCCCCAGGGGGGGCAGAAATTTCCCACTAGCACCAGGGATATTTGCTGCGGCACTGTGTTTCTTTTGGGAAGCGACCCCTTGGGTAAGGGTCGCTTCCAGGTGGCCATGATTGTGTTTTTTGTTTTTCTGTCCACCCTAGGTGCAAATCGGCCCGTTTTATTTGCCTTTTTGCCCCCGGGGGGGGCAGAAAATACCCACTAGCACCAGGGAATTTATATTTAGTTTTTAGGAAGCGACCCCTTGGGCAAGAAGTACTGCTTGGCTGGCGGTGTGTGTGGAGTGGCACTCGGCTTGCAGTGTGCGTGAAGTGGTGTTTGGCTGGTGGAGTGGCGCTTGGCTGGATGGTGTGCGTGGAGTGGTACTTGGCTGTCTGTGCACGGAGTGCTGCTTGGCTGGCGGTGTGTGTGGAGGTGCGCATGGCTGGATGGTGTGCGTGGAGTGGTACTTGGCTGTCTGTGCACGGAGTGGTGCTTGGCTGGCAGTGTGCGTGGAGTGGTGCTTGGCTGGCGGTGTGCGTGGAGTGGCGCTTGGCTTGCAGTGTGCGTGGAGTGGCGCTTGGCTTGCAGTGTGCGTGGAGTGGTGCTTGGCTGGTGGTGTGTGTGGAGTGGCCCTTGGCTGGTGGTCTGCATTGAGTGGTACTTGGCTGTCTGTGCACGGAGTGGTGCTTGGCTGGCGGTGTGTGTGGAGTGGCGTTTGGCTGGATGGTGTGCGTGGAGTGGTACTTGGCTGTCTGTGCACGGAGTGGTGCTTGGCTGGCGGTGTGCGTGGAGTGGTGCTTGGCTGGCGGTGTGCGTGGAGTGGCGCTTGGCTTGCAGTGTGCGTGGAGTGGCGCTTGGCTTGCAGTGTGCGTGGAGTGGCGCTTGGCTTGCAGTGTGCGTGGAGTGGTGCTTGGCTGGCGGTGTGCGTGGAGTGGCGCTTGGCTTGCAGTGTGCGTGGAGTGGCGCTTGGCTTGCAGTGTGCGTGGAGTGGTGCTTGGCTGGCGGTGTGTGTGGAGTGGCCCTTGGCTGTTGGTGTGCGCTGAGTGGTGTTTGGCTGGCGGTGTGCGTGGAGGGGTACTTGGCTATCTACGCACGGAGTGGTGCTTGGCTGGCGGTGTGTGTGGAGTGGTGCTTGGCTGGTGGTGTGTGTGGAGTGGCGCTTGGCTGGTGGTGTGTGTGGAGTAGCGCTTGGCTTGCAGTGTGCGTGGAGTGGTGTTTGGCTGGCGGTGTGTGTGGAGTGGCGTTTGGCTGGTGGTGTGCGTTGAGTGGTACTTTGCTGTCTGTGCACGGAGTGGTGCTTGGCTGGCGGTGTGCGTGGAGCGGTGCTTGGCTGGCGGTGAGTGGCGCTTGGCTTGCGGTGTGCGTGGAGTGGTGCTTGGCTGGCGGTGTGTGTGGAGTGGCGTTTGGCTGGATGGTGTGCGTGGAGTGGTACTTGGCTGTCTGTGCATGGAGTGGTGCTTGGCTGGCGGTGTGCGTGGAGTGGTGCTTGGCTGGCGGTGTGCGTGGAGTGGCGCTTGGCTTGCAGTGTGCGTGGAGTGGCGCTTGGCTTGCAGTGTGCGTGGAGTGGCGCTTGGCTTGCAGTGTGCGTGGAGTGGTGCTTGGCTGGCGGTGTGCGTGGAGTGGCGCTTGGCTTGCAGTGTGCGTGGAGTGGCGCTTGGCTTGCAGTGTGCGTGGAGTGGTGCTTGGCTGGCGGTGTGTGTGGAGTGGCGTTTGGCTGGTGGTGTGCGTTGAGTGGTACTTTGCTGTCTGTGCACGGAGTGGTGCTTGGCTGGCGGTGTGCGTGGAGGGGTACTTGGCTATCTACGCACGGAGTGGTGCTTGGCTGGCGGTGTGTGTGGAGTGGCGCTTGGCTGGTGGTGTGTGTGGAGTGGCGCTTGGCTGGTGGTGTGTGTGGAGTGGCGCTTGGCTTGCAGTGTGCGTGGAGTGGTGTTTGGCTGGCGGTGTGTGTGGAGTGGCGTTTGGCTGGTGGTGTGCGTTGAGTGGTACTTTGCTGTCTGTGCACGGAGTGGTGCTTGGCTGGCGGTGTGCGTGGAGCGGTGCTTGGCTGGCGGTGAGTGGCGCTTGGCTTGCGGTGTGCGTGGAGTGGTGCTTGGCTGGCGGTGTGTGTGGAGTGGTACTTGGCTGTCGGTGTGCGCTGAGTGGTGCTTGGCTGGTGGTGTGTGTGGAGTGGTGCTTGGCTGGCGGTGTGTGTGGAGTGGCGCTTGGCTGGTGGTGTGTGTGGAGTGGCGCTTGGCTGGTGGTGTGTGTGGAGTGGCGCTTGGCTGGTGGTGTGTGTGGAGTGGCGCTTGGCTTGCGGTGTGCGTGGAGTGGCGCTTGGCTTGCAGTGTGCGTGGAGTGGCGCTTGGCTTGCAGTGTGCGTGGAGTGGTGCTTGGCTGGCGGTGTGTGTGGAGTGGCCCTTGGCTGTCGGTGTGCGCTGAGTGGTGTTTGGCTGGCGGTGTGCGTGGAGGGGTACTTGGCTATCTACGCACGGAGTGGTGCTTGGCTGGCGGTGTGTGTGGAGTGGCGCTTGGCTGGTGGTGTGTGTGGAGTGGCGCTTGGCTGGTGGTGTGTGTGGAGTGGCGCTTGGCTGGTGGTGTGTGTGTAGTGGTGCTTGGCTTGCAGTGTGCGTGGAGTGGTGTTTGGCTGGTGGTGTGTGTGGAGTGGCGTTTGGCTGGTGGTGTGCGTTGAGTGGTACTTGGCTGTCTGTGCACGGAGTGGTGCTTGGCTGGCAGTGTGCGTGGAGTGGCGCTTGGCTTGCAGTGTGCGTGGAGTGGCGCTTGGCTTGCAGTGTGCGTGGAGTGGCGCTTGGCTTGCAGTGTGCGTGGAGTGGTGCTTGGCTGGCGGTGTGCGTGGAGTGGCGCTTGGCTTGCAGTGTGCGTGGAGTGGCGCTTGGCTTGCAGTGTGCGTGGAGTGGTGCTTGGCTGGCGGTGTGTGTGGAGTGGCCCTTGGCTGTCGGTGTGCGCTGAGTGGTGTTTGGCTGGCAGTGTGCGTGGAGGGGTACTTGGCTATCTACGCACGGAGTGGTGCTTGGCTGGCGGTGTGTGTGGAGTGGCGCTTGGCTGGTGGTGTGTGTGGAGTGGCGCTTGGCTGGTGGTGTGTGTGGAGTGGCGCTTGGCTTGCAGTGTGCGTGGAGTGGTGTTTGGCTGGCGGTGTGTGTGGAGTGGCGTTTGGCTGGTGGTGTGCGTTGAGTGGTACTTTGCTGTCTGTGCACGGAGTGGTGCTTGGCTGGCGGTGTGCGTGGAGCGGTGCTTGGCTGGTGGTGAGTGGCGCTTGGCTTGCGGTGTGCGTGGAGTGGTGCTTGGCTGGCGGTGTGTGTGGAGTGGTACTTGGCTGTCGGTGTGCGCTGAGTGGTGCTTGGCTGGTGGTGTGTGTGGAGTGGTGCTTGGCTGGCGGTGTGTGTGGAGTGGCGCTTGGCTGGTGGTGTGTGTGGAGTGGCGCTTGGCTGGTGGTGTGTGTGGAGTGGCGCTTGGCTGGTGGTGTGTGTGGAGTGGCGCTTGGCTTGCGGTGTGCGTGGAGTGGCGCTTGGCTTGCAGTGTGCGTGGAGTGGCGCTTGGCTTGCAGTGTGCGTGGAGTGGTGCTTGGCTGTCGGTGTGTGTGGAGTGGCCCTTGGCTGTCGGTGTGCGCTGAGTGGTGTTTGGCTGGCGGTGTGCGTGGAGGGGTACTTGGCTATCTACGCACGGAGTGGTGCTTGGCTGGCGGTGTGTGTGGAGTGGCGCTTGGCTGGTGGTGTGTGTGGAGTGGCGCTTGGCTGGTGGTGTGTGTGGAGTGGCGCTTGGCTTGCAGTGTGCGTGGAGTGGTGTTTGGCTGGCGGTGTGTGTGGAGTGGCGTTTGGCTGGTGGTGTGCGTTGAGTGGTACTTTGCTGTCTGTGCACGGAGTGGTGCTTGGCTGGCGGTGTGCGTGGAGCGGTGCTTGGCTGGCGGTGAGTGGCGCTTGGCTTGCGGTGTGCGTGGAGTGGTGCTTGGCTGGCGGTGTGTGTGGAGTGGTACTTGGCTGTCGGTGTGCGCTGAGTGGTGCTTGGCTGGTGGTGTGTGTGGAGTGGTGCTTGGCTGGCGGTGTGTGTGGAGTGGCGCTTGGCTGGTGGTGTGTGTGGAGTGGCGCTTGGCTGGTGGTGTGTGTGGAGTGGCGCTTGGCTGGTGGTGTGTGTGGAGTGGCGCTTGGCTTGCGGTGTGCGTGGAGTGGCGCTTGGCTTGCAGTGTGCGTGGAGTGGCGCTTGGCTTGCAGTGTGCATGGAGTGGTGCTTGGCTGGCGGTGTGTGTGGAGTGGCCCTTGGCTGTCGGTGTGCGCTGAGTGGTGTTTGGCTGGCGGTGTGCGTGGAGGGGTACTTGGCTATCTACGCACGGAGTGGTGCTTGGCTGGTGGTGTGTGTGGAGTGGCGCTTGGCTGGTGGTGTGTGTGGAGTGGCGCTTGGCTGGTGGTGTGTGTGGAGTGGCGCTTGGCTTGCAGTGTGCGTGGAGTGGTGTTTGGCTGGCGGTGTGTGTGGAGTGGCGTTTGGCTGGTGGTGTGCGTTGAGTGGTACTTTGCTGTCTGTGCACGGAGTGGTGCTTGGCTGGCGGTGTGCGTGGAGCGGTGCTTGGCTGGCGGTGAGTGGCGCTTGGCTTGCGGTGTGCGTGGAGTGGTGCTTGGCTGGCGGTGTGTGTGGAGTGGTACTTGGCTGTCGGTGTGCGCTGAGTGGTGCTTGGCTGGTGGTGTGTGTGGAGTGGCGCTTGGCTGGTGGTGTGTGTGGAGTGGCGCTTGGCTGGTGGTGTGTGTGGAGTGGCGCTTGGCTGGTGGTGTGTGTGGAGTGGCGCTTGGCTGGTGGTGTGTGTGGAGTGGCGCTTGGCTTGCGGTGTGCGTGGAGTGGCGCTTGGCTTGCAGTGTGCGTGGAGTGGCGCTTGGCTTG
Organism: Lissotriton vulgaris; assembly: GCF_964263255.1. Lineage (NCBI taxonomy): Eukaryota > Metazoa > Chordata > Amphibia > Caudata > Salamandridae > Lissotriton > Lissotriton vulgaris. The sequence goes on along the minus strand of NC_141685.1, from coordinate 1,374,925,457 downwards.
CAGTGTGCCTGGAGTGGTACTTTGCTGTCTGTGCACGGAGTGGTACTTGGCTGTCTGTGCACGGAGTGGTGCTTGGCTGGCGGTGTGTGTAGAGTGGCGCTTGGCTGGATGGTGTGCGTGGAGTGGTACTTTGCTGTCTGTGCACGGAGTGGTGCTTGGCTTGCGGTGTGCGTGGAGTGGCGCTTGGCTTGCAGTGTGCGTGGAGTGGTGCTTGGCTGGCGGTGTGCGTGGAGTGGTGCTTGGCTGGCGGTGTGTGTGGAGTGGCGCTTGGCTGGATGGTGTGCATGGAGTGGTACTTTGCTGTCTGTGCACGGAGTGGTACTAGGCTGTCTGTGCACGGAGTGGTGCTTGGCTGGCGGTGTGTGTGCAGTGGTACTTGGCTGTCGGTGTGTGCTGAGTGGTGTTTGGCTGGCGGTGTGCATGGTCTGGTGCTTGGATGGTGGTGTGGGTGGACTGGCGCTCGGCTGGCAGTGTGCGAGTACTAACTTTCTGTTGGTCACTACACACACTGCTAGTTGAGTGACACTCTACCCAGTCCATCATTTTGTGTAGTTGCTGTGGCAGATACGTAAGTGATGGGCCCTTGAATGGCGCTGTCTGCTGGTGTGAGTGTTGTAATGTGATGGGTCCGCGGCTGGCGGTGGGTGGGCCAAAGGCCTGTGACTAAGGCAGTGGGACTTAACTTGTAAAACTTACATGCTACTTTTTTAAAAATTCATTTTTGGCCTGTTCTGCTTTGGGGCACCCACGCAAGTGAGGTATCCTTTTACTCGGGAGAACAAGGGGAACGCTGGGTGGTAGGACATTTTTGCCGGCACGGAGATCCCACGCAAAAAAGTTTGGAAAAGTGATATTTTTACCTAATTTTAAGGTTTGCAAGGAGTTCTGGGTAGGAAAACATTGGGGGACCCATGCATGCGATACCTCCTTGGAAGCCCCCGGGTGTCTACTTTTCAGAAATGTGTGGGTTTGGTAGGTTTCCCTAGATGGCCGTCTAGCACGGTGCCCAAAACCCAGGTAACCCCTCTTGCAAAAGCTGGTGGTATTGAATGTCAGTACCACCAGCTTTTGCAAAAGGGGTTACCTGGGTTTTTGGCCCTGTGCTAGACGGCCATCTTGGGAAACCTACCAAACCCATACATTTCTGAAAAGTAGACACCCGGGGGCTTCCAAGGAGGTATGGCTTGCGTGGATCCTCCAACGTTCCTTTACCCAGAATCCCTTGCAAACCTCAATTTTTGCTGGAAAAATCAGTTTTTTCACACTTTTTATGTGTGGGAAAGCGTGGCGTCACTGGGCTCACACAAATTTCCTCCCACCCAGCGTTCCCCCAGGTCTCCAGATAAAAATGGTACCTCACTTGCGTGGGTAGGCATAGTGGCTGCAACAGGAAACGGTCCAAATCGTACGGTGGAGAAATTACAATAACCAATAGCAACATTACCTTCTTTTTTGGGGGGTAGGATTGAGTTTTTGGACCGGGGCTCGGCGGGCATCTTTGGAAACTACCAAACCCAAACAGTTCTGAAAACTAGACACCCGGGGGAGTCCAGGGAGGTATGGCATGCGTGGGTCCCCCAATGTTTTCCTACCCAGAAATCCCTGCAAACCACAAATTTAGGTTAAAAAAACAGTTTTCCATACATTTTTGCGTGGGATCGCCGTGTCGGCACAAATGTCCTACCACCCTGCGTTCCCCTTGTTCTCCCGAGTAAAATGATACCTCACTTGTGTGGGTGGGCCAAAGGCCTGTGACTAAGGCAGGGGGGCTTAATTTGTTACACTGAAATACTACTTTTTTCAACATTCGTTTTTGGCCTGTTCTGCTTTGGGGCACCCACACAAGTGAGGTATCCTTTTACTCGGGAGAACAAGGGGAGGGCTGGGTGGTAGGACATTTTTGCCGGCACGGTGATTCCACGCAAAAAAGTTTGAAAAAGTGATTATTTTACCTAATTTTAAGGTTTGCAAGGTGTTCTGGGTAGGAAAACGTTCGGGGACCCACGCATGCCATACCTCCCTGGACTCCCCCGGGGGTCTACTTTTCAGAACTGTTTGGGTTTTGTACTTTCCAAAGAATACCACCGAGCCCCGGGCCAAAAACTCAGGTGCCCCCCCCCCCAAAATCAAGGTTGTTTTGCAATTTGGTATTGTAAATTCACCACCGTACAATTTGAACCATTTCCTTTCGCAGCCACTATGCCTACCCACGCAAGTGAGGTACCATTTTTATCGGGAGACCAGGGGGAACGCTGGGTGGGAGGAAATTTCTGTGAGCCCAGTGACGCCACGCTTTCCCACACAAAAAAAGTGTGAAAAACTGACTTTTTCTGCAAAAATTGAGGTGTGCAAGGGATTCTGGGTAAAGGAACGTTGGAGGATCCACGCAAGCCATACCTCCTTGGAAGCCCCCGGGTGTCTACTTTTCAGAAATGTGTGGGTTTGGTAGGTTTTCCTACATGGCCGTCTCGCACGGGGCCAAAAACCCAGGTAACCCCTCTTTCAAAAGCTGGTGGGATTGACATTCAATACCACCAGCTTTTGCAAAAGGGGTTACCTGGGTTTTTGGCCCCGTGCGAGACGGCCATGTCGGGAAACCTCCAAACCCACACATTTCTGAAAAGTAGACACCCGGGGGCTTCCAAGGAGGTATGGCTTGCATGGATCCTCCAACGTTCCTTTACCCAGAATCCCTTGCAAACCTCAATTTTTGATGGAAAAATCAGTTTTTACACACTTTTTTTGTGTGGGAAAGCGTGGCGTCACTGGGCTCACACAAATTTCCTCCCACCCAGCGTTCCCCCAGGTCTCCCGATAAAAATGGTACCTCACTTGCGTGGGTAGGCATAGTGGCTGCAACAGGAAAAGGTCCAAATCGTACGGTGGAGACATTACAATAACCAATAGCAAGATTACCTTCTTTTTTTGGGGGGGGGACTGAGTTTTTGGACCGGGGCTCGGCGGGCATCTTTGGAAACTACCAAACCCAAACAGTTCTGAAAACTAGACACCCGGGGGAGTCCAGGGAGGTATGGCATGCGTGGGTCTCCCAATGTTTTCCTACCCAGAAATCCCTGCAAACCACAAATTTAGGTTAAAAAAACAGTTTTCCATACATTTTTGCGTGGGATCGCCGTGTCGGCACAAATGTCCTACCACCCTGCGTTCCCCTTGTTCTCCCGAGTAAAAAGATACCTCACTTGTGTGGGTGGGCCAAAGGCCTGTGACTAAGGCAGGGGGGCTTAATTTGTTACACTGAAATACTACTTTTTTCAACATTCGTTTTTGGCCTGTTCTGCTTTGGGGCACCCACACAAGTGAGGTATCCTTTTACTCGGGAGAACAAGGGGAGCGCTGGGTGGTAGGACATTTTTGCCGGCACGGTAATTCCACGCAAAAAAGTTTGAAAAAGTGATTATTTTACCTAATTTTAAGGTTTGCAAGGTGTTCTGGGTAGGAAAACGTTCGGGGACCCACGCATGCCATACCTCCCTGGACTCCCCCGGGGGTCTACTTTTCAGAACTGTTTGGGTTTTGTACTATCCAAAGAATACCACCGAGCCCCGGGCCAAAAACTCAGGTGCCCCCCCCCCCAAATCAAGGTTGTTTTGCAATTTGGTATTGTAAATTCACCACCGTACAATTTGAACCATTTCCTTTCGCAGCCACTATGCCTACCCACGCAAGTGAGGTACCATTTTTATCGGGAGACCTGGGGAAACGCTGGGTGGGTGGAAATTTCTAGATCCACGCAGATTCCGGAACTTTCCACCACAGAAATGTGAGGAAAATGCGTTTATTTTCCAATTTCTTAGCTTTGCAAGGGATTCTGGGTAAGAGAACCTGGGGGTAGGCCGTCGAGTGACCCCATCCTGAATTCCCCAGGGTGTCTACTTTTCAAAAATGTATAGGTTTGCTAGGTTTCCCTAGGTGCCCGCAGAGCTAGGGTTCAAAAACAAAAGGTAGTCTCTTTGCCCAAAACGTGCACAATTTCACTGAAAAATTGAGTTGTGACCACGTTGCGTTTTGCACTGTTTCCTGTCGCAGCCACTATGCCTACCGAGGCAAATGAGATACCATTTTTCTCGGGAGACCTGGGGGAACGCTGGGTGGGTGGAAATTTGTTGATCCACGCAGATTCCGGAACTTTCCACCACAGAAATGTGAGGAAAATGCGTTTTTTTTCCAATTTCTTAGCTTTGCAAGGGATTCTGGGTAAGAGAACCTGGGGGTAGGCAGTCGAGTGACCCCATCCTGAATTCCCCTGGGTGTCTACTTTTCAAAAATGTATAGGTTTGCTAGGTTTCCCTAGGTGCCGGCAGAGCTAGGGTTCAAAAACAAAAGGTAGTCTCTTTGCCCAAAACGTGCACAATTTCACTGAAAAATTGAGTTCTGACCACGTTGCGTTTTGCACTGTTTCCTGTCGGAGCCACTATGCCTACCCAGGCAAATGAGATACCATTTTTCTCGGGAGACCTGGGGAAACGCTGGGTGGGTGGAAATTTGTTGATCCACGCAGATTCCGGAACTTTCCACCACAGAAATGTGAGGAAAATGCGTTCTTTTTTCCAATTTCTTAGCTTTGCAAGGGATTCTGGGTAAGAGAACCTGGGGGTAGGCAGTCGAGTGACCCCATCCTGAATTCCCCTGGGTGTGTACTTTTCAAAAATGTATAGGTTTGCTAGGTTTCCCTAGGTGCCGGCAGAGCTAGGGTTCAAAAACCAAAGGTAGTCTCTTTGCCCAAAACGTGCACAATTTCACTGAAAAATTGAGTTGTGACCACGTTGCGTTTTGCACTGTTTCCTGTCGCAGCCACTATGCCTACCCAGGCAAATGAGATACCATTTTTCTCGGGAGACCTGGGGGAACGCTGGGTGGGTGGAAATTTGTTGATCCACGCAGATTCCGGAACTTTCCACCACAGAAATGTGAGGAAAATGCGTTTTTTTTCAATTTCTTAGCTTTGCAAGGGATTCTGGGTAAGAGAACCTGGGGGTAGGCAGTCGAGTGACCCCATCCTGAATTCCCCTGGGTGTGTACTTTTCAAAAATGTATAGGTTTGCTAGGTTTCCCTAGGTGCCGGCAGAGCTAGGGTTCAAAAACAAAAGGTAGTCTCTTTGCCCAAAACGTGCACAATTTCACTGAAAAATTGAGTTGTGACCACGTTGCGTTTTGCACTGTTTCCTGTCGCAGCCACTATGCCTACCCAGGCAAATGAGATACCATTTTTCTCGGGAGACGTGGGGGAACGCTGGGTGGGTGGAAATTTGTTGATCCACGCAGATTCCGGAACTTTCCACCACAGAAATGTGAGGAAAAGGCTTTTTTGTTTTTAATTTCTTAGCTTTGCAAGGGATTCTGGGTAAGAGAACCTGGGGGTAGGCAGTCGAGTGACCCCATCCTGAATTCCCCTGGGTGTCTACTTTTCAAAAATGTATAGGTTTGCTAGGTTTCTCTAGGTGCCGGCAGAGCTAGGGTTCAAAAACAAAAGGTAGTCTCTTTGCCCAAAACGTGCACAATTTCACTGAAAAATTGAGTTGTGACCACGTTGCGTTTTGCACTGTTTCCTGTCGCAGCCACTATGCCTACCCAGGCAAATGAGATACCATTTTTCTCGGGAGACCTGGGGGAACGCTGGGTGGGTGGAAATTTGTTGATCCACGCAGATTCCGGAACTTTCCACCACAGAAATGTGAGGAAAATGCGTTTTTTTTTCCAATTTCTTAGCTTTGCAAGGGATTCTGGGTAAGAGAACCTGGGGGTAGGCAGTCGAGTGACCCCATCCTGAATTTCCCTGGGTGTCTACTTTTCAAAAATGTATAGGTTTGCTAGGTTTCCCGAGGTGCCGGCAGAGCTAGGGTTCAAAAACAAAAGGTAGTCTCTTTGCCCAAAACGTGCACAATTTCACTGAAAAATTGAGTTGTGACCACGTTGCGTTTTGCACTGTTTCCTGTCGCAGCCACTATGCCTACCCAGGCAAATGAGATACCATTTTTCTCGTGAGACCTGGGGGAACGCTGGGTGGGTGGAAATTTGTTGATCCACGCAGATTCCGGAACTTTCCACCACAGAAATGTGAGGAAAATGCGTTTTATTTTCCAATTTCTTAGCTTTGCAAGGGATTCTGGGTAAGAGAACCTGGGGGTAGGCAGTCGAGTGACCCCATCCTGAATTCCCCTGGATGTCTACTTTTCAAAAATGTATAGGTTTGCTAGGTTTCCCTAGGTGCTGGCAGAGCTAGGGTTCAAAAACAAAAGGTAGTCTCTTTGCCCAAAACGTGCACAATTTCACTGAAAAATTGAGTTGTGACCACGTTGCGTTTTGCACTGTTTCCTGTCGCAGCCACTATGCCTACCCAGGCAAATGAGATACCATTTTTCTCGGGAGACCTGGGGGAACGCTGGGTGGGTGGAAATTTGTTGATCCACGCAGATTCCGGAACTTTCCACCACAGAAATGTGAGGAAAATGCATTTTTTTTCCCAATTTCTTAGCTTTGCAAGGGATTCTGGGTAAGAGAACCTGGGGGTAGGCAGTCGAGTGACCCCATCCTGAATTCCCCTGGGTGTCTACTTTTCAAAAATGTATAGGTTTGCTAGGTTTCCCTAGGTGCCGGCAGAGCTAGGGTTCAAAAACAAAAGGTAGTCTCTTTGCCCAAAACGTGCACAATTTCACTGAAAAATTGAGTTGTGACCACGTTGCGTTTTGCACTGTTTCCTGTCGCAGCCACTATGCCTACCCAGGCAAATGAGATACCATTTTTCTCGGGAGACCTGGGGAAACGCTGGGTGGGTGGAAATTTGTTGATCCACGCAGATTCCGGAACTTTCCACCACAGAAATGTGAGGAAAATGCGTTTTTTTTTCCAATTTCTTAGCTTTGCAAGGGATTCTGGGTAGGAGAACCTGGGGGTAGGCAGTCGAGTGACCCCATCCTGAATTCCCCTGGGTGTCTACTTTTCAAAAATGTATAGGTTTGCTAGGTTTCCCTAGGTGCCGGCAGAGCTAGGGTTCAAAAACAAAAGGTAGTCTCTTTGCCCAAAACGTGCACAATTTCACTGAAAAATTGAGTTGTGACCACGTTGCGTTTTGCACTGTTTCCTGTCGCAGCCACTATGCCTACCCAGGCAAATGAGATACCATTTTTCTCGGGAGACCTGGGGGAACGCTGGGTGGGTGGAAATTTGTTGATCCACGCAGATTCCGGAACTTTCCACCACAGAAATGTGAGGAAAATGCGTTTGTTTCCAATTTCTTAGCTTTGCAAGGGATTCTGGGTAAGAGAACCTGGGGGTAGGCAGTCGAGTGACCCCATCCTGAATTCCCCTGGGTGTCTACTTTTCAAAAATGTATAGGTTTGCTAGGTTTCCCTAGGTGATGGCAGAGCTAGGGCTCAAAAACAAAAGGTAGTCTCTTTGTCCAAAGAGCGCAAGATTTCACTGGGAAATTGAGGTGCGACCACGTTGCGTTTTGCGCTGTTTCGTGTCGCAGCCACTATGCCTACCCACGCAAGTGAGGTACCATTGTTTTTGGGAGACCTGGGGGAACACTGGGTGGGTGGAAATTTGTTGATCCAAGCAGATTCCAGAACTTTCCTCCACAGAAATGTGAGGAAAATGTGTTTTTTTTGTCAAATTCGTAGGTTTGCAAGGGATTCTGGGTAACAAGACCTGGTGGTAGGCAGTCAAGTCACCCCATCCTGAATTCCCCTGGGTGTCTACTTTTTAAAAATGTATAGGTTTGCTAGGTTTCCCTAGGTGCCGGCAGAGCTAGGGTGCAAAAACTACAGGTAGGCACTTTGCTAAAAAAGGGTCAATTTGTAACTGCAAAATTTAGGTGTCACCACTTTGCATTTTGCGCCGTTTCCTGTCGCAGGCACAAGGGCGACCCACACAAGTGAGGTACCGTTTTTATCGGGAGACTTGGGGTAATTCAGATTTGTAAATCAACTGTTATTACCAATTGAGCTTTTGCGCATTTCTCCCTTTCAATGAAAGACATTGTGTAAAAAAAAAATAATTTTGAAAAATGACCAATAATTCTCATGCTAGTATGAGTATTCCCAATTTTGAAAATTAGCAATAATATACTGTTTCTGAACTCTATATTTTGTACCCAATTCAGAAATACATAGGTGTCTTTCATACAGATTTTTCCATGTATACATTTTCCAAGACAAAGTGCTCTATACCCAGTAAATGAAAAAATACCATTGCAAGTTGCTGCTCAGTTTTTGGATCTGGGTTCGTCGGGTTCTTGGTGAAACTACAAGTCCTATATATCCCCACAACCAGAAAGGTCTAACGGATGTAACGGTATATTGCTTTCTAAGAGCTGTCAAAACTAGAAAAAGTTATAGGTGAAAACGTTGAGACAAAAGGCTGTTTTTTTCAACAAATTTTCAATTATTCCAATATTTAACTGTTAGTTTCTATAAAGAAACCTTCATGGATTTAGACAAATGACCCCTTTCTGAATTCAGAATTTTGTCTACTTTTTGAAAATGTACAGCTTTCTAGGATCCATTATTGCTTTTAAACTCATTTCTACCATTAACTGGAAGGAGGTGGAAAGCTCTAAAAATAGCAAAAATAGGCTATGTCCCAGAAAAATGCCAAAACTGTGTGAAAAATGTCGGTTCTCTGACAAAAGACTGTCATTTCCTAAAAGCTGAGAAAATGGAGATTTCAGCCCCACAAACCCTTTTTTGATAACATTTTCAGGGAAAAACCCAGAGGCTTTCATTTGCAGCCCGTTTGTCCCATTTTTCTGAAAAAAACAAAAAAATCACTATATTTTGGTTAATTTCTGGGACCCCTCCAAGGTAATCCACAAACCCTGGGCGCCTTTAGAATCCACATGATGTTGGAAGAAAAGGACGCAAATTTGGCGTGGATAGCTTATGTGGTCAAAAAGTTACAGGGGCCTAAGCGCGCACTACCCCAAATAGCCAAAAAAGGGCTCAGCACAGGAGGGGAAAAGGCCTAGCAGCGAAGGGGTTAATGAAATAGAAGAGGGTTTGAGAAGTCACTCAAAATGTGCCCTAATTTTTCTTTCTGCAGCACTAATCATAATTCATATGGCAAAATATACCCCCTCATTTTGTTCCTTTTTAAATTAAATGTTTTAAGAGTTACCACTTTATTCCAATCAAGATGGCTTCAGGTGTGCCATACCTTTGTAATAAGTAGGACTGTTAGCGCTCTAGTTGTTCTTTAGAACACTCTGGGACATTCTGTCATTGGGCTATACTTGGGCTACATCTGGGTGATATTTGGGCTACATTTGGGCTCTTTTTTCTCTGGTGGCCATTTTGGGAGACTGCATGTCAGAATTTTTTAATGAAATAGAAGAGGATTTGAAAAGTCACTCAAAATGTGCCCTAATTTTTCTTTCTGCAGCACTAATAATAAATTCTATTGCATAATATACCCCCTCATTTTGTTCCTTTTTAAATTAAATGATTTAAGAGTTACCACTTTATTCCCATCACGATGGCTCCAGGTGTGCTATACCTTTGTAATAAGTAGGACTGTTAGCGCTCTAGTTGTTTTTTAGAACACTCTGGGACATTCTGTCATTGGGCTCTACTTGGGCTACATCTGGGTGATATTTGGGCTACATTTGGGCTCTTTTGTCTCTGGTGGCCATTTTGGGAGACCGCATGTCAGAATGTTTTAATGAAATAGAAAAGGATTTGAGAAGTCACTCAAAATGTGCCCTAATTTTTCATTCTGCAGCACTAATCATACTTTCTATGGCAAAATATACCCCCTCATGTTGTTTCTTTTTAAATTAAATGTTTTAAGAGTTACCACTTTATTCCAATCAAGATGGCTTCAGGTGTGCCATACCTTTGTAATAAGTAGGACTGTTAGCGCTCTAGTTGTTCTTTAGAACACTCTAGGAGGCTGCAGTAGAACACAAAGGAATCAACTGACAGTCTCTGTCCTTGTTGGATGTACATGTTTTACTGAGAATGTCAGACTTCATTTTCACATGACTGAGAAAGATAATGTGAATTTACAGAAAATATGCTTTCAGTTTAGCTTATAGATCCCCTTCCAAACCACTGTGGGAAAATTATGAGATATTAGTTTTCTTTCAAACAATATTCATGATATCACAGCAGAAGGTTTTTTCACATGGTAAAATCACCTTAGAACCCACCACAATTCCTAAAACGAGTATGGTACCATCAACAAATGATTTATAATGTAACTAAAGTCCTAAAACCCTCTATTAACTACAATGCTTTTTAATGAGGTGCAATCATGTATATTGATCCCAAGATGGCTGCCAACACTTCTTGGATGAAGTGCTGACAGCCAATCAGATCAGATGTGTGGTTAGGCTCCGCCCAGATATATATCTTTTTTTGAACCTAAATTACTCAAAATCCACTGGAGCACATATATTGAGACTTAGCAAAGGCACATCGGGCTAACAGTCCTTACAATTTTGCCAAGTTTCGTGCAAATCCATTCAGCCGTTCGAGCTAAAAGTGAGGCCAACCGTCCTATGGAAATTAACATGGGAAAAACGCGTTTTGGGACCCCCCTTTTTTCTCGGCCCCCCCTTGATGAAACCCCCCCAAATTGTCAGGGGCTGCTCAGAAACAAAATGTTCCATTTTCCTGAAAATTCCGGCCAATTCTGTCCACAAACGCCAAAGTTATTAGACATAGAATTTTCAAAAATCCCATAGAGAAAAAATCCTAACTATATATACCTACTGGCGACCGCCAGTAGGTAATATATATATATATATATATATATATATATATATATATATATATATATATATATATATATATATATATATATATATATATATATATATATATATATATATATATATATATTACCTACTGGCGGTCGCCAGTAGGTATATATAGTTAGGATTTTTTCCCTATGGGATTTCTGAAAATTCTATGTCTAATAACTTTGGCGTTTGGGGACGGAATCGGCTGAAATTTTCAGGAAAATGGCACATTTTGTTTCTGAGCAGCCCCTGAAAATTTGGGGGGTGTTCGGCAAGGGGGGGCCGAGAAAAAAGGGGGGTCCCAAAACGCGTTTTTCCCATGTTAATTTCCATAGGGCGGTTGGCCTCACTTTTAGCCCGAACGGCTGAATGGATTTGCACGAAACTTGGCAAAATTGTAGGGACTGTTAGCCCGATGTGCCTTTGCTAGGTCTCAATATATGTGCTCCAGTGGATTTTGAGAAATTAACGTTTAAAATAAGATATATATCTGTAACAGCGCTCCGGGTAGCGTTCCGGTTCGCGTACTTTTCGCGTAACGGAACTTTGCGCACGGAAAGCTGATTGGCTCTTCAGTGTCTGTCAACATTCTAAACAGTCCGGTGCGGCCGCCATCTTGTCTCTCGGTAGGATCGAGAGACAAGAGGAGGCCAAAACAAAGGGGGAAATTTCCATAAGGGGGCATAGTAGATCCTCCCTGACCCCCTAGGTTTTATGTGGAGGTTGTAAAAGGTCCCAGCAGGGCAAAAAAAAAAAAATTTTTTTTTTTTGCGTGGTGAGCGCCTAGTACGCGATCCGGAAAGCGTTCTGGGCAGCGTACTATAAGGATAATAGAATGATAGACTTTTTTAATACTGAATGTTATTTGTTTGTTGTTTTTTTTTTTGTTTTCTTTATTTTTACATTTTTTTTTATTTTGATTGTGTTTCATACTTCATTAAACTTTCTAACATTTCAGTGTCAGAAATGTCAAAATTGAATATAGGGTGTAACATTTTCTCATTTTGAAGCAGGTTATCCACTGCTTCAACACATTGTAGAAGTTTGTGGTCTCTACTTTGATCCATAAAATCATCAATTTTGTCTTGGCTGCTCTCCTTCAGTTCAATTGAAAATGTAACTTGTTGCTCGCCTTCCATTTTGCCTGAAATTTTGAATAAAAAAATATATATTAGTAAAGATAGGGCACTGTTGGGATTAATGTTAGATAGGCAGTTTTTATCTGTGAATTCTTCTTTTGGTAGTGTATAGTATCAGAGTGGAAATAGGACTATAAAAAAGTGTATGTGATTTAACCAAGAGAAGCCTAACTCCATTCATAACTATAACAGAGAAGTCTATCTAAATCCATAACTACTACAGAGGGATAGTGTATATCTATCAGAAAAAGTCTACTATATTAAGTTATAGTGCACAATATATTTCATTTTTAAAAATTATAACTTACCTTCACAAAGAAGTTGAAGTTTTTGGAAGCTATTGAAATGTGATGTACAACAAGAAGTAGTAGTCAAAATGGCTGTGTTTTCTTCTCTTCCTTTATATATATTCAGGTATTTAACCAATCAAATGTCAGGTAATAAAAGTAGAAAATGAAAGTAACATTTTCATTTTTTGTCAATTCCAACACTTCAGATGTGTTTTGTGAAGTAATTTACCTCACGGTATTTAGAGAGGTCTATAGACTTAATGGCTAAATGGAATTTCAATCAAATTTGTGAAAAAGAAAGGGATTGTTATGTAGTATAAGCTAATCTATATTTGGTGAGAGTGTCTCCAGTCGTTTTTCTGTGAATTACTTTCCCACCTTTTTTTTGGACCGCTTCCCGGAAAGCGGTCCGGTACGCGAACTAGGAGCGTAACGGGAGTCCACCATTTTGTGTTTCGGTCGAATTAAGATATAAAATGGAGGGTAAAGAATGTTCAGAATGGGTAGAAGGGGGCACGGTACAAGTATTTTGACCCCCTAGGTTTTCTGAGGGTGGCTGAGGAGGACCATATGTGCGAAGAAAAAACTTTTTTTTTAAAATTTTGCGCGGTTAGCTTCCAGTTTGCGTACCGGGTAGCGCTCTTTGAGCGTAGTTTGTTGAAAATTACAGAAAAAAGTTAGAAAAAAATAATAATTGTGAGTGATCAGATGAAGGGTAGCCCCGAGAAGAGCTTTTGGGTTTATGGTACATTTAGGTACTTATAAGTAGGTACCAATGCACAGTCTTAAATTCAGAATGAAAATTCTGTTGCCCTCATCTGAGAAGTGAACTCCATCTCCTCTGTAGATATCTTGCATGTAGTAACGCAAGTTATTGTTGTACAAGGAGCCCATTCCATGGTCTCTCATGTAAGCTGAAACAGATTTGTTTACATGCTTCCTCGCTTTCTCAATTTGTGGACAAAATTGGTTGGACCACCTCCATTTCTGTCTTTGGCATATATTGGAATATACCAAGGCAGTTTGAGGAAAAAGTGCCATTAATTGCTCAAAGGTGTCCTTTAAAAGCATTTCCAGACCTACCCCAGTCAAAGTGCCCAAATCATTACCTCCACAGTGCACAATTAACAGGTCAGGTTTTGGCAAATGCATAAAGGTTTTCACCAATGGTATCAATTGGTGACATTTTAATCCTCTTTGGCCCAACCACTTAATTTCCACATCTTGTAAATTGAGGTTAGGTAAATTTCTGTTCTCAGCATACCTTTGAGCCCAGTGGATGTAACTATGTCCAACAATCCAGACATTAAACATGGTGGGAGAAGGTTGTGCTGCAGTCAGATGAAGTGTGGTAATGAAAGGGCAGTTGAAACAGTAGGAGTTTGTAAAGAAAAAAAACTGTAGATTTCCAATGCTAATGATTCATTAGCAGTGATTGGTGCATTTCCATTTCTGAAAACAGAAAGTTAGGGTGCATGGATGTGTTCTTTGAAAGATGTAATTTGAATGGTCAAGGAAGAAACATTTAATGAAAGATTGCACTGGATACGCAGGTGCACTGAGAGTTCAGAGTTCAATTGAAACATTGTTGTGTGAATTTGCAAACATGAGAGGTCTTCCAGGAGGTGGTTGCTATGGAAAAAAGGCAGAGAGGGCAGAGAGGGGAAGGGTTTTGATTTGAAAAAAGTGAGGGAAGAGTTATGATTGGCTAATATGAGAGATATGTGAAATGAATATCTGTATTTCTGTGCTTTCAATAGCTGCAGCCTCTGGAGTGCATCCTTTTTCTTCTGCTGAAGACAATTTGGTGTATTTCTGAGACTGTTTTGAAAACTCAAAAAGTATTTGCTAAGGTGAGAAAAGATTTATTTAATTTAGATAGAGAATAGTATGATTTAAGGAGAAAATGATGAAGAAAGCTGTGTTTTTAAAATGTGGCTTTGTCTCTAGTGATATACATATAGATTTTGTTTCTTTGAGAAATTGTAATTGCATATTCGGTGTAGCATTCTGACATGCAGTAACACAAGTTATTGTTGTACATGGAGCCCATTCCATGGTCTCTTATGTAAGCTGAAACTGATATGTTGTTTTTAGAAACGATTTTGAAATCAATTACATTTCTGGATATGTACTGCTAGAGCTTCATAGGTTGTTTTGGGTCATATTTATAAGGCATTTGAGTGTCTTTGATGTTATTTTTTCCTTTTTAAATGGAAAGCATTCCTCATGGGGCAAGTGTCTTGTAAATACGCTCCCACCTGTGCTTGGCAAATTTAGATTTTGATTATGGGAGTTACATAGCCATGTTAATAATGTCCAAAAAATGGTGCTAGGGCATTCCAGAAAACGCTTTCATGTGTCTCAAGGACATTTTCAGTCATTTCCTCTTGAATGCAGGTATACAATTGATTTATATGATGTGTTTAAACACGATTTTTTGAAATCAATTACATTTCTGGATATGTACTGCTAGAGCTTCTTAGGTTGTTTTGGGTCATATTTATAAGACATATGAGTGTTTTTTTTATAATGGGGAGGTAGTTCTGAAAAGAACTTTTTTTTTGGTTTTTGTTGTTTTAAATTTTTTTAATTATTTTTCTGAACATTTTTTATATTTTTTTGTTTTTTTCTGAACATTTTGTAATTTTTTTTGTTTTTTGGGGGGAGGGGGGAAACAAAAATGATTCATTGAAGAGGGCTCAACAGGAGCAACAAAAAAAGAAGAATTTATTTTTTGGGGCGTTTCGGGCATACATGATTTTTGATTGCTTTTATTATAGGAGTAATGCTACTTTCTCGGTAGCATAATAATTGGTTGCACCACACGCACACTTGTTTTACTTCCCCCATGTCCATTTGAATGTTCGGGATCAACTCCCTCGCCTCTGGTCCCGATACTTCTGGCACGACAGATCTTCTCGCCATTGCCGGGGGATTTTGCTGTTCGTCACGAAGCTGAGCAGCACTATAATTATTTGGGTGCCACCTACTCATGTGCCTGTGCATTGTAAAATTTCCAAAACTATATTTTTTGTCCGTCCCCCTTGAAAGGCGTTCATCGCAAATACGGCAAAAGACATATCTTGCATTGACTTTCTTTTGGCCTGCTGGAAATTTAAAAAATTGCCAGATGAAGTTTTCCTTTCTGTTGTACCTCCTGGGCTCCTCTGGCAAAAACGCAGGCTCTTCCTCCTCTTCCTGATCTTCCTCTTCTTCAAAGATTGGTTGAGCAGATGGTCCTTTCTTTCCATGAGGAGGTGGAGGTGGTGGTGGGGGAACACTAGCAGAAGCAACAACTGAAGCCATTTCTCTAGAATGTAAAAGGGTCTTTCTCTCACCAAGATGAAAGTCAGAGTGAGGAAAGAAGGAGGGGTTTTCATCATTTGGGAAAAGCAAAAGTTCTAAACCAATGAAAAGTGTTAATTTTAGATCACATGACCTAGTATTACATCATTAGGAAACCAAAAGTGAAATGAACCAATGAAAAGTGTTATTACCGAAGCTATATTTCTTGTCAGTCCCCCTTGAAAGTCGATCGTCGCAAATACAGCAAAAGACATATCTGGCATTGACTTTTTTTTGCCCTTCTGGAAATTTGAAAAATTGCCAGATGTAGTTTTCTTTTCTATTGTATCTCCTGGGCTCCTCTGGCAAAAACTCAGGCTCTTCCTGCTCTTCCTCCTCTTCTTGATCTTCCTCTTCTTCAAAGATTGATTGAGCAGGTGGTCCTCTCTTCCCTTGAGGAGGTGGAGGTGGTGGTGGGGGAACACTAGCTGAAGCAACTATTGAAGCCATTTCTCAACAATGAAAAAGGGTCTTTCTCTCACCAAGATGGAAGTCAGAGTGAGGAAAGAAGGAGGGGTTTTCATAATTTGGGAAAAGCAAAAGTTCTAAACCAATGAAAAGTGTTAATTTTAGATCACATGACCTAGTATTACATCATTAGGAAACCAAAAGTGAAATGAACCAATGAAAAGTGTTATTACCGAGTCACATGACCTGCTGTGTTTACGTTTCGCGCTTTGCGCCGCTTTCCGGTCCGCTTCCGGGTCCGCTAACTTGGCGCAAAACGTCATTCTAACGTAACAGTTACGCTAAAAGAACGTTTACCGGTTCGCGGACCGAGTCGCGGCTTTAAAATGAGCTAACGGGAAGCTGACCGGTTCGCGGACTGGGAGCGGAACAAAAAAATATTTTTTTTAAAAATGTATTAAAAACATGTCAAATATATTTTAAGATTTAAAGAAGAATACATTTTACAGCTACAGATATTTTCTTTCTAAAAACCATTGAAATTCAATGAAAAAACCATAGGTTATAGAGAATATATAGTTAGGAATTAGCATTTACAAAACCTTAAAAATTCACTGAAAAAACCATAGGTTATAGACCATATATAGTTAGGGATTAGCATTTACAAAACCTTATTTTACTCGCATAAAACCATTGAAATTCCATATATAGTTAGTTGCACTAACTATATATCGCGCACCTGCAATCCACTGCTGATGATGTCACATATTACATCATTCATGACATGGTCAGTGACATCACTGATGACATCACTGATGACATCTCAAATGACATCACTGATGACAACATCCAGTGACTGTATGTTTCTGTAAAGTTAAAATATGTCTTACATATTGAAGAATGAGTAAATGTAGTGGATGAGTGGATGTATAAGTGTCTGGATGAAGGATTTAGTAGGTGCATGACTGACTGTATGAGTGAGTGATTAAATGTGTCTCACTGAGTGCATGGGTTAGTGACTAAACTGTCTTAATTTGTGCATCATTATGTTTGTTGTTCTGTAAACTGTTGCATGTGTTGATAAGTAGCTATATGAGTAACTATATGGGTTATTGATTGGTTGCCCAAGTATTTGTATGGGAGACTGAGTGTGTGTGTGGGTGGCTCGGAGGTGTATGACTCTGTGCATAGATGTGTGAGCAGTTGATTCACTAGATGTATGGGTTCAAAAGTGCATGTGGAAACAGCTGTATGGGCGGTTGACTGTGTGCATGAGTGTATTGGTGAGTGAATGGATATCTCAGTGCTACATGTCAAAGTAAATACATATGTAAAACACAGTACATGTGAGAGTTGACATATATAAATAACTGTGCATAAGAGCCAGTGAATGTGTGAGTGGCTGTATGGATCATTGAGAACTTGTATCAGGGATTGTATAAGAGAGTAAATATGTGTTAGTATATGTTTGAATAAGTAAAGTGTGTATAACTGTATAGTTGAGGAAATGGAGATGTGATTGATTCTTTGCATGACTGACTAGGTGTGTGAGTAACTCCACGGATGAGTGACAGTCTGTGAGTGTCTGTTTACACTGATTGTATCTAAGGTTATATTGGAGTCTGAAGAGGTTCATCGTATTATCATATGAATGATATCATCAGTGATGTGATCAGTAATGTCAAATGAGATGTCATCAGTGATATCATCAGTGATGTCATCAGTGATGTCATCAGTGATGTCATTTGAGATGTCATCAGTGATGTCATCAGTGATGTCACTGACCATGTCATGAATGATGTAATATGTGACATCATCAGCAGTGGATTGCGGGTGCGCGATATATAGTTAGTGCAACTAACTATATATGGAATTTCAATGGTTTTATGCGAGTAAAATAAGGTTTTGTAAATGCTAATCCCTAACTATATATGGTCTATAACCTATGGTTTTTTCAGTGAATATATATATATATATATATATATTCACTGAAAAAACCATAGGTTATAGACCGTATATAGTTAGGAATTTGCATTTACAAAACCTTGAAAATTCACTGAAAAAACCATAGGTTATAGACCATATATAGTTAGGGATTAGCATTTACAAAACCTTATTTTACTCGCACAAAACCATTGAAATTCCATATATAGTCAGTTGCACTAACTATATATCGCGCACCCGCAATCCATTGCTAATGATGTCACATATTACATCATTCATGACATGGTCAGTGACATCACTGATGACATCACTGATGACATCTCAAATGACATCACTGATGACATCACTGACATCTCATTTGACATTACTGATCACATCACTGATGATATCATTTATGTGATAATACAATGAACATCTTCAGACTCTAATATAACCTTAGATACAATCAGTATAAACAGACACTCACAGACTGTCACTTATCCATGGAGTTACTCACACACCTACTCAGTCATGCAAAAGATTAATCACACCTCCATTTCCTCAACTATACAGTTATACACACCTTACTTATTCAAACATATACTAACACATATTTACTCTCTTATACAATCCCTGATACAAGTTCACAATGATCGATACAGTCACTCTCACATTCACTAGCTCTTATGTTCAGTTATTTATATATGTCAACTCTCACATGGACTGTGTTTTACATATGT
Organism: Lissotriton vulgaris; assembly: GCF_964263255.1. NCBI lineage: Eukaryota > Metazoa > Chordata > Amphibia > Caudata > Salamandridae > Lissotriton > Lissotriton vulgaris. The sequence continues at coordinate 1,374,906,847 of NC_141685.1, read as the reverse complement.
ACTTACTTTGACATGTAGCACTGAGATATCCATTCACTCACCAATACACTCATGCAGTCAGTCGACCGCCCATACAGCTGTTTCCACATGCACTTTTGAACCCATACATTTAGTTAATCAACTGCTCACACATCTATGCACAGAGTCATACACCTCCCAGCCACCCACACACATACTCAGTCTCCCATACAAATACTTGGGCAACCATTCAATAACCCATATAGTTACTCATATAGCTACTGATTTAAACATGCAGCAGTTTACAGAACAACATATATAATGATTGCCAAATTAAGACAGTTTAGTCACTAACCCATGCACTCAGTGAGACACATTTAATCACTCACTCATACAGTCAGTCATGCACCTACTAAATCCTTCATCCAGACACTTATACATCCACTCATTCTTCAATATGTAAGACATATTTTAACTTTACAGAAACATACAGTCACTGGGTGTTGTCATCAGTGATGTCATCAGTGAAGTCATTTGAGATGTCATCAGTGATGTCATCAGTGATGTCATTTGAGATGTCATCAGTGATGTCATCAGTGATGTCACTGACCATGTCATGAATGATGTAATATGTGACATCATTAGCAATGGATTGCGGGTGCGCGATATATAGTTAGTGCAACTAACTATATATGGAATTTCAATGGTTTTGTGCGAGTAAAATAAGGTTTTGTAAATGCTAATCCCTAACTATATATGGTCTATAACCTATGGTTTTTTCAGTGAATTTTCAAGGTTTTGTAAATGCAAATTCCTAACTATATATGGTCTATAACCTATGGTTTTTTCAGTGAATTTCATTGGTTTTTTAAAAGCTAATATCTATAGCTGTAAAATATATTCTTTATTACGTGACGTATCACATAGCCCGTGAGACGCCTCATGATGCATCGCATAACCGTGACGTATCGTCTCTGCAGCGCAAACCAAACCCGTAACGTAAGCGCGCCAGAGCACGCTTAAAGATATATATATATTTTTTTTACCTTAATTAGACAAAATCCACACGTGCACATATCACAAACGTTCCAAAAACACAATATGTCGGACTCCCATTACGCTGCCAGTTAGCTGCCCGGTTAACGTACCGGAAAGCACCTCTACCGCGAAAAATCGCAATATTTTTTTCTTTTGCCCCGCGGGCAACTTTAATAGCCCCCTCATCAATCCTAGGGGTTCACCTTACCCCTTTCCTTCATTTGCACCTTTTTTTTTTCCACCTCTTGTCTCTCGATCTCCAGACTGTTTACAATGTTAACAGCCAATCAGCTACTCCTCAGACTCCCGTTACGCTGCCGGTTAGCTGCCCGGTTAGCTGCCCGGTTAGCTGCCCGGTTCGCGTACCGGGACGCGTCTCTACGGCGAAAAAATCTGAATTTTTTTTTAAAAAAAATGTTTGCCCCGCGTGGCTCTATAATATCCCCCTCATCAATCCTAGGGGGTCAGAAGGGATCTACCTTGCCCCCTTTCCTTCATTTCCCCCTTTGTTTTGGCCTCCTCTTGTCTCTCGATCCTACCGAGAGACAAGATGGCGGCCGCTCCGGACTGTTTACAATGTTGACAGCCAATCAGCTACTCCTCATACTCCCGTTACGCTGCCGGTTAGCTGCCCGGTTAGCTGCCCGGTTCGCGTACCGGGACGCGTCTCTACGGCGAAAAAATCGGAATTTTTTTTAAAAAAATTTTTTGCCACATTTAATCACTCACTCATACAGTCAGTCATGCACCTACTAAATCCTTCATACAGACACTTATACATCCACTCATTCTTCAATATGTAAGACATATTTTAACTTTACAGAAACATACAGTCACTGGGTGTTGTCATCAGTGATGTCATCAGTGAAGTCATTTGAGATGTCATCAGTGATGTCATCAGTGATGTCATTTGAGATGTCATCAGTGATGTCATCAGTGATGTCACTGACCATGTCATGAATGATGTAATATGTGACATCATTAGCAATGGATTGCGGGTGCGCGATATATAGTTAGTGCAACTAACTATATATGGAATTTCAATGGTTTTGTGCGAGTAAAATAAGGTTTTGTAAATGCTAATCCCTAACTATATATGGTCTATAACCTATGGTTTTTTCAGTGAATTTTCAAGGTTTTGTAAATGCAAATTCCTAACTATATATGGTCTATAACCTATGGTTTTTTCAGTGAATTTCATTGGTTTTTTAAAAGCTAATATCTATAGCTGTAAAATATATTCTTTATTACGTGACGTATCACATAGCCCGTGAGACGCCTCATGATGCATCGCATAACCGTGACGTATCGTCTCTGCAGCGCAAACCAAACCCGTAACGTAAGCGCGCCAGAGCACGCTTAAAGATATATATATATTTTTTTTACCTTAATTAGACAAAATCCACACGTGCACATATCACAAACGTTCCAAAAACACAATATGTCGGACTCCCATTACGCTGCCAGTTAGCTGCCCGGTTAACGTACCGGAAAGCACCTCTACCGCGAAAAATCGCAATATTTTTTTCTTTTGCCCCGCGGGCAACTTTAATAGCCCCCTCATCAATCCTAGGGGTTCACCTTACCCCTTTCCTTCATTTGCACCTTTTTTTTTTCCACCTCTTGTCTCTCGATCTCCAGACTGTTTACAATGTTAACAGCCAATCAGCTACTCCTCAGACTCCCGTTACGCTGCCGGTTAGCTGCCCGGTTAGCTGCCCGGTTAGCTGCCCGGTTCGCGTACCGGGACGCGTCTCTACGGCGAAAAAATCTGAATTTTTTTTAAAAAAAATGTTTTGCCCCGCGTGGCTCTATAATATCCCCCTCATCAATCCTAGGGGGTCAGAAGGGATCTACCTTGCCCCCTTTCCTTCATTTCCCCCTTTGTTTTGGCCTCCTCTTGTCTCTCGATCCTACCGAGAGACAAGATGGCGGCCGCTCCGGACTGTTTACTATGTTGACAGCCAATCAGCTACTCCTCATACTCCCGTTACGCTGCCGGTTAGCTGCCCGGTTAGCTGCCCGGTTAGCTGCCCGGTTCGTGTACCGGGACGCGTCTCTACGGCGAAAAAATCGGAATTTTTTTTAAATTTTTTTTTTGCCCCGCGTGGCTCTATAATATCCCCCTCATCAATCCTAGGGGGTCAGAAGGGGTCTACCTTGCCCCCTTTCCTTTATTTCCCCCTTTGTTTTGGCCTACTCTTGTCTCTCGATCCTACCGAGAGACAAGATGGCGGCCGCTCCGGACTGTTTAGAATGTTGACAGACACCAGAGAGCCAATCAGCTTCGCATCGCAAAGTTCCGATACGCGAAAAGTACGCGAACCGGAGCGCTGCCCGGAGCGCTGTTACAGATATATATCTTGTTTAAAACGTTAATTTCTCAAAATTCACTGAAGCACATATATTGAGACCTAGCAAAGGCACATCGGGCTAACAGTCCCTACAATTTTGCCAAGTTTCGTGCAAATCCATTCAGCCGTTCGGGCTAAAAGTGAGTCCAACCGCCCTATGGAAAAATGAATGGGAAAAACGTGTTTTGGGACCCCCCTTTTTTCTCGGCCCCCCCTTGAAGAACCCCCCCCCAAATTTTCAGGGGCTGCTCAGAAACAAAATGTGCCATTTTCCTGAAAATTTCAGCCAATTCCGTCCACAAACGCCAAAGTTATTAGACATAGAATTTTCAGAAATCCCATAGGGAAAAAATCCTAACTATATATACCTACTGGCTATCGCCAGTAGGTAATATATATATATATATATATATTCATTGAAAAAACCATTGGTTATAGACCATATATAGTTAGGGATTAGCATTTACAAAACCTTATTTTACTCGCACAAAACCATTGAAATTCGCATATATAGTTAGTTGCACTAACTATATATCGTGCACCCGCAATCCACTGCTGATCATGTCACATATTACATCATTCATGACATGGTCAGTGACATCACTGATGACATCACTGATGACATCTCAAATGACATCACTGATGACATCACTGATGACATCATCCAGTGACTGTGTGTTTCTGTAAAGTTTAAATATGTTTTACATATTGAAGAATGAGTAGATGTAGAAGTGTCTGGATGAAGGATTTAGTAGGTGCGTGACTGACTGTATGAGTGAGTGATTAAATGTGTCTCACTGAGTGCATGGGTTAGTGACTAAGCTGTCTTAATTTGTGCATCATTATGTCTGTTGTTCTGTAAACTGCTGCATGTGTTAATCAGTAGCTATATGAGTAACTATATGGGTTATTGATTGATTGTCGAAGTATTTGTATGGGAGACTGAGTGTGTGTGTGGCTGGCTGGGAGATGTGTGACTCTGTGCACATCAATGTGTTCTTGTATCAATGATTGTATAAGAGAGTAAGTATGTGTTAGTATATTTTTGAAAATGTAAGGTACTCTATGTTTAACTGTATTGATTAGAAAATGGAAGTGTGATTGATTCTTTACAGGACTGACTAGGTGTGTGAGTAACTCCATGGATGAGTGGCAGAGTGTGAGTGTCTGTATTGGTGTATGAGTGCATATGATAGTGTTGTAAAGATGAGTGATTGTATGTATGAATGATTGTATGGGTGAATGAGTGAATCTGTGTGCAGACATAGGAATCAGTGAGTGCGTATGTAGTAACTACTATTGGTGTGTCAATGGTTTTAAAAATTATATTCTGTATTTTACACTGGATGTAACAGAGGTTATATTAATGTTTGAGGAGATTCATTGTATTGTCACATGAATGATATCATCAGTGATGTCATTTGAGATGTCATCAGTGATGTCATCAGTGATGTCACTGACCATGTCATGAATGATGTAATATGTGACATGATCAGCAGTGGATTGCGGGTGCACGATATATAGTTAGTGCAACTAACTATATATGCGAATTTCAATGGTTTTGTGCGAGTAAAATAAGGTTTTGTAAATGCTAATCCCTAACTATATATGGTCTATAACCAATGGTTTTTTCAGTGAATTTTCAAGGTTTTGTAAATGCTAATTCTTAACTATATATGGTCTATAACCTATGGTTTTTTTCAGTGAATTTCAATGGTTTTTTAATAGCAAATATGAAAAGCTTTAAAATGTCAAGTACGTGATATATAAAAACATTTTTGTGTTTATGCACGCTGATGTGCTTTGAACGCTGCCCCCCCTCTCCTCTTTTCTTTTAGGAGTATTCTCTCTTTGCAGATAGTGAAGGGTAGGTAACGCAGGCCTTTGCCCCCGTTGTAATCCGTCGTGCCTGTTTCTCTCTCCATTTCATTGATTATTATCCAAGCATTTACTGTTTTAGAATTGGTTCTCTTTGTTTCATTCTCTATTTACAAACAAGCACAGAGTCGCAATACTCTGTTTAGTCTTTGCAGATAGTGAAAAATCGTTTAAAAAAACAAAAGGAATCAAGCAAAATCAGCAGGCCACTAATGGGATCTCTTTTTGACCTCGCTAAAATAGAAACATTAGGAACAACCCCTCATGAGAAATACGAAACTAGTGACATGAACTGAGCTCAACACCATGATGGCTGCAAGACAGCTCGGCTCCGCCACCCACCCCGCCCAAAATAACGACAAACCCTATGCAAATATTATAAATATATACAACACACCAGCAAAGTAACAGGGTAAAACGTTTTATTAAATAACTATTTACATGGCAGCCTGCTGCAACATCCATCACTATTCCTGTCGAGGTAGCATAGCTGGCGGCCTAGGGGTGGAGAACCGTTGTGCAAATTGCCCGGGGACGACACCATGTGCCAAGACTCGTCCCCAGTACATCCAGAGCTGATGTCCGACAAGTTGTGTGTGAGGATGCCTTGCTGATGCCGCCACCCCCACCACCACCTTTTTGTTGCCTGATCCGGCTAGCTCAATCGATCGAGCATGAGACTCATGCACTCTGATCTCCTTGGCCTCAGTCAAGCATCAATAGTAACATTTTCATACGTGAGTGTAGGTTCATTGTTTTCCATCCACAGACTAAAAGCCTGGAGTGGGAGTGAAAGAACCATAACTAGGTAACAAGGAAGGCAGACGCTGTGGGAAGGACTCTGGATATGTTAAGTTCCTTGGTCCCTGAGTTACTTCAATGTCACTGCCTTGCACAAATGGCATAAGTCCTGGATGTTGGGTGCCATAGTTGAGGGTTCCGAACAGCGCTTGTAACACTGTCTGAAGTTTATTTGCACCTGCTGCAGCTTCACTATTCTCAAACTAAGTGGGGGCTGTTTGTGGACCTGACTGCATTGAGGCCTCCGAGGGGCGGTGTGATGGCGCCGACCCCCTCCCCAAGTCTTGTTGCCCTGGTGTGGCCTGAGATCGCCCCCGACATAGGCGGCCGGCTCCCGGGGTCAAGCGGAACTTTTTGCCTTTTGGTGACTCTTCCATTCTGAACATTGTCCCACAATCTGTTTGACCTGAAGACACGTCCTGCGATGCCCTAGTCCGACCATCACATATTCCTGCACCAGGAGACGGCGTGGGATGCACTAGAAGGGAGAGGCGGCGCGAACGAGCCTCCCCCACCTCCCCAGGTGGAGGTTTCTCAGGTACATCCCAGCGCTTCACGCAACCAGCTGAGTTGCGCCCGCTCTTGCGGCTACAGCGTCTCGCTCACCATCTAGTTGAGTTGCGCCCCCTCTTGCGGTGCAGCGATAGGCAGCTGCCACAGGACTCTCAAAATGGCGGCCGGCTCTTCGGATTTGGGCCTGGTCCACTAAAATGGCCCTGGGACACCTTGGAACTCGGACGCTTGTCTGCTAGGGCTTGGGCCCCATTCTCGAAAGCGTCCCCTCAGCCTTGAAGATTTTACAAAAGTCACCGGGGCCCCCGACTCCCGCAGACTTCCGGTGGCGAGCGACTGCCATGATTGCTCGCGGAATGGCCACGACGTAGCCACGGGGTGCTCTCATGCTGACGCCAGCTTCAATCTGAAACATCCAGAAACACTGTAGACTACCAATTCGATCAGTTCCGGTGGAGCCTCAACGTGACCCGGTAGAGAAGAACTTGCCCTCCCCTCTTTGATTGATTTTTCTTGTTGCCTGTCCCTTCTCTTGTCATTTAACAGAACTTTTTGGTCTGCTGAAAGGGGTTGTGTTCCGACCGCTGGTTGGTGGAGACAGTTTGACTATATTCTGGACCTGCGTTGTCGCGTAATGCGTCATATGACGCGCCGCGTTAGCGCACCCGGAAGTGCTCCGGTGCGCGAGGCGCAGCTTCCTGGAAACGATCCAGAGCGTGGCGCGCAGCGCGTAACGTAAGCATAACAGGTCATGTGACTTGTTAATAAAACTTTTCATTGGTTCATTTTACTTTTGTTATTCTAATGATGAAAGGCTTGGTAATATGACCTAAAAATACCACTTTTCATTGCTTTCGAACATTTTTTTTTCCCAAATGATGAAAGCCCCACTTTTTTTTTCTCACTCTGACTTGTAAAGCAAAGGACCCAGATGCATTTACAGTTTATCACTAACAATGTTCCAGGCTAATGTATTTTCCCGGGAAATTTACAACTGTCCTGCAAGTAAAATATTCCTTTTTCGAGAAAAAGGGCGTTTCTTCATCCCATGAGGGAGCCGTTGAGCAAAAGAGGCTCGGCCTGCTGTCTTAGTCGCTGATAGGCAAGAATATCGGATTCTTATCGATCACTTTATGTTGCAGGAGTGGAAAAAGCAACAGCCCTTGACCATTTATCTTTACTGCGTTACTGCGTATTATACCTTTTAATCGTCATGTAATCGGGCTGCTTTATTTCACTTGCCTTTTACTCATTCGAAAACAGTGGCTATTATTCAAAACTATACCAAAAAAGGTAGTACTACCATGTTTTGTTTGAAAAACCTTTATTGTGAAAATGTCAGTACACAAATACGGGCCTATAACCACGTGGGCCGGCCACGGAGCAAACTATAATCGTATATGATGAGGGGACATTTACACTGTAGAAGAACGTAACGAGCGGGCCATTAGGTTGCAAGAACTAAGGTGTCTAACAGTTGCGGAATCGGTGGGCGTACATTTTATAATTAAAATACAACAGGGGCAGTTACAATAAAATTATCTAGATATACATTTGCGGGCAAGTATCATAGGTGACGTTAATTAGAACTTTCAATAGTACAGTAATCAATAACACATCAGAACTTAATAGCAATAGGGATGTCCAAATGTTCAATCAATTCTCATCCCCGCCCGCCATGTGCTTCAAAACTGCATACGTATCTCGTGATATCAAGGTTGGGCAACCAGTACACAACAAGGAGTTACGAGTCCCATTTATACCGGTGCCATTTTGTGCGAGGCCGGGCAGGTCCAGGATATAGTCAAAATGTCTCCACCAACCAGCGGTCGGACCAAACACCTTTCGGCAGTCCAAAAAGGTTCCATTAAATGACAACAGAAGAAATAGGCAACAAGAACAATCAGTCAAAAGAGGGGACTCTTTCGTGAATGTGGCCCATGCCCTAGCAGGCAAGCGTCCGAGTTCCAAGGTGTCCCAGGGCCATTTTAGTGGACCAGGCCCAAATCCAAAGAGCTGGCCACCATTTTGAGAGTCCTGTTGCAGCCGGCTATCGCTGCACCACAAGAGTAACCGCAATTCAGCTAGATGGCGGGTGAGTCGCTGTACCGCAAGAGCGGGCGGAACTCAGCTGGATGGGGGGTGAGGCACTGTGCCGCAAGAGCGGGCGGAACTCAGCTGGATGGCGGGTGAAACGCTAAGAGGCGCCCCACTGCAGATGAAGTGCCTCCACCTGGGGAGGCGGGAGAGGCCCGTTTAAGCCACCCCCCCCCCCCGGGCACCCCACGCCGTCTTTCGGCGCAGCATTGTAGGATGGCCACACCAGTGAAACTTGCTGGACACCACCTCAGTGCCATCCGGATCTCGACGCGTTGTGCTGCCTTCGGCCTACTGTAGCAGCAAGTGGGGCCGCAACTCTGCTGAACGGCGAGTGAAATGGCAAAGGGCGCCGCACTGCACATGAGGTGCCTCCACCTGGGGAGGCGGGAGAGGGCCGTTTGCGCCGCCTCCCCCCCCCCGGGCACCCCACGCCATCTTTCGGCGCAGCATTGTAGGATAGCCACACCAGTGCAGCAACTTGCTGGACACCACCTCGGTGCCACCCGGATCTCGGCGCGTTCGAGTCACTGTACCGCAAGAGTAACCGAAACTCAGCTGGATGGCGGGTGAGTCGCTGTACCGCAAGAGCGGGCGGAACTCAGCTGGATGCCGGGTGAGTCGCTGTACCGCAAGAGTTGGAGAAACTCAGCTGGATGGCGGGTGAGTCGCTGTATCGCAAGAGCGGGAGGAACTCTGCTGAACGGCGAGTGAAACGGCAACGGGCACCGCACTGCACATGAGGTGCCTCCACCTAGGGAGGGGGGAGAGGCCCATTTGCGCCGCCTCCCCCCCCCCCCCCGGGCACCCCACGCCGTCTTTCGGCGCAGCATTGTAGGATAGCCACACCAGTGCGGCAACTTGCTGGACACCACCTCGGTGCCATCCGGATCTCGACGCGTTGTGCTGCCTTCGGCCTATTCGCACATCGGTCCGCTACTGACGCCGCCTCACATGCCAACGGATTTTGTAGGCTTTTTATAGCCCAAAGCCGCATAACAGGTCATGTGACTTGTTTATAAAACTTTTCATTGGTTCATTTTACTTTTGGTTTCCTAATGATGAAATGCTTGATCATATGACCAAAAAATAACACTTTTCATTGGATTGAAACTTTTTTTTTCCCAAACGATGAAAGCCCCACCTTTTTGCTCTCTCACTCGGCAATCCAAAAAGGTTCCGTTAGATGACAACAGAGGGGACAGGCAACAAGAACCATCACTCAAAAAAGGGGAGGGCAAGTTCTTCCCTACCGGGTCACGTTGGGGCTCCACCGGAACTCATCGAATTGATTGTCTACAGTGTTTCTGGATGTTTCAAACTGAAGCTGGCGTCAGCATGAGAGCACCACCATCTCATAGCTCCGTCGTGGCCATTCCGCAAGCAATCATGGCAGCCGCTCCCCACCGGAAGCCTGCGGGAGTCAGGGGCCCCGATGACTTTTGTAGAATCTTCAAGGCTGAGGGGACGCTTTCGAGAATGGGGCCCAAGCCCTAGCAGGCAAATGTCTGAGTTCAAATGTGTCCCAGGGCCATTTTAGTGGACCAGGCCCAAATCCGAAGAGCCGGCCGCCATTTTAAGAGTCCTGTAGCAGCCAGCAAGAGTGGGCGCAATTCTACTGGATGGTGGACGAGACGCTGTAGCCACAAGAGCGGGCGGTAAACAGCTGAATGGCGGATGAGGCACAGTGCAGCAAAAGCGGGCGGAAAACTGCTGATTGGTGACTGAAACGGTAAAAGGGCGCCCCACTACAGCAGACGAGCCTCCACCTGGGGAGGCCCGTTCACGCCGCCTCCCCCCCCCCCCCCCCCGGGCGCCCCACGCCGTTTTTCGGTGCAGCATTGTAGGATGCCAAGACTAGTGCGGCAAGTAAAGGACATCACCTGGGTGCCGTCCAGATCTCGGCGCGTTGTGCTGCCTTCGGACCATTCGCACAACAGACCGCTACTGACCATTGTTGCATTTGTTTAATTTTTTTTAACGTGTTCACTGTTTTTGGTGCTTTGTATATATTTATAAGTTATTAAAGTGTTATAATCCTACTACTTTGTTGGATTGCTATATATTTTTAATGTGACACATAACTGTGAAGACTTTGATGTACAAAAAGGCATCCCTGGAATCTTCCGCTTCAGGCTCGGTCCCATACACCCTCACAGTGAGAATCCCCTCCCCAATCACAATACAGGATCGTTATCAGATAGTAGGAACGCGTGTGGTGTGACAGATCCCATGAGGTGGGGGCCTTGATCTACTGTAACTCCTTTGAAGAGGGGTGATTCTTTACAGTTGGGGCCATAAACTACATCTGCAGGACTAGGTGATAGCCTGGGACCGGCCTGGACAATCAGACACAAAGGAAGAGGAGTGTCAGAGGGTGCGGTAGTGAATAGGGTGAAAGGGAGGTGTCGGGCGGGCACAGGGTGTGATTCTCATGGAAGAGCAGTGCAGATGGGGGGAGGTTAATGGCCCATGCATAAGACAGAGAGCGGGGGTGTCCAGTGCGTGGGGGAGATGCTTGCGAGGGTGGGAAGCCATGCTGAGGATCGGCGGCGTGCAGAGAGTGGGTCTGGTCAAGGCATCTAAAATGGCTGCCGTGCACGACAAAAGTGTGGCATTGGAAAAAAAGCAAGATTGCGCAGACAATGTTTATCAATACGGATTAAATTATAACAATTATTTTTAACAATATATTTACTCGCAGTGTCAAAATGGCGGTCAACACTTCCTGATATCCTTCGAATCGAACGTTAACAGACGTCACGCAGCAAAAAAAAAAGAAAAAAAACGCTCACGCGCAGCCGCTGGAAGACAAGTATCAACATATATGAGCATCCTCAGCCACCCTCAGAAAACATAGGGGGTCAGGATACGTCTCCCGTACCCCCTTATACCCATTTCTCACATTGTTTTTCCTCCATCTTGTAATTTAATTAAAACGAAACACAAAATGGCGAATTCCCGTTTCGCGTCCCGATTCGCTACCCGGTTCGCGAACCGGAAAGCGCTTCTACCGCAAAAAAATCAATTTTTTTTATTTGCCCCACGGGACCCTTTAATAACCCCAACATCATTCCTAGGGGGTCAAGAAGGGTCTAACTTGCCCCCTTTCATTAAATTCCCCCTTCGTTTTTCTCCTCTTCTTGTCTCTCGATCCTACCGAGAGACAAGATGGCGGCCGCTGCGGACTGTTTAGAATGTTGACAGACACCGGAGAGCCAATCAGCTTCGCTTCGCAAAGCACCGTTACGCGAAAAGTTCGCGAACCGGAGCGCTACCCGGAGCGCTGTCACAGATATATCTGTTTTTTAAACGTTAATTTCTCAAAATCCACTGGAGCACATATATTGAGACCCAGCAAAGGCACATCGGGCTAACAGTCCCTACAATTTTGCCAAGTTTCCTGCAAATCCATTCAGCCGTTCGAGCTAAAAGTGAGGCCAAACGCCCTACGGAACACTCAATGTTAAAAACACGTTTTGGGACCCCCCTTTTTTCTCGCCCCCCCCTTGACGAAACCCCCCCAAATTTTCAGGGGCTGCTCAGAAACAAAATGTGCCATTTCCCTGAAAATTTCAGCCGATTCGGTCCTCAAACGCCAAAGTTATTAGACATAGAATTTTCAAAAGTTCCATAGAGAAAAAATCCTAACTATATTACCTACCGGCAATCACCAGTAGGTAGTTATAATTAGGACCTAGTTTCCATAGGAAAATTGTTGTAACATTCTTTTCCCAATAATTTTGGCGCCGGTTGACGAATCTTCCCGAAATTTTCAAAACTCGTCGGGGTTCCGGTCAGCTGCTATCGTGAAAGTTTTGGGCTGATTTGGCAAGTGTGGGCGAGAAAAAATGTGGGTCCCAAAACTTGTTTATTCCCATTGGAAACTTTAGATACGGCTACAGCCCGAACTGCTCACAAGAATTACACTAAATTTGTCAAAAAGGTAGACATGGTTCAGAAAGCGCTTTTTGTTAAATGGTGTTAATCCGTTCAGTAGTTCCTTCAATATTAATGGAAAAAGAAATATATAAATCTGGGCTGAACCTAACCATACATCTCATCGTTAGATCTGATTAGCTGTCAGCACTTCATCCAAGAATTGTTGGCACCCATCTTGGGACCAATATACATGATAGCACCTCATTAAAAAGCATTGCAGTTAATAGAAGGTTTTAAGATTTTAGTTACATTATAAATCATTTGTTGATGGTACCATACTCATTTTAGGAATTGTGGTGTGTTCTAATGTGATTTTACCTTGTGAAAAAGCCTTCTGCTTGGATATCATGAATCATGTTTGAGAGAAAACTATTTTCTCATGCTTTTCCCACAGAGGTTTGGAAGGTGATCTATAAGCTAAACTGAGAGCATATTTTCTGTAAATATACATTACTTTCTCAGTCATGTGAGAATGAAGTCTGACATTCTCAGTAAAACCTGTACATCGAACAAGGGCAGAGACTGTCAGTTGATTCATTTGTGTTCTACTGCAGCTTCCTAGAGTGTTCTAAAGAACAACTAGAGCGCTAACAGTCCTACTTATGACAAACGCATTACACACCTGAAGCCATCTTGATTGGAATAAAGAGGTAACTCTTAAAACATTTCATTTAAAAAGGAACAAAATGAGGGGGTTCATTTTGCCATAGAAATTATTATTAGTGCTGCAGTAAGAAAAATTAGGGCACATTTTGACTTCTCAAATCCTCTTCTATTTCATTAAAAAATTCTGACATGCAAACTGAAACATGCACTTTGAATACCAGCAGCAGTCTTCCCTGGTGAGCAGTAGCTTTACTACAGTGATCTGAAGAGCAACTAGAGCGCTAACATTCAGAATTTATGGCAAAAGTGTGACACACCTGAATGCCTTCTTGATGGAACCAAAGTAAAAAACTGAAAGTATTTCCTTCTTGAGGAGACTGCAGTAAACGAGGAAGGTAGGAAACTTCCTAACAAATAAGTCTCCCAAGACGGCCAACAAAGACAAAAGAGCCCAAATGTAGCACAAATATCATCCGGATGTAGCCCACATATAGCTCAATGACGGAATGCCCCAGAGTGTTCTTAAGAACAATTAGAGCGCTTACGGCCTTACTTATGACAAAGGTATGGCACACCTGAATCCATCTTGATTGGAATAAAGTGGTAACACTTAAAGTATTTAGCACAAATATCACCCAGATGTAGCCCACATGTAGCCTAATGACAGAAGTGTGCAAAACACTTTTTATTTTTGGTGTTTTTGCAGTTTTATATAGTGCAGACTTGTCAGGTATTGGAGTGCTTTACATGCACATTGGTTACATCACACAAGAACAAATTCCTTTTGGTTGTAGACATGGGGATAGTAAGTGATTTGACCAGAATCACAGAATGTCGAGCGGAAGCAGAAACTCCAACATGGTTCCCCAGTTGCAAAGTCTGCAGCTTTGAAAGTAACACCACATCCTCTCCCCTAAGTGCAACATTTAATCAAATGGTCAACTGGATAAAAAACATAAAGATAACAAATAATTTAAAAAGTGCTTTATCACTATTTGAAAACTCAGAAAATCTGTCCTCATTTTAGTTTTTTAGAGCACTAACCATAATTCTGATGCAAATAAGACCCTCTCAAATATGTAATTTCAAAAGGAAATGCTCTAGGTATTACAGTTTTAATTACAAGAAGATGACGTCAGGGGTTCCACACTTTTGTAATAAATATAGAATGTTAGCACTCTAGTTGTTCATTAGGATACTGTTGAGAGTCAGAGGCCAGGGGCTCGTACTCTGAAAATTGAAGGCAGGTAGGAGGATGTAGAGGCAACAATTACCCACACTGGGCCGGCAGGACGGGCATTTGCAGTACAACAGGCTATGGAGGGCAGTGGAAAGGGGGGCAGGGGCACAAAACCAACAATACAGGACTGGCAAGAGAGGCAGTGGCAATATAATAGACCATTGTGGGCAGAAGGAAGAAGCAGTGGTAGTACAACCATACATGCCAACAGACTCGATTCAGCCAGGAAACGTCCAATGTTTTAAGGCCCAAATGGACTTTATTTGATCTGTCTCCTGTCTACAATCTCCTCTTTTTTAATGTAAGTCAAAGGGGAAAATCCCTAACCAGGTTTTTTTCAAAATCTCCATCTTACCAAATTCAAAATATTAGCAAGTATGGTACATTGGATCATTGAAGGCAGGAGACATTGGGGTAGGGACATGGACTCGGATAACAGAGGACAGGAGGGACATGGAGAGGTGCACCAAACAGACCCTACAGGGCAGGCATCAGGGTTTACAGCAGCACAATACACCACACAGGGCATGCGGGACAGGAGTGCAGCACAACAATCCATCGAAAGCAATAGGGAGGGGACAGGACCATGCACATGGACAACAGAGAACAGATGGGAAAGAGGCAATGGTACCTAGCTGACCATAATGGACAGAGAGGAGAGAAACGGACCATAAAGGGCAGGAGGGACGGATCAGGGGCATTACAATGGAACAGACAAGCACGAAGGGAGGGAATAGGGGTATGCACATGGAAACAGGGGGCAAGGGGGCAGGGCAGGAGCAGCAAGAAGACCATGGAGGTCAGGCAGGATGGGCACTAGAAGCATGACACACTATGGAGAACAACAGTGAGACTATAATGGCATACACACAGACCATGGAGGGAAGGTGGGATGGGGTCAGGGGCACCTAGCTGACCACACAGGGAAAGTGGGAGTGGCCGTGGCAGCACAGAAGACCATGCATGGCAAGCGGGAGGGTTAGTGACGGCACAATGGCTATAATGGGCAAGAAGGAGGGAGCAGGGGCATGCACAAGGGACCATGGAGGATAGAAGGGAGGGTCAGGACCTGGGCACAGACAAGAGAGTTCAGGAGAAGAGGCCCCACAACAGACCACACGGGGCAGGCAGGAGGAGCAGCTGCAGCACAACAGACCAGTGAGGGCGAAGGTGTGGCAGTAAAATGGACCATGGAGGACAGGAGGAAGGGGATAGGGGCATGGAATGGGGACAGGCAGGGTGGAGGTGGCAGGGACAGGTTACAGTCATCTGACAATGCTATGCAGGTGGGAGGGGAGTGGCAGCTCCACAGAACACTCAGAGTAGATAGGAGTGGCAGGTCCATAGAACATGGTGGGCATGCACACAGACATCGGAGGGCAGGGGGAAGGAGAATAGGGTCAGCAAGCTCAGCACAGAGGCTACGCAGGGGGTCAATGATGGGGCATAGAATTGAGCAATGGAGGGCAGGAGGAATGTATTGGTACATCATGCTAAATGGAGGGCAGTGACAGCACATCAGACAATGCATGGCAGGAGGGAGGAGGCTAGTCCATGGATTCAGACAACAGAGCATAGGGAGGGGGTGGATGGGGCAGCAAGCTAACTGTTCCCAGAAGGTGAGAAGGCCAGTGCCAGAACAACGGCCACGCAGGGCTGTAATAAGGGACATGGCCTTGGAAAATGGATGGCTAGAAGGAGGGAAGGCAGGAGCAGCAAGCTTGGGTGGGGGCAGCACAATGCCAGGCCCTACTTCTAACCCCCCACCATCCATTGTGATATGCATCTTACTTAACGTTAAAAAAAATCTAGAAATGTGCTGAAAAAAACAAAGATTACAGGAGTGGTAAAGTTAGACCCAGATTTTACTCATACACAACCAGTGAAATTCAGCAGTTATAATTACCTGAGCTAACTATAACTTACGCCCCGCAATGTACTGCTAATGACCTCAGACATTACATCATTCATGGCATGGTCAGTTACATCACTCATGACATCACTCATGACATCTCAAATGAGCTGAGAATGGAATGGAATTATAATCCCTAGGACATTAATGAAGGATAGTGTGTGTATATTAACACGAAAAAACTATGTAAATAAGGGTCTCAGGGGAATTGACTGAAGACTGAAACAACTCCACTCCCCAATCACAGTCTATACAACTAATAGGAGATGCTCAGTCATTTTTGGGGAACAGAAAATGCTGTGTGCTGCAGAAATGTAAGGACCCAATTCAAATAGTTTGCTCGCCACCTGGCTAAAGTAAAGAGTCCATCGGCCCACCCTTACTGGCGGAAATTCGTCATCTGGAGTTCAAGGAGATCTAAAGCTAGGACCACAGCCCTGAGCCAACTTGCCCTGCTGGGTGCCTGACCTCGTGCTCCTGGAAGGCTCTTGCCAAGGTGGATGTTCAAACCATGTGAACTGTAGTGAAGTGCAATTCTTCAATCACCCATCCAGCACTTTGTTCTTATTGTATCAGTCTGCCAATGCCTAAGCACTTATGGGGCAGATTTGCAAGCACCCTGTGCCACCAGTACGTCACTTTTTGTAACGAAGTGATGCCACCAGGCACTCCCTCATATTTACAAGGAGAGGAAAAGCCACCCTGCGTGGTTTTTCCTCTCCTGGTAAATACGACCCCTTCATACACAGAACTTTGCGTTGAAGGGGTGTTCCATAGGTGTTGCTGTGGGTGTTCCCACACAACACCATAGAACAAGACACATCTCAAGATTTATGAGAAATCGTGAATCTGGAGATGTGTGTGAATGCTGCGTCATCCTAGAGTTGGTGTAGCAAGGCGCAACGAGGAGAATTTTTTCATTTCTCCACATTTTTTCTTCTTTCAATGCATGCTGCATTCCACAGCATACATTGAAAGAGGAAACTGCCTTTACTGATTGTGAAGGTGTCCCTTCCTGCACAAAAACAATCTCTGCACGACACAGACATCCTTGCACCATGGTTCAAGGGTACCTGTGTCACCGGATGGCTGCAGTTTGTGCAGCAGTGCTGAGGGAAGCACAGAGTTGCAACATATTCATGTACATATGTCACATCCCTGTACTTTGGAAGTGCCATAGTGCAGTTAAAGAGCTTGCAGTGTCACACTGCAGTACTTCCTCATAAATCTTCACCTATTCACCATACACTATTATTGCATGCTTTCAGTCAATCATGCTGTATACATATATACAACCAAACTTTCACACATTACCTTGCACATTACCTTGCAATTGTAGTTCTTTCATTAACCTGATACGGTAGTTCTGCTAAGAACTTTTTTTTCTACTTTTTTCTTTTGTACTTTTTTTTGTATTTTTTTTTGGGTGTTTCTTCAAAAAATGAACAAAAAGAAGAACGAATAAAATAGGAAACTTTTGAAATTACTTATTCCAAAAACAAAAAAATAACAACAATGGTTGCATTGCACAGCACAAACTGCATCCACCGACTGCTCACCGAAGCATATAAGTTTCTTACACTTCACGCAGTGTTGCTTGAGAAAGGCAAATTCAGGCCTAATGTCCATTGCAGGTGTTCCATACTTGCCACAGCTGGTGAGGGGTTCAAAGCAGCTTACCTAATTTCCTCCCGAGCAAGATTGAGGGGATGTGTGGTCCGGAGATGCTTGTACATAGAAGCAGTACCACAAGAGTATTTTTCTTCACTGCCTCTTGAAAGGACTCAGTCACAACTTTTGCACATCACCTTTCTCGCATTTACTTTCTTCTCTCCAGGTGGAAAAGTGAAGAATTTCCACACAACAGATTCCGGCCTCTGTGGACGTGGTGCCTCCTGCAACAATTCTCCTTCAGAAGATACTTCCTCATGCTGCTGTTCAGATGCCATTTTGTTTGATATTTTTTGGAAAAACACCAAAAAAAACAAGCAAAAGGGGTTCTTGTAGGAAAAGAGATGTCTCTCTTAAGATGCTCCAACAAGAATGATTAAAATGGGTGGGGCCCTTCAATAGTTACAGTGGGAAATGTTATGAACCAATAAAATCATTTTTTTTTAGGTCACATGGGATCCGCGCACTCTGGGCTCACGAAGTACGCACCCGACGCGACTTCGTACAAATATAATATTTTTATGAATATCTTAGATAATCTCTTGCCCTAATATGTATATTGAAGACACATACATATAATTTTAGAACATAAAAAAACTTTGCGGGAGTCACACACCCAGTGCGCCCTAGCACGTATATGATATCACGCGGGACCCGCCACTGCGCAAACGTCGCGTACCATAATGCGCATGTGTTGCACGGGAGCAGGAGTCACGGACCGGTCACAAACCAATCGCACAAATCACATAATATTAAATGTATATGATGTAACTGAAAAACACGCAGCCGTCGCACACCGTATGTGGATCCTTCACGACTTTTCTAAAATGGCAGCTAGAATCCGCGCACCCACCGTGATGTGTACGCTTTGGGTGCGCAACTCCGAAAAAAAATTGGAAATATTTTTTTATAAAGAAAATAATATAAATATATTAAAAGAAAAACAATATTTCAGTTTGAATTTCTTTAACATAAATTTTTTGTAATGTTCAGAAAAATATATATTGTTATTTAATGAATAAAATATTTATAAATAGACAGTTAAAATACTGTAGAAAATCAATACAAAAAAATAGGTATAACTACTATTTTACCTAAATATTTGCATTTAAAAAAACCTTTGAAATGCACTGAAAAAACCATAGGTTTCAGAGACGTCATAGTTAGAAATTAGCATTTAAAAACCTTTGAAATTCACTGAAAAAAACATAGGTTTCAGAGATGGCATAGTTAGAAATTAGCATTTAAAAAACCTTAGAAATTCACAGAAAAAAACCATAGGTTTCAGGGGTGTTATAGTTAGCTGGACATTTCACTCGTACAAAACCATAGACATTCCTCCGTTATAGTTAGTTACAACTTCACTGCAATGCACTGCTGATGATGTCACATATTACATCATTCATGACATGGTTAGTGACATCACTGATGACATCACTGATGACATCTCAAATAAAACTCAGTATAACTAAGTGATAGTATTGTTAAAAACATGTTATACTATACCAATTGCACAGTGCAAAACTGTATTTACAAAGTTAGCCTTTATATATATTACCTACTGGCGGTCGCCAGTAGGTATATATAGTTAGGATTTTTTCCCTATGGGATTTTTGAAAATTCTATGTCTAATAACTTTGGCGTTTGTGGACGGAATTGGCTGAAATATTCAGGAAAATGGAAAATTTTGTTTCTGAGCAGCCCCTGAAAATTTGGGGGGGGTTCGTCAAGGGGGGGGCGAGAAAAAAGGGGGGTCCCAAAACGCGTTTTTGCCATGTTAATTTCCATAGGGCGGTTGGCCTCACTTTTAGCTCGAACGGCTGAATGGATTTGTACGAAACTTGGCAAAATTGTAGGGACTGTTAGCCCGATGGGCCTTTGCTAGGTCTCAATATATGTGCTCCAGTGGATTTTGAGAAATTAACGTTCAAAAAAAGATATATATCTGAAACAGCGCTCCGGGCAGCGCTCCGGTTCGCGTACTTTTCGCGTAACGGAGCTTTGCGAAGCGAAGCTGATTGGCTCTTCGGTGTCTGTCAACATTCTAAACAGTCCGGAGCGGCCGCCATCTTGTCTCTCGGTAGGATCGAGAGAAAAGAGGAGGCCAAAACAAAGGGGGAAATTACCATAAGGGGGCATAGTAGATCCTCCCTGACCCCCTAGGTTTTATGTGGAGGTTTTAAAAGGGCCCCGCAGGGCAAAAAAAAATTGTTTTTTTTTTTTTGCGTGGGGAGCGCCCGGTTCGCGAACCGGAAAGCGTTCTGGGCAGCGTACTATAAGGAAAAAAGAATGATAGACTTTTCAAATACTGTGTGTTAATTGATTGTTGGTTTTGTTGATTATTTTTTAATTTCTTTATTTTTTAAGCAATTTTTTATTATTGTGATTGTGTTTCATAATTTAATAAACTTTCTAACATTTCACTGTCTGAAATGTCATTATTTTCATTGAACATAGTTTGTAGTCTCTGAGGGTGTAACATTTACTCATTTTTAAGGAGGTCATCTACTGCTTGCACACATTGCAGTAGTTCTTGGTCCCAAGTTTCATCCATAAATTCAATATAATTTGGATCACTTTTTTCTTGGCTGCTCTCTTGCAGGACAATTTAAAATTCAACTTTCTGTTCGCCTTCCATTTTGTCTGAAATTTGGATAAAAAAATATATATATATTAGAAGAGATAGGGCACTGTTGGGATTAATTTTAGATAGGCAGTTTTTATCAGTGAATTTATCTTTGGGCAGTGTATAGTATCAGAGTGGAAGTAGGAATATAAAAAAATGTATGTGATTTAACGTAAGTAAATTCATAATTATACAAGAGAAGCCTAACTCCATCCATAACTATAACAGAGAAGTCTATCTAAGTCTATAACTACTACAGAGGGATAGTATGTAACTATCAGAAAAAGTTTACCATATTAATTTATAGTGCACAATATACTTCAGTTTTAAAAATAACAACTTACCTTTACAAACAAGTTGAAGTGTTTAGTGAAAATTCAATTGAAATGTACAACAAGAAGTAGCAGTCAAAATGGCTGTGTTTCCTTCTCTTCCTTTATATATATTCAGGTATATAACCAATCAAATGTCAGGTAATAAAAGTAGAAAATGAAAGTAACATTTTCATTGGTTGTGAATTCCAACACTTCAGATGTGTTTTGTGAAGTAATTTACCTCACGGTATTTAGAGAGGTCTACAAGCTAAATGGCTAAATGGAATTTCAATCAAATTTGTGAAAATGAAAGGGATTGTTAAGTAGTATGAGCTAATCTATATTTGGTGAGAGTGTCTCCAGTCGTTTTTCTGTAAATTACTTTCCCAACTTTTTTATTGGACCGCTTCCCGGGAAGCGTCCCGGTTCGCGAACCAGCAGCGTAACGGGAGTCCACCATTTTGTGTTTTGGTCGAATTAAGATACAAGATGGAGGGCAAATAATGTTCAGAATGGGTAGAAGGGGGCACGGTAGACGTATCTTGACCCCCTAGGTTTTCTGAGGGTGGCTGAGGAGGCCCATATGTGCGGGAAAAAAACATTTTTTTTTTAAATTTTGCGCGGTTTGCTTCCGGTTCGCGTACCGGGTAGCGCTCCGGGGAGTGTAGTTTGTTGAAAATTAGAGAAAAAAGTTAGAGTAAAATAATAATTGTGAGTGATCAGATGTAGGGTAGCTCTGAGAAGAGCTTTTGGGTTTATGGTACATTTAGGTACTTATAAGTAGGTACCAATGCACAGTCTTAAATTCAAAATGAAAATTCTGTTGCCCTCATCTGAGAAGTGAACTCCATCTCCTCTGTAGATATCTTGCATGCAGTAACGCAAATTATTGTTGTACATGGAGCCCATTCCATGGTCTCTCATGTAAGCTGAAACAGATTTGTTTACATGCTTCCTCGACTTCTCAATTTGTGGACAAAATTGGTTGGACCACCTCCATTTCTGTCTTTGGCATATATTTGAATATACCAAGGCAGTTTGAGGAAAAAGTGCCATTAATTGCTCAAAGGTGTCCTTTAAAAGCATTTCCAGACCTACCCCAGTCAAAGTGCCCAAATCATTACCTCCACAGTGCACAATTAACAGGTCAGGTTTTGGCAAATGCATAAAGGTTTTCACCAATGGTATCAATTGGTGACATTTTAATCCTCTTTGGCCCAACCACTTAATTTCCACATCTTGTAAATTGAGGTTAGGTAAATTTCTGTTCTCAGCATACCTTTGAGCCCAGTAGATGTAACTATGTCCAACAATCCACACATAAAACATGGTGAGAGAAGGTTGTGCTGCAGTCAGATGAAGTGTGGTAATGAAAGGGCAGTTGAAACAGTAGGAGTGTGTAAAGAAAAAAAACTGTGGAGTTTCAGTGCTAATGATTCATTAGCAGTGATTGGTGGATTTCCATTTCTGAAAACAGAAAGTTAGGGTGCATGGATGTGTTCTTTGAAAGATGTAATTTGAATGGTCAAGGAAAAAACATTTAATGAAAGATTGCACTGGATACGCAGGTGGACTGAGAGTTCAATTGAAACATTGTTGTGTGAACTTGCAAACATCAGAGGTCTTTCAGGAGGTGGTTGCTAAGCAAAAAAGGCAGAGAGGGCAGAGGGGGGAAGGGTTTTGATTTGAAAAAAGTGAGGGAAGAGTTATGATTGGCTAATATGAGAGATATGTGTAATGAATATCAGCATTTCTGTGCTTTCTATAGCTGCAGCCTCTGGAGTGCATCCTCTTTGTTCTGCTGAAGACAATTTGGTGTATTTCTGAGACTGTTTTGAAACTCAAAAAGTATTTGCTAAGGTGAGAAAAGATTTATTTAATTTAGATAGAGAATAGTATGATTTAAGGAGAAAATGATGAAGAAAGCTGTGTTTTTAAAATGTTGCTTTGTCTCAAGTGATATACAAATAGATTTTGTTTCTTTGAGAAATTGTAATTGCATATTCTGTGTAGAAATCTTGCATGCAGTAACGCAAGTTATTGTTGTACATGGAGCCCATTCCATGGTCTCTCATGTAAGCTGAAACAGATATGTTGTGTTTAAAAACGATTTTTGAAAACAATTACATTTCTGGATATGTACTGCTAGAGCTTCATAGGTTGTTTGGGCCATATTTATAAGGCATTTGAGTGTCTCTGATGTTATTTTTCCCATTTTAATTGAAGAGCTTTCTCCATGGGGCAAGTTTCTTGTAAATATGCTCCCACCTGTGCTTGGCAAATTTAGATTTTGATTATGGGAGTTACATAGCCATGTTAAAAATGACCCAAAAATGGTGCAAGGGCAATCAAAAAAACGCTTTCATGTGCCTTAAGGACATTTTTAGTCATTTCCTCTTGAATGTAGGTATACAATTGATTTATATGTTGTGTTTAAAAACGATTTTTTGAAAACAATTACATTTCTGGATATGTACTGTTAGAGCTTCATAGGATGTTTGGGCCATATTTATAAGGCATTTGAGTGTCTCTGATGTTATTTTTCCCATTTTAATTGAAGAGCTTTCTCCATGGGGCAAGTTTCTTGTAAATATGCTCCCACCTGTGCTTGGCAAATTTAGATTTTGATTATGGGAGTTACATAGCCATGTTAAAAATGACCCAAAAATGGTGCAAGGGCAATCAAAAAAACGCTTTCATGTGTCTTAAGGACATTTTTAGTCATTTCCTCTTGAATGTAGGTATACAATTGATTTATATGTTGTGTTTAAAAACGATTTTTTCGAAAACAATTACATTTCTGGATATGTACTGCTAGAGCTTCATAGGTTGTTTGGGCCATATTTATAAGGCATTTGAGTGTCTATGATGTTATTTTTCCCATTTAAATTGAAGAACTTTCTCCGTGGGGCAAGTTTCTTGTAAATATGCTCCCACCTGTGCTTGGCAAATTTAGATTTTGATTATGGGAGTTACATAGCCATGTTAAAAATGACCCAAAAATGGTGCAAGGGCAATCAAAAAAACGCTTTCATGTGTCTTAAGGACATTTTTAGTCATTTCCTCTTGAATGTAGGTATACAATTGATTTATATGTTGTGTTTAAAAACGATTTTTTGAAAACAATTACATTTCTGGATATGTACTGTTAGAGCTTCATAGGATGTTTGGGCCATATTTATAAGGCATTTGAGTGTCTCTGATGTTATTTTTCCCATTTTAATTGAAGAGCTTTCTCCATGGGGCAAGTTTCTTGTAAATATGCTCCCACCTGTGCTTGGCAAATTTAGATTTTGATTATGGGAGTTACATAGCCATGTTAAAAATGACCCAAAAATGGTGCAAGGGCAATCAAAAAAACGCTTTCATGTGTCTTAAGGACATTTTTAGTCATTTCCTCTTGAATGTAGGTATACAATTGATTTATATGTTGTGTTTAAAAACGATTTTTTGAAAACAATTACATTTCTGGATATGTACTGCTAGAGCTTCATAGGTTGTTTGGGCCATATTTATAAGGCATTTGAGTGTCTATGATGTTATTTTTCCCATTTAAATTGAAGAACTTTCTCCGTGGGGCAAGTTTCTTGTAAATATGCTCCCACCTGTGCTTGGCAAATTTAGTTTTTGATTATGGGAGTTACATAGCCATGTTAAAAATGACCCAAAAATGGTGCAAGGGCAATCAAAAAACGCTTTCATGTGTCTTAAGGACATTTTAAGTCAATGAGGAAACACAGGTGATGTAATTCTGAAATAAGTAAAAAAAACTCCACATTTTTCAATTACATTACTAGTGTTTCCTAAGTTTATGAATGACATTGTGCAGATGAAATTTAGGTCTGACCACAGATTCAAAAGAGGTCTGCCCTTTGTTCAAGAGTGAAGTGGACATGACTTACTTCATTGGTAGGCCTTCACATGTATTATCTCCTTTGTATTCTTCAACAAGCGAAAAACTCATCTGCAACCGTGAGTAGGCCTCACCTCAAACAAACCTCTGGATAGGCCACACCTTATCGTCATCCTGAATCAATCATTTAAAATGTTAGGGAGAGATTTATGATAGGTGTATGCCTGTTTTGTACCACTGTGCGTCACTTTTGTGACGCAGTGGTGGTGCAAAAGATTTGCTATGTTAAATAATAAGTAGTGTGTTAAGTTTTTGATGACTGTTATTCATTTACTGTTTGGTAATAGTGGTTAATAACATTTTTTATTATATTTTACCACAGATTCAACTGCAGATCATTTCAAAATTTGAAAAATGCCAACTAAGAATCGAATTAGAAAGGCTAGAAAACGTCAAAGACAGCAGGTTCATCTATTACTACAGCAGTCCTCTCCCAAAAAAACTTGTCAAATCACCAAGAAAGCTCCGGGTAAGACCACGAAATCATTCATAAGAAATATTTGTAGTAAAAAAAGTATTTCTACAGAAAATGTTTCAGTCCAGAAAAAGAGAAGCAATTTAAACGGAAAGGAAAGACCAATCAAAAATGTTACTGCTAGAACAAGAGATAACTCTGTGCATGATAGTAGAAGGAAACAACAGTTTAGGGACATTCGAAAACGAATGTTCCGCAACAGGATAATAGTTAATTTAATAAAAAATATTAAGAAAGGCCAACAGAAAGTGGCATTTCATAAGAAAAAGAAAAATGTAGAGAAAATATTGATCAGGCTTTTGAAATTAAGCGAAAGTTATTTATTTTGGTTATCAATAGAATTAGGAAACTAAACAAGGTAATTTCTGATTTCAAATCAAATAGTAGATGGAAGAGAGTAGTTAATCGAAGTAATTTTTGTGAAGTTTTTTCCGGAGAATGGATGCATAGTTAAAGTTGTGAGGCATTTTTTAATGAGGAGAGTTATTTTCAGGATAATGATTTGGTGCTTGCAGTTGACACCAGTGGTCGAGCTTATGAAGTGAAGGATGGTTGTCCAGTTGAAAAAGAAAAACTTGTGACAACAGAGATAGAAGAGGTGTTAGGTAATGAGGTTTTAGAAAGACGTCCAAAGAACCTGTGTACATTTGGAAGTGTAGTTCTATTTGCAGTGTGCGACAGGATTCCATCAATTTGCTTTGTGATTTTGTACGGACATTTAATAAGAAAAGTTTGAAGCAGAAAATGAAGTTGTTGCAAGAATTAGATCCTTGCAGAGTGAGACAAGTGACAGGTTTGCGTGGTCATTCACTGGCTTGTCTTTCCAGGAGAGTATGCCAGAGTGTTTTTCATCATTTCAGGATGCTAGCAGTGCATCATAATAAAGTGAGGAAATTAGTCAGAATGTTGTATTATGCTAAGAGTCCAGCAATTATGCTTAAACAATTATGTGCTGCTCTTTTGCATGGTTCTGAAATAGATGTCAAGAATATTTGTGAAGAAATTGAGTTTTGTTACTTTGGAAGTAAAGATGAGAATGTTCAAATTGACCCGGAAGTAGAGGGTAATGTTAAAGATAATGTACAGGTTTCCAGTACAGATAATTTTCAGAAGGAAATTGCCACGTTTCAGGTGAAATCAAGTGAGAGGCCTAATTTCACTTGTGTGTGTTGTCGACGCACTTATTATAAGAATCAGATTAAGTTAGTGGATTTATATGCAAAAAGTGAAAGGGAAAATAATAGTGAATGGAAGGATTTTGCCACATACTTGATGGTAGAAAAATGTTTTGATTTGGGATCGGATCAACGTGTGTGTACTTATTGTTGTAACAAATTAAACCAAAACCAGATGCCTGCTAGGGCGGTTCATAATAATCTGGAATTGGTTGAGATTCCTTCTGAATTGAAGGATTTAAATACTTATGAATCTATTTTGATTCAAAGTATCCATCCCTTTCAGGCTATTGTAAGAATGGAGCCAAAGACAGGGAAGTTGCCTCCATCAGATTTACAGAGAGGATTAAAGGGAAGAGTTGTTTATTTGCCTCTAGATTTGAACAAAAACATTAACACAATTGGAGTAGAAAAAGTGGAAGAGGAACCTCTGGTTATCTTAGTTAATGGGGTTCCGACAAAGAATAAGAAAATATGGCAAGATTTAGTGGATGTTAGGAAAGTCAAAAAGGCAATATTGTATTTGAAAAAAAATAATAAGTACTATAAGAATGTATATGTTGCAGAAGAGGAAGTAAGTGATGAAGAGGATAGCGATTTGTGTGCTGGCCAAATTGAGAAAGTAGAGGCCTCTAAAAGTGAAGAAATATATGAACATTATAGTGTTCATCCTTTGCATTCCAAGGAAGTCATGGGGAATGCTATTGAGTTGTTTCAAATGAAACAAGCCAAAGGGAGTCCCATTAGTGTTTGGGAGGAAAGTTTGGAAGTTCGGTGTTTCCCACAGCTATTTCCAACGGGTCAAGGAGGAAGATATGATGAGCGACCTCATCAAATTCCTGCTTCTGAATACCGGACTTTACGATTGTATGCAGAAGATCCTAGGTTTCGTCAATGCATTCCCTATTTGTTTCATCTCCTGTTTGAAAGCGATCTGTCTGGACTGTCATATGCAGTGAACCACATCTTGAAAAGTGGTATACAGATGCGAAACATCTCGGCAAGTGACTTTATGCATAAAGTCAATGTCCAAGACAGTATTTTGGATTCTCACCTAATCAATCTCATGGCGTGTCAGCGTGGTACTAATGAGTACTGGTACCGTCGTCATGGTGATTTAAAATGTATGCTGAGGAACTTAGGAACTCCAACATGGTTCCTCACTCTAAGCTGTGCCGAGTATGGCTGGGAAACATTGAAAACATTGAATTCAAGACACCCGGAGAACTGTGTTCTTTGGATCCAGTGAATGTATGCAGGTACTTCAATCATAGATTTGAAGCTATAATGTCTTTCATCAAGAATAAGAAGAATCCACCTCTTGGAGAGGTGTTGGATTTCTTTTGGAGAAAGGAGTACCAAGCAAGAGGTGCTCCTCATATACATATGCTGCTGTGGATCAAGGATGCACCTAAATTTGGAACAGATCCGGATGACTTAGTGATGAATTTCATAGAACAGTATTCTACGTGTGCTGTTCCAAATGCAACGGAGAAGAAAAGCCTTAGAGAACAAGTTCTAGGTTTCCAAAGCCATCGTTGTGGAAAGTACTGTCGTCGTAAATTCAGAAACAAGGACAAGTTCTACACCAAATGTTGTTTCAACTTTCCACGACCGGTGATTTCCAAAGGAAGAGTGAACAGTTTGATGTCTTCTCTGCGACATATTGTGACGAGGAAATCACCCAAAAATACATACAATTTGAAAAGGAGCGAAGAGTCCAAGTACATCAACGCCTACAACCCAGTGATTTTGTCCATGTGGAATGCTAACATGGATATACAGTTTGTGGCTGACAACTGTATGGCTGTGGCTCGGTATGTGACATCTTACATCACCAAAAAAGAAAAGACAGAATTGAAGGATATGTGGGAGGACATTTCCCATGAAAAGAGCCTCAGTAAGAAGTTGTACAGTTTCAGTCTGAAGATGTTGTCGCATCGAGAAATTGGAGCTTATGAATGTTCTGACCGGTTGTCTTCAGCAAGTCTTTATGCTAAATCCAGGAGTATCGTTTGGGCGAGTCTTGGTCTTGCTGCAACGCGTAATCGAGTTCTGAAACCTGTGCGGGAAATTGAGTATTTGGCGGAAAAGGAGCCAAAAAGTACCGACATTTTGAAGACCAACATGTTGGATACATATTATCCAAATCGAAGCAGTCACCTCGAGAATGTTTGTTTGTATGAGGTTCTACAAAATTACATATTCAAGAGGAACATCAAAGAAGATATTGAGAAAGGAGTGTATGCTGTAATTGGAAGTGAGGGATGTCTGGTGAAGCAAAGAAAATGACACTTGGTAAATCATCGAAAATTGAGTGGCGAATCTCCTGGAAAAAAAGGAGTTTTTCTATTTAGCACTTTTGCAACTTTTCAAGCCTTGGCGTGCAGAAGAGGAACTGCTTGGAGATTTCCTCTGTTACGAAGACTCTTTCACTGCCGCCAAGGAGACCATAGAATGTCCTGCTTTTCCCAAATATCAAGAAATGTTGACTTTGGAAATTGAGCAGGAAGCAACGATTGCAGCCGAGATTGCCAGAGACAGTTCTCAGGACAGTCAGAGTTCTGCTTCATTGAGTCAGGATCCACTAGGAGGACCTATTATCGAAAATGAAGCTGCCACTGCTATGAATGAAGTGGAAAGAGCCATGGCACATGCTCAGGAGGATGTCGTTAACTTAGAAGACTTGGAAAAACAACTCAACGTTGAGCAGAGGAAAATATATGACGAAGTTACCAAGCAAATTGATCATGGATTAAGTCATGAGAAGAAAGAGTGCTCATGTACGTCGTTGAAGCCTGTCCGACTGTACGTGAGTGGAGAAGCGGGAACTGGAAAAAGTTTCCTTATTAAAGCAATTTCTTGTTATTTGCAGGAAAGGACTGAGTCATCGCTGTCTTGTGTTGTTACCGCTCCTACTGGACTGGCAGCACATAACATTAAAGGTATTACTTTGCATCGTCTGCTGATGCTGCCAGTGGAGCATGACAACAAATTACAATACCACAAGTTATCTGGAGATGCTTGTTGTGAAGTTTCAAGAGTCTTGAGGAAAATGAAACTTCTTATCATTGACGAAGTAAGCATGGTTTCCAATGTCATGCTTGCCTTTGTGCATTTGAGAATGCAAGATGTTCCTAAAACTGAGTATGATGTGTTATTTGGTGGCAAACACGTCATTGTTTTCGGAGATCTTCTGCAGCTGACACCAGTAAAAGGACAACCTGTGTTCAAAATACTCACGCATGAAGATACCAGGAAGTGCCTAGGGAGCATTGGCAACGTCAATATATGGTTAAACTTCAATTATGCTGAACTGCATGAAAATATGCGTCAGGCAAAGGATGAAGATTACAAGAATATTCTACAAGATATTAGAATTGGAAAAGTGACCGAGCATGGGAAAGAAGCTTTACATGCACGATTACTGTCAAATTTATATCCAGAACAAGACGTTGTGCCTGAGAATATTTTTCAGAAAATTACTGAGAAGAAATCCGGAATATGTTTGATGCCAACTCTTGCAGAATGTGCCATCTTCAACAACAAAATGTTGCATTTAGAAAAGCAAGAGATTGTGAAACTGGAAGCTATTGACAGTATAGAGCATATGGGATCAACAATTATTTTGTCTGAGAATTTGAAATCAAAATTGGATTCATTAGAGAAGACAATATCTAAAACAGCGGGTTTTGAAAAGACTTTGAATGTGTGTTTAAATTGCCGAATCATTTTGAGAAGGAATTTACATGTTGAAAGAGGTCTGGTAAATGGATCAATGGGTAATGTTGTTGATTTTGAGAAATACAGAAGTAGAGATGGAATTGAATTTTTAAAAATTAAATTTGATGGCATTGAGGAAGTACAGGTAATTGGTCGTTGTTCTGCTAGGTTTTTGCTTGTTAAAGACTTATATGTTCGCCGTAAGCAGTTTCCTGTTTGCTTGGCATATGCGGTGACAATCCATAAATCGCAAGGTTTAAGTGTAGATAGTGCATTGGTGAATATTGGCAGTTCTGTGTTTAAGGAGGGTATGGCATATGTGGCATTGTCACGAGTTAGAACTTTATCGGGATTGTACTTGATTGACTGTGATGTCACAAACATTTGTGCGGATCTAGATTGTGTTAAGGAATACAATAGGTTAAGAAGAGAGTATGCGCCACATTTGCCTCAATATCCTTTGTTTGAGAAACGTGTGGTAGGCCGGAAACGAAGAAATATCAGTAATAGTAGGGAGGTTGTAGCAAAAAGCCCAAAAGTCGATGAACCGAAAATTGTAAGCAGAAAGAAAATGGATTCTGTTGAAGATGTTGTCGGTTTTCAATTTGAAAACAGTTCTGGTGTCAACTGCTATGCTAATGTAGTTGTTAATGTTGTCTTTTCACTAGATACTTTAAAAGAACAGATTGTGATCAATTCTGAACAAAGTTTATGCTGTTTGTTGAATTCTGTGTTAGAGAAATGTAGCACTGATAGAACAAAAGTAGAAAGTGTGTCTGAAGTTCGTTATCTGTTAGACGAATGTTCAGGTCAAACAGACTTCTCTGAAAATATTCAGCAGGATTGTCAGGAGTTTTTAATGTATATGCTTGATGTATTGCAAGATGAGGGTGTAGATGTAGATCACCTGTTTGGGCTTTCTTATCAATGGCAGCATGACTGCGAGAACTGTAGGGTATCAAGTACTACTAGTGTAGACTCAGAAAG
Organism: Lissotriton vulgaris; assembly: GCF_964263255.1. NCBI lineage: Eukaryota > Metazoa > Chordata > Amphibia > Caudata > Salamandridae > Lissotriton > Lissotriton vulgaris. The sequence continues at coordinate 1,374,875,624 of NC_141685.1, read as the reverse complement.
ATGTATATATTTAACTTTGCCAGACAGTAAATCAGTGTCCTTTAATAAGCTAGTAAAAGCAGCTGATCACAACATGGAGTGTAGCCAATGTAAATCTGAAATGATGTCAACATTATTTATACGAAGATATGGCCAGTATGTTATTTTAATGTTCCAACGATGTAGGCCTGATGGAACAAAATTGACAACTTTAATAAAAAATTTTGTTGCTTCGCAGTTGTCAATATCAGGAAGGACTTTTGTAACTGCAGCAATTATCTATCATGACGGTCCTTCAACAACATCAGGACATTACACAGCTTATTTAAAGTCTAGAAACGGCTGGTCATTCTGCAACGATTCTGTTGTAACTTTAAAAAAAAAATTGCCGTATGACCCTAAAAATTCTTACCTGGTGTTTTTAAAACCAAAATTTTAAGGAAAGAATCTCGGGATTTGCTCTAAGGAATTGCAAGAGGTTCATTGAGTAGAGGGAATGTAAGTCTGCAATGCTGTCTAGATTATTGGTCAAAACTTTTAATTATAATGTAATTTTAAAAATCCAACTATATAAACCTGATGCAAGTAAGTCTGCTTCATAGTAAGCAGTATCAGTGTCATAGGAAAAGTTGAACATGAGTGAGCAAGAAGGGTAAGATATTAGTAGTCCAGGATTGTGAAAGTAATCTTAAATGTTTTCTTTCTGAAAGTTGCGAAAATAGAAAATGACGGGATTTGCTTACAAGAATTCCAAGAGTTGTAAATCGCTCTAACATGATTTGGCCATGTGGAAACATGTGGTAGAATGTGAGAAGTCTTTTATCGTATGTAACATATTTTTCAAAACGATGGAGGTTTTCTTTCAGAAAGTGGCGGGCTGAAAATATTAATAGCACAACAGAGTGTAAGCTGTTCATAGGACATCCTTCGACGTCATGGAAAGTAAGTTAATTTTAAGGAGTTTTGAATTCAGATTTCTTATGTTGTATGGGTTTTTTAAACACAATCATTTTGATTGTGTTTTTTTTTCCCCGCTGTTACATGATGAATACCTTCAAGTCACTGATTTTAGTGAAATTTGATACATTCTGAGAACAGCAAAAATAAACCATTTAACATGTATAATTAATTTTCTACTTTTTGTACTTATGATATACATTTAGAAATGTGAGGTAGACATGGAGAAACTGAGGCTTCTGTAAGTGTCAAAGTTAATGCATACACTGCTGCACTTCTGGGTACTGTTTCATATGCTGGACTACATCTGCACTATGAGATACCTAAACAAAGGCAACACAGGTGATGTGATTGTGAAATGAGCAAAAGAAACTCCACGTTTTTCAATTACATCACCTGTGTTTCCTAAGTTTACGAATGACATTGTGCAGATGAAGTTTAGGTCTGTCCACGACACAGAAGAGGTCTGGCCGTTGTTCAAGAGTGAAGTGGACATGTTTTACTTCATTGGTAGGCCTTCACATGTATTATCTCCTCTGTATTCTTCAACAAGCATAAATTTGATATGCAACCCTGAGTAGGCCTCACCTTAAACAAACCTTTGGAGAGGCCACACCTTATCGTCATCCTGAATCAATCATTTAATCTATCACATTTAACTTCTATTAGTTCTACTGCTTCATTTCTTTAACCCTTACTTTCCTGCCTTTGCTACTTCCCTCATTCCTTTCGCTATTACTTAATTATTCTACTCCTTCCACTATTTTTCTTAGTCCCTCTCTTCTCATACTTCTTCACTCTTGTTCACTCACTCTGTCTCTATTAATGTCACTGTTTCTGACTGATCACAACATTTTTTTAAAAAAAAGAACAGTAAGTATAAGGGAAGGAAACAGACAGTTATGTTAAAAGAAAGACAGCTATAGGGAGTAAACTAGGGATACTGTTATCCGCAATCCACTGCTGATGATGTCACTGACCATGTCATGAATGATGTAATATGCGACATCATCAGCAGTGGATTGCGGGTAACAGTATCTTTTGTTTACTCCCTATAGCTGTCTTTCTTTTAACATAACTGTCTGTTTCCTTCCCTTATACTTACTGTTCTTTTTTTTTTATTTTTTATTTTGGTTCGCTCCCGGTTCGCGTACCGGAGAGCGAACCGGGAAGCGAACTAAAAGAAATAGAGGTTGGCAGAGTTCCAAATATTCTACCAATTTTTTTATAACGGGGAGGTAGTTCTGAAAAGAACTTTTTCTGAACATTTTTTTAGTTTTTTTGTATTTTCTGAACATTTTCATATTTTTGGGGGTTTTTTTGGGGGGGGGAAACGAAAACGATTCATTGTAAAGGGCTCAACAGGAGCAACAAAAAAAAAGAATTTATTCTTTGGGGCGTTTCGGGCAAACATGATTGTCAATAGCTCTGTTAATTAGAGTGATGCTACTTTCTCTGTAGCAAATGAACTGATTGCAACGCACGCACACTTGTTTCACTTCCCCGAACTTCATTTGTATATTTGGGACCATCTCCCTCGCCTCAGGTCCCGTCACTTCCTGTACAACTGATCTTCTGGCCATCGAAGGGGGATTATCTTGCTCGTCACGTAACTGCGCAGCACTGTAGTTGTTAGGATGCCACCTACTCATATGCCGATGCATTGTGTAGTTGCCGTAACTGTACTTTTTATCGGTCCCTCTGGACAGTCTATCATTACATATACGGCAAAATACGTAGCGTGCATTTACTTTCTTTTGGCCCTCGGGAAATTAAAAAAATTGCCAAATATAGTTCTCCTTCCGATGATACCTCCTGGGCTCCTCTGGCAAAAACAGCGTCTCTTCCTGCTCTTCCTCCTCTTCCTGTTCTTCCTCTTCTTGTTGAATAATAACTTCTGCAGGTGGTCCTCTCTTCCTTGGATGTGGTGGAGGTGGTGGGGAAGAACCAGCTGAAGCTACTAATGAAGCCATTGCTCACTGTTAACAAAGGGTCTTTCTCTCACCAAGATGAAAGTCAGAGTGAGGAAAGAAGGGGGGGTTTTCATCATTTGGGAAAAGCAATAGTTCTAAACCAATGAAAAGTGTTAATTTTAGATCACATGACCTAGTCTTACATCATTAGGAAACCAAAAGTGAAATGAACCAATGAAAAGTGTTATTACCGAGTCACATGTCCTGCTGTGTTTACGTTACGCGCTTTGCGCCGCGTTCCGGTTCGCTTCCGGGTACGCTAATTTGGCGCGTCACATGACGTATCAGGCGACAACGCGAAACGTCATGCTGACGCGACGCGTCACAATGTTGTTTTCTAACGCAACAGTTACGCAAACGGAACATTTACCGGTTCGCGGACCGGGTCGCGGCTTCAAATTGAGCTAACGGAAAGCTAACCGGTTCGCGGACCGGGAGCGAAACAATAAAAATAATTTTAAAAAATGTAATAAAACATGTAAAATATATTTTAAGATTTAAAGAAGAATACATTTTACAGCTACAGATATTAGCTTTTAAAAAAGCAATGAAATTCACTGAAAAAACCATAGGTTATAGACCATATATAGTTAGGAATTAGCATTTACAAAACCTTGAAAATTCACTGAAAAAACCATAGGTTATAGACCATATATAGTTAGGGATTAGCATTTACAAAACCTTATTTTACTCGCATAAAACCATTGAAATTTCATATATAGTTAGTTGCACTAACTATATATCGCGCACCCGCAATCCACTGCTGATCATGTCACATATTACATCATTCATGACATGGTCAGTGACATCACTGATGACATCACTGATGACATCACTGATGACATCTCAAATGACATCACTGATGACATCTCATTTGCCATTACTGATCACATCACTGATGACATCATTCATGTGATAATACGGTGAAACTCTTCAGACTCTAATATAATCTTAGAAAAACAATCAGAGTAAATATACGCTCACAGACTGTCACTCATCCATGGAGTTACACACACACCTAGTCAGTCATGCAAAGAATCAATTACACTTCCATTTCCTCTACTATACAGTTATACACACTTTACTTATTCAAACATATACTAACACATATTTACTCTCTTATACAATCCCTGATACAAGTTCACAATGATCCATACAGCCACTCACAAATTCACTGGCTCTTATGCACAGTTATTTATATATGTCATCTCTCACATGTACTGTGCTTTACATATGTACTTACTTTGACATGTAGCACTGAGATATCCATTCACTCACCAATACACTCATGCACACAGTCAACTGCCCATACAGATGTTTCCACATGCACTTTTGAACCCATACATCTAGTGAATCAACTGCTCACACATCTATGCACATAGTCACACACCTCACAGCCACCCACACTGACACTCACTCTCTCATAGAAATACTTGGGCAACCTATCATTAACCCATATACTTAATCATTAAGCTACTGATCAACATAAGCAGCAGTTTACCGAACAACTTTTATAATGATATACAAATTAAGACAGTTTAGTCACTAACCCATGCACTCAGTGAGACACATTTAATCACTCACTCATACAGACAGTCATGCACCTACTAAATCCTTCATCCAGACACTTATACATCCACTCATTCTTCAATATGTAAGACATATTTTGACTTTTCAGAAACAGACAGTCACTGGATGATGTCATCAGTGATGTCATCAGTGATGTCATCAGTGATGTCACTGACCATGTCATGAATGATGTAATATGTGACATGATCAGCAGTGGATTGCGGGTGCGCGATATATAGTTAGTGCAACTAACTATATATGAAATTTCAATGGTTTTATGCGAGTAAAATAAGGTTTTGTAAATGCTAATCCCTAACTATATATGGTCTATAACCTATGGTTTTTTCAGTGAATATATATATATATATATATATATATATTCACTGAAAAAACCATAGGTTATAGACCATATATAGTTAGGAATTCGCATTTACAAAACCTTTTTTACTCACACAAAACCATTGAAATTCCATATATAGTTAGTTGCACTAACTATATATCGCGCACCCGCAATCCACTGCTGATGATGTCACATATTACATCATTCATGACATGGTCAGTGACATCACTGATGACATCACTGATGACATCTCAAATGACATCACTGATGACATCACTGATGACAACATCCAGTGACTGTATGTTTCTGTAAAGTTAAAATATGTCTTACATATTGAAGAATGAGTGGATGTATAAGTGTCTGGATGAAGGATTTAGTAGGTGCATGACTGACTGTATGAGTGAGTGATTAAATGTGTCTCACTGAGTGCATGGGTTAGTGACTAAACTGTCTTAATTTGTGCATCATTATGTCTGTTGTTCTGTAAACTGTTGCATGTGTTGATAAGTAGCTATATGAGTAACTATATGGGTTATTGATTGGTTGCCCAGGTATTTGTATGGGAGACTGAGTGTGTGTGTGGGTGGCTGGGAGGTGTATGACTCTGTGCATAGATGTGTGAGCAGTTGATTCACTAGATGTATGGTTTCAAAAGTGCATGTGGAAACATCTGTACGGGCAGTTGACTGTGTGCATGAGTGTATTGGTGATTGAATGGATATCTCAGTGCTACATGTCAAAGTAAGTACATATGTAGAACACAGTACATGTGAGAGTTGACATATATAAATAACTGTGCATAAGAGCCAGTGAATGTGTGAGTGGCTGTATGGATCATTGTGAACTTGTATCAGGGATTGTATACGAGAGTAAATATGTGTTAGTATATGTTTGAATAAGTAAAGTTTGTATAACTGTATAGTTGAGGAAATGGAGGTGTGATTGATTCTTTGCATGACTGACTAGGTGTGTGAGTAACTCCATGGATGAGTGACAGTCTGTGAGTGTCTGTTTACACTGATTGTATCTAAGGTTATATTAGAGTCTGAAGAGGTTCATCGTATTATCACATGAATGATATCATCAGTGATGTGATCAGTAATGTCAAATGAGATGTCATCAGTGATGTCATCAGTGATGTCATTTGAGATGTCATCAGTGATGTCATTTGAGATGTCATCAGTGATGTCATCAGTGATGTCACTGACCATGTCATGAATGATGTAATATGTGACATCATCAGCAGTGGATTGCGGGTGCGCGATATATAGTTAGTGCAACTAACTATATATGGAATTTCAATGGTTTTGTGTGAGTAAAAAAGGTTTTGTAAATGCGAATTCCTAACTATATATGGTCTATAACCTATGGTTTTTTCAGTGAATTTTCAAGGTTTTGTAAATGCTAATTCCTAACTATATATGGTCTATAACCTATGGTTTTTTCAGTGAATTTTCAAGGTTTTGTAAATGCTAATTCCTAACTATATATGGTCTATAGCCTATGGTTTTTTCAGTGAATATATATATATACATACATATATAAACATATATCATCTGTATATCTATATAAATACAAACATAAATGCATGCATACATATACTTATATGCATACAGATGCATGTTATTTACATGAAAGTTGAAAAAACACTAATAAAAGCAAAGCTAAAAAGCCACCTCATTACAAACAGAATGGCTTTAACTTAAACGAGGGCGAGATCTATTGCATTTTCAATGCTTGTTTACTTTGGTTCCATCAAGAAGGCATTCAGATGTGTCACACATTTGCCATAAATTCTGAATGTTAGCACTCTAGTTGCACATTAGATCACTGTAGTAAAGCTACTGCTCACCAGGGACGTCTGCTGCTGGTATTCAAAGTGCATGTTTCAGTCTGCATGTCAGAATTTTTTTAATGAAATAGAAGAGGATTTGAGAAGTCACTCAAAATGATCCCTAATTTTTCTTTCTGAAGCACTAATCATACTTTCTATGGAAAAATTAACCCCCTCATGTTGTTCCTTTTTAAATTGAGTGTTTTCAGACTTACCACTTCATTCCAATCAAGATGGCTTCTGGTGTGCCATACTTTTGTCATAAAAAAGACTGTTAGCGCTCTAGTTATTCTTTAGAACACTCTGGGACATTCTGTCATTGGGCTATACTTGGGGTACATCTGGGTGATATTTGGGCTACATTTAGGCTCTTTTGTCTCTGGTGGCCATCTTGGGAGACTGTATGTCAGAATGTTTTAATGAAATTGAAGAGGGTTTGAGAAGTCACTCAAAATGTGCCCTAATTTTTCTTTCTGCATCACTAATCATAATTCATATGGCAAAATATACCCCCTCATTTTGTTCCTTTTTAAATTAAATGTTTTAAGAGTTACCACTTTATTCCAATCAAGATGGCTTCAGGTGTGCCATACCTTTGTAATAAGTAGGACTGTTAGCGCTCTAGTTGTTCTTTAGAACACTCTGGGACATTCTATCATTGGGCTATACTTGGGCTACATCTGGGTGATATTTGGGCTACATTTGGGCTCTTTTGTCTCTGGTGGCCATTTTGGGAGACTGCATGTCAGAATTTTTTAATGAAATAGAAGAGGATTTGAAAAGTCACTCAAAATGTGCCCTAATTTTTCTTTCTGCAGCACTAATAATACCTTCTATTGCATAATATACCCCCTCATTTTGTTCCTTTTTAAAATAAATGTTTTAAGAGTTACCACTTTATTCCCATCACGATGGCTCCAGGTGTGCTATACCTTTGTAATAAGTAGGACTGTTAGCGCTCTAGTTGTTCTTTAGAACACTCTGGGACATTCTGTCATTGGGCTATACTTGGGCTACATCTGGGTGATATTTGGGCTACATTTGGGCTCTTTTGTCTCTGGTGGCCATTTTGGGAGACTGCATGTCAGAATGTTTTAATGAAATAGAAAAGGATTTGAGAAGTCACTCAAAATGTGCCCTAATTTTTCCTTCTGCAGCACTAATCATACTTTCTATGGCAAAATATACCCCCTCATGTTATTTCTTTTTAAATTAAATGTTTTAAGAGTTACCACTTTATTCCAATCAAGATGGCTCCAGGTGTGCCATACCTTTGTAATAAGTAGGACTGTTAGCGCTCTAGTTGTTCTTTAGAACACTCTGGGACATTCTGTCATTGGGCTATACTTGGGCTACATCTGGGTGATATTTGGGCTACATTTGGGCTCTTTTGTCTCTGGTGGCCATTTTGGGAGACTGCATGTCAGAATGTTTTAATGAAATAGAAAAGGATTTGAGAAGTCACTCAAAATGTGCCCTAATTTTTTATTCTGCAGCACTAATCATACTTTCTATGGCAAAATATACCCCCTCATGTTGTTTCTTTTTAAATTAAATGTTTTAAGAGTTACCACTTTATTCCAATCAAGATGGCTTCAGGTGTGCCATACCTTTGTAATAAGTAGGACTGTTAGCGCTCTAGTTGTTCTTTAGAACACTCTAGGAGGCTGCAGTAGAACACAAAGGAATCAACTGACAGTCTCTGTCCTTGTTGGATGTACATGTTTTACTGAGAATGTCAGACTTCATTTTCACATGACTGAGAAAGATAATGTGAATTTACAGAAAATATGCTTTCAGTTTAGCTTATAGATCCCCTTCCAAACCACTGTGGGAAAATCATGAGATATTAGTTTTCTTTCAAACAATATTCATGATATCACAGCAGAAGGTTTTTTCACATGGTAAAATCACCTTAGAACCCACCACAATTCCTAAAACGAGTATGGTACCATCAACAAATGGTTTATAATGTAACTAAAGTCCTAAAACCCTCTATTAACTACAATGCTTTTAATGAGGTGCTATCATGTATATTGGTCCCAAGATGGCTGCCAACACTTCTTGGATGAAGTGCTGACAGCCAATCAGTTCAGATGTGTGGTTAGGCTCCGCCCAGATATATATCTTTTTTTTAACCTAAATTACTCAAAAACCACTGGAGCACATATATTGAGACCTAGCAAAGGCACATCGGGCTAACAGTCTCTACAATTTTGCCAAGTTTCGTGCAAATCCATTCAGCCGTTCGAGCTAAAAGTGAGGCCAACCGCCCTATGGAAATTAACATGGGAAAAACGCGTTTTGGGACCCCCCTTTTTTCTCGCCCCCCCCTTGATGAAACCCCCCCAAATTGTCAGGGGCTGCTCAGAAACAAAATGTTCCATTTTCCTGAAAATTTCAGCCAATTCCGTCCACAAACGCCAAAGTTATTAGACATAGAATTTTCAAAAATCCCATAGAGAAAAAATCCTAACTATATATACCTACTGGCGACCGCCAGTAGGTAATATATATATATATATATATATATATATATATTCAATGAAAAAACCATAGGTTATAGACCATATATAGTTAGGAATTCGCATTTACAAAACCTTATTTTACTCGCACAAAACCATTGAAATTCCATATATAGTTAGTTGCACTAACTATATATCGCGCACCCGCAATCCACTGCTGATGATGTCACATATTACATCATTCATGACATGGTCAGTGACATCACTGATGACATCACTGATGACATCTCAAATGACATCACTGATGACATCACTGATGACAACATCCAGTGACTGTATGTTTCTGTAAAGTTAAAATATGTCTTACATATTGAAGAATGAGTGGATGTATAAGTGTCTGGATGAAGGATTTAGTAGGTGCATGACTGACTGTATGAGTGAGTGATTAAATGTGTCTCACTGAGTGCATGGGTTAGTGACTAAACTGTCTTAATTTGTGCATCATTATGTCTGTTGTTCTGTAAACTGTTGCATGTGTAGATAAGTAGCTATATGAGTAACTATATGGGTTAATGATTGGTTGCCCAAGTATTTGTATGGGAGACTGAGTGTGTGTGTGGGTGGCTGGGAGGTGTATGACTCTGTGCATAGATGTGTGAGCAGTTGATTCACTAGATGTATGGTTTCAAAAGTGCATGTGGAAACAGCTGTATGGGCGGTTGACTGTGTGCATGAGTGTATTGGTGAGTGAATGGATATCTCAGTGCTACATGTCAAAGTAAGTACATATGTAAAGCACAGTACATGTGAGAGTTGACATATATAAATAACTGTGCATAAGAGCCAGTGAATGTGTGAGTGGCTGTATGGATCATTGTGAACTTGTATCAGGGATTGTATAAGAGAGTAAATATGTGTTAGTATATGTTTGAATAAGTAAAGTTTATATAACTGTATAGTTGAGGAAATGGAGGTGTGATTGATTCTTTGCATGACTGACTAGGTGTGTGAGTAACTCCATGGGTGAGTGACAGTCTCTGAGTGTCTGTTTACACTGATTGTATCTAAGGTTATATTAGAGTCTGAAGAGGTTCATCGTATTATCACATGAATGATATCATCAGTGATATGATCAGTAATGTGAAATGAGATGTCATCAGTGATGTCATCAGTCATGTCATTTGAGATGTCATCAGTGATGTCATTTGAGATGTCATCAGTGATGTCATCAGTGATGTCACTGACCATGTCATGAATGATGTAATATGTGACATCATCAGCAGTGGATTGCGGGTGCGCGATATATAGTTAGTGCAACTAACTATATATGGAATTTCAATGGTTTTGTGCGAGTAAAATAAGGTTTTGTAAATGCGAATTCCTAACTATATATGGTCTATAACCTATGGTTTTTTCATTGAATTTCAATGGTTTTTTAAAAGCAAATTTCTAACTATATATGGTCTATAACCTATGGTTTTTTCAGTGAATTTCATTGGTTTTTTAAAAGCTAACATCTGTAGCTGTAAAATGTATTATTCTTTAAATCCCAAAATATATATAGATATTTATTGATAATTTTTTTTAAATATTTTTTTCTTCGCTTCTAGTTCGCGAACCGGGAAGCTTTCCGTTAGCTCATCTTGATGCCGTGATCTAGTCCGCGAACCGGTCAACGTTACGTTAGCGGAACAGTGACGCGTCGCGGAAGCGCGACATATCACGTTATCGCGTAATGCGTCTAATGACGCGTCGCGTTAGCGCAACCGGAAGTGCTTCGGACCGCGAACCGGAAGCGATCTGGGACGCGGCGCGCGCCGCGTAACGTAAGCGGAACAGGTCATGTGACTTGTTTATCAAACTTCTCATTGGTTCATTTCACTTTTGGTTTCCAAATGATGTATGACTAGGTCATGTGACCTAAAAATAACACTTTTCATTGGCTCAGAACTTTTGTTTTCCCCAAATCATGTAAACCCCTCCTTATTTCCTCACTCTGACTTTCATCTTGGTGAGAGAAAGACCATTTATCTGAAGATCCACAATGGCTTCCATTCTTGCTGCAGCTGGTGCACCCCCACCACCACCTCCACCTCCTCATAAGAAGAGAGGACCACCTAGTCAAATTCTGACTAACAGAGAGGAGGAAGATGAGGAAGAAGAAGAAGAGGAGAGAGAGGAACAACAATTTGTTGATGAGTTGCCCCGGGTTTCTAAACGAAAATCCAGTTTTATCTGGCAGTTTTTCACCATCCCTCCTGGAACAAAGAAAGTGAATGCAAAATATGCCACCTGCCTCATCTGCGACTACAGATTGTCGAGAGGCACAGAAAAGAAGTACAGTATGGGGAACTATACAATGCATCGTCACATGAGCAGGTGGCATCCCAATAACTACAGCCGGGCTGAATTAAGGGATCTTGTAGACAATCCGACGGCAACTCCTGTGGCAAGATCTACATCCACATTGTCTTTGACGGGAAGAGAGGCACAAGAGACTGTGCCAAACATCCAACCTAACTTTCAGCACATAAAGTTAACTTGTGTTTACTGTGGTGAAATGCTGTCCTATGGCAACATGAGCATCAACCTCATGAACATTGCATATGAAAATCATGTCTGCCCTAATGCACCCAACAAGTAATTTTCTTTTTTTTGCTCCAGTTGAGCCGTTTTGAAAGCCTGTTTTTTGTTGTCTCCCCTCCATAAAAAAAACAAAAAAAACATAAAACAGTTCTAAAAGTACAAAAAAATCAAAAAATGTTCAAAAAATAAAAAAAAAATATAAAACAACAAAAACAAAAAAAAACAGTTCTTTTCAGAACTACCCCCCCTTTCAAACAAAATTGCTAGAATGTTTATCACTCTGGCAAGCTCTATTTCTTTTGGTTCGCTTCAAGTTCGCTGACCGGTTCGCGAACTTTAAGCGAACTAAAAAAATATTTTTTTAAAAAAAAGAAGAGTTAGTATAAGGGAAGTAAACAGAGAATAATGTAAAAAGAAAGACAGCTAGAGAGAGTAAATGAGAGATAGTGTCAATGACATCATCAGCAGTGCATTGCGGGTAAAAAGAGTGGAAAACATTTACCTTATAATTCTTGTTACCTTTTTTAAATATTTTTTCATACTTACAATCTGTAAAACAAAGAACAAACATTTCAAAAAATATTAAAACATGTATTTAAAAATTAGAAAAGACAAGGGAAAAGGTTCAAAAACAAACAGTTTTTCAACAACTTTAACATTTACAGAAGTCTCTGCTTTTCTACGTCCCCTACACAATCCTAAAGATATATATTCGAAAGAAACTGTATCTTGATGTTGCTGAACTGAGGCCTATTTTGCAACATGATGTTTTTCTTGCACTGCTAATGTCTCACAATAGTGATCCAATAGCAGCGCAAAAAAGATGTAAAGCCATCATAAAATTGTGTCTAACATTGTAAATGATTGTTTTAGGATGCAAATAAGATGTGTGCTTTCAAGAGCTTTCTTTGTGGTGAGGCCTCTTTTTTTTTTTAAAAAAAACAGTACCCAGAAGTACAGCACTCTAAGCATTAAAATTGATATTTACAGAACTCAGCTTACCCATATGTACCACACATTTCTAAATGTATATCATAAGGACAAAAAGCATAACATTAATTATACATGTTAAATGGTTTATTTTTGCTGTTCTCAGAATGTATCAAATTTCACTTAAATCAGTGACTTGAAGGTATTCATCATGTAACAGCGGGGAAAAAAAAACACAATCAAAATGACTGTGTTTAAAAAACCCATACAACCTAATAAATCTGATTTCAAAACTTCTTAAAATTAACTTACTTTCAATGACGTCAAACGATCTCCTATAAACAGCATCCACTCTGTTGTGCTTTAAATATTTTCAGCCCACCACTTTCTGAAAGAAAACCTCCATCGATACGTGAAATATGTTACATAGAAAAAAAACTTCTCTCATTATATCACATGTTTCCACTAGGCCAAATCATGTTGCCGCGATTCGCAAGTCTTGTAATTCTTCCAATCAAATCCCGACATTTTCTATTTTCGCAACTTTCAAAAATAAAATATTTGAGATTATTTTCACAATCCTGGACTACTAATATCTTACTCTTCTTTGTCACTCATGTTCTCCTTTTCCTATGACACTGATACTGCTTACTATGAAGCAGACTTACTTGCATCAGGTTTATATAGTTGGATTTTTAATCGAGACAGCATTGCAGACTTACATTCCCTCTACTTAAAATTTTGGTTTTAAAAACACCAGGTAAGAATTTTTAAGGTCAAACGGCAATTTTTTTTTGAAAGTAACAACAGAATCATTACAGAATGACCAGCCGTTTCCAGACTTTAAGTAAGCTGTATAATGTCCTGATGTTGTTGATGGACCATCGTGATAGATAATTGCTACAGTAACAAAAGTCCTCCCTGATATTGACAGCTGAGAAGCCACAAAATTTTTTATTAAAGTTGACAATTTTGATCCATCAGGCCTACATCGTTGCATCATTAAAATGACATACTGGCCATATCTACGTATAAATAATGTTGACATCATATCACATTTACATTGGCTACACTCCATGTTGTGATCCGCTGCATTTACTAGCTTATTAAAGGACACTGATTTACTGTCTGGCAAAGTTAAATATATAAATCTTTCTGAGTCTACACTAGTAGTACTTGGTACCATACAGTTCTCGCAGTCATGCTGCCATTGATAAAAAAGCCCAAACAGGTGATCTACATCTACACCCTCATCTTGCAATATATCAAGCATATACATTAAAAACTCCTGACAATCTTGCTGATTATTTTCAGAGAAGTCTGTTTGACCTGAACATTCATCTAACAGATAACGAACTTCAGACACACTTTCTACTTTTGTTCGATCAGTGCTACATTTCTCTAACACAGAATTCAACAAGCAGCATAAACTTTGTTCTGAATTGAACACAATCTGTTCTTTTAAACTCTCTAGTGAAAAGAGAACATTAACAACGACATTTGCATAGCAGTTGACACCAGAACTGTTTTCAAATTGAAAACCAACAATCTCTTCAACAGTATCCACTTTCTTTCTGCTAACAACTTTCGGTTCATTGACTTTTAGTCTTTTTGCAACAACCTCCCTACTATTACTGCTATTTCTACGTTTCCGGCCTACCACACGTTTCTCAAACAAAGGATATTGAGGCAAATGTGGCGCATACTCTCTTCTTAACCTATTGTATTCCTTAACACAATCTAGATCCGCACAAATGTTTGTGACATCACAGTCAATCAAGTACAATCCCGATAAAGTTCTAACTCGTGACAATGCCACATATGCCATACCCTCCTTGAACACTGAACTGCCAATATTCACCAATGCACAGTCTACACTTAAACCTTGCGATTTATGGATTGTCACCGCATATGCCAAGCAAACAGGAAACTGTTTACGGCGAACATATAAGTCTTTAACAAGCAAAAACCTAGCAGAACAACGAGCAATTACCTGTACTTCCTCAATGCCATCAAATTTAATTCTTAAAAATTCAATTCCATCTCTATTTCTGTATTTCTCAAAATCAACAACATTACCCATTGATCCATTTACCAGACCTCTTTCTACATGTAAATTCCGTCTCAAAATGATTCGGCAATTTAAACACACATTCAGAGTCTTTTCAAAACCCGCTGTCTTAGATATAGTCTTCTCTAATGAATCCAATTTTGATTTCAAATTGTCTGACAAAATAATTGTTGATCCCATATGCTCTAATTTGTCGATAGCTTCCAGTTTCACAATCTCTTGCTTTTCTAAATACAACATTTTGTTGTTGAAGATGGCACATTCTGCAAGAGTTGGCATGAGACATATCCCGGATTTCTTCTCAGTAATTTTCTGAAAAATATTCTCAGGCACAATCTCTTGTTTGGGATATAAATTTGACAGTAATCGTGCATTTAAAGCTTCTTTGCCATGCTCGGTCACTTTTCCAATTCTAATATCTTGTAGAATATTCTTGTAATCTTCATCCTTTGCCTGACGCATATTTTGATGCAGTTCTGCATAATTGAAGTTTAACCATATATTGACGTTGCCAATGCTCCCTAGGCACTTCCTGGTATCTTCATGCGTGAGTATTTTGAACACAGGTTGACCTTTTACTGGTGTCAGCTGTAGAAGATCTCCGAAAACAATGATGTGTTTCCCACCAAATAAGACATCATATTCAGTTTTAAGTACTTCTTGCATTCTCAAATGCACAAAGGCAAGCATGACATTGGAAACCATGCTTACTTCGTCAATGATAAGTAGTTTCATTTTCCTCAAAACTCTTGAAACTTCACAGCAAGCATCTCCAGATAACTTGTTGTATTGTAATTTGTTGTCATGCTCCACCGGCAGCATCAGTAGACGATGCAAAGTAATACCTTTAATATTATGTGCTGCCAGTCCAGTAGGAGCGGTGACAACACAAGACAGCGATGACTCAGTCCTTTCCTTCAAATAACAAGAGATTGCTTTAATGAGGAAACTTTTTCCAGTTCCCGCTTCTCCACTCACGTACAGTCGGACAGGCTTCAACGACGTACATGAGCACTCTTTCTTCTCATGACTTAATCCGTGCTCAATTTCCTTGGTAACTTCATCATATATTTTCCTCTGCTCAACGTTGAGTTGTTTTTCCAAGTCTTGTAAGTTAACTGAATCCTCCTGAGCATGTGCCATGGCTCTTTCTACTTCATTCATAGCAGTGGCAGCTTCATTTTCGATAATAGGTCCTCCAAGTGGATCTTGACTCAATGAAACAGAACTCTGACTGTCCTGAGAACTGTCTCTGGCAATCTCGGCTGCAATCGTTGCTTCCTGCTCAATTTCCAAAGTTAGCATTTCTTGATATTTAGAAAAAGCAGGACATTCTATAAACTCCTTGGCTACATTGAAAGAGTCTTCGTAACAGAGGAAATCTCCAAGCAGTTCCTCTTCTGCACGCCAAGGCTTGAAAAGTTGCAAAAGTGCTAAATAGAAAAACTCCTTTTTTTCTGGAGATTCGCCACTCAATTTTCGATGGTTTACTAATTGGCATTTTCTTTGCTTGACCAGGCATCCCTCACTTCCAATTACAGCATACACTCCTTTCTCAATATCTTCTTTGATGTTCCTCTTGAATATATAATTTTGGAGAACCTCATATAGACAAACATTCTCAAGGTGACTGCTTCGATTTGGATAATATGTATCCAACATGTTGGTCTTCAAAATGTCGGTACTGTTTGGTTCCTTTTCTGCCAAATACTCAATTTCCCGAACAGGTTTTAGAACTCGATTTCGCGTTGCAGCAAGACCAAGACTCGCCCAAACGAGACTCCTGGATTTGGCATAGAGACTTGCTGAAGACAATCGATCAGAACATTCGTAAGCTCCGATTTCTCGATGCGACAACATCTTCAGACTGAAACTGTACAACTTCTTGCTGAGGCTCTTTTCATGGGAAATGTCCTCCCACATATCCTTCAGTTCGGTCTTTTCTTTTTTGGTGATGTAAGATGTCACATACCGAGCCACAGCCATACAGTTGTCAGCCACAAACTGTATATCCATGTTGGCATTCCACATGGACAAAATCACTGGGTTGTAGTCATTGATGTACTTGGACTCTTCGTTCCTTTTCAAATTGTATGTATTCTTGGGTGATTTCCTCGTCACATTATGTCGCAGCGAAGACATCAAACTGTTCACTCTTCCTTTAGAAATCACCGGTCGTGGAAAGTTGAAACGACATTTGGTGTAGAACTTGTCCTTGTTTCTGAATTTACGACGACAGTACTTTCCACAACGATGGCTTTGGAAACGTAGAACTTGTTCTCTTAGACTTTTCTTCTCCGTTGCGTTTGGAACAGCACACGTAGAATACTGTTCGATGAAATTCATCACTAAGTCATCCGGATCTGTTCCAAATTTAGGTGCATCCTTGATCCACAGCAACATATGTATATGAGGGGCACCTCTTGCTTGATACTCCTTTCTCCAGAAGAAATCCAACACCTCTCCAAGAGGTGGATTCTTTTTATTTGTGATGAAAGACATCATAGCTTCAAATCTATGATTGAAGTACCTGCATACATTCACAGGATCCAAAGAACACAGTTCTCCAGGTGTCTTGAATTCAATGTTTTCAATATTTCCATTTGCCTCTCGTAGAAATTCAAGTAAGTCATCCCAGCCATACTCAGCACTGCTCAGAGTGAGGAACCATGTCGGAGTTCCTAAGTTCCTCAGCATACATTTTAAATCACCATGACGACGGTACCAGTACTCATTAGTACCACGCTGACACGCCATGAGATTAATTAAGTGAGAATCCAAAATACTGTCTTGGACATTGACTTTATGCATAAAGTCACTTGCCGAGATGTTTCGCATCTGTATACCACTTTTTAAGATGTGGTTCACTGCATATGAAAGTCCAGACAGATCGCTTTCAAACAGGAGATGAAACAAATAGGGAATGCATTGCCGAAACCTAGGATCTTCTGCATACAATCGTAAAGTCCGGTATTCAGACGCAGGAATTTCACGAGGTCGCTCATCATATCTTCCTCCTTGACCTGTGGGAAATAGCTGTGGGAAACACCGAGCTTCCAAACTTTCCTCCCAAACACTAATGGGACTCCCTTTGGCTTGTTTCATTTGAAACAACTCAATAGCATTCCCCATGACTTCCTTGGAATGCAAAGGATGAACACTATAATGTTCATATATTTCTTCACTTTTAGAGGCCTCTACTTTCTCAATTTGGCCAGCACACAAATCGCTATCCTCTTCATCACTTACTTCCTCTTCTGCAACATATACATTCTTATAGTACTTATTATTTTTCTTCAAATACACTGTTGCCTTTTTGACTTTCCTAACATCCACTAAATCTTGCCATATTTTCTTATTCTTTGTCGGAACCCCATTAACCAAGATAACCAGAGGTTCCTCTTCCACTTTTTCTATTCCAATTGTGTTAATGTTTTTATTCAAATCTAGAGGCAAATAAACAACTCTTCCCTTTAATCCTCTCTGTAAATCTGCTGGAGGCAACTTCCCTGTCTTTGGCTCCATTCTTACAATAGCCTGAAAGGGATGGATACTTTGAATCAAAATAGATTCATAAGTATTTAAATCCTTCAATTCAGAAGGAATCTCAACCAATTCCAGATTATTATGAACTGCCCTAGCAGGCATCTGGTTTTGGTTTAATTTATTACAACAATAAGTACACACACGTTGATCCGATCCCAAATCAAAATAATTTTCTACCATCAAGTATGTGGCTAAATCCTTCCATTCACTATTATTTTCCCTTTCACTTTTTGCATATAAATCCACTACCTTAGTCTGATTCTTATAATAAGTGCGTCGACAACATACACAAGTGAAATTAGGCCTCTCACTTGATTTCATCTGAAACGTGGCAATTTCCTTCTGAAAATTATCTGTACTGGAAACCTGTACATTATCTTCCACATTACCTTCTACTTCAGGGTCAATTTGAACATTCTCATCTTTACTACCAAAGTAACAAAACTCAATTTCTTCACAAAGATTCTTCACATCTATTTCAGAACCATGCAAAAGAGCAGCACATAACTGTTTAAGCATAATTGCTGGACTCTTAGCATAATACAACATTCTCACTAATTTTCTCACTTTATTATGATGCACTGCTAGCATCCTGAAATGATGAAAAACACTCTGGCATACTCTCCTGGAAAGACAAGCCAGTGAATGACCACGCAAACCTGTCATTTGTCTCACTCTGCAAGGATCTAAATCTTGCAACAACTTCATTTTCTGCTTCAAACTTTTCTTATTAAATGTCCGTATAAAATCACAAAGCAAATTGATGGAAACCTGTCGCACACTGCAAATAGAACTACACTTCCAAATGTACACAGGACCCTTAGGACGTCTTCCTAAAACCTCATCACTTAGCGCCTCTTCTGTCTCTGTTGTCACAAGTTGTTCTTTTTCAACTGGACAACCATCCTTCACTTCATAAGCTCGACCACTGATGTCAACTGCATGCACCAAATCATTATCCTGAAAATAAGTCTCCTCATTAAAAAATGCCTCAGAACTTGAACTATGCATCCATTCTCCGGAAAAAACTTCACAAAAGTTAGTACGATTTACTACTCTCTTCCATCTACTTTTTGTTTTGAAATCAGAAATTACCTTGCTTAGTTTCCTAATTCTATTGATTACCAAAATAAACAACTTTCGCTTGATTTCAAAAGCATGATCAATAATTTTCTCTACATTTTTCTTCTTCCTATAAAATGCCGCTTTCTGTTGGCCTTTCTTTTTAATATTTTTCAATAAATTAACTAATATCCTATTACGGAACATTCGTTGTCGAATGTCCCTAAACTGCTGTTTCCTTCTACTATCATGCACAGAGTTATCTCTTCCTCTACCAGTAACATTTGTGATGTGTCTCTCCTTTCCATTTAAATAACTTTTGTTTTTGTGAACAGACACATTTTTTTGAGCAAAATTTTTTTTACTACAAATATTTCTTAAGAATGATTTCGTGCTCTTACCCGGACCTTTCTTGGTGTTTTGACAAGTATTTGGGGAAGAGGACTGCTGCAATAAAACATCATCCTGCTGTCTTTGACGTTTTCTAGCCTTTCGTATTCGACTTCTGGAAGGCATTTTCCAAACTATGAAAGAATCTGCAGTTGAATCTGTGAAAAAATATAATATAAAATGTTATTAACCACTATTACCAAACAGTAAATAAATAACAGTCATCTAAAACTTAATGCCGTACTAATTATTTAACATAGCAAATATTTTCCACCAGCACTGCATCACAAAAATGACACTCAATGGTACAAAACAGGCATACAACACTCATAAATCACTCCCTAATATTTTAAATCATTAATTCAGGATGACGATAAGATGTAGCCTATCTAAAGGTTTGTTTAGGCCCAGATCTTTGGACTGTGGTGAATGTGTGTCATTGATCCACATTCAGTCCATCACCTGTTTTGTTTATTTGAGGTGAGGCCAACACATGGTTGCAGATAAGATTTTCACTGAAAAAAAACCAAGGTAAAAAAACAAGTGAAGGCCTACCAATGAAGTAAATCATTAAATGAAAACCAATACATTTCTGGAAATATGCACTACTAGTGCTTCATAAGATGTTTTGGGTCATATTTATAAGTTATTTGAGTATCTAGTATGCTATTTTACATTCTTCATGGTGCAAATTTATTGTAAATACGCTCCCACCTGCGGTTGGCAAATTTAGATTTTGATTATGGGAGTTAGATAGGCATGTTAATAATTTCCCAAAAATGGTATATAACCCCAAACAACCTTTGTAGCAAATGCTCTTAGCCATGTTATCCACCTCCCATTGGATAACATGGCTAAGAAGTGCTTGCAAATGTGATAAAAAAAGGCCTGCAATGCATGAATATCGCAGAAAAATCAGCGATATTCATGCATTTTCCAGCAAATGCTCTTAGCCATGTTATCCACTTCCTATTAAATAACATGGCTAAGAACTGCTCAGGGCACCATGAGGAACGCTTTCCATTTAAAAAGGGAAAAATAACATCAAAGACACTAAAATGCCTTCTAAATATGAACCCAAACAACCTATGAAGCAATGTGGAAAAAACTGCCGCAATGCATGAATATAGCAGAAAAATCAGCGATATTCATGCATTTTCCAGCAAATGCTCTTAGCCATGTTATCCACTTCCAATTAAATAACATGGCTAAGAACTGCTCAGGGCCCCATGAGGAACGCTTTCCATTTAAAAAGGGAAAAATAACATCAAAAACACTAAAATGCCTTCTAAATATAAACCCAAACAACCTATGAAGCAATGTGAAAAAAAACGGCCACAATGCATGAATATAGCAGAAAAATCAGCGATATTCATGCATTTTCCAGCAAATGCTCTTAGCCATGTTATCCACTTCCTATTAAATAACATGGCTAAGAACTGCTCAGGGCCCCATGAGGAACGCTTTCCATTTTAAAAGGGAAAAATAACATCAAAGACACTAAAATGCCTTCTAAATATGAACCCAAACAACCTATGAAGCAATGTGAAAAAAACCGGCCACAATCCATGAATATAGCAGAAAAATCAGCGATATTCATGCATTTTCCAGCAAATGCTCTTAGCCATGTTATCCACTTCCTAATAAATAACATGGCTAAGAACTGCTCAGGGCCCCATGAGGAACGCTTTCCATTTAAAAAGGGAAAAATAACATCAAAGACACTAAAATGCCTTCTAAATATGAACCCAAACAACCTATGAAGCAATGTGAAAAAAACGGCCACAATGCATGAATATAGCAGAAAAATCAGCGATATTCATGCATTTTCCAGCAAATGCTCTTAGCCATGTTATCCACTTCCTATTAAATAACATGGCTAAGAACTGCTCAGGGCCCCATGAGGAACGCTTTCCATTTAAAAAGGGAAAAATAACATCAAAGACACTAAAATGCCTTCTAAATATGAACCCAAACAACCTATGAAGCAATGTGAAAAAAAACGGCCACAATCCATGAATATAGCAGAAAAATCAGCGATATTCATGCATTTTCCAGCAAATGCTCTTAGCCATGTTATCCACTTCCTATTAAATAACATGGCTAAGAACTGCTCAGGGCCCCATGAGGAACGCTTTCCATTTAAAAAGGGAAAAATAACATCAAAGACACTAAAATGCCTTCTAAATATGACCCCAAACAACCTATGAAGCTCTAACAGTACATATCCTGAAATTTAATTCATTTCAAAATTCGTTTTTAAACACAGCATATAAATCAATTGTATACCTGCATTCATGAAGAAATAACTAAAAATGTCCTTGAGACACATGAAAGTGTTTTCTGGAATGCCCTAGCACCATTTTTGGGACACTATTAACATGGCTAGGTAACTCCCATAATGAAAATCTAAATTTGCCAAGCACAAGTGGGAGCGTATTTACAAGACACTTGCCCCATGAGGAACACTTTACATTTTAAAAGGCGAACATAACATCTTAGACACTCAAATAACTTATAAATATGGCCCAAAACAACCTATGAAGCTCTAGCAGTAAATATCCAGAAATGTAATTGATTTCTGAAATCGTTTTTAAAAGCAACATATCTGTTTCAGCTTACATAACAGACCATGAAATGGCCTCCATGTATTACAATATCTTGTGTTACTGCATGCCAGAATGTTACACCAAATATGCCATTATAATTTCTCTATGAAACTAATTCTATTAGTATATAACTAGAGACAAAACCACATTTTAAAAACACAGCTTTCTTCATCATTTTCTCCTTAAATCATACTATTCTCTATCTAAATTAAATAAATCTTTTCTCACCTTAGCAAATATTTTTTGAGTTTTGAAAACAGTCTCAGAAATACACCAAATTGTCTTCAGCAGAAGAAAAAGGATGCACTCCAAAGGCTGCAGCTATTGAAAGCACAGAAATACAGATATTCTTTTCACATATCTATCATATTAGCCAATCATACCTCTTCCCTCACTTTTTTCAAATCAAAACCCTTCCCCCCTCTGCCCTGTCTGCCTTGTTTCCATAGCAACCACCTCCTGGAAGACCTCTCATGTTTGCAAATTCACACAACAATGTTTCAATTGAACTCTGAACTCTCAGTGCACCTGCGTATCCAGTGCAATCTTTCATTAATTGTTTCTTCCTTGACCATTCAAATTACATCTTTCAAAGAACACATCCATGCACCCTAACTTTCTGTTTTCAGAAATGGAAATGCACCAATCACTGCTAATGAATCATTAGCATTGTAAATCCACAGTTTTTTTTCTTTAGAAACTCCTACTGTTTCAACTGCCCTTTCATTACCACACTTCATCTGACTGCAGAACAACCTTCTTCAACCATGTTTAACGTCTGGATTGTTGGACATAGTTACATCCACTGGGCTCAAAGGTATGCTGAGAGCAGAAATTTACACAACCTCAATTTACAAGATGTGGAAATTAACTGGTTGGGCCAAAGAGGATTAAAATGTCACCAATTGATACCATTGGTGAAAACCTTTATGCATTTGCCAAAACCTGACCTGTTAATAGTGCACTGTGGAGGTAATGATTTGGGCACTTTGACAGGGGTAGGTCTGGAAATGCTTTTAAAGGACACCTTTGAGCAATTAATGGCACTTTTTCCTCAAACTGCCTTGGTATATTCCAATATATGCCAAAGACAGAAATGGAGGTGGTCCAACCAATTTTGTCCACAAATTGAGAAAGCGAGGAAGCATGTAAACAAATCTGTTTCAGCTTACATGAGAGACCATGGAATGGGCTCTCTTTACAACAATAACTTGCGTTACTACATGCAAGATATCTACAGAGGAGATGGAGTTCACTTCTCAGATGAGGGCAACAGAATTTTCATTCTGAATTTAAGACTGTGCATTGGTACCTACTTATAAGTACCTAAATGTACCATAAACCCAAAAGCTCTTCTCAGAGCTACCCTACATCTGATCACTCACAATTATTATTTTTCTCTAACTTTTTTCACTAATTTTCCACAAAATTCGCTCCCCGGAGCGCTACCCGGTTCGCTAACCGAAAGCTAACCTCGCGGAATTTTTTAAAAAAAAGTTTTTTTTTCCGCACATATAAGCCTCCTCAGCCACGCTCAGAAAACGTAGGGGGTCAAGATAAGTCTAACATGACCCCTTCTACCCATTCTAAACATTATTTGCCCTCCATCTTGTATCTTAATGCGAACGAAACACAAAATGGTGGACTCCCGTAACGCTTAAGGTTCGCTAACCGGGCAGCTTCCCGGAAAGCGGTCCTAAAAAAAGGCGGGAAAGTAATTTACAGAAAAACGACTAGAGACACTCTCACCAAATATAGATTAGCTCATACTACATAACATTCCCTTCCATTCTCACAAATTTCATTGAAATTCCATTTAGCCATTTAGCCTGTAGACCTCTCCAAGTACCGTGAGGTAAATTACTTCACAAAACACATCTGAATTGTTGGAATTGACAACCAATGAAAATGTTACTTTCATTTTCTACTTTTATTACCTGACATTTAATTGGTTATATACCTGTATATATATAAAGGGAGAGAAGGAAACACAGCCATTTTGACTACTACTTCTTGTTGTACCTCCTATTTCAATAGCTTCAAAAAACTTCAACTTCTTTGTGAAGGTAAGTTATAATTTAATATATTGTGCACTATGACTTAATATAGTAGACTTTTTCTGCTAGATATACACTATCCCTCTGTAGTAGTAATGTATTTAGATAGACTTCTCTGTTATAGTTATCAATGGAGTAAGGCTTGTCTTGGTTAAATCACATACACTTTTTTATAGTCCTATTTCCACTCTCATACTATACACTGCCAAAAGATAAATTCACTGATAAAAACTGCCTATCTAAAATTAATCCCAACAGTGCCCTATCTCTACTAATATATATTTTTTTAATCCAAATTTCAGGCAAAATGGAAGGCGAGCAGCAAGTTTCTTTTGAGATGGACCTGGAAGAGAGCAGCCAGGAATTAATAGAACCAATTGACATGGAATTTATGGATGAAAGCTTGGATAATGAACTGCTGCAATGTGTCCAAGCAGTAGATGCCCTCCTTGCAAATGAGGACATTTTACAACCTCACAGATTGCAAAGAATATTTCAAGAAAATAATGACATTTCAGACACTGAAATGTTAGAAAGTTTAATAAATTATGAAAAAGAATCAAAATAAAAAAAACACTTTAAAAAAAAAGAAAACAAAAAAAAACAAGAAAAACAACAAACAATTAACATACAGTACTAGAAAAGTCTTTCATTCTTTTATCCATAAAGTTCGCTGCCCAGAAAGCTATCCGGTTCGCGAACTTGGCGCTTACCACGCAAAAAAAAATTTTTTTTTTGGGACCCTCCTAGGCCCTTTTAAAACCTCCACATAAAACCTAGGGGGTCAACGAGGATCTACTATGCCCCCTTATGGTAATTTCCCCCTTTGTTTTGGCCTCCTCTTGTCTCTCGATCCTACCGAGAGACAAGATGGCGGCCGCTCCGGACTGTTTAGAATGTTGACAGACACCGGAGGGCCAATCAGCTTCTCATCGCAAAGTTCCGTTACGCGAAAGGTTCGCTAACCGGATAGCTGCCCGGAGCGCTGTTACAGATATATATCTTGATTTAAACGTTAATTTCTCAAAATCCACTGAAGCACATATATTGAGACCTAGCAAAGGCACATCGGGCTAACAGTCCCTACAATTTTGCCAAGTTTCGTGAAAATCCATTCAGCCGTTCGGGCTAAAAGTGAGTCCAACCGCCCTATGGAAATTAACATGGGAAAAAGGTGTTTTGGGACCCCCCTTTTTTCTCGGCCCCCCCTCCACAAAACCCCCCCAAATTTTCAAGGGCTGCTCAGAAACAAAATGTGCCATTTTCCTGAAAATTTCAGCCAATTCCGTCCACAAACGCCAAAGTTATTAGGCATAGAATTTTCAGAAATCCCATAGGGAAAAAATCCTAACTATATATACCTACTGGCGACCGCCAGTAGGTAATATATATATATATATATATATATATATATATATATATATATATATATATATATATATATATATTACCTACTGGCTATCGCCAGTAGGTATATATAGTTAGGATTTATTCCCTATGGGATTTTTGAAAATTCTATGTCTAATAACTTTGGCGTTTGTGGACGGAATCGGCTGAAATTTTCAGGAAAATGGCACATTTTGTTTCTGAGCAGCCCTTGAAAATTTGGGGGGGTTTCATCAAGGGGGGATCGAGAAAAAAGGGGGTCCCAAAACGCGTTTTTCCAATGTTAATTTCCATAGGGCGGTTGGACTCACTTTTAGCTCGAACGGCTGAATGGATTTGCACGAAACTTGGCAAAATTGTAGGGACTGTTAGCCCGATGTGCCTTTGCTAGGTCTCAATATATATGCTCCAGTAGTTTTTGAGAAATTAACGTTCAAAACAAGATATATATCTGTAACAGCGCTCCAGGCTGCGCACCGGTTCGCTTACTTTTCGCGAAACGGAACTTTGCGTGCAGAAAGCTGATTGGCTCTCCGGTGTCTGTCAACATTCTAAACAGTCCGGAGCGGCCGCCATCTTATCTCTCGGTAGGATCGAGAGAGAAGAAGAGGTGAAAAACGAAGGGGGAATTTAATGAAAGGGGCAAGGTATACCCCTCTTGACCCCCTAGGAATGTTGTTGGGGTTATTAAAGGGTCCCGTGGGGAAAATAAAAAAAAAATGATTTTTCACGGTAGAAGCGCTTCACGGGCCGCGAACTGGGCCGCAAACTGGTAGCGAAACGGGAATTTGCCATTTTGTGCTTCGTTAATTAAATTACTAGGTATAAGGGGGTGCGGGAGACGTATCCTAATCCCCTATGTTTCCTGAGGGTGGCTGAGGAGGCTCATATATGTTGATACATCTCTTCCAGCGGCTGTGCGTGAGCTTTTTTTTTTTTTGCTGCGTGACAGTCCGGAGCGGCCGCCATCTTATCTCTCGGTAGGATCGAGAGAGAGGAAGAGGTGAAAAACGAAGGGGGAATTTAATGAAAGGGGGCAAGGTATACCCCTCTTGACCCCCTAGGAATGTTGTTGGGGTTATTAAAGGGTCCCGTGGAGAAAATTAAAAAAAAATGATTTTTCACGGTAGAAGCGCTTCACTGGCCGCAAACTGGTAGCGAAACGGGAATTCGCCATTTTGTGCTTCGTTAATTAAATTACTAGGTATAAGGGGGTGCGGGAGACGTATACTAATCCCCTATGTTTCCTGAGGGTGGCTGAGGAGGCTCATATATGTTGATACATCTCTTCCAGCGGCTGCGCCATCTTGCCTTTTTTCCAATGCCACAATTTTGTCGTGCACGGCAGCCATTTTAGATGCCAGGCTGGTCCCAGGCTATCACCTACCCCTGCGGATGTAGTTTATGGCCCCAGCTGTAGAGAATCCAGACATGCCAACCCTCCCGATTCAGGCGTGAGACTACTGATTTTAGTGCTAGTCTCCCGCCTCCCGATTTCTGCAAGCAAAAACCCGGGGGCATATTACGAACAACTAGCGATAATTTTTGTCTCTAACTTGTTTAGAGACAAAAATTATCGCCGCACATCGGCGATTTTTATCGCAGATAAACCTTGCTATTATCGCAGAAAAGTCAGCGATATTCATGTATTATCGAGCAAATGCTCTTAGCCATGTTATCCACCTCCCATTGGATAACATGGCTAAGAACTGCTCAGGGCAGGTGTTAGCTTTTGGAGATATTCGCGCTTAGCGCGAATATCTCCAAAAGTTGGTAATAGGAGATAGCGATGTTAGGGACTGTTTCCAGTCGCTAACATCTTGGCACGCCCACTTTGCATGTCATTAGTGATAAGTATCACTGACATGCAAAGCGGGGCCCAAGATGGTCGCTATCTCCTTTTAGCTGTCACTAACTGGTGTTAGAGACAGCTTGGTAATAGGGAGATAATTTTATCTCCGCTTTCATGGCTTTTAAAGCCAAAAAAGCGGAGATAAACCCCCTTGATAATATGCTCCACGATTCCTCGGGGGTTTCAGCTGACAAGGCTTGGTATTGTGTTACGTGGTAATTCTTCCAGGAAACGTCAGAGGGTCGATGCAGGGGTTCTAGAAGGGGTGATAAACCATTTAAGCCTCATGAACAAGCGCATGGTCTTTTAAAGATTTGTGAAGTACTCGGGGCGGCGGTGTGTGTGTGCCCTCTTTCAGGAGCGGGCGGGGGGGCACTGCCAGCAACTTGCTAGGCCAGGCAGTGTTCAACACGTGCATCACCCTTTCTCTGCCTGCTATTGCGCTCCATGCTTCGGAAAGGTAAGAAAAAGAACGTGCATTTGAGTTTGAAATGTCCGATCTTGTAGCAGTACACTTGCAAAGCCCACACATGTCAATAACCCGATTCAAGGCCCCATTCACCCGATTTTTTAAACATATATAGCACTCCAACAAAGTTAGATTTTAAAACTTTATTAACTTTTAAATATAACGAACGCAACAAAAACTGTAAATATATTTAACCATTTTTTGAAATTAACCAGAACTATAACGATAACAACAACAACAACAATAATATAACTTTTATGCCTAAATTACGCAAACATTTAGCTAATCTGCTAAAGGGGGGAGTCGCCATTTCTTTACAATAATCAATAATGAAAAATCCACATCAATAGGGTTGTCCGTTTTCTCGATGCAGCACTATAGTGCAACATACACAGCACCTGGGGTGTCAAGAGTGAACAGGTCTTTCTTTGTTCCTTAAGATGTTATCTGTGTCAACCTCTTCCGAGAATGCTGATGCGTTAGGATTTCCTTGTGTTTCTTAATAGCATTGGTGTCTGTACACTTCTTTGTCAATTCTGTGAAGATTATAACTGCTTCATAAACAGACGATATCTTTGTTTAGTCATTAGTGTTAAGTGTGTCTGAAACTACAGTGCCCTTCTGTTTTTTTTTCTTCAGGCTCTAAAGAGTTTTGTGTGTTGTTCTTTTGAGCGACAATTATTCCAGAGGTTTCAGGTTTACTTGTTTTGTCCTGCAGTGAGTTAACAGCTTTAGAGAGTTCATGTTTATTTGCTATGTCCTGCTGTTCGTCAACTGCTTCAGAGACGTCAGCCTCATTTGTTATGTTTCAGTAGATCCTGGACCTGCCCGGCCGCGCCCAAAATGGCGCCGGTGTAAATGGGACTCGTAACTGCTTGTTGTGTACTGGTTGCCCAACCTTGATATCACGAGATACATATGCAGTTTTGAAGCACATGGCGGAGGCTTGTCTGCTGTAGTGGGGCGCCCCTTTATCGTTTCAGTCGCCATTCCGCCCGCTTTTGCTACACTGTGCCTTTTCCGCCATTCAGCTGTTTAGCGCCCGCTCTTACGGCTACAGCGTCTCGCTCACCATGTAGTTGAGTTGCTCCCACTCTTGCGGTGCAGCGATAGGCGGCTTCCACAGGACTCTTAAAATGGCGGCCGGCTCTTCGGATTTGGGCCTGGTCCAGTAAAATGGCCCTGGGACACCTTGGAACTCGGATGCTTGTCTGCCAGGGCTTGGGTTCCATTCTCGAAAGCGTCCACTCAGCCTTGAAGATTGTACAAAAGTCTTGGGGGCCGTCGACTCCCGCAGGCTTCCGGTGGGGAGCGGCTGCCATGATTGCTTGCGGAATGGCCACGACGGAGCTACGAGATGGTGGTGCTCTCATGGTGACGCCAGCTTCAGTCTGAAACATCCAGAAACAAGGTGGGGCTTTCATCGTTTGGGAAAAAAAATGTTTTAATCCAATGAAAAGTGTTATTTTTAGGTCACATGACCTAGTCTTACATCATTAGGAAAAGAAAAGTAAAATGAACCAATGAAAAGTTTTATTAACAAGTCACATGACCTGTTATGCTTACGTTACGCGCTGCGCGGCGCGCTCTGGATCGTTTCCGGGAAGCTGCGCCTTGCGCACCGGAGCACTTCCGGGTGCGCTAACGCGTCGCGTCATATGACGCATTACGCGACAATGCAGGTCCAGAATATAGTCAAAATGTCTCCACCAACCAGCGGTCGGAATACAACCGCTTTCAGCAGTCCAAAAAGTTCGGTTAAATCTTAAGAGCGGGAGCAACTCAACTACATGGTGAGCGAGACGTTGTAGTCGCAAGAGCGGGCGGTAAACAGCTGAATGGCGGAAGAGGCACAGAGTACCAAAAGCGGGCGGGATGGCAACTAAAACGGTAAAGGGGCGCCCCACGACAGCGTGTCTTCAGGTCAAACGGATTGTGGGACAAGGTCCAGAATGGAAGATTCTTCAAAAGGGAAAAAATTCCGCCGGACCCCGGGAGCCGGCCGCCTATGCCGGGGGCGATCTCAGGCCTCACCAGGGCAACACGACTTGGGGAGGGGGCAGGAGCCAAGCGCCCCCTCTCAGTCCGCGCCATCTCACCGCCCCTCGGGGGCCTCCGTCAAGCGGTTTAGGGAGGCACCGTATCACATTGTTTTCCAATGCAGTCAGGTCCACAAATGGACCCCACTTACTTTGAATAGTGAAGCTGCAGCAGGTGCAAATAAGGTTTAAACAGTGTTACAAGAGCTGCTTAGAACTCTGAAGTATGGCACTCAACAACCAGGACTTATGCCATTTGTGTAAGGCAGTGACATGGAAGCAACTCAGGGACAAAAAGCATGAACGAACATTCACGTATGAAAATCTTATTTGGGGAAGGGGTAGAATCCAAGCGCCCCCTGCCAGTTCGCGCCACTACACCGTATGTGGAAAATCTGAAGCCATCGTTCTACAAACTCTCAACGCTTGCTATCAGTGCATGAGTTTCATGCTCGATCGATTGAGCTAGCCGAATCGGGCAATAAAAAGTATAAAATAGTTATGTAAATAGTTATTTAATAAAATGTTTTACTCTGTTTCTTTGCTGGTGTGTTGTGTATATTTATAATATTTGCATAGGGTTTGTCGTTATTTTGGGCGGTGTGGGTGGCGGAGTCGAGCTGTCTTGCAGCCCTCATGGTGTGGAGCTTAGTTCATTTCACTATTTTCGTATTTCTCATGAAGGGTTGTTCCTAATGTTTGTATTTTACCGAGGTCAAAAAGAGATCGAATTAGTGGTCTACTGATTTTGCTCGATTACTTTTATTTTTTTACACGATTTTTCACTATCTGCAAAGACTAAACAGAGTATTGCGACTTTGTGCTTGTTTGTAAATAGAGAATGATCCAAAGAGAACCAATTGTAAAACAGTAAATGCTTGGATAATAATCAATCAAATGGAGAGACAAGCAGGTACGACGGATTACAACAGGGGTAAAGGTCTGCGTTAACTACCGTTCACTATCTGCAAAGAGAGAGTACTACTAAGAGAAAAGAGGGGAGTGGGGGGGGGCAGCGTTCAAAGCACATCAGCGTGCATAAACACGAAAACGTTTTTACCTATCACGTACTTGACATTTGACAGCTTTTGATATTTGCTATTAAAAAACCATTGAAATTCACAGAAAAAACCATAGGTTATAGTCGATATATAGTTAGGAATTTGCATTTACAAAACCTTGAAAATTCAATGAAAAAACCATTGGTTTTAGGCCATATATAGTTAGGGATTTGCATTTAGAAAACCTTATTTTACTCGCATAAAACCATTGAAATTCCATATATAGTTAGAAGCGCTAACTATATATCGCGCACCCGCAATCCACTGCTGATGATGTCACATATTACATCATTCATGACATGGTTAGTGACATCACTGATGACATCACTGATGACATCTCAAATGACATCACTGATGACATCACTGATAACATCTCATTTGACATGACTGATCACATCACTGATGATATCATTCATGTGATAATACCATGAACCTCTTCAGACTCTAATACATGGGTACTCACAAACTTTCTCTAAGGGGCCAAATTTACAGTGTAGTTTGTGGCCGAGGGCCGCACCGGTGGGGGTGTGGTCAGTGAGAGAGGGGGCGGGGCTAGAGACAAAAAAAAACTGTGACCATGAGGTTGAACACAGGCCCTGGCAGCGGATGTCTTTGTCCACTGAGCCACCAGACCGAGCATACACACATATCTCTCTCTCTGTCTACCTCCCTCTCTCTCTTTCTCTTCCTCCCTCCCTCTCTCTATTACTCTACCTCCCTCTCACTCTCTCTCTCCGTCCCTCCCTCTCTCGCCTCCCTCACTCCCTCTGTCTCCCTCACTCTCTCTGTCTCCCTCACTCTCTCTGTCTCCCTCACTCTGTCTCCCTCACTCTCTCTGTCTCCCTCACTCTCTCTGTCTCCCTCCCTCCCTCTCTGTCTCCCTCCCTCCCGGTCTCCCTCCCTCTCTCTGTCTCCCTCCTTCTCTCTGTCTCCTTCCCTCTCTCTGTCTTCCTCCCTCTCTCTGTCTCCCTCCCTCCCTATCTCTGTCTCCCTCCCTCCCTCTGTCTTCCTCCCTCTCTCTTTCTCTACCTCCCCTCTCTGTCTCTTTCCCTCTCTTTCTCTCCATCCCTCTCTTTTTCTCCCTCCCTCTCTTTTTCTCTCCCTCTCTCTCTGTCTCCCTCACTCCCTCCCACTTCCTCCCTCCCTCCATCTCCCTCCCTCTCTCTGTCTCCCTCCCTCCCTGTCTCCCCCTCCCTCTCTCTGTCTCCCTCCTTCTCTCTGTCTCCTTCCCTCTCTCTGTCTTCCTCCCTCTCTCTGTCTCCCTCCCTCCCTATCTCTGTCTCCCTCCCTCCCTCTGTCTTCCTCCCTCTCTCTTTCTCTACCTCCCCTCTCTGTCTCTTTCCCTCTCTTTCTCTCCATCCCTCTCTTTTTCTCCCTCCCTCCCTCTCTTTTTCTCTCCCTCTCTCTCTGTCTCCCTCACTCCCTCCCACTTCCTCCCTCCATCCCTCCCTCCATCTCCCTCCCTCTCTCTGTCTCCCTCCCTCTCTCTGTATCCCTCCCTCTCTTGGTCTCTCACCCTTTCTTTGTCTCCCTCCCTCTCTTCGTCTCCCTTTCTCTTCCTTTCTCTAACTGTCTCCCTCCCTTTCTCTAACTGTCTCCCTCCCTCTCTCTCCCTGTCTTCCTCTCTCTCTCTCCCTGTCTTCCTCTCTCTCTCCCTCTCACCCTCTTTCTCCCTCCCTCCCTCCCTCCCTTTGTCTCCCTCCCTCCTTATGCCTCTGCCTCTCTCCCCTCCCCTGTCTCTCCCTCTCTCTCCCTCCCCGACTCTCTTTCCCTCCCTCGCCTTCCCCTGACTCACCCTCTCTCCCTCTCTCCCTCGCCCTCACCTGACTCTCTCTCTCTCCCTCCCTCTCCCTCCCCTGACTCTCTTCCTCCCTCCCCTCACACTCCTTCCCTCCCCTTACACTCCCTCCCTCTGTCTCTCCCTCCCTCGCCCTCCCCTCACACTCCCTCCCTCTGTCTCTCCCTCCCTCGCCCTCCCCTCACTCTCCCTCCTTCGGTCTCTCCCTCCCTCGCCCTCCCCTGACTCTTTCTCTCCCTCTCCCTCAGCCTGCCCTGGCTCTCCCTCCCTCCCTCCCTCTCCCCTGACTCTCCCTCTCTCTCCCTCCCCTGACTATCCCTCTCTCTACCTCCCTCCCCTCACTCTCCCTCCCTCCCCTCAAACTCCCTCCCTCTGTCTCTCCCTCTCCCTCCCTCGCCCTCCCCTCACTCTCCCTCCCTCTGTCTCTCCCTCCCTCGCCCTCCCCTCACTCTCCCTCCCTCTGTCTCTCCCTCCCCCGCCCTCCCCTCACTCTCCCTCCCTCTGTCTCTCCCTCCCTCGCCCTCCCTCGCCCTCCCCCGACTCTCACTCTCCCTCTCCCTCACCCTGCCCTGGCTCTCCCTCCCACCCTCCCTCTCCCCTGACTCTCCCTCTCTCTCCCTCCCCTGACTCTCCCTCTCTCTACCTCCCTCCCCTCACTCTCCCTCCCTCCCCTCACACTCCCTCTGTCTCTCCCTCTCCCTCCCTCGCCCTCCCCTCACTCTCCCTCCCTCTGTCTCTCTCTCCCTCGCCCTCCCCTCACTCTCCCTCCCTCTGTCTCTCCCTCCCTCGCCCTCCTCTGACTCTCACTCTCCCACTCCCTCACCCTGCCCTGGCTCTCCCTCCCTCCCTCCCTCTCCCCTGACTCTCCCTCTCTCTCCCTCCCCTGACTCTCCCTCTCTCTACCTCCCTCCCCTCACTCTCCCTCCCTCCCCTCACACTCCCTCCCTCTGTCTCTCCCTCCCTCGCCCTCCCCTGACTCTCACTCTCCCTCTCCCTCACCCTGCCCTGGCTCTCCCTCCCTCCCTCCCTCCCTCTCTCTCCCCTGACTCTCCCTCTCTCTCCCTCCCCTGACTCTCCCTCTCTCTACCTCCCTCACCCCCCTGGCTCTCCCTCTGTCTCCCTTCCCTGACTCTCCCTCTCTCGCCCTCACTCTCCCTTCCTCAACCTCCCCTTTCTCTCCCTCCCTCTGTCTCTCCCTCCCTCTGTCTCTCCCTCCCTGTCTCACCCTCCCCTGACTCTCCCCCTCCCTCTCTCACTCCCTCCCTCGCCCTCCCTCGCCCTCCCCTGACTCTCTCACTCCCTCAACCTCCCCTGACTCTCCCTCCCTCTGTCTCTCCCTCCCTCGCCCTCTCTCTCCATCTCTGTCTCCCTATCTCTGTCTAGGCAAGGTGTATTAATTCTATTAGAAATATCACGAAAAGCAAGAGCTATTTGCTGCACACATCAAACCACCTTCCCCAGCCTTCCCAAAATCTGCAGCACATTATTAGTGACTCCCTAATGTAGAGGGTGCACGAGAGCTGGCTGGTCCACTGCAGCAGAGATCAGGTGTAATCCGGAGAGCAGATATTCCAAATAAGGCTGGGCTGATTCAGACTTTCATCCCTTCAGTGTCGATAAAACAAATGCTACTCGAGGCTGCGCAGAGTGATCTCCAAGTGGCTCGGTTCAATCAGTCACGGGGTTTGTCCTGGTCACTGTAATTGTCCAACAATTCCCCCCTGCCCCCCCCCCCCCTCCTCTGTGGCAGCCCGGGATGAGTCAGCTTGCCTGGCGCGCACACAGCCGGAGCACTACACAGGTCTTTAAAAGACCATTAAATCGTTAATGAGGCTTTGTTCTGTTTCACCTCTTCTGAGGCCCCTGCAGCTCCACTCTATGGCTGGAATTTCCCAGCCCCCTAGAGCAGAGCCTCTCCGAGTCAGGCTGCATCAACCGCCGGTGTTTACTAAAACTCTTGATTTTTTTTTTTTTTTTTAAATTGGTACATGTCTGCAAGGTCCGGCGGGCCGCCAAGGAAGGCTTGCCGGGCCGCCACCGGCCCGTGGGCCGTACTATGAGTACCCCTGCTCTAATATAACCTTAGATACAATCAGTGTAAACAGACAGTCACAGACTGTCACTCATCCATGGAGTTACTCACACACCTAGTCAGTTATGCCAAAAATCAATCACACCTCCATTTTCTCAACTATACAGTTATACACACCTTACTTATTCAAACATATACTAACACATATTTACTTTACTCTCTTATACAATCTCTGATACATGTTCACAATGATCCATACAGCCACTCACACATTCACTGGCTCTTATGCACAGTTATTTATAGATGTCAACTCTCACATGTACTGTGTTTTACATATGTACTTAATTTGACATGTAGCACTGAGATATCCATTCACTCACTAATACACTCATGCACAGTCAACCGCCCATACAGCTGTTTCCACATGCACTTTTGAATCTATACATATAGTGAATCAACTACTCACACATCTATGTACAGAGTCACACACCTCCCAGCCACCCATACACACACACTCAGTTTCCCATACAAATACTTGGACAACCAATCAATAACCCATACAGTTACTCATATAGCTACTGATCAACATATGCAGCAGTTTGTAGAACAACAGATATAATGATGCACAAATTAAAACAGTTTAGTCACTAACCCATGCACTCAGTGAGACACATTTAATCACTCACTCAATCAGTCAGTCATGCACCTAGTAAATCCTTCATCCAGACACTTATATATCCACTCATTCTTCAATATGTAAAACATATTTTAACTTTACAGAAACATACAGTCACTGGATGTTGTAATCAGTGATGTCATCAGTGATGTCATTTGAGATGTCATCAGTGATGTCATCAGTGATGTCACTAACCATGTCATGAATGATGTAATATGTGACATCATCAGCAGTGGATTGCGGGTGCGCGATATATAGTTAGCGCTTCTAACTATATATGGAATTTCAATGGTTTTATGCGAGTAAAATAAGGTTTTCTAAATGCAAATCCCTAACTATATATGGCCTAAAACCAATGGTTTTTTCATTGATATATATATATATATATATACATATATATATATATATATATATATATATATATATATATATATATATATATATATATATATATATATATATATATATATATATATATATATATATATATATATATTACCTACTGGCGGTCGCCAGTAGGTATATATAGTTAGGATTTTTTCCCTATGGGATTTCTGAAAATTCTATGCCTAATAACTTTGGCGTTTGTGGACGGAATTGGCTGAAATTTTCAGGAAAATGGCACATTTTGTTTCTGAGCAGCTCCAGGAAATTTGGGGGGGGGTCGTCAAGGGGGGGTTGAGAAAAAAGGGGGGTCCCAAAACGCGTTTTTCCCATTGAGTTTTCCATAGGGCGGTTGGACTCACTTTTAGCTCGAACGGCTGAATGGATTTGCACGAAACTTGGCAAAATTGTAGGGACTGTTAGGCCGATGTGCCTTTGCTAGGTCTCAATATATGTGCTCCAGTGGATTTTGAGAAATTAACGTTTAAATCAAGATATATATCTGTAACAGCGCTCCGGGCAGCGATCTGGTTCGCGTACTTTTCGCGTAACGGAACTTTGCGCACGGAAAGCTGATTGGCTCTTCGGTGTCTGTCAACATTCTAAACAGTCCGGTGCGGCCGCCATCTTGTCTCTCGGTAGGATCGAGAGATAAGAGGAGGCCAAAACAAAGGGGGAAATTTCCATAAGGGGGCATAGTAGATCCTCCCTGACCCCCTAGGTTTTATGTGGAGGTTTTAAAAGGGCCCAGCAGGGTTCAAAAAAATTTTTTCTTTTTTTTTTTTTCGCGATGAGCGCCTAGTACGCGAACCGGAAAGCGTTCTAGGCAGCGTACTTTAAGGATAATAGAATGATATACTTTTCAAAGACTAAATGTTAATTGTTTGTTGTTTTGTTTGTTGTTTTTGTTTTTTTTTTGTTTTCTTTTTTAAAAATTTTTTTTTAATTTTTATTGTTTTTCATAATTTATTAAACTTTCTAACATTTCAGTGTCTGAAATGTCATTATTTTCTTGAAATATTGTTTGCAAGCTGTGAGGTTGTAAAATGTCCTCATTTGCAAGGAGGGCATCTACTGCTTGGACACATTGCAGCAGTTCATTATCCAAGCTTTCATCCATAAATTCCATGTCAATTTGTTCAATCAATTCCTGGCTGCTCTCTTGCAGGTCCATTTCAAAAGAAACTTGGTTTTCGCCTTCCATTTTGCCTGAAATTTGGATTAAAACAATATATATTAGTAGAGATAGGGCACTGTTGGGATTAATTTTAGATAGTCATTTTTTATCAGTGAATTTATCTTTTGGCAGTGTATAGTATCAGAGTGGAAATAGGACTATAAAAAAGTGTATGTGATTTAACCAAGACAAGCCTAACTCCATTCATAACTATAACAGAGAAGTCTATCTAAATACATTACTACTACAGAGGGATAGTGTATATGTAGCAGAAAAATTCTATTATATTAAGTTATAGTGCACAATATATTTCGTTTTAACCTCTTCGCCGCTAATGACAAGGGTAACTCGTCATGGACTTTCCATTGATTTCAATGGAAATTCAATGAAAAGAAAGAAAATAGCCTTAGCAGTAAAGGGGTTAAAAAATTATATCTTACCTTCACAAAGAAGTTGAAGTTTTTGGAAGCTATTAAAAGGTGTTGTACAACAAGAAGTAGTAGTCAAAATGGCTGTGTTTTCTTCTCTTCCTTTATATATATTCAAGTATATAACCAATCAAATGTCAGGTAATAAAAGTAGAAAATGAAAGTAACATTTTCATTGGTTGTCAATTCCAACAGTTCAGATGTGTTTTGTGAAGTAATTTACCTCACGGTATTTGGAGAGGTCTAAAGGCTAAATGGCTAAATGAAATTTCAATCAAATTTGTGAGAATGAAAGGGATTGTTATGTAGTATGAGCTAATTTATATTTGGTGAGAGTGTCTCTAGTCGTTTTTCTGTAAATTACTTTCCCGCCTTTTTTTTGGACCGCTTCCCGGATAGCGGTCCGGTCCGCGTACTTGGAGCGTAACGGGAGTCCACCATTTTGTGTTTCGGTCGAATCAAGGTATAAAATGGAGGGTAAATAATGTTCTGAATGGGTAGAAGGGGGCATGGTACAAGTATTTTGCCCCCCTACGTTTTCTGAGGGTGGCTGAGGAGGACTATATTTGCGAAGAAAAAACTTTTTTTTGAAATTTTGCGCGGTTAGCTTCCAGTTCGCGTACCGGATAGCGCTCTTTAAGCGTAGTTTGTTGAAAATTACAGAAAAAAGTTAGAAAAAAAATAATAAAAGTGTGTGATCAGATGAAGGGTAGCTCTGAGAAGAGCTTTTGGGTTTATGGTACATTTAGGTACTTATAAGTAGGTACCAATGCACAGTCTTAAATTCAGAATGAAAATTCTGTTGCCCTCATCTGAGAAGTGAACTCCATCTCCTCTGTAGATATCTTGCATGTAGTAACGCAAGTTATTGTTGTACAGAGAGCCCATTCCATGGTCTCTCATGAAAGCTGACACAGATTTGTTTACATGCTTCCTCGCTTTCTCAATTTGTGGACAAAATTGGTTGGACCACCTCCATTTCTGTCTTTGGCATATATTGGAATATACCAAGGCAGTTTGAGGAAAAAGTGCCATTAATTGCTCAAAGGTGTCCTTTAAAAGCATTTCCAGACCTACCCCTGTCAAAGTGCCCAAATCATTACCTCCACAGTGCACTATTAACAGGTCAGGTTTTGGCAAATGCATAAAGGTTTTCACCAATGGTATCAATTGGTGACATTTTAATCCTCTTTGGCCCAACCACTTAATTTCCACATCTTGTAAATTGAGGTTAGGTAAATTTCTGTTCTCAGCATACCTTTGAGCCCAGTGGATGTAACTATGTCCAACAATCCAGACGTTAAACATGGTGGCTGAAGGTTGTTCTGTAGTCAGATGAAGTGTGGTAATGAAAGGGCAGTTGAAACAGTAGGAGTTTCTAAAGAAAAAAAACTGTGGATTTACAATGCTAATGATTCATTAGCAGTGATTGGTGCATTTCCATTTCTGAAAACAGAAAGTTAGGGTGCATGGATGTGTTCTTTGAAAGATGTAATTTGAATGGTCAAGGAAGAAACATTTAATGAAAGATTGCACTGGATACGCAGGTGCACTGAGAGTTCAGAGTTCAATTGAAACATTGTTGTGTGAATTTGCAAACATGAGAGGTCTTCCAGGAGGTGGTTGCTATGGATACAAGGCAGACAGGGCAGAGGGGGGAAGGGTTTTGATTTGAAAAAAGTGAGGGAAGAGGTATGATTGGCTAATATGAGAGATATGTGAAAAGAATATCTGTATTTCTGTGCTTTCAATAGCTGCAGCCTTTGGAGTGCATCCTTTTTCTTCTGCTGAAGACAATTTGGTGTATTTCTCAGACTGTTTTCAAAACTCAAAAAATATTTGCTAAGGTGAGAAAACATTTATTTAATTTAGATAGAGAATAGTATGATTTAAGGAGAAAATGATGAAGAAAGCTGTGTTTATAAAATGTGGTTTTGTCTCTAGTGATATACTAATAGAATTAGTTTCATAGAGAAATTGTAATTGCATATTTGGTGTAACATTCTGGCATGCAGTAACACAAGTTATTGTGGTACATGGAGCCCATTTTATGGTCTGTTATGTAAGCTGAAACAGAGATGTTGCTTTTAAAATCGATTTAAGAAATCAATTTCATTTCTGGATATGTACTGCTAGAGCTTCATAGGTTGTTTTGAGCCATATTTATAAGGTATTTGAGTGTCTAAGATGTTATGTTTTCCTTTTAAAATGTAAAGTGTTCCTCATGGGGCAAGTGTCTTGTAAATACGCTCCCACTTGTGCTTGGCAAATTTAGATTTTGATTATGGGAGTTACCTAGCCATGTTAATAGTGTCCCAAAAATGGTGTTAGTGAATTGCAGAAAACACTTTCATGTGTCTCAAGGACATTTTTAGTCATTTCTCCATGAATGCAGGTATACAATTGATTTATTTGCTGTGTTTAAAAACGAATTTTGAAATCAATTACATTTCAGGATATGTACTGTTAGAGCTTCATAGGTTGTTTGGGGTCATATTTAGAAGGCATTTTAGTGTCTTTGATGTTATTTTTCCCTTTTTAAATGGAAAGCGTTCCTCATGGGGCCCTGAGCAGTTCTTAGCCATGTTATTTAATAGGAAGTGGATAACATGGCTAAGAGCATTTGCTGGAAAGTGCATGAATATTGCTGACTTTTCTGCGATGTTATTTTTCCCTTTTTAAATGGAAAGTGTTCCTCTTGGGGCAAGTGTCTTGTAAATACGCTCCCACTTGCGCTTGGCAAATTTAGATTTTGATTATGGGAGTTACGTAGCCATGTTAATAGTGTCCCAAAAATGGTGCTAGGGCATTCCAGAAAACACTTTCATGTGTCTCAAGGACATTTTTAGTCATTTCTCCATGAATGCAGGTATACAATTGATTTATATGCTGTGTTTAAAAACGAATTTTGAAATCAATTACATTTCAGGATATGTTCTGTTAGAGCTTCATAGGTTGTTTGGGGTCATATTTAGAAGGCATTTTAGTGTCTTTGATGTTATTTTTCCCTTTTTAAATGGAAAGCGTTCCTCATGGGGCCCTGAGCACTTCTTAGCCATGTTATCCAATGGGAGGTGGATAACATGGCTAAGAGCATTTGCTTCAAAGGTTGTTTGGGGTTATACACCATTTTTGGGAAATTATTAACATGCCTATCTAACTCCCATAATCAAAATCTAAATTTGCCAACCGCAGGTGGGAGCATATTTACAATAAATTTGCACCAGGAAGAACGAAAAATAGCATACTAGATACTCAAATGCCTTATAAATATGACCCAAAACATCTTATGAAGCACTAGTAGTGCATATTTCCAGAAATGTATTGGTTTTCATTTAATGATTTACTTCATTGGTAGGCCTTCACATGTTTTTTTATTTTGATATTTTTCAGTGAAAATCTTATCTGCAACCATGTGTTGGCCTCACCTCAAATAAACAAAACAGGTGATGGACTGAATGTGGATCAATGACACACATTTACCCCAGTCTAAAGATCAGGGCCTAAACAAATCTTTAGATAGGCTACATCTTATCGTCATCCTGAATTAATGATTTAAAATATTAGGGAGTGATTTATGAGTGTTGTATGCCTTTTTTGCACCATTGAGTGTCATTTTTGTGATGCAGTGCTGGTGGAAAACATTTGCTATGTTAAATAATTAGTACGGCATTAAGTTTTAGATGACTGTTATTTATTTACTGTTTGGTAATAGTGGTTAATAACATTTTATATTATATTTTTCCACAGATTCAACTGCAGATTCTTTCATAGTTTGGAAAATGCCTTCCAAAAGTCGAATACGAAAGGCTAGAAAACGTCAAAGACAGCAGGATGATGTTTTATTGCAGCAGTCCTCTTCCCCAAATACTTGTCAAAACACCAAGAAAGGTCCGGGTAAGAGCACGAAATCATTCTTAAGAAATATTTGTCATAAAAAAAGTATTTCTCCAAAAAATGTTTCAGTCCTCAAAAAGAAAAGCAATTTAAATGGAAAGGAGAGACCCATCAAAAATGTTACTGGTAGAGGAAGAGATAACTCTGTGCATGATAGTAGAAGGAAACAACAGTTTAGGGACATTCGACATCGAATGTTCCGTAATAGGATAATAGTTAATTTATTGAAAAATATTAAAAGAAAAGGCCAACAGAAAGCGGCATTTTATAAGAAGAAGAAAAATGTAGAGAAAATTATTGATCATGCTTTTGAAATTAAGCGAAAGTTGTTTATTTTGGTAATCAATAGAATTAGGAAACTAAGCAAGGTAATTTCTGATTTCAAAACTAAAAGTAGATGGAAGAGAGTAGTAAATCGTACTAACTTTTGTGAAGTTTTTTCCGGAGAATGGATGCATAGTTCTAGTTGTGAGGCATTTTTTAATGAGGAGAGTTATTTTCAGGATAATGATTTGGTGTTTGCAGTTGACACCAGTGGTCGAGCTTATGAAGTGAAGGATGGTTGTCCAGTTGAAAAAGAACAACTTGTGACAACAGAGACAGAAGAGGCGCTAAGTGATGAGGTTTTAGGAAGACGTCCTAAGGGTCCTGTGTACATTTGGAAGTGTAGTTCTATTTGCAGTGTGCGACAGGTTTCCATCAATTTGCTTTGTGATTTTATACGGACATTTAATAAGAAAAGTTTGAAGCAGAAAATGAAGTTGTTGCAAGATTTAGATCCTTGCAGAGTGAGACAAATGACAGGTTTGCGTGGTCATTCACTGGCTTGTCTTTCCAGGAGAGTATGCCAGAGTGTTTTTCATCATTTCAGGATGCTAGCAGTGCATCATAATAAAGTGAGAAAATTAGTGAGAATGTTGTATTATGCTAAGAGTCCAGCAATTATGCTTAAACAATTA
The DNA here is from genome assembly GCF_964263255.1 of Lissotriton vulgaris. Taxonomy (NCBI): domain Eukaryota; kingdom Metazoa; phylum Chordata; class Amphibia; order Caudata; family Salamandridae; genus Lissotriton; species Lissotriton vulgaris. Next base: position 1,374,833,098 of record NC_141685.1, on the reverse strand, counting down.
TGTGCTGCTCTTTTGCATGGTTCTGAAATAGATGTGAAGAATATTTGTGAAGAAATTGAGTTTTGTTACTTTGGTAGTAAAGATGAGAATGTTCAAATTGACCCTGAAGTAGAGGGTAATGTGGAAGATAATGTACAGGTTTCCAGTACAGATAATTTTCAGAAGGAAATTGCCACGTTTCAGATGAAATCAAGTGAGAGGCCTAATTTCACTTGTGTATGTTGTCGACGCACTTATTATAAGAATCAGACTAAGGTAGTGGATTTATATGCAAAAAGTGAAAGGGAAAATAATAGTGAATGGAAGGATTTTGCCACATACTTGATGGTAGAAAATTATTTTGATTTGGGATCGGATCAACGTGTGTGTACTTATTGCTGTAATAAATTAAACCAAAACCAGATGCCTGCTAGGGCAGTTCATAATAATCTGGAATTGGTTGAGATTCCTTCTGAATTGAAGGATTTAAATACTTATGAATCTATTTTGATTCAAAGTATCCATCCCTTTCAGGCTATTGTAAGAATGGAGCCAAAGACAGGGAAGTTGCCTCCAGCAGATTTACAGAGAGGATTAAAGGGAAGAGTTGTTTATTTGCCTCTAGATTTGAAGAAAAACATTAACACAATTGGAATAGAAAAAGTGGAAGAGGAACCTCTGGTTATCTTGGTTAATGGGGTTCCGACAAAGAATAAGAAAATATGGCAAGATTTAGTGGATGTTAGGAAAGTCAAAAAGGCAACAGTGTATTTGAAGAAAAATAATAAGTACTATAAGAATGTATATGTTGCAGAAGAGGAAGTAAGTGATGAAGAGGATAGCGATTTGTGTGCTGGCCAAATTGAGAAAGTAGAGGCCTCTAAAAGTGAAGAAATATATGAACATTATAGTGTTCATCCTTTGCATTCCAAGGAAGTCATGGGGAATGCTATTGAGTTGTTTCAAATGAAACAAGCCAAAGGGAGTCCCATTAGTGTTTGGGAGGAAAGTTTGGAAGCTCGGTGTTTCCCACAGCTATTTCCCACAGGTCAAGGAGGAAGATATGATGAGCGACCTCATCAAATTCCTGCGTCTGAATACCGGACTTTACGATTGTATGCAGCAGATCCTAGGTTTCGGCAATGCATTCCCTATTTGTTTCATCTCCTGTTTGAAAGCGATCTGTCTGGACTGTCATATGCAGTGAACCACATCTTAAAAAGTGGTATACAGATGCGAAACATCTCGGCAAGTGACTTTATGCATAAAGTCAATGTCCAAGACAGTATTTTGGATTCTCACTTAATTAATCTCATGGCGTGTCAGCGTGGTACTAATGAGTACTGGTACCGTCGTCATGGTGATTTAAAATGTATGCTGAGGAACTTAGGAACTCCAACATGGTTCCTCACTCTGAGCTGTGCCGAGTATGGCTGGGAAGACTTACTTGAATTTTTACGAGAGGCAAATGGTAACATTGAAAACATCGAATTCAAGACACCCGGAGAACTGTGCTCTTTGGATCCAGTCAATGTATGCAGGTACTTCAATCATAGATTTGAAGCTATGATGTCTTTCATCACAAATAAAAAGAATCCACCTCTTGGACAGGTGTTGGATTTCTTTTGGAGAAAGGAGTACCAAGCAAGAGGTGCCCCTCATATACATATGTTGTTGTGGATCAAGGATGCACCTAAATTTGGAACAGATCCGGATGACTTAGTGATGAATTTCATCGAACAGTATTCTACGTGTGCTGTTCCAAACGCAACGGAGAAGAAAAGTCTAAGAGAACAAGTTTTACGTTTCCAAAGCCATCGTTGTGGAAAGTACTGTCGTCGTAAATTCAGAAACAAGGACAAGTTCTACACCAAATGTCGTTTCAACTTTCCACGACCGGTGATTTCTAAAGGAAGAGTGAACAGTTTGATGTCTTCGCTGCGACATAATGTGACGAGGAAATCACCCAAGAATACATACAATTTGAAAAGGAACGAAGAGTCCAAGTACATCAATGACTACAACCCAGTGATTTTGTCCATGTGGAATGCTAACATGGATATACAGTTTGTGGCTGACAACTGTATGGCTGTGGCTCGGTATGTGACATCTTACATCACCAAAAAAGAAAAGACCGAACTGAAGGATATGTGGGAGGACATTTCTCATGAAAAGAGCCTCAGCAAGAAGTTGTACAGTTTCAGTCTGAAGATGTTGTCGCATCGAGAAATCGGAGCTTACGAATGTTCTGACCGGTTGTCTTCAGCAAGTCTCTATGCCAAATCCAGGAGTCTCGTTTGGGCGAGTCTTGGTCTTGCTGCAACGCGAAATCGAGTTCTAAAACCTGTCCGGGAAATTGAGTATTTGGCAGAAAAGGAACCAAACAGTACCGACATTTTGAAGACCAACATGTTGGATACATATTATCCAAATCGAAGCAGTCACCTTGAGAATGTTTGTCTATATGAGGTTCTCCAAAATTATATATTCAAGAGGAACATCAAAGAAGATATTGAGAAAGGAGTGTATGCTGTAATTGGAAGTGAGGGATGCCTGGTTAAGCAAAGAAAATGCCAATTAGTAAACCATCGAAAATTGAGTGGTGAATCTCCAGAAAAAAAGGAGTTTTTTTATTTAGCACTTTTGCAACTTTTCAAGCCTTGGCGTGCAGAAGAGGAACTGCTTGGAGATTTCCTCTGTTACGAAGACTCTTTCAATGCAGCCAAGGAGTCCATAGAATGTCCTGCTTTTTCTAAATATCAAGAAATGCTAACTTTGGAAATTGAGCAGGAAGCAACGATTGCAGCCGAGATTGCCAGAGACAGTTCTCAGGACAGTCAGAGTTCTGTTTCATTGAGTCAAGATCCACTTGGAGGACCTATTATCGAAAATGAAGCTGCCACTGCTATGAATGAAGTGGAAAGAGCCATGGCACATGCTCAGGAGGATTCAGTTAACTTAGAAGACTTGGAAAAACAACTCAACGTTGAGCAGAGGAAAATATATGATGAAGTTACCACGGAAATTGAGCACGGATTAAGTCATGAGAAGAACAAGTGCTCATGTACATCGTTGAAGCCTGTCCGACTGTACGTGAGTGGAGAAGCGGGAACTGGAAAAAGTTTCCTCATTAAAGCAATCTCTTGTTATTTGCAGGAAAGGACTGAGTCATCGCTGTCTTGTGTTGTCACCGCTCCTACTGGACTGGCAGCACATAACATTAAAGGTATTACTTTGCATCGTCTACTGATGCTGCCGGTGGAGCATGACAACAAATTACAATACAACAAGTTATCTGGAGATGCTTGCTGTGAAGTTTCAAGAGTCTTGAGGAAAATGAAACTACTTATCATTGACGAAGTAAGCATGGTTTCCAATGTCATGCTTGCCTTTGTGCATTTGAGAATGCAAGAAGTACTTAAAACTGAATATGATGTGTTATTTGGTGGGAAACACATCATTGTTTTCGGAGATCTTCTGCAGCTGACACCAGTAAAAGGTCAACCTGTGTTCAAAATACTCACGCATGAAGATACCAGGAAGTGCCTAGGGAGCATTGGCAACGTCAATATATGGTTAAACTTCAATTATGCAGAACTGCATCAAAATATGCGTCAGGCAAAGGATGAAGATTACAAGAATATTCTACAAGATATTAGAATTGGAAAAGTGACCGAGCATGGGAAAGAAGCTTTAAATGCACGATTACTGTCAAATTTATATCCCAAACAAGAGATTGTGCCTGAGAATATTTTTCAGAAAATTACTGAGAAGAAATCCGGGATATGTCTCATGCCAACTCTTGCAGAATGTGCCATCTTCAACAACAAAATGTTGAATTTAGAAAAGCAAGAGATTGTGAAACTTGAAGCTATCGACAAATTAGAGCATATGGGATCAACAATTATTTTGTCAGACAATTTGAAATCAAAATTGGATTCATTAGAGAAGACTATATCTAAAACAGCGGGTTTTGAAAAGACTTTGAATGTGTGTTTAAATTGCCGAATTATTTTGAGAAGGAATTTACATGTAGAAAGAGGTCTGGTAAATGGATCAATGGGTAATGTTGTTGATTTTGAGAAATACAGAAATAGAGATGGAATAGAATTTTTAAAAATTAAATTTGATGGCATTGAGGAAGTACAGCAAATTGGTCGTTGTTCTGCTAGGTTTTTGCTTGTTAAAGATTTATATGTTCGCCGTAAACAGTTTCCTGTTTGCTTGGCATATGCGGTGACAATCCATAAATCGCAAGGTTTAAGTGTAGACTGTGCATTGGTGAATATTGGCAGTTCTGTGTTCAAGGAGGGTATGGCATATGTGGCATTGTCACGAGTTAGAACTTTATCGGGATTGTACTTGATTGACTGTGATGTCACAAACATTTGTGCGGATCTAGATTGTGTTAAGGAATACAATAGGTTAAGAAGAGAGTATGCGCCACATTTGCCTCAATATCCTTTGTTTGAGAAACGTGTGGTAGGCCGCAAACGTAGAAATAGCAGTAATAGTAGGGAGGTTGTTGCAAAAAGACTAAAAGTCAATGAACCGAAAATTGTTAGCAGAAAGAAAGTGGATTCTGTTGAAGATGTTGTCGGTTTTCAATTTGAAAACAGTTCTGGTGTCAACTGCTATGCAAATGTAGTGGTTAATGTTCTCTTTTCACTAGAGAGTTTAAAAGAACAGATTCTGTTGAATTCTGAACAAATTTTATGCTGTTTGTTGAATTCTGTTTTCGAGAAATGTAGCACTGATCGAACAAAAGTAGAAAGTGTGTCTGAAGTTCGTTATCTGTTAGATGAATGTTCAGGTCAAACAGACTTCTCTGAAAATAATCAGCAAGATTGTCAGGAGTTTTTAATGTATATGCTTGATATATTGCAAGTTGAGGGTGTAGATGTAGATCACCTGTTTGGGCTTTCTTATCAATGGCAGCATGACTGCGAGAACTGTATGGTATCAAGTACTACTAGTGTAGACTCAGAAAGATTTATATATTTAACTTTGCCAGACAGTAAATCAGTCTCCTTTAATAAGCTAGTAAATGCAGCGGATCACAACATGGAGTGTAGCCAATGTAAATGTGATATGATGTCAACATTATTTATACGTAGATATGGCCAGTATGTCATTTTAATGATCCAACGTTGTAGGCCTGATGGATCAAAATTGTCAACTTTAATAAAAAAATTTGTGGCTTCTCAGCTGTCAATATCAGGGAGGACTTTTGTTACTGTAGCAATTATCTATCACGATGGTCCATCAACAACATCAGGACATTATACAGCTTACTTAAAGTCTGGAAACGGCTGGTCATTCTGTAATGATTCCGTTGTAACGTTCAAAAAAAATTGCCGTTTGACCTTAAAAATTCTTACCTGGTGTTTTTAAAACCAAAATTTTAAGTAGAGGGAATGTAAGTCTGCAATGCTGTCTAGATTAAAAATCCAACTATATAAACCTAATGCAAGTAAGTCTGCTTCATAGTAAGCAGTATCAGTGTCATAGGAAAAGGAGAACATGAGTGACAAAGAAGAGTAAGTTATTAGTAGTCCAGGATTGTGAAAATAATCTCAAATATTTTATTTTTGAAAGTTGCGAAAATAGAAAATGTCGGGATTTGATTGGAAGAATAACAAGACTTGCGAATCGCGGCAACATGATTTGGCCTAGTGGAAACATGTGATATAATGAGAGAAGTCTTTTTTTCTATGTAACATATTTTACGTATCAATGGAGGTTTTCTTTCAGAAAGTGGCGGGCTGAAAATATTTGTAGCACAACAGAGTGGATGCTGTTCATAGGAGATCGTTCGACGTCATTGAAAGTAAGTTAATTTTAAGGAGTTTTGAAATCAGATTTCGAAGGTTGTATGGGTTTTTTAAACACAGTCATTTTGATTGTGTTTTTTTTTTCCCGCTGTTACATGATGAATACCTTCAAGTCACTGATTTAAGTGAAATTTGATACATTCTGAGAACAGCAAAAATAAACCATTTAACATGTATAATTAATGTTATGCTTTTTGAAATTATGATATATATTTAGAAATGTGAGGTAGATATGGAGAAGCAGAGTCTTCTGTAAGTGTCAATTTTAATGCTTACAGTGCTGTACTTCTAGGTATTGTTTTTTTTTAAAAAAAAGAAATAGGCCTCACCTCAAAGAAAGCTATTGAAAGCACACATCTTATTTGCATCCTAAAACAATCATTTAAAATGTTTGACACAATTTTATGATGGCTTTACATCTTTTTTGCGCTGTTATTGCATCACTATTGTGAGACATAAGCAATGCAAAAGAAGCATCATGTTTCAAAATAGGCCTCATTTCATCAGCATGAAGATACTGTTTTTTTAAAATAAATATCTTTAGGATTGTGTAGGGGTCGTAGGGAAGTAGAGGTTTCTGTAAATGTCAAAGTTGTTTAAAAACTGTTTCTTCTTGAACCTTTTCCCTTCTTTTTTCTAATTTTTAAATACATGTTTTAATATTTTTGGAAATGTTTGTTCTCTCTTTTACAGATTGAATGTATGAAAAATTTGCTTGAAAAGTTAACATGAATTATAAGGTAAATGTTTTCTACTTTTTAAACCTACATTCCACTGCTGATGATGTCACTGACTATGTTATGATTGATGTAATAAATGGGCATGTTTTACTGCAATGGTAGGTCTTCACATCTATTATCTCGTCTGTATTCTTCAACAAGCATAAATTTGATATGCAACCCAGAGTACGGTTCACCTTAAACAAACTTTTAGAGAGGACACACCTTATCGTCACCCTCACTCAATCATTTAATCTATCACATTTAACATCTATTAGTTCTACTGCTTCATTTCTTTAATCTTTACTTTCCTGTGTTTGCTACTTCTCTCCTTCCTTTCTCTATTACTTAATTTTTCTATTCCTTCCAGTATTTTTCTCAGTCCCTCTCTTCTCATACTTCTTCATTATTATTCACTAATTCTGTCTCTATTAATGTTACTGTTTCTGAATGATCTCCAAAAATTTTAAAAACAAGAACAGTAAGTATAAGGATAGGAAAAGACATTTATGTTACAAGAAAGACAACTATAGGAAGTAAACAGAAAAAACTGTTACTCGCAATCCACTGCTGATGATCTCACTGACCATGTAAAAAATTATGTAATATATGACATGATCAGAAGTGAATTGCGGGTAACAGTATCTTTTCTTTACTCCCTATAGCTGTCTTTTTTTGTAACATAACTGTCTGTTTCCTTTCCTTATACTTACTGTTCCTTTTTTTAAAAAAAAATGTTTTGGTACGCTCAAAGTACGCGTACCGGAGTGCGAACTGGTAGCGAACTAATAGAAATAGAGCTTGGCAGAGTTCAAAGAATTCTACCAATTTTTTTAATAATGGGGAGGTAGTTCTGAAAAGAACTGTTTTTTTTTGTTTTTGTTGTTTTAAATTTTTTTTATTAGTTTTCTGAACATTTTTTATATTTTTTTGTTTTTTTCAGAACATTTTGTATTTTTTTTTATTTTTGGGGGGGAGGGGGGAAACAAAAATGATTCATCGAAGACGGCTCAACAGGAGCAACAAAAAAAAAAGAATTTACTTTTTGGGGCGTTTTGGGCACACATGATTGGTGATGGCTCTCATTATCAGGGTAATGCTACTTTCGCGGTAGCAAAGTGTCTGGTTGCACCACACACAGACTTGCTTCACTTCTCCCATGTTGATTTGGATGTTCGGGATCACCTCCCTCGCCTCCGGTCCCGATACCTCCTGAACAACAGATCTTCTTGCCATTTCTGGCGGATTTTGTTGTTGGTCGCGAAGTTGTGCATTGCTGTAATTGTTAGGGTGCCATCGACTCATGTGCCTGTGCATTGTATGATTGCCAAAACTGTACTTTTTGTCTGTGCCCCTTGAAAGTCGTTCGTCGCAAATGCGACAAAAGACGTATCTGGCATTTACTTTCTTTTGGTCAGCAGGAAATTTAAAAAATTGCCAGATATAATTTTCTTTCCTATTATATCTTCTGGGCTCCTCTGGCAAAAACTCGTCATTTTCTTGCTGTTCTTCCTCTTCTTGATTTTCCTCCTCTTCTATAATTAGTGAAGCAGGTAGTCTTTTCTTCCCATGAGGAGGTGGAGGAGGTGGTGGGGGCACACTGGCAGAAGCAACCATTGAAGCCATTGCTGATGAATCAAAAAAGGTCTTTCTCTCACCAAGATGAAAGTCAGAGTGAGGAAAGAAGGAGGGGTTTTCATCATTTGGGAGAAGGAAAAATTCTAAACCAATGAAAAGTGTTAATTTTATATCACATGACCAAGTATTACATCATTAGGAAACCAAAAGTGAAATGAACCAATGAAAAGTGTTATTTTCGAGTCACATGACCTGCTGTGTTTACGTTTCGCGCTTTGCTCCGCTTTCCGGTCCACTTCCGGGTCCGCTAACTTGGCGCGTCCAACGACGTATTACGCGATAACGCAAAACGTCATGCAAACGTAACAGTTACGCTAAAGGAACGTTGACCGGTTCGCGTACTAAGCCGCGGCTTTAAATTGAGCTAACGGGAAGCAGACCGGTTCGCGGACTGGGAGCGGAACAAAAAAAAATGTTTTAAAAAAATTGTCTAAAGAACATGAAAAATATATTTCAAAATTTAAAGAACAATACATTGTACAGCTACAGATATTAGCTTTTAAAAAACCATTGAAATTCAATGAAAAAACCATAGGTTATAGACCATATATAGTTAGGGATTAGCATTTAAAAAACCTTATTTTATTTGCACAAAACCATTGAAATTCCATATATAGTTAGAAGCGCTAACTATATATCGCGCACCCGCAATCCACTGCTGATGATGTCACATATTACATCATTCATGACATGGTCAGTGACATCACTGATGACATCACTGATGACATCTCAAATGACATCACTGATGACATCACTGATGACAACATCCAGTGACTGTATGTTTCTGTAAAGTTAAAATATGTCTTACATATTGAAGAATGAGTGGATGTATAAGTGTCTGGATGAAGGATTTAGTAGGTGCATGACTGACTGTATGAGTGAGTGATTAAATGTGTCTCACTGAGTGCATGGGTTAGTGACTAAACTGTCTTAATTTGTGCATCATTATGTCTGTTGTTCTGTAAACTGTTGCATGTGTTGATAAGTAGCTATATGAGTAACTATATGGGTTATTGATTGGTTGCCCAAGTATTTGTATGGGAGACTGAGTGTGTGTGTGGGTGGCTGGGAGGTGTATGACTCTGTGCATAGATGTGTGAGCAGTTGATTCACTAGATGTATGGTTTCAAAAGTGCATGTGGAAACAGCTGTATGGGCGGTTGACTGTGAGCATGAGTGTATTGGTGAGTGAATGATATCTCAGTTCTACATGTCAAAGTAAGTACATATGTAAAACACAATACATGTGAGAGTTGAGATATATAAATAACTGAACATAAGAGCCAGTGAATGTGTGAGTGGCTGTATCGATCACTGTGAGCTTGTATCAGGGATTATATAAGAGAGTAAATATGTGTTATTATATGTTTGAATAAGTAAGATGTGTATAACTGTATAGTTGAGGAAATGGAGGTGTGATTGATTCTTTGCATGACTGACTAGGTGTGTGAGTAACTCCATGGATGAGTGACAGTCTGTGAGTGTCTGTTTATACTGAGTGTATGTAAGGTTATATTAGAGTCTGAAGAGGTTCATTGTATTATCACATGAGTGATGTGATCAGTGATGACAAATGAGATGTCATCAGTGATGTCATTTGAGTTGTCATCAGTGATGTCATCAGTGATGTCATTTGAGATGTCATCAGTGATGTCATTTGAGTTGTCATCAGTGATGTCATCAGTGATGTCATTTGAGATGTCATCAGTGATGTCATCAGTGATGTCACTGACCATGTCATGAATGATGTAATATGTGACATCATCAGCAGTGGATTGCGGGTGCGCGATATATAGTTAGCGCTTCTAACTATATATGGAATTTCAATGGTTTTGTGCAAATAAAATAAGGTTTTTTAAATGCTAATCCCTAACTATATATGGTCTATAACCTATGGTTTTTTCATTGAATATATATATATATATATATATATATATATATTACCTACTGGCGGTCGCCAGTAGGTAGTTATAGTTAGGTTTTTTTTCAATGTTAAATCTCAAAATTCTATTTGGAATTACTTTGGCACCGGTTGACGAATCTGCCTGAAAATTTCCTGAAAATGGCCTCGTCGAGCTCCGGTCCTTCCTTGAAAGTTTGGGGGGGATACGTCAAGCGGGGGCCGAGATAAAAGGGGGGTCCCAAAACGCGTTTTCCCCATGTTAATTTCCATAGGGTGGTCGATTTCACTTTTAGCCTGAACGGCTGAATGGATTTCCAGCAAACTTGGAAAAATTGAAGGGACTGGTAGCCCGATGTGCCTTTGCTATGTCTCAAGATGTGTGCTGCAGTGGATTTTGAGTAATTTACGTTCAAAAAAATATATATATCTATAGGCGCTCTCCGGTGCGCGCACCGGAGTGCGCTCCTGGCGCGACACGCGACTTGTGCGCAGAAAGCTGATTGGCTCTTGGGTGTCTGTAAACATTCTAAACAGTCTGGAGCGGCCGCCATCTTGTGTCTCGGTAAAATCGAGACACAAGGGGTTTGAAAAAAAAAGGGGCAAATGACCATAAGGGGGAAGAGTAGACCCCCTCTGACCCCCTAGGTTTGATGTGGGGGCTAAAATAGGGTCCTGCGGGGCATTAAATTTTTTTTTTTTTTTTCGTTTTGCGCGGGGGAAGCGCATGGTACACGCACCGGGAAGCGAAGCACGGGGAAAATCCAGGACCATATTTATGAAGGCCTTGCGCTGCCAGTTTTGCGCCGCCTGTGCGTCAATTTTTGTGACGCTCCAGCGGTGTAAAAAAATGCGCATTGTTACGCAATATTTAAAAAGTGACGCATCTATCTAGATGCGTCACTTTTTAAATATAGTGCAACGAGGCACATTTTTTTACACTGCTGGTGCGATGCGTCACTTTTCTGTGCGCACTCCTTATGACATTCCAGATGTGTCATATTTAATGTATGACGAATCATGTTGCAAGGAGTTACAGATACATCAGTATTTCTGACATATCTGTAAACATAAAAGTGACGCGAGGCAGGCGCAAGATTTTGACGCAACAGCATCCTAAAAGTGACGCAGAGAAATCTCATAGATTTCAGTACGTCGTTATTACCAAGCTTTTTGCGGGGGAATGCCCCCTCTGCATACATTATACCTGACGCAGATATAATGTGGCGCAGAGTTTTAAAAAGTGACCCATGTACCTAGATGCGTCACTTTTTAAAAATAGCGTCAGGTATAATGCATGCAGAGGGGGTGTTCTCCCGCAAAAAGCTTTGTAATAGCGACGCAGTGAAATCTTTGAGATTTCACTGCGTCACTTTTAGGATGCTGTTGCGTCAAAATCTTGCGCCTGCTTTACAGCAGGTGTTAGACTGACGCAAGACCTTTCACATGGTGCTTTTTCCATGTGAAAGGACACATTACTGGAGTTGCGTCGCTTTTGTGACGCACTCCAGCAATGCGTTACTTGGAATGTCATAAGGAGTGCGCACAGAAAAGTGACGCATCGCACCAGTGGTGTAAAAAAATGCGCCTCGTTGCGTTATATTTAAAAAGTGACGTATCTAGGTTGATGGGTCACTTTTTAAAATCAAGCGCCACATTATATCTGCGTGAGGTATAATGCATGCAGAGGGGGTGTTCCCCCGCAAAAAGCTTTGTAATAGCGACGCAGTGAAATCTTTGAGATTTCACTGCGTCACTTTTAGGATGCTGTTGCGTCCTTTAAATATAGTGCAACGAGGCACATTTTTTTACACTGCTGGTGCGATGCGTCACTTTTCTGTGCGCACTCCTTATGACATTCCAGATGTGTCATATTTAATGTATGACGAATCATGTTGCAAGGAGTTACAGATACGTCAGTATTTCTGACATATCTGTAAACATGAAAGTGACGCGAGGCAGGCGCAAGATTTTGACGCAACAGCATCCTAAAAGTGACGCAGAGAAATCTCATAGATTTCAGTACGTCGTTATTACCAAGCTTTTTGCGAGGGATTGCCCCCTCTGCATACATTATACCTGATGCAGATATAATGTGGCGCAGAGTTTTAAAAAGTGACCCATGTACCTAGATGCGTCACTTTTTAAAAATAGCGTCAGGTATAATGCATGCAGAGGGGGTGTTTCCCCGCAAAAAGCTTGGTAATAACGACGCAGTGCGTCACTTTTAGAATGCTGTTGCGTCAAAATCTTGCGCCTGCTTCACAGCAGACCTTTCACATGGTGCTTTTTCCATGTGAAAGGACACATTACTGGAGTTGCGTCACTTTTGTGACGCACTCCAGCAATGCGTTACTTTTGTGTTTACAGATACGTCAGAAATACTGACATATCTGTAACTCCTTGCGAATTGATTAGTCATATATTAAATATGACATATCTGGAATGTCATAAGGAGTGCGTCCAGAAAAGTGACGCATCGCTGTTTTCACGTAGCGATGCGTCACTTTTCAGAAATGAGGCCTCCAGTTTATTCACTGTGTCATAACTTTCTTTTCTAACACTCACCTTCTTTCATTCCTCCTACTTCACTTCCTTTCACCTCTCATACCTTTCTGTTCTTTCTTACTCATTCTCCTTTCAATTATCAATGCACTATATTTCACTTACTCTTCATTTTTTTAAGAATATAGCTCTTTGATGAGAATTGGAGGTAGTTCTGAAAAGAACTTTTGGTTTTCTTCTTTTAACTGAACAGGAACAAAAACAGGGAATGGAAACTGCTCAACAGGAGCAAAAAGAAAACAAAAAAATTAGGGGTGGGAAGGGCAGCGATGGTTCTCCAATGCTCGAACCATGAGCTGGACACTTTGCTCCCCATAGGTGAGGAGTTGATTGCAGTATCTGCATCTGACGACCCCATGGTTAAATGCAGGTTGTATGTTTGGCACCTGCTCCTGCGATTGCTCTCTCCCAGAAGAAGTTGCTCCTCCGGTTTATGTAGAGGCCCCATCTCTGGGAACCTCTTGTGCCAGAGCCCTGACACTTTCCCGGGCAAAATTCTGGGGGTGCCTCCTCTCCACATGTCGGATCATGGTAAAGTTCCCAAAAGAGTACTTTTTTGGGGGGTTACCCCGTGACAGGACCTGTTTGCAGATCCTGCACTCCACTTTTGGTGCATTCACCTTCTTCTGGTCTGCTGGAAACTTAAAAAATTTCCATATGAAATGTTCCTTCACCTTTGGGGTAGGAGGCTCTTCATTGATGAACTCAGGTTCATCCTCACTGCTGGATTCTCTGGCAGCCATGGTAATTCACAAAAGATCCAGGTGCAAAAAACAGGTCTTTCAGTCACAAAAGTGAAAGAAGAAGTGAAGGAAATGGGTGGGGATTTCATTCATTGTAAAAAAAACTGTTAGCAACCAATGAAAAGTGTTATTTTAGGGTCACATGACCCGACGCGTTTACGCTGCGCGCTCCGGAGCACTTCCGGGTGCGTTTACGCAGCGTGATCGTAGGCGCTTCTGGGGCGCAAACGTGGCGCGATCGTAGGCGCTTTTGCGTGCGTTTACGCGGCGCAAACGTAGGCGCTTCCGAGGGCACTTACGTTGCGCGCCGAAGTGACGCCATCAAACTTTTACAGAAATGCATAATCATTTTCCTTATTAAAAAAAACTAATTTTATTTGTATGGTACGAAATGTTTTGCATTATTATTAACTTTTCATTCATATTTTTTTCACGAACGACAGTAGCTCTCTGGGTGCGCTTTCAGGTGAGCTTACGGAAAAGCTTACCGGAGAGCTTAGCTGAAAGCTTCCCGGAGCGCGCACCCAGAGCGCAAAAGAAAAAAATTATATTAAAAAAATGAATACTTAAAAAAAAACAGCAAATTGTAAAAAAAAAAAAAGGTTAGAAACTCGATATACAAAGGAATTAGCATTTAAAAAACCTATGAAATTCACTGAAAAAACCATAGGTTTCACACCAGTTATAGTTAGGAATTAGCATTTAAAAAACCTATCAAATTCACTGAAAAAAACATAGGTTTAACACCAGTTATAGTTAGCTGGAAATTTTACTGATATAAAACCATTGAAATTCCCACGTTATAGTTAGTTGGACTCACTATAACTTGCACGTGTAATGCACTGCTGATGACATCACATATTACATCACTCATGACATGGTCAGTGACATCACTCATGACATCACTGATGACAGAGAGACTGACCTACTTTCACTCGCTAATATATGTATTCACTAAGATACACTTAATAAGGCAGATATCCAATTATTTTTTTTAAAAAACATCCATTAAGACAATAATTTAAACAAATATTCTTCCATCGACCTTAACATACATATATAAAACATATTTATTTATCTGAAAGACACACATTCACTGGATGGTGTCATCAGTGCATTACACGTGCAAGTTATAGTGAGTCCAACTAACTATAATGTGGGAATTTCAATGGTTTTATATCAGTAAAATTTCCAGCTAACTATAACTGGTGTTAAACCTATGGTTTTTTCAGTGAATATATATATATATATATATATATATATATATTACCTACTGGCGGTCGCCAGTAGGTATATATAGTTAGGATTTTTTCTCTATGGGACTTTTGAAAATTCTATGCCTAATAACTTTGGCGTTTGTGGACGGAATCGGCTGACATTTTCAGGAAAATGGCACATTTTGTTTCTGAGCAGCCCCTGAAAATTTGGGGGGGTTTCGTCAAGGGGGGGCCGAGAAAAAAGGGGGTCCCAAAACGCGTTTTTAACATTGAGTTTTCCATAGGGCGTTTCGCCTCACTTTTAGCTCGAACGGCTGAATGGATTTGCACGAAACTTGGCAAAATTGTAGGGACTGTTAGCCCGATGTGCCTTTGCTGGGTCTCAATATATGTGCTCCAGTGGATTTTGAGAAATTAACGTTTAAAAAAACAGATATATCTGTGACAGCGTCCCGGGTAGCGCTCCGGTTCGCAAACTTTTCGCGTAACGGAGCATTGCGAAGCTGATTGGCTCTCCGGTGTCTGTCAACATTCTAAACAGTCCGGAGCGGCCGCCATCTTGTCTCTCGGTAGGATCGAGAGACAAGAAGAGGAGAAAAACGAAGGGGGAATTTAATGAAAGGGGGCAAGGTAGACCCTTCTTGACCCCCTAGGAATGATGTTGGGGTTATTAAAGGGTCCCGTGGGGCAAATAAAAAAAATTTGATTTTTAGCGGTAGAAGCGCTTTCCGGTTCGCGAACCGGGTAGCGAACCGGTAGCGAAACGGGAATTCACTATTTTGTGTTTCGTTTTAATTAAATTACAAGATGGAGGAAAAACAATGTGAGAAATGGGTATAAGGGGGTACGGGAGAAGTATGCTGACCCCCTATGTTTTCTGAGGGTGGCTGAGGATGCTCATATATGTTGATACTTGTTTTCCAGCGGCTGCGCGTGAGCGTTTTTTTTTTTTCTTTTTTGCTGCGTGATGTCTGTTAACGTTCGATTCGAAGGAAATCAGGAAGTGTTGACCGCCATTTTGACACTGCGAGTAAATATATTGTTAAAAATAATTGTTATAAATTAATCCGTATTGATAAACATTGTCTGCGCCATCTTGCTTTTTTTCCAATGCCACACTTTTGTCGTGCACGGCAGCCATTTTAGATGTCTTGACCAGACCCACTCTCTGCACGCCGCCGATCCTCAGCATGGCTCCCCACCCTTGCATGCATCTCCCCCACACACTGGTCACCCCCGCTCTCTGTCTTATGCATGGGCTATAAACCTCCCCCCATCTGCGCTGCTCTTCCCTGAGAATCACACCCTGTGCCCGCCCGACACCTCCCTTTCACCCTATTCACTACCGCACCCTCTGACACTCCTCTTCCTTTGTGTCTGATTGTCCAGGCCGGTCTCAGGCTATCACCTAGCCCTGCGGATGTAGTTTATGGCCTCAACTGTAAAGAATCACCCCTCTTCAAAGGAGTTACAGTAGATCAAGGCCCCCACCTCATGAGATCCGTCACACCACACGCGTTCCTACTATCTGATAACGATCCTGTATTGTGATTGGGGAGGGGATTCTCACTGTGAGGGTGTGTGGGACCGAGCCTGAAGCGGAAGATTCCAGGGATGCCTTTTTGTACATCAAAGTCTTCACAATTATGTGTCACATTAAAAATATATAGCACTCCAACAAAGTAGTAGGATTATAACACTTTAATAACTTATAAATATATACAAAGCACCAAAAACAGTAAACACGTTAAAAAAAATTAAACAAAAGCAACAATGGTCAGTAGAGGTCTGTTGTGCGAATAGTCCGAAGGCAGCACAACGCGCCGAGATCTGGACGGCACCCAGGTGATGTCCTTTACTTGCCGCACTAGTCTTGGCATCCTACAATGCTGCACCAAAAAACGGCGTGGGGCGCCCCGGAGGGGGGGGGGGGGGGGGAGGCGGCGTGAACGGGCCTCCCCAGGTGGAGGCTCGTCTGCTGTAGTGGGGCGCCCCTTTAGCGTTTCACTTGCCATTCAGCGGTTTTCCGACCGCTTTAGCTGCACTGTGTCTCGTCAGTAGCGGTCTATTGTGCGAATAGTCCGAAGGCAGCACAACGCGCCGAGATCTGGACGGCACCCAGGTGATGTCCTTTACTTGCCGCACTGGTCTTGGCATCCTACAATGCTGCACCAAAAAACGGCGTGGGGCGCCCCGGGGGGGGGGAGGCGGCGTGAACGGGCCTCCCCAGGTGGAGGCTCGTCTGCTGTAGTGGGGCGCCCTTTTACCGTTTCAGTCACCAATCAGCAGTTTTCCGCCCGCTTTTGCTGCACTGTGCCTCATCCGCCATTCAGATGTTTACCGCCCGCTCTTGCGGCTACTGCGTCTCGTCCACCATCCAGTAGAATTGCTCCCACTCTTGCGGTGCAGCGATAGGTGGCTGCCACAGGACTCTTAAAATGGCGGCCGGCTCTTCGGATTTGGGCCTGGTCCACTAAAATGGCCCTGGGACACATTTGAACTCGGACATTTGCCTGCTAGGGCTTGGGCCCCATTCTCGAAAGCGTCCCCTCAGCCTTGAAGATTCTACAAAAGTCATTGGGGCCCCCGATTCCCGCAGGCATCCGGTGGGGAGCGGCTGCCATGATTGCTTGCGGAATGGCCACGACGGAGCTACGAGATAGTGGTGCTCTCATGCTGACGTCTTCTTCAGTCTGAAACTTCCGGTGGAGCCCCAACGTGACCCGGTAGGGAAGAACTTGCCCTCCCCTTTTTTGAGTGATGGTTCTTGTTGCCTGTCCCTTCTGTTGTCATCTAACGGAACCTTTTTGGATTGCCGAGTGAGAAAAAAAAGGTGGGGCTTTCATCGTTTGGGAAAAAAAATGTTTCAATCCAATGAAAAGTGTTATTTTTAGGTCATATGATCAAGCATTTCATCATTAGGAAACCAAAAGTAAAATAAACCAATATAAAGTTTTATAAACAAGTCACATGACCTGTTATGCTGCTTTGGGCTATAAAAAGCCAACAAAATCCGTTGGCCTGTGAGGCGGTGTCTGTAGCGGACCGATGTGCAAATAGGCCGAAGGCAGCACAACGCGTCGAGATCCGGATGGCACCGAGGTGGTGGCCAGCAAGTTGCCGCACTGGTGTGGCTATCCTACAATGCTGCGCCGAAAGACGGCGTGGGGTGCCCGGGGGGGGGGGGCGAACTGGCCTCTCCCCCCTCCCTAGGTGGAGGCACCTTATGTGCAGTGCGGCGCCCTTTGCCGTTTCACTCGGCATTCAGCAGAGTTCCGCCCGCTCTTGCGGTATAGCGACTCACCCGCCATCCAGCTGAATTTCTCCCACTCTTGCGGTACAGCGACTCACCCGCCATCCAGCTGAATTTCTCCCACTCTTGCGGTACAGCGACTCACCCGCCATCCAGCTGAGTTTCGGCCACTCTTGCGGTACAGTGACTCGAACGCGCCGAGATGCGGGTGGTACCGAGGTGGTGTCCAGCAAGTTGCCGCACTGGTGTGGCTATCCTACAATGCTGCGCCGAAAGACGGCGTGGGGTGCCCGGGGGGGCGGCTTAAACGGGCCTCTCCCGACTCCCCAGGTGGAGGCACCTCATCTGCAGTGGGGCGCCTCTTAGCGTTTCACCCGCCATCCAGCTGAGTTCCGCCCGCTCTTGCGGCACAGTGCCTCACACCCCATCCAGCTGAGTTCCGCCCGCTCTTGCGGTACAGTGACTCACTTGCCATCTAGCTGAATTGCGGTTACTCTTGTGGTGCAGCGATAGCCGGCTGCAACAGGACTCTCAAAATGGTGGCGAGCTCTTTGGATTTGGGCCTGGTCCACTAAAATGGCCCTGGGACACCTTGGAACTCGGACGCTTGCCTGCTAGGGCATGGGCCCCATTCACGAAAGCGTCCCCTCTTTTGACTGATTGTTCTTGTTGCCTATTTCTTCTGTTGTCATTTAACGGAACCTTTTTAGACTGCCGAAAGGTGTTCGGTCCGACCGCTGGTTGGTGGAGACATTTTGACTATATCCTGGACCTGCCCGGCCTCGCACAAAATGGCGCCGGTATAAATGGGACTCGTAACTCCTTGTTGTGTACTGGTTGCCCAACCTTGATATCACGAGATACGTATGCAGTTTTTAAGCACATGGCGGGCGGGGATGAGAATTGATTGAACATTTGGACATACCTATTGATATTAAGTTCTGATGTGTTATTGATTACTGTACTATTGAAAGTTCTAAGTAACGTCACCTATGATACTTGCCCGCAAATGTATATCTAGATAATTTTATTGTAACTGAACCTGTTGTATACCGCAACTGTTAGACACCTTAGTTCTTGCAACCTAATGGCCCGCTCGTTACGTTCTTCTACAGTGTAAATGTCCCCTCATCATATACGATTCCAGTTTGCTCCGTGGCCGGCCCACGTGGTTATAGGCCCGTATTTGTATACTGACATTTTCACAATAAAGGTTTTTCAAACAAAACATGGTAGTAGTACCTTTTTTTGTATAGTTTTGAATAATAGCCACTGTTTTCGAATGAGTAAAAGGCAAGTGAAATAAAGCAGCCCGATTACATGACGATTAAAAGGTATAATACGCAGGAACGCAGTAAAGATAAATGGTCAAGGGCTGTTGTGTGTTCCACTCCTGCAACATAAAGTGATCGATAAGAATCCGATATTCATGCCTATCAGCGACTAAGACAGCAGGCCGAGCCTCTTTTGCTCAACGGCTCCCTCATGGGACAAAGAAACGCCCTTTTTCTCGAAAAAGGAATATTTTACTTGCAGGACAGTTGTAAATTTCCTGGGAAAATACATTAGCCTGGAACATTGTTAGTGATAAACTGTAAATGCATCTGGGTCCTTTGCTTTACAAGTCAGAGTGAGAAAAAAAAAGGTGGGGCTTTCATCATTTGGGAAAATAAAATGTTCGAAAGCAATGAAAAGTGTTATTTTTAGGTCATATTACCAAGCCTTTCATCATTAGAATAACAAAAGTAAAATGAACCAATGAAAAGTTTTATTACCAAGTCACATGACCTGTTATGCTTACGTTACGCGCTGCGTGCCGCGCTCTGGATCGTTTCCGGGAAGCTGCGCCTCGCGCACCGGAGCACTTGAGGCTCCACCGGAACTGATCGAATTGGTAGTCTACAGTGTTTCTGGATGTTTCAGACTGAAGCTGGCGTTAGCATGAGAGCACCACCATCTTGTGGCTACGTTGTGGCCATTCCGCGAGCTATCATGGCAGTTGCTCCCCATCGGTAGTCTACGGGAGTCGGGGGTCCCAGTGACTGTTGTAGAATCTTCAAGGCTGAGGGGACTCTTTTGGGAATGGGGCCCATGCCCTAGCAGTCAAGCGTCCGAGTTCCACGGTTGCCCAGAGCTATCTTTGCAGGCCAGGCCCAAGTCTGTGGAACCGACCGCCATTTCGTGAGCTCCGTAGCAGCCGCCTGTCGCTGTACCGCAAGATTGGGTGCAATTCCGTTGGATGGCGGGTGAGACATTATAATAGCAAGAGCAGGCGCAATTCAGCTGGCCGAGCGAGGCACTGTGTCGCAAGAGCGGGCGCAAGTCAGCTGGTCGAGTGAAGCGCTGGGGTGTAACTGAGAAACCTCCACCTGGGGAGGTGGGGGAGGCTCGTTCGCGCCGCCTCTCCCTTCTACTGCACCCCACGCCGTCTCCTGGCGCAGGTATATGTGATGGTCGGACCAGGGCACCGCAGGACGTGTCTTCAGGTCAAACGGATTGTGGGACAAGGTGTGGAGCAGGCGCAATTATCTCGGGGGCCTCCGTCAAGCGGTTCAGGGAGGCACCGCATCACATTGTTTTCCAATGCAGTCAGGTCCACAAACAGCCCCCACTTACTTTGAGAATAGTGAAGCTGCAGCAGGTGCAAATAAGCTTCAGACAGTGTTACAAGCGCTGCTCCGAACCCTCAACTATGGCACCCAACATCCAGGACTTATGCCATTTGTGCAAGGCAGTGACATCGAAGCATCTCAGGGACCAAGCAACATACCATATCCAGAGTCCTTCCCACAACCTCTGCCTTCCTTCTTTCCTAGTTATTGTTCTTTCACTCCCGCTCCAGGCTTTTAGTCTGTGGATGGAGAACCATGAACCTACACTCACGTATGAAAATCTTACTATTGATGCTTGACTGAGGCCAAGGAGATCAGAGTGCATGAGTCTCGTGCTCGATCGATTGAGCTAGCCAGATCAGGCAACAAAAAGGTGGAGGTGGGGGTGGCGGCATCAGCAAGGCATCCTCACACACAACTTGTCGGACATCAGCTCTGGATGTACTGGGGACGAGTCTTGGCGCATGGTGTCGTCCCCGGGCAATTTGCACAATGGTCCTCCACCCCTAGGCCGCCAGCTATGCTACCTCGACAGGAACAGTGATGGATGTTGCAGCAGGCTGCCATGTAAATAGTTATTTAATAAAACGTTTTACCCTGTTACTTTGCTGGTGTGTTGTATATATTTATAATATTTGCATAGGGTTTGTCGTTATTTTGGGCGGGGTGGGTGGCGGAGCCGACCTGTCTTGCAGCCATCATGGTGTTGAGCTCAGTTCATCTCACTAGTTTCGTATTTCTTATGAGGAGTTGTTCCTAATGTTTCTATTTTAGCGAGGTCAAAAAGAGATCCCATTAGTGGCCTACTGATTTTGCTCGATTCCTTTTGTTATTTTAAACGATCTTTCACTATCTGCAAAGACTAAACAGAGTATTGCGACTCTGTGCTTGTTTGTAAATAGAGAATGAACCAAAGAGAACCAATTCTAAAACAGTAAATGCTTGGATAACAATCAATCAAATGGAGAGAGAAGCAGGCACAACGGATTACAACGGGGCAAAGGCCTGCGTTACCTACCCTTCACTATCTGCAAAGAGAGAATACTCCTAAAAGAAAAGAGGGGGGGGCAGCGTTCAAAGCACATTAGCATGCATAAACACGAAAATGTGTTTACCTATCGCGTACTTGACATTTTAAAGCTTTTCATATTTGCTATTAAAAAACCATTGAAATTCACTGAAAAAACCATAGGTTATAGACCATATATAGTTAGGGATTAGCATTTACAAAACCTTGAAAATTCACTGAAAAAACCATAGGTTATAGACCATATATAGTTAGGGATTAGCATTTACAAAACCTTATTTTACTCGCACAAAACCATTGAAATTCGCATATATAGTTAGTTGCACTAACTATATATCGCGCACCCGCAATCCTCTGCTGATGATGTCACATATTACATCATTCATGACATGGTCAGTGACATCACTGATGACATCACTGATGACATCACTGATGACAATATCCAGTGACTGTATGTTTCTGTAAAGTTAAAATATGTCTTACATATTGAAGAATGAGTGGATGTATAAGTGTCTGGATGAAGGATTTAGTAGGTGCATGACTGACTGTATGAGTGAGTGATTAAATGTGTCTCACTGAGTGCATGGGTTAGTGACTAAACTGTCTTAATTTGTGCATCATTATGTCTGTTGTTCTGTAAAGTGCTGCATGTGTTGATCAGTAGCTATATGAGTAACTATATGGGTTATTGATTGGTTGCCCAAGTATTTTTAGGGGAGACTGAGTGTGTGTGTATGGGTGGCTGGGAGGTGTGTGACTCTGTGCATAGATGTGTGAACAGTTGATTCACTAGATGTATGGGTTCAAAAGTGCATGTGGAATTAGCTGTATGGGCGGTTGACTGTGTGCATGAGTGTATTGTTGAGTGAATGGATATCTTAGTGCTACATGTCAAAGTAAGTACATATGTAAAACACAGTACATATGAGAGTTGACATATAAAAATAACTGTGCATAAGAGCCAGTGAATATGTGAGTGGCTGTATGGATCATTGTAAACTTGTATCAGGGATTGTATAAGAGACTAAATATGTGTTAGTATATGTTTGAAAAAGTAAGGTGTGTATAACTGTATAGTTGAAGAAATGGAGGTGTGATTGATTTTTTGCATGACTGACTAGGTGTGTGAGTAACTCCATGGATGAGTGACAGTCTGTGAGTGTCTATTTACACTGATTGTATCTAAGGTTATATTACAATCTGAAGAGGTGCATCGTATTATCACATGAATTATATTATCAGTGATGTGATGAGTAATGTCAAATGAGATGTCATCAGTGATGTCATTTGAGATGTCATCAGTGATGTCATCAGTGATGTCACTGACCATGTCATGAATGATGTAATATGTGACATCATCAGCAGAGGATTGCGGGTGCGCGATATATAGTTAGTGCAACTAACTATATATGCGAATTTCAATGGTTTTGTGCGAGTAAAATAAGGTTTTGTAAATGCTAATCCCTAACTATGTATGGTCTATAACCTATGGTTTTTTCAGTGAATATATATATATATATATATATTCACAGAAAAAACCATAGGTTATAGACCATATATAGTTAGGAATTTGCATTTACAAAACCTTGAAAATTCACTGAAAAAACCATAGGTTATAGACCATATATAGTTAGGGATTAGCATTTACAAAACCTTATTTTACTTGCATAAAACCATTGAAATTTCATATATAGTTAGTTGCGCTAACTATATATCGCGCACCCGCAATCCACTGCTGATGATGTCACATATTACATCATTCATGACATGGTCAGTGACATCACTGATGACATCACTGATTACATCATCCAGTGACTGTATGTTTCTGTAAAGTTAAAATATGTCTTACATATTGAAGAATGAGTGGATGTATAAGTGTCTGGATGAAGGATTTAGTAGGTGCATGACTGACTGTATGAGAGAGTGATTAAATGTGTCTCACTGAGTGCATGGGTTAGTGAGTAAACTGTCTTAATTTCTGCATCATTATATCTGTTGTTCTGTAAACTGCTGCATGTGTTGATCAGTAGCTATATGAGTAACTATATGGGTTATTGATTGGTTGCCCAAGTATTTGTATGGGAGACTGAGTGTGTGTGTGTGGCTGGGAGGTGTATGACTCTGTGCATAGATGTGTGAGCAGTTGATTCACTAGATGTATAGGTTCAAAAGTGCATGTGGAAACAGCTGTATGGGCGGTTGACTGTGTGCATGAGTGTATTGGTGAGTGAATGGATATCTCAGTGCAAAGTAAGTACATATGTAAAACACTTTACATGTGAGAGTTGACATATATAAATAACTGTGCATTAGAGCCAGTGAATTTGTGAGTGGCTGTATGGATCATTGTGAACTTGTATCAGGGATTGTATAAGAGAGTAAATATGTGTTAGTATATGTTTGAATAAGTAAGGTGTGTATAACTGTATAGTTGAGGAAATGGAGGTGTGATTGATTCTTTGCATGACTGACTAGGTGTGTGAGTAACTCCATTGATGAGTGACAGTCTGTGAGTGTCTGTTTACACTGATTGTATCTAAGGTTATATTAGAGTCTGAACAGGTTCATCGTCTTATCACATGAATGATATCATCAGTGATGTGATCAGTAATATCAAATGAGATGTCATCAGTGATGTCATTTGAGATGTCATCAGTGATGTCATTTGAGATGTCATCAGTGATGTCATCAGTGATGTCATTTGAGATGTCATCAGTGATGTCATCAGTGATGTCACTGACCATGTCATGAATGATGTAATATGTGACATCATCAGCAATGGATTGCGGGTGCGCGATATATAGTTAGCGCAACTAACTATATATGAAATTTCAATGGTTTATGCGAGTAAAATAAGGTTTTGTAAATGCTAATCCCTAACTATATATGGTCTATAACCTATGGTTTTTTCAGTGAATTTTCAAGGTTTTGTAAATGCAAATTCCTAACTATATATGGTCTATAACCTATGGTTTTTTCTGTGAATTTCATTGGTTTTTTTAAAAGCTAACATCTGTAGCTGTAAAATGTATTCTTCTTTAAATCCCAAAATATATTTTAGATGTTTATTGATAATTTTTTTTTTAATATTTTTTTTCTTCGCTTCCGGTAAGCGAACCGGGAAGCTTTCCGTTAGCTCATCTTGATGCCGCGACCTAGTCCGCGAACCGGTAAACGTTTCGTTAGCGCAACTGTGACGCGTCGCGGAAGCGCGACGTATCATTGTCGCGTAATGCGTCTTATGACGCGCCGCGTTAGCGCTCCCGGAAGTGCTCCAGACCGCGAACCGGAAACGATCCGGGACGCGGCGCGCACCGCGTAACGTAAGCGGAACAGGTCATGTGACTTGTTTATCAAACTTTTCATTGGTTCATTTCACTTTTGGTTTCCAAATGATGTATGACTAGGTCATGTGACCTAAAAATAACACTTTTCATTGGTTCAGAACTTTTGCTTTTCCCAAATCATGAAAACCCCTCCTTCTTTCCTCACTCTGACTTTCATCTTGGTGAGAGAAAGACCATTTTCCAGTAGTTCAGCAATGGCTTCTATCCTTGCTTCAGCTGGTGGACCCCCACCACCACCTCAACCTCCTCATGAGAAGAGAGGACCACCATCTCAATTCATCTCCAACAGAGAGGAGGAAGAGGAGGACCTAGAAGAAGAGGACACAGATGAACCACAGTTTATACAGGAGTTGCCCCGTGTTTCCCGAAGGAAAACAAGTTTCATATGGCAGTTTTTTTCAATCCCTCGAGGGGAGAAGAAGGTCAATGCGAAGTATGCCACCTGCCTCATTTGCAAATACAGATTATCTAGAGGCACTGATAAAAAGTATAGTATGGGCAACTATACTATGCATCGCCATATGGCCAGGTGGCATCCATTAAACTACAGCCGGGCAGAGTTAAGGGACCTGCAAGATAATCCCCCGACAACTCCTGTGGCCAGGTCAACGTCAACTATCTCTTTGACAGGAAGAGAGGCACAGGAAACTGTGCCAAACATACAGCAAAACTTCAAAAACATGAAGTTTACCTGCATATATTGTGGTGCTCTGCTCTCATGTGGGAACATGAGCGTGAAATTAATCAACATTGCGTACGAAAACCACAATTGCCCTAACCCACCCAAACAGTAATTTTTTTTTTGCTCCTGTTGAGCCCTTTTCAATGCCTGTTTTTTGTTGTTTCCCCTCCATGAAAAACACAAAAAAACATAAAACTGTTCTAAAAATACAAAAAAAAACAAAAAATGTTCAGAAAAAAAAAAAAAAAACAACAACAAAAACATAAAAAAAGTTCTTTTCAGAACTACCTCCCCTTTCAAATAAAATTGCTAGAATGTTTAGCACTCTGGCAAGCTCTATTTCTTTTGGTTCGCTTTCCGGTTCGCTGCCCGGTTCGCGAACTTGAAGCGAACCAAAAAAATATTTTTTTTAAAAAAAGAAGAGTTAGTATAAGGGAAGTAAACAGAGAGTAATGTTAAAAGAAAGACAGCTATAGGGAGTAAACCAGAGATACTGTTTAATAGATCTATTTATTAATTCAGGATGACGATAAGGTGTGATCTCTCCTGAGGTTTGTTTAAGGTGAGACTTACTCAGGGTTACAGATCAATTTTACACTTGTTGAAGAATACAGAGCAGATAATGCATGTGAAGGCCTACCAATGAAGTAAGTCATGTCCTCTTATTACATCATTCATGACATGGTCAGTGACATCATCAGCAGTGCATTGCGGGTAAAAAGAGTAGAAAACATTTACCTTATAATTCTTGTTAACTTTTTAAAATATTTTTTCATACTTTCAATCTGTAAAAGAGAGAACAAACATTTCCAAAAATATTAAAAATTGTATTTAAAAATTAGAAAAGAAAAGGGAAAAGGTTCAAGAAGAAACAGTTTTTCAACAACTTTGACATTTACAGAAGCCTCTGCTTCTCTACGTCCCCTACACAATCCTAAAGATATATATTTTAAACAAACAGTATCTTCATGCTGATGAACTGAGGCCTATTTAGATTTTGATTATGCCCTTACACCATTTTTGGGACATTATTAACATGCCTATGTAACTCCCATAATCAAAATCTAAATTTGCCAACCGCAAGTGGGAGCGTATTTACAAGAAACTTGCACCATGAAGAACGCTTTCCATTTAAAAAGGAAAAATAACATCATAGACACTCATATGTCTTATAAATATGACCCAAAACAACCTATGAAGCTCTAGCAGTACATATCCAGAAATGTAATTGATTTCAAAAAATCGTTTTTAAACACAGCATATAAATCAATTGTATACCTGCATTCAAGAGGAAATGACTGAAAATGTCCTTGAGACACATGAAAGCGTTTTCTGGAATGCCCTAGCACCATTTTTTGGACATTATTAACATGGCTATGTAACTCCCATAATCAAAATCGAAATTTGCCAAGCACAGGTGGGAGCGTATTTACAAGACACTTGCCCCATGAGGAATGCTTTCCATTTAAAAAGGAAAAAATAACATCAAAGACACTCAAATGCCTTATAAATATGACCCAAAACAACCTATGAAGCTCTAGCAGTACATATCCAGAAAGGTAATTGATTTCAAAAATCGTTTTTAAAAACAACATATCTGTTTCAGCTTACATAAGAGACCATGGAATGGGCTCCATGTACAACAATAACTTGTGTTACTGCATGCCAGAATGCTACACCGAATATGCAATTACAATTTCTCAAAGAAACAAAATCTATTTGTATATCACTAGAGACAAAGCCACATTTTAAAAACACAGCTTTCTTCATCATTTTCTCCTTAAATCATACTATTCTCTATCTAAATTAAATAAATCTTTTCTCACCTTAGCAAATACTTTTTGAGTTTTGAAAACAGTCTCAGAAATACACCAAATTGTCTTCAGCAGAAGAAAAAGGATGCACTCCAGAGGCTGCAGCTATTGAAAGCACAGAAATACAGATATTCATTTCACATATCTCTCATATTAGCCAATCATAACTCTTCCCTCACTTTTTTCAAATCAAAACCCTTCCCCCCTCTGCCCTCTCTGCCTTTTTTCCATAGCAACCACCTCCTGGAAGACCTCTCATGTTTGCAAATTCACACAACAATGTTTCAATTGAACTCTGAACTCTCAGTGCACCTGCGTATCCAGTGCAATCTTTCATTAAATGTTTCTTCCTTGACCATTCAAATTACATCTTTCAAAGAACACATCCATGCACCCTAACTTTCTGTTTTCAGAAATGGAAATGCACCAATCACTGCTAATGAATCATTAGCATTGGAAATCCACAGTTTTTTTTCTTTACAAACTCCTACTGTTTCAACTGCCCTTTCATTACCACACTTCATCTGACTGCAGCACAACCTTCTCCCACCATGTTTAATGTCTGGATTGTTGGACATAGTTACATCCACTGGGCTCAAAGGTATGCTGAGAACAGAAATTTACCTAACCTCAATTTACAAGATGTGGAAATTAAGTGGTTGGGCCAAAGAGGATTAAAATGTCACCAATTGATACCATTGATGAAAACTTTTATGTATTTGCCAAAACCTGACCTGTTAATTGTGCACTGTGGAGGTAATGATTTGGGCACTTTGACTGGGGTAGGTCTGGAAATGCTTTTAAAGGACACCTTTGAGCAATTAATGGCACTTTTTCCTCAAACTGCCTTGGTATATTCCAATATATGCCAAAGACAGAAATGGAGGTGGTCTAACCAATTTTGTCCACAAATTGAGAAAGCGAGGAAGCATGTAAACAAATCTGTTTCAGCTTTCATGAGAGACCATGGAATGGGCTCCTTGTACAACAATAACTTGCGTTACTACATGCAAGATATCTACAGAGGAGATGGAGTTCACTTCTCAGATGAGGGCAACAGAATTTTCATTCTGAATTTAAGACTGTGCATTGGTACCTACTTATAAGTACCTAAATGTACCATAAACCCAAAAGCTCTTCTCAGAGCTACCCTTCATCTGATCACTCACAATTATTATTTTTTTCTAACTTTTTTCACTAATTTTCCACAAAATACGCTCCCCGGGGCGCTACCCGGTTCGCTAACCGAAAGCTAACCTCGCGGAATTTTTTTTTTAAAATGTTTTTTTCCGCACATATAAGCCTCCTCAGCCACCCTCAGAAAACCTAGGGGGTCAAGATAAGTCTACCATGACCCCTTCTACCCATTCTAAACATTATTTGCCCTCCATCTTGTATCTTAATGCGACCGAAACACAAAATGGTGGACTCCCGTGACGCTTAAGGTTCGCTAACCGAGCCGCTTTCCGGGAAGCGGTCCTAAAAAAAGGTGGGAAAGTAATTTACAGAAAAACGACTAGAGACACTCTCACCAAATATAGATTAGCTCATACTACATAACAATCCCTTTCATTTTCACAAATTTGATTGAAATTTCATTTAGCCATTTAGCCTGTAGACCTCTCTAAGTACCGTGAGGTAAATTACTTCACAAAACACATCTGAAGTGTTGGAATTGACAACCAATGAAAATGTTACTTTCATTTTCTACTTTTATTACCTGACATTTGATTGGTTATATACCTGAATATATATAAAGGAAGAGAAGGAAACACAGCCATTTTGACTGCTACTTCGTGAAGTGCACAACAAAAAATCAACTGATAACTTCAACTTATATTTAAAAGGTAAGATATTATTTATAAAACTTAAGTATGTTCTGTACTGAAACCTAATTAGAAAAACATTTTCTGAGAATTATATTCTATCACTCTGTAATACTTATAGAAAAAAATAGACTACTCTGTTTTAGTTATGGCAGAGCCATTCCAAGAATTTGCAAGACCATAGGCTAAAAAGGAACGTGCGCGAAGCCCCCTCCAATTTACATAAGTGGCCCCTTGCAAGGAGACCATTCACAGGCACTGAGGGGGCCCCATTGTCCAGCATTTTGACGCCCCCACAGTTTTAACTTTAAATCCACACGCATATCTCACACCTTCATAGGTGTGAGAATTGATTGTGGTCTAAAAGTTAAAACTGTGGGGGCGCAAAAATGCTGGACAATGGGCCCCCTCAGTGCCTGTGAATAGTCTCCTTGCAATTGAGGGAGCGTCTCCTTCTCCCTCCCCTATACCTCCTGACACCATCCATGGGAGGCCCAAGGAGGGGGCCCCCTGCAATAGACCTTAATTGCAGGCGACACCTTTCTTTGTGAAAAAAACACTATATAAATAACCAAACTGCCAATCTGTACTGAAACCCAACAATGCCCTTTCTGTACTGATATATTTTTTAAAAATTAATTTTTCAGAATTGAAAATGGAAGAACAACAAAACAACATGAAAACTGAAACAGAAGAAAAAATTGAGACACAAGATGACATGGATTTCTACGACGACACAATAAATAATGAACTTGTGCAATGCGTAGATGCAGTAGATTTTCTACTAAAAAATGAAGAAAAAAATGATCACGATTTTTTAGATTATTTTTAAATTTTGAAAAACAAAATGAAAAATAAATTTTAATTTCTTAATTCAAAAATTGTTTGACACATTATTTATTTTTATATGTTTATTGAATGTTAAAAGTTTAATGAATTATGACACACAATCAAAATAAAAATTTAAAATAAAGAAAACAAAAAAAAACAACAAATAATTAACATACAGTATTAGAAAAGTCTATCATTCTTTTATCCTTATAGTACGCTGCCCAGAACGCTTTCCGGTTCGCGAACTTGGCGCTTACCACGCAAAAAAAAAAAATGTTTTTTTTTTTTGACCCTCTGGGCCCTTTTAAAACCTCCACATAAAACCTAGGGGGTCAACGAGGATCTACTATGCCCCCTTATGGTAATTTCCCCCTTTGTTTTGGCCTCCTCTTGTCTCTCGATCCTACCGAGAGACAAGATGGCGGCCGCTCCGGACTGTTTAGAATGTTGACAGACACCGGAGAGCCAATCAGCTTCGCTTCGCAAAGTTCCGATACGCGAAAAGTTCGCGAACCGGAGCGCAGCCCGGAGCGCTGTTACAGATATATATCTTGTTTTAAACGTTAATTTCTCAAAATCCACTGAAGCACATATATTGAGACCTAGCAAAGGCACATCAGGCTAACAGTCCCTACAATTTTGCCAAGTTTGGTGGAAATCCATTCAGCCGTTCGGGCTAAAAGTGAGGCCAACCGCCCTATGGAAATTAACATGGGAAAAACGCGTTTTGGGACCCCCCTTTTATCTCAGCCCCCCCTTGCCGAACACCCCCCAAATTTCCAGGAGCTGCTCAGAAACAAAATGTGCCATTTTCCAGAAAATGTCAGCCAATTCCGTCCACAAACGCCAAAGTTATTAGACATAGAATTTTCAGAAATCCCATAGGGAAAAAATCCTAACTATATATACCTACTGGCGACCGCCAGTAGGTAATATATATATATATATATATACACCGTACACTTTCTGTCTTTATCTCACTCGTGCAGATTCTTTTTCATTCCTGCTCTAAAGCTTGTGGCTGTTTTGTTGTCTTTCTCTTCCACTTTTTTTCTCCTTCTCCTTTTTCTGCGATTCTCCCTCTTGTTTTGGGTCAAAGTCTGAGGATGACATTTAAGTCCCTGTCCAGCCTGCCCTCAAACATCACACTTTCTGTGCCCTGTGCCTCCAACCACCGGCACAAATTAAGCACTGCAGTAAAAAACACAACATGCCCTATTTTATGTTTCTGGATTCATTTACCAGGTTCTTGGTGCTGCCTAGGAAACCTGAGTGGTAAGCAATTGATTCCGTCTAGACTCCCTCTCAAGAGGAGTCGGTCTATCATAGCAACAATAGTCCCTCTTGGGCAGGATGCGCATGTCGTGAAAGAATTTGTTCAAGATTCCGTTCTGTGATTGGCAAATTTCTGCACAAACCTGAGGTTTTAGGAACGATGTTGCTTCATATGATCCAAATATAGATATATAACAAATGTTTTAAATCTTTCTGATAAACTTTTTAACTGCGTTCTGATAATTGCACATGTACAGTAGCTTTTATATTCTACTTGTAATAAAGTTGTATTGACTTGATCCAAATATATTTATTTCAAATATATCGGGTTAACCTACAATTTTTGCCTGAAATTGTAATATTCAAAACCCTATCTTTTGATTTCAGTGGGAAAGTCATCATCATAAAATTAAGCAAAACTACAGAACTACTATTCTACATTTTCAGGGCGAGGATATAGGACTATTAGGGTTTTCGTTGGTCATGCAGTGTTTAAAAAATATTTTGTATGATGGAGTGGGAAAACTAAATCAGCCAAGGTAAACATGTTGAGACCATCCCCACACAGCAGGAGGCCAGAAGTAGATAAGGGTCTGTAGGGGCATGGCTGGGTCACAACAGCCTTGGCACTGGGTTGGGCGTTGCAGATAAATGGAAAGGGGTCCACCCAGCTCCCTCTTAAAACCTTGTTTCTTTGACTGCAGTTTACTCAATGTGTTCCCCACCCCCTCTCCCAATGAAACTCATACACCCACCATCCCACACCTAACAAATACTAGCTCAGGATGCCGGTGCAAAAGCGCTGACCACAGCACTTGCTAAAGGTGAAAAATAGACAAAATAATGGCACGTATACAATACTACGAGGGACACAAATGTAATTTTTGTGCTTGGGGAAAACCAGGTCAAAAAGCAGCCAATAAGGATGTACCGTGTCACAGTGGGTTCTAAAAGCATACAGAGAGCCTTTGATTTACCTTGACCTAGGGTCGCACTCCTTCCACATGTTGTGTCGGTCAGCTGAGGCTCAAGCGAACTGGTGTCCAGGTTTCTTTAGATAATTGCTCTTAGGACTTTAGGGCTTGATGCTCCCCACATTAAAAGAACAAGTGATCTGGCAGAGATGCTCTACGGTCAGACATTGCCCACACTGCAACCTGCACACTCTGCAGAAACGTATCAAAGGTGTTTTAGGGGACAAGGTTGGTGGCATGGCTCAATTAGCAAGCAAAGCAAACATGCCAACATGCACTGATGAAAGGATTCACAGCGGTCACTCCCAACATGTCAATGGCTATGTTTATTTGAGTATCATCAACATAGTACACACATCTGAAACCCAAAAATCTGATTAATATAGCCAGAGGACGGATGTAGACATTAAAAAGGGTTGGCTTTAGAGCAGACCCTTATGCCACTCCTTGATATAATGGCTTAAACTCCCACCTGAATGGAGGTGGATAGACTGCTTAACACCTTTCTTTCAAATAGGACTTGCGCCAATAATTAATGTTACCTAAGATTAGAATCTCCCACAGCAGTCTGTTTAAAAGGATGGGAAGTGATACTGTGACAAAAGCAATGAACAGTTCCAACAGCACAAGTGCTGTGCATACCACTCTGTCTGCTGACAAACGCAGGTCATCAGGCACTGATTGTAATGCTGTATCTGTGCTATGAGAGGATCGGAAGCCTGACTGGACTGGATCAAAAATCTGATTTTTCTCATAGAAAGGTGAAAACAGCTGTGCTGATTCGCATATGTCTCTAAGATCATCTTTTAGAATGGCAGCAAGGATATTGACCTAAAGTTGAAAAAGACCTCATGGTTTCTTCAGCAGTGACATTAGCATAGTCTTCTTCCATTCTAGCGGAACATAGACATTTGCCATAGAATAGTTTCAGATCTCCAATAAAGGAAGGGGGGTGATTCCATCATAGCCTTTTTCCACCAGTCTAGGGAGATAGGGTCTGGGTGGAATTAGAAGATACTAGCAGAGCAGTACTAGTAAATTGATCAGGAGCAACATGGGCCAACTCCTCTAAACATGGAATAGAAATTTACGCATTAGTCATTGTAGTCAAGATGAAAGTTGTCAGTCCAGTTGGGATTTTACCCAATTTCAAAGTCAAAGGCCTCTATGGAAACTGTACCTGCGGATAAAGGCTCCGGCCAGCTGGTGTAATTGAGATGGCTGTCATTACATCCTCAAAACATGTTGAATGTCTATCAGCCAAAGCCAGTGATTTCTTTACAGTGACTGTGGCACACACTGAAGATGCAATAGTTTTAACTAGAAGGACAAGCTCCTGGAGTTGGCTGGAGTTCTCAACATCGAAGTTAGTAAAGAATTCTACTTTGGAGGAGATAACTAATTTTTTGTAATTATTTAGTGCCTTTTTTAACTTGAATATGACTGAAAAGGAACAGCCCTTCCACCATTGTCTTTCAAGTATCTTCCAGCTCAACTGAGGTTTCAATACATGGAATTGTATCTGTCACTCCCAAAAGTAGATCAAGCATATGACCTTAAAGATTGGTTTGGTGCTAGACTTTCATTCATGAACGACTATAAAGCTCATCCACCGCTTGCGTAATGCCTCCCTGGAGGTCTTCTGACAGAGACTTACACTTACTAAATGTGGCAGTCTACTTGGTGTTTGGTTGAAAGAAAAGGGGCTAGGTTAACTTCTACACATGCTTCTGGTTACCATTGGGTATCGCTCAAATTGCAATGTGTGTTTTTCAGGTGTACTTCTACGTATCTAGAGGAGAAGATTGAACTGTAAACCCTAGCTATAGCCTTGAAGTTTGTAGCCAAGGTACCGTTGGCAGTGCCCATTGCCAAACCTAAAAACAGAGGTGAATGTAGGTTCTCTCTTTTAACCCTAACTCACTAGCATTGGCTATGATGAATGTGCCATACCCAGTCGCCATTAAAGAGGCATTCAATCCATTCTTGCTACAGTAGGGAGCAAGCTGTTTTGGCACTCAATTAGCATTAGTTCACCAGGAGAAAAGTGGACCGCCTGGATTTTCATGGAACACAAAAGACAGGCAGTGGGCTAAAACACTGATGGGCCACAGCCATCAACATTTCAGCCCACAGGTATTTGCAAATAAAAAACTGTCCCCTTAACCCCTTGTGTGCTTGTGACGGAACCGCTCCGTCACAAGCCACGGGTGAGCTGTGCTTGTGACGGAACGGTTCCGTCACGGCCCGCTCGGCGCGCCTGCGCGGCGCTGATTTCGCGCCTGCGCGGCGCGTTCCATTGAGCGGGCGCGTTCGTGACAGAACCGTTCCGTCACAAGCACAGCTCACCCGCGTGCCGTGACGGAGCGGTTCCGTCACAAATACGTGACCGCCGCGCGGCCGCCCTACCCCCTTAGCGCTGCGGCGGAATAGCCGCCGCAGCGAAGGGGTTAAAGTAAGAGGTTGGAATCCCCAGCAGGTGCATGCTGTTTTTATTCTTCTTGTGCCAATAAAAAGACTGCCACTGAATTGTGTGATAACTGTTGCCATTAAATGTATCAAGCATGATGACAGCGTTTGTTAAGCAGTACATAATGATCATAATAATGAATTGCACCATTATACTTGAATACCTTTTTTTACTCAACTATGAGTCAATGTTGTACCTGTTGTATCAATTAATGTCTTGTGTTTGTTTATGTTATTTGTTTATTTAAGACAAGAGATACCTTCCAAGCAAGGAGAAACTGGTTTATGTGATCTGCGCTCTGCTGGCGGTGTCTTATCTTCTTATCGTGGTTCTGTTTGTCACATCGTCCACAAATGGTTAGTAACTCTATGCATTTTTTTTACTCTTTAGAGAACTTGTGTTTGGATTCTTTATAAATCCTGCCCATGTGTACTTTGACCTTTTGTTGTTTATGCAAATATAAAAGTGAAGAAATAAGTCACTGTGTGAATGTGACAGTTTTGGAGACCACTGGAGGCCAAGTGGCTGGTATGGTATGAGCCATGCCCTAATGGCCACTGGAAATTTAGATGAGTTGGTGCAGTCCATGACTACAATGGACGAGATTGGTTTGGGTTTCCAGGTATGTGGGTTTACTGGGTGAGACAGCAAAAAATCCTTTACTATCAGTTTAGCTCTTTGCTATGCGTTACTCGTGTTTTCTTGTGCTGCCTTGGCGGTGAATAACAGGAATGTCAAATAAAAGATTTCAAGTACTGTGGATATTGTGTCAAACATATTGTAACTATATAAATTTTGAGGAACAGGCTATAAAAAGTAAGAACATCGTTTTTTATGTATATAGCATTGTTAAAAAAAATACATATAATATCACTTACTTTAATATAGTTGTATTAAATATGTTTTCATTTATATAATATGTAAGTTATCATATTAATGTTAGGTGTTCACATTACTAATATAATTGTTTACATTTTTTAAATATAGGTTGTAATTTTTAATATTTAATTAAATATTTTTCCATATAATTAGTAATATATAATTTTTTACTGGGTTGTTGGGTTTGTAGGGGTATAAGATCAGAAGTTTTTAAAGTGATACATTATTATTTTTTATTTTCAAACACGTTTTTGAATACATGTTTAATAGGTAATTAATTCAATTATTTAATTGATTAAGTTGTATTTTAATGATCTGAGATGATTTTCGTGATTTTTAGAGTATGATTATTTTTTTCTAGACTTTATTTGCTAGTTTATAATTTAGGGGTCGATTAGGATGGCGGACGGAAAAGTGTTCTGTCCGCCATGGTCGCGGGAAAAATACTCCTGACCGCTCCGACTAGGATATAACTGACAGCAAACACCGACCGCAGCGGACAGATCACATCAAACACCAACCGCGGCGGACAGATCACATGAAAGACCGCCACAGGCGGACGGTACAACATAAATTCCCTCCGCCGCGGACGCAATCACCGCGGAAACAGGGCCAACCGCCGCACGACCTGCGGAGGGTCCGGCTGCACGATTAGGATAACCGTGCAATCCCTACGGAACTCACTAGCTCCCACAACCGCCGCGGAATCATCGGAAAACGGAGCATGACTGCGGAAGGACCAAACGAACATCACCCCTGCCGTCAAACCGATTCTAAAATGGCGGACGGAAGTAAATAGAAAACACACAAAACAGGACACCCACCCACCTGAAACACCCACCACCAACAACTACACGCCCTAAGGCCCCCCCCAACACCAACAAGAGCACCCAAGTCACCACACCCACAGAACACCTGACTGCAAACAACCATTGGGACACAAGAACCACACAGAGTATAAAAGGAATCCCTCCCATTACCACAATCCTTTGCATCACAGCACAGCTGGAAGAAAGAGGCAGAATACCACAAACAGCAGACACACGCACACATACAACCTGCACACCAGCACACCCACCACACAAACCCCCACAACACCATCCCTACATACCACACACCTGCACACCCCACCCCACACCACCCACACCTTGCACATCACACACCATGGCACCCAAGAAAAACCCCAAGTTCACAGACCCTGAGTTGAAGGTCATGGTGGATGAAATCATCTGTGTCGAACCACATCTATTCAGCAACCTAGTCGAGCAGACCACCTTGGCAACCAAAACCAACATGTGGAACAGGATCGTGACCAGAGTGAATGCTTCAGGGACCGTGCCACGCACCAAACACGAGATCCAGAGGAGGTGGCACGACCTCAAGGCAAGGGTGAAAGGCATCAGGGCCAAGAACCACCTGCGGGCACACCACACTGGCGGCGGCACTCCCCCGGAGCCCATACCATTTTCCGAATGGGAGAAGAAGGGGCTGGGCATACTGCACCCTAGGAGCCTGGAAGGAATAGAAGAGGGACTTGAGGCTGGTAAGTACAAACCAATGCACTACAACTGCCAACAGGCCCCATGTTCACAGGGAGGGTGAGGGAGGGTGTGGGTCCAGCACTACAACTCCCAACAGGCCCCCATGTTCACAGGGAGGGTGGGGGAGGGTGTGGGTCCAGCACTACAACTCCCAACAGGCCCCCACATCTACAGGGAGTGTGGTGGTGGGTGGGGGGGTTGGTCCAGCACTACAACTCCCAACAGGCCCCCACGTCTACAGGGAGGGTGGGGGTGGGGTGGGATTTGTCCAGCACTACAACTCCCAACAGGCCCCC
Organism: Lissotriton vulgaris; assembly: GCF_964263255.1. Lineage (NCBI taxonomy): Eukaryota > Metazoa > Chordata > Amphibia > Caudata > Salamandridae > Lissotriton > Lissotriton vulgaris. The sequence goes on along the minus strand of NC_141685.1, from coordinate 1,374,795,676 downwards.
ATGACCACAGGGAGGGTGGGGAAGGGTGGGGTGGTAGGTCCAGCACTACAACTCCCAACAGGCCCCCATGTTCACAGGGAGGGTGGGGGGGGATTGGTCCAGTACTACAACTCCCAACAGGCCCCCATGTGCACAGGGAGGGTGGGGGTGGGGGGAGGGTGTGGGTCCAGCACTACAACTCCCAACAGGCCCCCAGGTTCACAGGCAGGGTGGTAGGAGGGTGGGGGAGGGTGGCTAGGTCCAGCACTACAACTCCGAACTGGCCCCCACGTCTACAGTGAGGGTGGGGGGGATTGGTCCAGCACTACAACTCCCAACAGGCCCCCATGTTCACAGGGAGGGTGGGGGAGGGTGGGGGTCCAGCACTACAACTCCCAACAGGCCCCCATGTTCACAGGGAGGGTGGTTAGGACCAGCACTACAACTCAAAACAGGCCCCCATGTTCACAGGGAGGGTGGGGGGATTGGTCCAGCACTACAACTCCCAACAGGCCGCCATGTGCACAGGGAGGGTGGGGGGTAGGTCCAGCACTACAACTCCCAACAGGCCCCCACATCTACAGGGAGGGTGGGGGGGATTGGTCTAGCTTTACAACTCCCAACAGGCCCCCATGTGCACAGGGAGGGTCGGGGTGGGGGGGAGGGTGGGGGTCCCATACTACCACTCCCAACAGGCCCCCATGTTCACAGGGAGAGTGGGGGAGAGTGGGGGGGTAGGTCCAGCACTACAACTCCCAATAGGCCCCCACGTCTACAGGGAGGGTGGGGGGGGGGATTGGTCCAGCACTACAACTTCCAACAGGCCCCCATGTTCACAGGGAGGTTGGGGAGGGTGGGGGAGGGAGGGGGTCTAGCACTACAACTCCCAACAGGCCCCCATGTTCACAGGGAGGGTGGGGGGGTTAAGTCCAGCACTACAACTCAAAATAGGCCCCCATGATCACAGGGAGGGTGGGGGGGGGGTAGGTCCAGCATTACAACTCCCAACAGGCCCCCATGTTCACAGGGAGGGTGGGGGGGATTGGTACAGCACTAATACTCCCAACAGGCCCCCATGTTCACAGGGAGGGTGGTGGTGGGTGGGGGGTAGGTCCAGCACTACAACTCTCAACAGGCCCCCACGTCTACAGGGAGTGTGGGGGTGGGGGGGGTGATTGGTCCAGCACTACAACTCCCAACAGGCCCCTATGATCACAGGGAGGGTGGGGGGGATTGGCCCAGCACTACAACTCCCAACAGGCCCCCATGTGCACAGGGAGGGTGGGGTGGGGGGAGGGTGTGGGTCCATCACTACAGCTCCCAACATGCCCCCATGTTCACAGGGAGGGTGGGGGGGTAGGTCCAGGATTACAACTCCCAACAGGCCCCCACGTCTACAGGGAGTGTGGGGGTGGGGGGGGGGGGTTGGTCCAGCACTACAACTCCCAACAGGCCCCCACGTCTACAGGGAGGGTGGAGGGGGGGATTGGTCCAGCACTACAACTCCCAACAGGCCCCCATGTTCACAGGGAGGGAGGGGAAGGGTGGGGTGGTAGGTCCATCACTACAACTCCTAACAGGCCCCCATGTTCACAGGGAGGGTGGGGGGGATTGGTATAGCACTAATACTCCCAACAGGCCCCCATGTTCACAGGGAGGGTGGTGGTGGGTGTGGGGGGGGTAGGTCCGGCACTACAACTCCCAACAGGCCCCCACATCTACAGGAAGGGTGGGGGGGGGAATGGTCCAGCACTACAACCCCCAACAGGCCCCCATGTGCACAGGGAGGGTGGGGGTGGGGGGGAGGGTGGGGTTCCAGCACTACAACTCCCAACAGGCCCCCACGTCTACAGGGAGGGTGGGGGGGATTGGTCCAGCACTACAACTTCCAACAGGCCCCCATGTTCACAAGGAGGTTGGGGGAGGGTGGGGGCACTACAACTCTCAACAGGCCCCCATGTTCACAGGGAGGGTGGGGAGGGTAGGGAGGGTGGGGGGGTAGGTCCAGCACTACAACTCAAAACAGGCCCCCAGGTTCACAGGGAGGGTGGGGGGGATTGGTCCAGCACTACAATTCCCAACAGGCCCCCATGTGCACAGGGAGGGTGGGGGTGGGGGGGAGGGTGTGGGTCCAGCACTACAACTCCCAACAGGCCCCCATGTTCACAGGGAGGGTGAGGGGGTAGGTACAGCATTACAACTCCCAACATGCCCCCACGTCTACAGGGAGTGTGGGGGTGGGGAGGATTGGTCCAGCACTACAACTCCCAACAGGCCCCCATGTCCACAGGGAGGGTGGGGAAGGGTGGGGTGGTAGGTCCAGCACTAAACTCCCAACAGGCCCGCATGTTCACAGGGAGGGTGGGGGGATTGGTCCAGCACTAATACTCCCAACAGGCCCCCATGTTCACAGGGAGGAGGGTGGTGGGTAGGTCCAGCACTACAACTCCCAACAGGCCCCCATGTCTACAGGGAAGGTGGGGGGGGTCGGTCCAGCACTACAACTCCCAACAGGCCCCCATGTTCACAGGGAGGGTGAGGGGGTAGGTACAGCATTACAACTCCCAACATGCCCCCACGTCTACAGGGAGTGTGGGGGTGGGGAGGATTGGTCCAGCACTAACACTCCCAACAGGCCCCCATGTCCACAGGGAGGGTGGGGAAGGGTGGGGTGGTAGGTCCAGCACTACAACTCCCAACAGGCCCGCATGTTCACAGGGAGGGTGGGGGGATTGGTCCAGCACTAATACTCCCAACAGGCCCCCATGTTCACAGGGAGGAGGGTGGTGGGTAGGTCCAGCACTACAACTCCCAACAGGCCCCCATGTCTACAGGGAAGGTGGGGGGGGGGGTTGGTCCAGCACTACAACTCCCAACAGGCCCCCATGTTCACAGGGAGGGTGGGGGGATTGATCTAGCACTAATACTCCCAACAGGCCCCCATGTTCACAGGGAGGGTGGTGGTGGGTGGTGGGGGGGTAGGTCCAGCACTACAACTCCCAACTGGCCCCCACGTCTACAGGGAGGGTGTGGGGGTGGGGATTGGTCCAGCACTTCAACTGCCAACAGGCCCCCATGTTCACAGGGAGGGTGGTGGTGGGTGGGGGTAGGTCCAGCACTACAACTCCCAACAGGTCCCCATGTTCATAGGGAGGGTGGGGGAGGATGTGGTTCCAGCACTACAACTCCCAACAGGCCCCCATGTTCACAGGGAGTGTGGTGGTGGGTGGGGGGGTTGGTCCAGCACTACAACTCCCAACAAACCCCCACATCTACAGGGAGGGTGGGGGTGGGGGGGGGATTGGTCCAGCACTACAACTCTCAACAGTCCCCCATGCCCACAGGGAGGGTGCAGAAGGGTGGGGTGGTAGGTCCAGCACTACGACTCCCAACAGGCCCCCATGTCCCATCCCAGAGCAAGATAGAGTCCACCTACCATGTGCTGACCACTGCATCTCCCTCTTCAAACGTACATGTAGGTAGCCATCTTCACAGGGTCAACATCCATTAGCAGGACAGGCCCACACATATCCAAGTATTGTCTCCCCACCTCCACACCACCATAATGCCCAGTACTGTCTAACACACCAATTTGTTGACACAAACAACCATGTCCTCATTCCCTACAAAATAGAAATGTAACAACAACAAACCTGTCATGTCCACAGCATTGATTTCTATATTCTTGTCCCTCAGGTGACCGAGACTTGACAGGAGAAACCAGCAGCCGCCAGCACCAGAGGCCCCCCTCACAGCCTGGACTCTCAGGTGAGGATCCTGTGGACACCTCGGATGCGGAGGACGATGCCGGCCCAACTACACTCCCAGGGCTATTAGGCTCACAGGACATCCCTGCCTCCACCACCTTCAACACTGGACCAACAGCAACTACTGCCACTGTGACCTGTGCAGCTACCACCAGCACCACCACCACCACCACCACCACTCCTGCCACTGCCATCCTGCCTGACCCATCGGACGATGATGGACCATCAATATCACAGGCTAGCAGGGAGAGTGGACGGGTGAGGACTCAGGTGATGGCACAGGTCACAAACAGGAGTGCAGCTGCAAGGCGTGGCCGTGAACAACACCCAGCCCATCCTGGGACAGAGACACTGGATGCCATCGCCAGAGTGAAAGCCTCCTACGAGCTGTCGCAGGCGCAGGCCGATCGTGCACACCAAGACTCCATAGACACCTGCCAGCTGTTGCGGTCCGTGGACACCCGATTGGGACAAATTGTTGACATCATGGGGCAGCAAACAGCTCTTTGGAGGGAGTGGTTATCCCGCACCACACCACCTCCCCCTCCCCCAAGTGGCCAGCGGGATAGGGCACCAACACCACCTTCCCCTCCCCCAAGTGGCCAGCGGGACAGTGCATAAGCACCACCTCCCCCTCCCCCAACACCACCGCCACCATCACCTATGGCCACTTACAGGGAGGTTGTCCCAGAACAACCTGCCCCCACAGCTGGCACCGCTCAGGCTCCAAGACGGAGGGGCCGTCCGAGGCTGGATCCAGTTCACAGCAGTGGCAATGCACCATCCACCCGCTCAAAGAGGGGCCGCCACTGACTTCACCCTTACTTGAGCCTGGCATTCATTCTGCGAACTATCTTGCACCACAATGCCAAGCATTGGCACGCGTCTGTTGGACTAGGTGTACATCGCACAATGTGGTGTCCCCACGGTGTTTTCATCTGACATGACCTTCAACTCTCACTTCCCCACCAACACCTATTTGTAAATATGCACAAACAGTAATCCACACCCTGTAAATAAACACCACGTAAACACTCAATTTATTTATTTATTTGCTTGTTAAGCGCATGAATAAATTCCCGAAGGGATATCTCTGCGCTGGTGCTCGCATATTAGAGGGTTGCTGCAAGGATTAGAGCTGAGGAAGAGAACCTGAAAAATTTAAAGCATGGTAAACAAGTAGGTTTTCAGTTTCTTCCTGAATAGTTCCAGGCTCCTAGTCTGTTTTAGTTCAGTGGGCAGGGAGTTCCAAAGAATTGGCCCTCTGTAGGACAGTGCTCGGCCTCCCTGTCTGGCCCTTCTAATCTTTGGGACCTGAAGCAAGAGATGGTTACTGGACCGAAGTGTGCGGGCAGGGATGTAAGGCATGAATTTTTCTTTTAGATAGCTGGGACTGGTGCTAAACAGGCATCTGTGTATGACGTTACAGATTTTAAATTTGACGCGCTGCTTTACGGGTAGCCAATGGAGTTGGTGAAGTAAGGGACTGGACGGCGTTCTGGGAGGGGCGTTGAGGGCCAGTCTGGCCGCCGTATTCTGTATGACCTGAAGTTTGTTCAGCTGTGCTTCATTAGCTGAGATGTATAAACCATTGCAATAATCCATTCTGCTTATGATAAGGGTCTAGATGAGAGTCTTCCTATGGTTAGGGGGTAGAAACGGGAAGGCTCGTCTCAAAAGCCCCACCACATGGAGGCAGGCACCTGCCACTTGCGTGGTGTGCTCTTTAAGCAGGAGCGCTTGGTCTAATTTAACACCTAGATTTTTTGCTGTTTGTTTGGGCTTGGGGATGGGGCCAAGTTCCAGAGGCCACCAATCTGGGGACCAGAGAAGAGTGGCCCCTCCAAACAGCATGACCTCCGTTTTGGATACATTACATTGTAAAAAATTTTGAGCCATCCAATGTGCTACCGCCCTCATCCCGCTGGCAAATGATGATTGAGTTGCCGGCGTGAGGGTTTGGAAGGGATAAAACAGCTGGGTGTCGTCAGCGTATGATACAGGAGTAAATCCAAAAGATCTTATCAAATTAGCTAAGGGGGCCACGTAAATGTTAAACAGCGTGGGGCTGAGACACGAGCCCTGTGGCACACCCTTAGTTAGCTCTCTTGATGGTGATGAATGGGAGCCCAGTCTGACACCTTGGGTTCGATCAGAAAGGAAACTGTGCAACCATGATAGAGCTGTTCCTCCTACCCCTACGTTACTCAGTCTTTCGAGAAGGAGAGCATGTGATACCGTGTCGAAGGCAGCGGACAGGTCCAACAGCACTAGAATCACTGATTCCCCCCTGTCCAGTGACATCCTGATGTTGTCGGTCACGGAGAGGAGGGCTGATTCAGTGCTGTGGTTGGGCCTGAAGCCAGATTGAGAGGGGTCCAGGCCCTCCGCTGCCTCGATGTAGTTAGACAAGTGCTGTGTGATCTCCATGTTTCAATCAAAGGTTTGTCTTAGTACTTGTCATTACCAGGTGCAGGTATCAATGTACTTGACAATCATGTCTCTGTGGGAGTGACCTAGGGATAATGAGAGAACAACAAGCACAGGTCAGGAAACTAAATCACAACCATCACACCACACCATACAGCAACATCCCACAAACCACACTCATCACAAATTAAGCGGATCACAGGACACACATCAGGGAGCATTGGACATACACCATCTCCCACACCCATTTGCAAACAGAACATACCATAACAGGCACCATCCACACACCACATCCACACATCACCAGCGAACATACATCACGCTTTGAACACTAGCACAAGAGGTAGTTACTCACATTCATATAAAAGTAGCGAGCAATGAGCTGACGCCTCTGGTCCACACCTTCTTCCTCCCCCCTATCCTCATCACTGGACATGGGTGGTATGGGAGGCGGAGAAACCTGTTGGTCTGCAGGGTCCATGATCAGTGCAATGTTATTGCGTAAGGCCAGGTTGTGGAGCATGCAGCAGGCAACCATGATTTTGCATACTTTGCCGGGTGAGTATGGCAGGACCTCTCCGGTTTTATCAAGGCAGCGAAACCTACACTTCAGCAGTCCAAATGTACGTTCCACCACCCGACGTGTCCTCCCATGGGCCTCATTGTAGAGCATTTCTCCTGGGGTAGTTGGATTCCGTAGGGGGCTCAGCAGCCACGGTCGGTTTGGGTACGCAGAGTCGCCTAGGTGGGGGGATGACAAACACATACATCATTACCAAGATTGGTGGTAACAGCATGGCACACATACAACACAGTAGTCATCACAGCACACTCACCTACAAGCCACGCATGTTCTTGACGCAAATTAGCCATCAGTTGGAGGACAATGCTGCTCTGCAGGATGTGGGAGTCATGTGCGGACCCTGGAAATCTTGCACATACATGGGAGATGATGTTGTCAGCCAGGCACACCACTTGCAAATTTATAGAGTGGTAGTGCTTCCTATTATGATAGACGGCTTCACGTGCCTGGGGTGGAGTCAGACCAATATGTGTCCCATCAATGGCACCCACTACGTGTGGGATCTGGGCCACAGCATAGAAGTCCCCCTTCACTGCAGCCAGCTCTGCCGGACGTGGGAAATGGATGTAATCATCCTTGTAAGACATCATGACATCCAGCACATCCCACAGTACCATGCTGAACATGGATTGGGACATCCCCCCGGCATGTCCAACTGTGTACTGGAAAGTGCCAGTTGCAAAGAAGTGAAGTGCCGCAATCACCTTTGCTGTGGGTGTAATTGCTACTGGATATGCCCTGCGTGGCTGCAGATGAGGTGACTATAGGCCTACAAGGTCCTGCAACCTCCGTCTGTCCAGCCGGAAATTGCGGATTACCTCCTCTTCCACCATGTCCTCCAGCACAGTGTATGATCGATGCACATTTGGAGCCCTCCTGTGCGGGAGTAGATGGGAGCAGATGTCAATTGACCAACAACGCGCATCTGGGCCACACCATCACATCTTGACCAACACAATACAAATTATACATGTTGCAGACACTGATTGTATGTGTGACCAAAATATAAGGCACTACAGCTGACTACACACACAATGTACATCCACAAACAACATCCGGTGTGCAAAAATGTTGAATGTTACGTGCAGACATGTTGAAAGGACTGCCAACATAACATGACTGATTGCCCCCAAGTGTGGAGAAGCATCCCCACAGACACACCTTGACGTGCACACACAACACGAACATGGACCACACCCTCATTGTCATCATGCACCCATGACCCCACCTACAATGCTCTGCATCCTCACATAACAGGCATGGGCATACAACATGCAACACACAGACGCATATCCAGTATGCATGTATACCACCATCAATGCGACTTGCACACACAAACCACACATTCACGGCAGCTTCTGGATGTGGGTACACAGCCGTGATGTACTGTGTAGATGTGTACCAATAGAAACGTGTGACCTCAAAACCAAGACGTAAACACATAGCCATGCACATCTGACGCAACTTGGGCTCACATCACTGGCCTATGTTCAACACTAGCAAGGTCAATAGTATGGCCACATATGTAAACAATGGATATAACTGATACACGTGTACACGGGCCATTGACATGACATAATGATTACGGATGCATTCCAGACATGTCCTGACACACATGTACAACTATGAACATTACATGTGTGCGGAGACATGCATTGTGTGTACACACGACATCCGGGTACGCCTTCCCCCAACACATAAGATGATCCTTGATACTGCAATAGTGCATTACATTTGCTGAGTCGACAATAACCATCATGGTCACACCCCGCAAACCGCACGTGCGCACTACCAAGACGGTGCATCATTTGAAAATCATCACTCACTGGCATTGCAATGGCGGAGCACGTATTCCGCGGGGACGGGGCAGGCTAACATGTACATTTGAATGTGCAAGTGGGAATGGCAGTTGGTAACCCCCTTACAGTCACATTGCAGCACCCACCGCAGACCGCCAGGCCTCGCCGCTCACCCACCGCCAGGTGCAGACGGTGGGTGACCGCGGGGTGCGGGCGGTGGGTGACCGCCAGATGCAGGTGGTGGCTGACCGCCCTGTGTAGTGATATGAGCCTGGCATGGTTGCCCCTGGCCGCTCACCCACCGCCGGGTGCAGACGGTGACTGACCGCCCTGTGTAGTGATATCAGCCTGGCATGGTTGCCCCTGGCCGCTGTCCCACCACCGGGTGCGGGCGGTGGCTGACCGCCCTGTGTAGTGATATCAGCCTGGCAGCCTGTGTAGTGATATCAGCCTGGCAGGGATGACAGAAGTAGCCAAGTGGATGATGAACAGCCGCCTGAAACTGAACTCGGACAAAAGGAAGTCCTCATCTTGGGACCTGCACCCTCCGCCTGGGACGACTCCTGGTGGCCCCCCGCCCTGGGCAGTGCACCCAAACCAACAGACCACGCACGCAACCTGGGCTTCATCCTGGACTCCTCCCTCTCCATGACCAGACAAGTCAACGCCGTCTCCTCGTCATGCTTTAACATCCTGCGCATGCTACGTAAGATCTTCCGATGGATCCCCATCAAGACCAGGAAGACGGTCACCCTGGCCCTCGTCACCAGCCGTCTGGACTACAGCAACTCCCTCTACGCCGGAACCACCGCCAAACTCCAGAAGAGACTCCAGCGGATTGAGAACGCCTCAGCACGGCTCATCCTGGACATCCCGCGTCGCAACTACATCTCCGGACACCTGAGATATCTGCACTGGCTCCCGGTCAACAAGAGAATCACCTTCCGTCTCCTCACCCAGGCACACAAAGCCCTACACAACCAAGGCCCAGGATACCTCAACAGTCGCCTCAACTTCTACGCTCCCACACACCAGCTTCGATCGACCGCCACGCCCTCGCCGCCGTCCCCCGTATCTGAAGAGCCACCACAGGAGGAAGGTCCTTCTCCTACCTGGCCGCCAAGACTTGGAACTCCCTCCCGACCCACCTCCGCCTGACCCAGGACCACCTTGCCTTCAGGAGGCAGCTCAAGACCTGGCTGTTCGAGCAGTAGCGGACCCCCCTCCCCCAGCGCCTTGAGACCCTACGGGTGAGTAGTGCGCTATTTAAATGCAGTGATTGATTGATTGATTGATTGGCATGGTTGCCCATGGCCGCTCACCCACAGCCGGGTGCGGGTGGTGCTGACCGCCTTGTGTAGTGATATCAGCCTGGCATGGTTGCCCCTGGCTGCTCACCCAATGCCGGGGGCAGGCGGTGGGTGACCGCCAGGTGCAGGTGGTGAGTGACCGCCCTGTGTAGTGATATCAGCCTGGCATGGTTGCCCCTGGCCGCTCACCCACCGCCGGGTGCAGGCGGTGGGTGACCGCCGAATGCGGGCGGGGGGTGACCGCCGGATGCGTGTGGTGGGTGACCACCAGATGCGGGTAGTGGGTGACCGCGGGGTGCGGGCGGTGGGTGACTGCGGGGTGCAGGCGGTGGGTGACCGCGGGGTGCAGGCGGTAGGTGAGCGGCCAAGGGCAACCATGCCAGGTTGATATCACTACACAGGGCGGTCAGCCACCGCCTGCACCCGGCGGTCACCCACCGCCCGCACCTGGTGGTGGGTGAGCGGCCAGGGGCAACCATGGCAGGCTGATATCAGACTGATTTGCATATAGCCATGTCTGAACTGGGGTGGCAGAGAGGACTAAAGAACGGTGATGTATTAAACCCAGATCTTTTGACTGGGTGTGAGTGTTTGATTGATTAAGATGCTCCGTCCATCACCACCCCCTTTTTAACGGCTGATATCACTACACAGGGTGGTCAGCTACCGCCTGCACTCGGTGGTCACCCACCGCCTGCACCCGGCGGTGGGTCGAGCGGCCAGGGGCATCCATGCCAGGCTGATATCACTACACGGGGCGGACAGCCACCGCCTGCATCTGGCAGTCACACACCGCCAGCACCCCGTGGTCACCTACCATCCGCACCCAGCGGTGGGTGAGCGGCCAGGCCCGGCGGTCTGCGGTGGGTGCTGCAATGTGACTGTAAGGGGGGTACCAACTGCCATTCCCACTTGCACATTCAAATGTATGTGTTAGCCTGCCCCGCCCCCGCGGAATGCGTGCTCCGCCATTGCGACGCCAGTGAGTGTTGAATTTCAAATGATACACCATCGCGGTAGCGCGCACATGCGGTTGCCGGTGTGTGACCGTGACGGTCCTTGAACATGTAGCCAATGGAAACAGGTAACGCGGGGCGCGTAAGCGATTTAAAAAAATAGCGGAAGCCGTGCACCACCACAGCAGGGCCAGTCATTGGCTCTTTTTGAAAGAGGCAGCCCGGGGAAACCAATTGCTGCAGACGTGTGCCACTGATATCAGCTCAGGGCCCTATATATGTATTAATCTCTGCAGCACACATCCACTGCTTCCAGCCACTGCTGCCGGCACCCATCACCTCTACCTGCCGCTGCTGACCAATCCACCAACTGCTGCCTGCACCCATCACCTCTACCTGCTGCTGCTGACCAATCCACCAACTGCTACCTGCACCCATCACCTCTACCTGCTCCCGCTGACCAATCCACCAACTGCTGCCTGCACCCATCTCCTCTACCTGCTGCTGACCAATCCTCCAACTGCTGCTGTTGTGCCACAGTCCGGGACCCTGCCATTTCGAGAGTGCGAGAGATACGGTCTTGTCCCTTCACCGCAGCGGAGCTGGATGTCCTTGTGGACGTGTGCTCCACCACTATGACCGGCTCTACGGTACCCCCGGACAGGTGGTAAGTGCAGTGGGGGACATGTTGGTGTGCATGAGGTGGTCACTGACTCCTGGCTTTTGCAATCTTGGCGGTGTGCTGTGGGACCTTCACATGTGCTGTGCTGTGCATGGCTGTTGAAGGATACGTGTTGCTCCTATCTGTGTGAATGTCCAAATGTCCACTGACTTTCCCCTTTTGTCTCCCATCATGGTAGATCAAGCTGCACCTTCGCAGGGCTGTGTGGAGGACCATAGCACGTGATGTACGGGCAGTGGGGGTGTGCAATAGGCGACACACACACTGCCACAAGCGCTGGGACGACATCTCCAGGCTCAGCAAGAATGTGGCGGAGATGACACTGGGGCAGATTCCACGTTCATCCCAGCTTGCACGACGCACCATGACCCCTCTGATGCTCCGTATCATTGCAGTGACGCATACTGACTTGTCCGCCCGGTTGAGAGGGGATCAGCAGCAAACTAGCAGTAAGCACACTGAATGTGTTTGTGACTTGTGAGTGCATGCATGTATTGATGGCAGACGCAGTAGTGACATCCGTGGTGTGTATGTTGTGCTGCAATAGCATGTTGGTGCCATTATCGGAGTGTGCACTGGCATCCATGTCAGCCAGGTGGGCATACCAGTTGCATTGTAGTGCAGGGTCCCAGGACATGCCCTTGAGGTCTGTGTTCTCATGGCAACACATGTGTGGTGGTCTGCCTGCACTTGCCCTGTTTGTTAGAAGTACATGTTTCACAGGCACCCCCAGTTCTTTGACATGAGGATGTCTGGTAGGGGTGGTTCTTGTGCAGGATGGGGGCTACATGTTGGTCAGCAGTCAAGGTGTTTGGCTTTTGCAATTTGCAGTACGTGAGTGTGGCACTTACATATACCTCTTTTCTCTCTTTCAGCTTTGGCCGAGGGCACTGACCCACAAACGACAGAGCTCAGTGGTGGCAATGCATCAGAATCCAAAATCACACACACGCACACTGAGACTGAAGAGAGCAGCCCCAGTGAGGGGGACAGGACTGTCCCTGAGGACTCACATGTGGAGACACCATCGCCCTCATCTTCAGACGGTGTTGGTGAGTCAGCACTGTTGGTAGACACAGGGAGTGGGCAATCTACACCTTCAGTCGGTACACAGCACAGAGGGCCAACACTGCCAACAACTGCAACAAGTACTGCTCTTGCTCGCCAGAGTAAGGGGAGCAGAGTGGCCTTCGGTGCAGGCACTGCTGCCCCTGCCCCTGTGACACAAAGTTCCCTTTGTGCTGAGGCGGTTGATCTGCTGCGACAGCTGTGTGTAGGGCAGACCAACATGATCAAGCATTCCTAGACCACAATAGGAAGTTGGGGCAGGTTGTAGCATTCATGGAGGGAATGCATGGCGATGTTGCTGGTCTACACAGAACAGTTCAGTCGTTATCCAACACAGTGTCTGCAGCCATTCAAAAGCCGCAGGGACAATGTTCTACTTCAGTTTCCCCATCCACACCACTTGATGTCTCAGCGGAGAGTGACATTTCTGAGCAGGGCAAATTTTTTGGATATTGCACTAGAAGCAGCCACAGGCAGCAACGCAGGGCACGGAGGGCACAGACACCATACCCTTGGAGAGGGAAATCTTTCACAGACCACGACATCAGCTACCCTGGAGTTGACACACAGGATTCTCAAGGGGTGTTGGGGGACAGGGATTCACATGTAACACAGGCATCCCCCTCCAAAGGTGCTCCCAAGGCAAGGTCACCTCCCAAGGCCAGGGACACTGCAAAGAACAAGGACTCTGCAAAGGAAAGGGCACCTCCCAAGCCCAGGGACACTGCAAAGGACAAGGACACTGCAAAGGTAAGGGCACCTCCCAATGCCAGGGACACTCCCAAGGACAAGGACACTGCAAAGGAAAGGGCACCTCCCAATGCCAGGGACACTGCAAAGGACAAGGACCCTGCAAAGGAAAGGGCACCTCCCAAGGCCAGGGACACTGCAAAGGACAAGGACACTGCAAAGGAAAGGGCACCTCCCAAGGCCAGGGACACTGCAAAGGACAAGGACACTGCAAAGGAAAGGGCACCTCCCAAGGCCAGGTACACTCCCAAGGACAAGGACACAGCAAAGGAAAGGGCACCTCCCAAGGCCAGGGACACTCCCAAGGACAAGGACACTGCAAAGGAAAGGGACACTACAATGGACCGGGACACTACAAAGGACAATCCAACTCTCCGGGACAGGGCACCGCCCATGGATCAGGCACATTCTACAGGCAAGGCACCTCCCAGGGCCAAGGGTTCTCCCATGGACACGAGATCCATCAAGGACAGGCATACATCACCCCTGGATGCCCTGAGGCTGATGTTGGAGAAGGAACATAAAACACATGTGTCAGCGGTGGAGTCCCCCCATACCTCTACTCCCATCCACACCCCGCAGAAGCAGAGGAAGGAGTACACTGTTGTTGCATCACCCATTACACATGATGCAGAGGGCAGGGCCACAGCAAACATCAAGCAGGGTCCAGCACGTCTCCAGAGAGCAGACCCACACCAGCACATGATCCACCTTTGATGGGTGATGTTCATGATGAGGCCACACCACACCACTTACCAGTCCAGTCATGTCCAGGGTGCCCTTCCATATCCCAAAGAAACGGAGAAACACACCTGTGACACCTGCCCACCCCAATGTCGCTCAAGTACAGCTGTCCCCAGCTCCAGCCACCCTGCTTCCTGGCCCATACAGCCCTGTGGCTCATCATTTCATTGGTCCTAGTGGGTCAGCTGCAGTTCACTTTCATGTGTCAGATAGTGGCACTGTGTCTGTTGTTCGCTGTCATGCCTCATGTAGTAGCACTGTGTCAGTTGTGCCCTCTCCTGTTTCAGGACATACCAATGTGTGTGTCTGCCACTCTCATGTCTCAGATGCTGTCATGGTATTTGTTGGTCACTGTGCACGGTCATGTCCTGGCAGTGTGTCTGGGTCTATGGCTCATGTGTCATTCACTAGAGATGTGGCTGTGTCTCACACTCCTGTATCTGGTGCTGGCAGTGTGTCTGGGCCTATGGCTCACGTGTCAGTTACTACATCAGTGGCTGTGTCCCACACTCCTGTTTCTGGTGCTGGCAGTGTGTCTGGGTCTATGGCTCATGTGTCAGTCACTAGAGCTGTGGCTGTGTCTCACACTCCTGTTTCTGGTGCTGGCAGTGTGTCTGGGTCTATGGCTCATATGTCAGTCACTAGAGCTGTGGCTGTGTCTCACACTCCTGTATCTGGTGCTGACAGAATGTCTGGGTCTATGGCTCATGTGTCAGTCACTAGAGCTGTGGCTGTGTCCCACACTCCTGTTTCTGGTGCTGGCAGTGTGTCTGGGTCTATGGCTCATGTGTCAGTCACTAGAGCTATGGCTGTGTCTCCCAATCCGGTATCAGATCCTGCCACTGTGTCCGAGGCTACTAGGTCGAGCAGTCCACCAGATTCATGCTGTGAGGTGTAGTTCCCATCACTCACATGTCATTGTACTTGGTGTGTAGATAGTCCATTGTAACCACACTTGCATTATTTATGTCAATGGGACGGCCCACTTGACACACGTCCTTGTGCTGCCTCTGATGTAGCTGCTCTGTTACGAACACTGCCCTGTTGCTGTTAGGATGCTGCATTGTGCCCTCTCATGTGCTGCCACTGATGTCCCTGCTGTGTTCCATGGACTGTTGAGACACTTAACCCCTCTCATGTGCTGCCACTGATGTCCCTGCTGTGCGCCATGGACTGTTGATGCACTTGGCCCCTCTCATGTGCTGCCTCTGATGTAGCTGCTCTGTTATGTACACTGCCCTGTTGCTGTTAGGATGCTGCATTTTGGCCCCTCTCATGTGCTGCCTCAGATGTAGCTGTTCTTTGCCATGGCCTGTTGATGCTCTGTGCCCCTCTCATGTGCTGTCTCAGATGTAGCTGTTCTTTGCCATGGCATGTTGATGCTCTGTGCCCCTCTCATGTGCTGCATCAGATGTACCTGTTCTTTGCCATGGACTGTTGATGCTCCATGCCCCTCTCATGTGCTGCCTCAGATGTACCTGTTCTTTGCCATGGACTGTTGATGCTCTGTGCCCCTCTCATGTGCTGCATCAGATGATCTACTTGCATTGTTGATATATTGGTGGTATCGTAAATGCTGTTTCCCCAACATGCAGCTCTGTCAGATATGATCAAGCACTCTTACCTGAGTTGAACACCAACCTTACCTGTAAGGTGCTTGATCGGTTTTGCAGAGACGCTATGGACCAATCCCCCAGAACCCTACCTTACAGCCTATGATCCTTATACAACACTAGGGTGATGGGTAGCAGTCAGGGAGAGAGGCCGGATCTGACGCTACTTATTTCCTTGTAGTCGACCTGAAAATATACAAGAATGTTCCTTAGCAAATGTTCTGATTCACCCCTGACTTCCAATCCTAACTCCTCTCACACCTTCCTTGCCATTCTAGAACAGTCTCCTACCTGTGAACTACTTGTCTGGTCTTCGCGTCCTGGATGTCGTCGTCTTGGAGTGTTAAGGGGTGTGTCTTGTCTGTTGAAGGTGGTTGACTTGTCCGCCTCCAGATTTGGTTACAGGATTCTAAAGAATTAAACAACACTTATTTGCACTTTTCTTTAACCTTCTCTCTTCCCTGCAAAATAACTTTTGAGTTAATCTTACTCACTTCGTTTCCCTTGTCTTGTAGTTCTAGACGCGACTTCTCCGTGAAGATTCTATAGTTTGCTTCACTATAAAACCTCTTTGTTATTGCTGCTGAAAATTCTTTGAGTTTTGCAAGAATATACTCTATACATCAACTTTAACATTCACAACCTGCATTAGAATCATTACATTAACTCATATTCTAAATTGGCTATGACTCAAAATACTCAAGAAATAATCTTGATACATCCATGAATTATAGTTTAGCAATTTGTCCAAAAAATGTCCCCAAAAAGCTAGCGTTGGGCGCCTTGAAGAAAGAAGTACTTAGCTCTTCTTTATCCGGTTGTCCGATGAAGTACAGAGGATGGCTGGCACAGTTCACACCTTCGGCGATGATCCGTGAGCTCTCCGGTGCTGCAGTTGGCTCTGAGATGCTCCGAAGACTAAGCGCCTTCTGGAACCCTGGGTGTGGCTTTTATAGCCCAGCCACACCCCGGGACGTTGAGGAACAGGTGCGTGCCACGCCCAGAGCCGCCGACCGCTTTGAGAACAGAGCAATGAATCAGTCTTTCAATGCGCACCAAAACGATGCGTGTCGTTTTTTAAACGCGCGTCTTTTTTCCTTGCAGCTGCAAATAGCGTATACCTTGAATTACAATTACAGAACCAAGTACTATCGCATAACAGTTAACAGCCTCCTAGTCAATGACCTGAAAGTGACTAAATTAGCGAAGCACAAATATACAGACATGATCAAAACCTTCACGAACCATTACTCTACATAAACTAATTCCCTTTTATCTTTCTAGGTACAAGGAGTGCTGGTTGCACGGGATAGGGGTGGGTTTCCTAAAAGGAAGAATATTCCAGGCTTATATAAAGCTTGGGAAGATGGTTTCATGACAGTACCCTCCCCGTAGAATCCCCCCTAATACTGTTGGAATTGGTTTTGGTTTTTCTGGAAATCGATTATGAAAAGTTTTTAAGACCTTAGGAGAATTTTTTAGGTTTTCATGGGGTTCCCAAGAACGGTCTTCCGGACCATAACCCTTCCAATCCACTAAGTAATATAACTTGCCTTTCTTCCTTTTGGAATCTAGAACTGCCTTTACCTCATATTCCAAGTCACCTTCTATCTCAATTTCAGGAGGATGAATAACCTTCCGAGTGTCAGGATCACAAGGTTTCAGTAGTGAAACATGAAAAACTGGGTGGATTCGATACTCACTAGGTAGTTTTAGCTTCAAACTGACTGGATTAACAATTTTTTCAATTGGGAAAGGTCCTATGAATCGGGGACGAAAAGCCTTGTGACTCTTCAATCTCAAATTTTTTGTGGCTAACCAAACCTCGTCACCCACCGAATAGTTGGGCTGTTTAGACCGATGTTTGTCAGCAAATTTCTTCTGAACTTCTTTTGCATGAATTAACTGTTGTTGAGCCTCTTGTTGAATAGAGAACAGATTGTCTACAAAGTCAGTGACTGCTGGTGTATCTGACACCTTTTTATCTATGCCCAACATATCTTTTGGATGGAAACCATGAACACAGAAAAAAGGTGACATTCCAGTTGAAGAATGGTTTGCATTATTATAAGCGAATTCAACAGCCCACAAAATGTCTGACCATTCATGCTCATGGGTGGTTAACAAACATCGTAGAAATTGTTCAACTGTCTGATTTGTGCGTTCAGTCAGTCCATCAGTTTGTGGATGGTAACTGGATGACATACGCACTTCCATTTTCAAGGATTTTCCTAAACCTTGCCAGAAATGTGACACAAACTGTGAACCCCTATCTGATAACACAACAGAAGGAATGCCATGTAGCCTCACAATATGTGTGACAAAAATGTGTGCTAACTCCAAAGCCGTAGGAAGTTTTTTTAGAGGAATGAAATGAGCATATCTGGAAAAGTGATCCACAACTGTGAGAATGGTGGTGAAGCCTGAAGTGGTACGAGGCAACTCTACAATGAAATCTAAAGACACCGTATGCCAAGGCTGAGGAGGAACCGGCAAAGGCATAAGCAATCCAGATGGGGATTTATGAACTGCTTTGTTTCTGCTACAAACCGTGCATGTTTGTACATATCTTTGGATGTCAGTTAACATGTTCTGCCACCAAAAGCGTCTTTTAATGAGCTGATACATTTTGGTCACCCCTGGGTGGATTGACAGCATGGAATCATGGTAATTTTGTATCACTCTTTCTTGCAACATTTCATTGGGAACAAAAACTTGGTCATTCATAAACAACATATTGTCTTTTCATTGCAACAAGGGATACAGTTTATTCCATTCTTCTCTTGTATGTCTTTGTAAGGCTTTCTCTATATCAATTAAAACATCAGAGTTAACAAGACCAATCTGAAACCGTTCCTCGGAAATTATAGGATTTAGCTTTTCCTTTCTTAAATTCAAGTCATCGCTTAAACCTATTCTGGACAAGGCATCGGCTTTGTTGTTTTCTTTTCCTGGGCGATAAGTTATGATGAAATCATAATCATTAAAAAACAAAGTCCAACGCAGTTGGCGAGGAGTCAAAGCTTTACCGGATCTAAGTGTCTGCAAATTCCTATGATCCGTATATATAGTTACCGGATGTCGAGCCCCTAGCAAGTAGTGTCGCCATTCTTTGAACACAGCTTTTGTGGCCAATAGTTCACGATCTGCAATTGCATAATTCTGTTCTGGAGGGGTTATTTCCTGGAATAGAATGCAATGGGGTGCAATTGTCCAGTACTTGTGCTTCTCTGAGATAAGATTCCCCCAATGGCAAATTGTGAGGCATCAGCTTCTACTATAAAAGGCTGAGAAGGATCAGGATGTTTTAGTACTGGAGCTGTCACAAATTGGTTTTTTAGGTCCTGAAAAGCTAGTTCAATTTCTGAGGTCCATTCAAATTTTGTATTTTTGCGTAACAATTTTGTGATAGGCGTAACCTTTTGTGAAAAGTCTTTAATAAAACGCCTATAGAAATTAGCAAATCCCAGAAAACTCTGAATTTGCTTCACAGAAGAGGGACTGGGCCATTCAATTATTGCCTTAACTTTCTTTGGGTCCATTTCTATTCCAGCCGGACTAAGGATATACCCAAGAAAGTCCACTGTGGTTACATGGAACAAGCTTTTTTCAAGTTTTACGAACAGAGAATTTTGTAAAAGCTGTTGAAGAATGGCTCGTACTTGCTTTACATGTTCTGATTTGTTCTTTGAGTAGATGAGGATATCATCAATGTATACTATACAGCAAATATCCAAAAAATCCCTTAACACCTCATTTATAAAAAACTGAAATGCTGCTGGCGCATTGCAAAGTCCGAAGGGCATTACTTGATATTCATATAATCCAAATTTAGTTCTAAAGGCTGTTTTCCATTCGTCGCCCTCTCGGACTCGCACCAAATGATATGCCCCTCGCAGATCTAGCTTTGTATAAATGGTGGCATCTTTGATTTGATCAAGTAAGGTCGGAATTAAAGGTAAGGGATATCGGTTCTTGACTGTTACATTATTAATTGCACGATAGTCAATGCAAGTGCGCAATTCTCCTCCCTTCTTCGGGATGAAGAAGAGAGGAGAAGAGACTGGAGACTTGGAATGCCGAATAAACGCATTGGGTAAATATTCGTCCAGATAATTACGTAGATGTTCATTTTCCTTCTCAGTCAAAGCGTAAATTCGGCTACAAGGCAATGATGCCCCGGGAACCAAATCTATTTGGCAGTCAAAATCTCTGTGAGGGGGTAATGTCTCTGCCTTTTTTTTGTCAAAAACATCTACCAAATCCTGATACTCTTCGGGTACCCCTGAAACAACTAGAACACTCTTGGAATCTTTTGGGAAGTCATATCCTTGAATTAACAACTCAGAACCCGGGAATTGTTGGAAACATTTAGCGTGACAATAATCAGATTTGAATAAAATACTCCTGTTAGTCCAATCAATGTAGGGATTGTGTAACACTAACCAAGGGATCCCCAAAATCAAACCAAATTGAGGAGCATCAATAATGTCAAATGTTATATTTTCCACGTGTCTTTCTGCACAAGTCATTTTTAAGATTTCTGTATGATACTGTATGAGACCAGAGGTGAGTTCTTTTCT
The DNA here is from genome assembly GCF_964263255.1 of Lissotriton vulgaris. Classification (NCBI taxonomy): domain Eukaryota; kingdom Metazoa; phylum Chordata; class Amphibia; order Caudata; family Salamandridae; genus Lissotriton; species Lissotriton vulgaris. The sequence goes on along the minus strand of NC_141685.1, from coordinate 1,374,775,412 downwards.
GTCCACTGCTCTGACTACTTCTGGGGAGTCCTTGACTATTTGTTGTAAACCTAACTTTTGAAACAATTTAGTGTCAATAAAGTTTCCAGTAGCCCCAGAATCAATTAAAGCGTCAATGGACCAGGACCGTTCCTTATTCACTTGAGACTGAATAAGAATACGCATACTGAGGTGACAATGAGAGGCAGTTGGAGCTAAGGAGGCCAAAGTGATAGGTGAACTCGATAGATCGACCTCTTTATCTACCGAGAGAGCTAGTTTTCCGACTGTTGCATGATTGCCACTTCGGTAGTCTTGATCTTAGGCCTAACAGGACGTGTTGGACAATCTTTTATAAAATGTCCGGTTTTTCCGCAGTACATACACTGGTTCAGTTTTCGACGCTTTTCTCTCTCATCTTTAGTGAGTGGTCCTCTAACAGTGCCTATTTGCATTGGCTCTACAGGGTCAAGTTTAGCAGGAGAAGATTCTGTTCTTAAATTCCCCCTTTCCTTGAAAACCATCATTCTAAAGTCTGATTTACCTCTCTCTCCTTTTCTCTCAGAAATTCTGTGATTTAATTTAACTACTAGGTCTATGAACTCCTCACAATCTGTAGGTGGATCTAAAATCTGAGTTACCATGTCTTTTAAATCATCGCGTAAACCACGATAAAATAGTGACACGCGTTTCTCCTCTGGCCACTCTGCTTCAATTACCAACCTATTAAAGATTGAGATATAATGCAGGAGATCAGAAGACCCTTGCCGTAAATTTAGCAATTCATGATCTGCAGATTGTACGAACACATGTTTAGCAAATAGTTTCTTCATTGCTCTTTTAAAACGTCTAAAATCAGTTAACATGGGATCATTTCTTTCCACATAAGGTACTGACCATAAGGCAGCGTCTCCGCCCAAATAGGACAAGATAAATGCCACCTTAGACGAGTCGTCAGGAAATGCAGTAGGTTTCGCCACAAAATGTAATTGACACTGGTTTAGAAAAATGGTGAACTTGTTACAATCCCCATAAAATCTCTCGGGAGGTGCTAAAGGTACAGTTACAGGAGTAACCACCTGAATTTGAGTATTGGCTGAGGTATTTGAAGCCGTGTCACCACTATATAAAGTGTGCATAGTTGGTTGAAAAACTGGTGGCTTTAAATAAGATTTTTTATCAGAACTAAATGTCCAGGTTTGGGGACTAGGTGCTTGCAATCTATGCTGGATTGCGGTTAAATCCTTTCTTAAATCTGCATTTTCTGCCCTTATTTCTAGTAACACTGCAGCTAAGTCTTGTAAAGTGATCTGTTGAGATTCTTCCATAGCGCCTGGGCAAAGCCTTTTGTCGTGGGCTTAGTCTTCTGTCAGATATGATCAAGCACTCTTACCTGAGTTGAACACCAACCTTACCTGTAAGGTGCTTGATCGGTTTTGCAGAGACGCTATGGACCAATCCCCCAGAACCCTACCTTACAGCCTGTGATCCTTATACAACACTAGAGTGATGGGTAGCAGTCAGGGAGAGAGGCCGGATCTGACGCTACTTATTTCCTTGTAGTCGACCTGAAAATATACAAGAATGTTCCTTAGCAAATGTTCTGATTCACCCCTGACTTCCAATCCTAACTCCTCTCACACCTTCCTTGCCATTCTAGAACAGTCTCCTACCTGCGAACTACTTGTCTGGTCTTCGCGTCCTGGATGTCGTCGTCTTGGAGTGTTAAGGGGTGTGTCTTGTCTGTTGAAGGTGGTTGACTTGTCTGCCTCCAGATTTGGTTACAGGATTCTAAAGAATTAAACAACACTTATTTGCACTTTTCTTTAACCTTCTCTCTTCCCTGCAAAATAACTTTTGAGTTAATTTTACTCACTTCTTTTCCCTTGTCTTGTAGTTCTAGACGCGACTTCTCCGTGAAGATTCTATAGTTTGCTTCACTATAAAACCTCTTTGTTATTGCTGCTGAAAATTCTTTGAGTTTTGCAAGAATATACTCTATACATCAACTTTAACATTCACAACCTGCATTAGAATCATTACATTAACTCATATTCTAAATTGGCTATGACTCAAAATACTCAAGAAATAATCTTGATACATCCATGAATTATAGTTTAGCAATTTGTCCAAAAAATGTCCCCAAAAAGCTAGCGTTGGGCGCCTTGAAGAAAGAAGTACTTAGCTCTTCTTTATCCGGTTGTCCGATGAAGTACAGAGGATGGCTGGCACAGTTCACACCTTCGGCGATGATCCGTGAGCTCTCCGGTGCTGCAGTTGGCTCTGAGATGCTCCGAAGACTAAGCGCCTTCTGGAACCCTGGGTGTGGCTTTTATAGCCCAGCCACACCCCGGGACGTTGAGGAACAGGTGCGTGCCACGCCCAGAGCCGCCGAACGCTTCGAGAACAGAGCAATGAATCAGTCTTTCAATGCGCACCAAAACGATGCGTGTCGTTTTTTAAACGCGCGTCTTTTTTCCTTGCAGCTGCAAATAGCGTATACCTTGAATTACAATTACAGAACCAAGTACTATCGCATAACAGTTAACAGCCTCCTAGTCAATGACCTGAAAGTGACTAAATTAGCGAAGCACAAATATACAGACATGATCAAAACCTTCACGAACCATTACTCTACATAAACTAATTCCCTTTTATCTTTCTAGGTACAAGGAGTGCTGGTTGCACGGGATAGGGGTGGGTTTCCTAAAAGGAAGAATATTCCAAGCTTATATAAATCTTGGGAAGATGGTTTCATGACAAGCTCCCACCTCCCCACGTCACAGCCACAGCAGGTACTCCCCTTCCGGCAGCGATTGTTGTGTTTGCGTACCTGCATCGTCGTCGGCGACGGTCCATGACTTGGTGGTGGTGGAGCACGGAGAGGATCGGAAATGCGTTCAGAGCTGGGTCCATGACGGAGATCTGCCTGTGGTGGGTATCTCTCTGCAATGTTTTGCCTCTCCGCTGTGGTGAATCCGCTGTGTTCAGGCTGGTGGTTTTTCCGCTGTGATTTGCTGTGTCTTATCTGCTATCGTAATTGCGTGGACGGTCGGAGACGTCATTCCGCACGGCGGTGTCTCTGGTTGGTTACGTCTGCCGCGGGGTTGGGTGTATTTCCGCGGCGGTGCTTGTTCTTCTGCGGCGTACGTAAATTTGACAGTGCTTCTCGTCCTAATGTGGCGGACGGACTGACCGCGGCTGGCGGACTGAAAAAAGGCATTTTCCGCCTACTTCATGCCAGCGGACGTCCTTCCATCCGCCATCCTAATGACCCCCTATGTTAGGGGTTTAGGGTTTGTTAAAGATTAGGGTGGGAAGTTATGTAAATTAAAACATTTATCTTTTAATTAACGTTTTCATGTTTGTTTGAATGTTTAATTTGTGATTATTTATGTAAATTGGTTAATTGATTATTTGCATTTTAATTATTTAAGTATATTTTGAGATTTGTTTTGCATATTTTATTTGTCTATGCTTTAATTACTAATTTATATTTCAATAGCTAGGTGTTGGTTTTGAAGGGGAATGAGAAGTTATTTACATCATATAGTTTGCAGATTAATTTTCATGTTAAATAAATAGTTGATTGTTGATTAACTATCTAAATAATGTAATTGATAAGTGTATTTAAAATGAAAACAAACCGAAATGCATATTATATTTTATATTGATTTTAATTGTATTTGATGTCAGTACTGTCTTGATGTCATTATTGTTTTATTTAACTTATTTCAATTTTGTGTTTGTGTTTGTGTTGCTTAGGTAGAAGGGATGAAAGTGCATTTATTTTACATTTAATTCTTTATTTATATATATTTTGCAATGTTTTTATTTTAAATTAAATATAACTATATATTATGAATATATTTGAATACTTATGTGCCTTTGGGTATTTAAATGTTTTTTTTTTAAATGAGTAGAGGTTTGAATGGTACATGTAATCCTTCCTAAATCCAACACCATTCATGTTTTTGCTTTTGGCGGAGTTTGAATATTAAATCTAACCCGTCCAAAGTCAAACACTTTCCCTTCTGTTGTTTGGATTGCAGTGGAAATTGTTAATCTAACCCCTTAAAGTCCAACATGTTCCTTGATTTTGCTTAGGTTGAAATGGGAATAGTAAACTGCTGTTCAGACTCGAGTTGGAATAGCATGTATAACCCCTCTAACGTCCAACCATCTTGGCCCAATGTGGATGGAAAGGCACTCTGTCTTTTCGGTGGTGCATTGACTCCTCTGGCAGGACCATATTTGTTATATTGCCCAAAGTCTTGCTTTTCAGCAACAGAAAGCAGGGACCGCACTCATGGTCAAGTTGTTCACTTTTTAATTTTCTGTGTGCGTACACTCACACAGCAAATAAAAAGGTGAACAACTTGACAGAGAGTGTGTTTCCTGCTTTCTATTGCTGAAAAGCCAGACTTTGGAGAATATATATATATTACCCAGTGGCAATTGCCACCAAGTACTTATAGTTAGGCTTGTGGTTCCATAGGAAATGCATTTATTGTGCTGCTAATAACTTTGGCACAGTTTGATGAATCTCCACGGAACTTTCCCAAAAAACTGCTCCTTTTTGATTAGTTTGCACATGGAAGTTTTGGATTGATCCGTCAAGTGGGGGGCTAAGAAAAAAGGGGGTCCAAAAATTTGTAATCCCTATTCATTTTCCTATAGGAACTTTAGACACACCTACAGCCTAAACCGCTGAACGGATTTACATCAAATTTAGCAGAAAGCTAGCTCTAGGTCCAGAAAGAGTGCTTTTTAGGTTTCATCTGCACAGCGCTTGTGCTGTGATTGTGAAATCTAGTGTATTTGATATAAATCGTAAAAGGAGGTTACATCCAGCCCTTACTTTTTATTGGTTCGTTGGCTTGCCAATTTCTTTTCCTCTGTTTCTATTTGCTGTAGCAAACAAATTCATGTTGTTCCTCATGTGTTTCTCTAATCAGTGTCCCAAGACACAAGTACTTTTTTGATTCACTTTTGTGGAACATAAAGTCCCTGTGGCTGTACGCATTTCAAGCGTGCTCATTTTCATTTCATGCCGGCACTCCATCGAGTGCATGGGTTCTGTTTTTCTACTGCTCCTTATCACCTCTCCACTTCCCGCTGTTGTTGTCTCTCCATGCGCCGTAATATGAATACATCTGTGCTTTGAAGTTACAGTGCTGCCCGAGTGCTGTGAGCTCAGCATGTTGTGCTGGTCTCAGTAGAGACCCCATGATCCTAGTGCATGCTTTGTGGGAGGCCAACCTTAAACCGCACTCATCAGTCCCCCACAGGGCCAATGCTGGGACCCACTTCAATGCTCCCTTTTGATTGTAAACGGAGCAACTCATGAAGCACCAGCAACCCTTGTAAAAGGTCGATATTAAGTTGTTGAAGTTCTGCCTATCACCACTACAGTGAGCCAGCAATTAACACCCTTTGACCTGAAGCATCTCTTTCACTTTTATCTCTGTGAGGAGTTTTCCTTTCCTACAGCACATAATGAGACACTCTTATCAGCCTCCGGACAATAGGCTACCTACCTAGCTGCATTAGGTGAATAGTGCTGAGAGGTGACCTGTGTGGATAGTGCTCACATGTTCCTCCCAAATCCTATCAATGCTTCCTACCATTTTCCTGTCAGCAGGGGCACCCTGCTTTCTGCCTTCACATACAGGTATGCTAAGTGTTTAGTTTGTACAGTTACCAACCACTGTTTCCTTCACATTGTCTATCCGGGCGTCAGTTCTTGTGGATCTGGAAAGGTCACCCACTGCAGAGAAGCGCTTGGTGAATTGAAGAGAGTGAATGATCTGTCCGTGTTCCTCCACAAGTGATCCAGCATAGTCTTGTCACTAAGGGCCTGATTACGATGCTGGACCGCCCGACTAGAAGTTAGTAGTCCCGCTGCACGCATTACGATGCGACCGCCTTCACGGCAGTTGCAATGAGTATATTTTGCATTGTGGCGTGTGCTGTGGGCTGCAGCACATGCCGCAATACACATTTTACGTATTTAAAACATCCCTGCACAATGTGGCAGGCACCATGTGGTGCCTGCCACATGGTGCAGGGATGCATAGCGTAGGGCCAGGGTGTAGAGGGCCCTGCTAGGGGCCCCCAAAGTCACTTTCCGCCTGCCTTTTCATGGTGAGTGAACTACCATGAAAGGGCAGGCGTAAAGGGACACCCTCATCCTTTGCAGGGAATAGGAGTCCGACCGCGGACCTGACGGGATTCATAATCCTGTCGGACGCGGCGGTCTTTCCCCGATAGCCGAGCCCCGATCCCCTGCATCCTAATGCGGTGGTCAGATTCAATGGACTGGATGGCAGTGGTACCTCCACCGATGGCCTGACGGTGGCTGTCTCACCACCATCATAATCATGCCTTAGTGCTTTTTGGATAGCGATAACTTTAGATTCTTCGGAAGAACTCATATCACAACACACACCCCAATACAAAAGAGTGTTTGGGTCAGTCTGGGGTCTTTAGCAGAGTCCTCTTGAGGCAATGGCTCCAGGTGCTGCCTATCACATTTTAGTATCTGGACACAGCATTTCGAGATGTTTCCATTTTGCACTTACACTTTCCATAGGTGACTAGGGGAAAAAGACATTTGTATATTTAACTGCATCACATTCAGCTCAGTTTTGGTGTACACACTGGTGCAACCCCTCACAATCTGCCCCTCTCTCTCCAATCATGTTGTAGCCCACTTGGCCTCCTGCAGCATTACAGTCTGGTGACTGCAGAAGGGACCAGATGTGAGTCACAGTCACAAAAATAGTCTGCTCAAAAGCGATTCCCTTAAAGCCTTTGCACACCCACTGACCCTCTGTTTCCACGACTCAACAGTTCCGGCAGCTGTGAGAGACACTGCCACCAAAGCTGCGAGCCGACCTTCACTGAAATACAGGGCTGACTGCTGGTGAGAAACTGCTTTTTTTAACCATGTTATAGTCAAACTCAAAAGACATACTACACTGGCCCCAATCAGCCCTTTTTGTGAGCCACTAAATACCTTCTGCCAACACACCCTTTTCACCAACAGTCACTTAGGCCCCACACCCAGAACGCAATCATCCCTCTTTACACACTCCTAGTATGTCATCACAGTTCAGAATGAATTCAGTGGAGTTTGGTGATGTAGTGGACTTGATGCTGCATCACACACAAACTGATCAAAACATGACTAGTATTGTAGAAGTTCACTGTATCCCTCTAGATGTAGCATTTGTGTATCCAGTTGTTCCATCATCCTCCATTACGAGCACCCATCCTGGTAAGAGCGGGTTCCATGAACACAAACCCTAGTAAGAGCTGGTCACATTACTACCCACCCTGATAAGAGCGGGTCCCACAAGCACAAACCTTAGTAAGAGCTGGTCCCACGAGCACCCGTCTTATAAGAGCTGATCCTACGAACACAAACCCTCCTAAGAGCTGGTCCCACTAGAACCCACCCTAGTAAGAGCAGGTCCCAAGAGCATAAACCCTACTAGGAGCTGGTCCCACTAGCACCCACCCTAGTAAGAGCTGGTCCCATGAGCACAAACCCTAGTAAGAGCTGGTCACACAAGCACCCACCCTTATAATAGCTGGTCCTACGCCCACACACCCTGGTAAGGAAGTGTCCCATGAGCACAAACCCTAGTAAAAGCTGGTCCCACCGGCACCCACCCTGGTAAGAGCGGGTCCCACGAGCACAAACCTTAGTAAGAGCTGGTCCCACGAGCACAAACCCTAGTAAGAACTGGTAACATGTGCACCCACCCTTATAAGAGACGGTCCCACGAACACCCACCCAGGTAAGAGCAGGTCCCACGAGCACCCAACCTAGTAATAGCTGGTCCCACAAGTACCCACCCAAGTAAGAGCTGGTCCCACAAGCACAAAGCCTAGTAAGAGCTGGTAACACGCTCGCCCAGCTTTGTAAGAGCTGGTCCTATGAGCACACACCCTGGTAAGAGCGGGTCCCAAAAGCACAAAGCCTCCTAAGAGCTGGTCCCACGAGCACAAACCCTAGTAAGAGTTGGTCCCACGAGCACCCACCCTAGTAGGAGCTGGTGCCATGAGCACCCAACCTAGTAATAGCTGGTCCCACGAGTACCCACCCAAGTAAGAGCTGGTCCCACAAGCACAAAGCCTAGTAAGAGCTGGTCACACTCGCACGCAGCTCTGTAAGAGCTGGTCCTATGAGCACACACCCTGGTAAGAGCGGGTCCCACAAGCATATACCCTTGTAAGAGCTGGTCCCACAAGCACAAACCCTAGTAAGAGCTGGTCCCACGAGCACCCACCCTAGTAATAGCTGGTCCCACGAGCACCCACCCTGGTAAGAACGGGTCCCACGAGCAAAAACCTTAGTAAGAGCTGGTCCCATGAACACAAACCCTAGTAAGAGCTGGTCACTCGAGCACCCACCCTTGTAAGAGCTGGTGCCATGAGCACCCAACCTAGTAATAGCTGGTCCCACGAGGACCCACCCAAGTAAGAGCTGGTCCCACAAGCACAAAGCCTAGTAAGAGCTGGTCACACGCGCACTCAGCTTTGTAAGAGCAGGTCCTATGAGCACACACCATGGTAAGAGCGGGTCCCACAAGCACAAACCCTTGTAAGAGCTGGTCCCACAAGCACAAACCCTAGTAAGAGCTGGTACCAAGAGCACCCACCCTACTAATAGCTGGTCACACGAGCACCCACCCTGGTAAAAACGGGTCCCACGAGCAAAAACCTTAGTAAGAGCTGGTCCCATGAACACAAACCCTAGTAAGAGCTGGTCACTCGAGCACCCACCCTTGTAAGAGCTGGTCCCATGAGCACCCACCCTGGTCAGAGCAGGTCCCATGAGCAGAAACCCTAGAAAAAGCTGGTTCCACGAGCACCCACCCTAGTAAGAGCTGGTCACACGAGCACCCACCCTAGTAAGAGCTGGTCACACGAGCACCCACCCTGGTAAGAGTTGGTCCCACAAGCACAAACCCTAGTAAGAGCTGGTCACACGAGCACTCACCCTTGTAAGAAATGGTCCCACGAGCACCCACCCTGGTAAAAGCTGGTCACACGGGTACCCACCCTTGTAAGAGATGGTCCTAGGAGCACCCACCCTGGTAAGAACTGGTCCCACGAGCACCCATCCTACTAAGAGCTGGTCCCAGGAGCACACACCCTGGTAAGAGTGGGCCCCATGAGCAAAAAGCCTAGTAAGAGCTGGTCCCACGAGCACCCACCCTAGTATGAGCTGGTTACACGAGCACCCACCCTAGTAAGAGAAGGTCCCACGAGCACAAACCCTAGTAAGAGCTGGTCGCTCGAGCACCCACCCTTGTAGGAGCTGGTCCCACGAGCACCCACCCTGGTAAGAGCAGGTCCCATGATCAGAAACCCTAGAAAAAGCTGGTCCCACGAGCACCCACCTTAGTAAGAGCTGGTCACACGAGCACCCACCCTAGTAAGAGCTGGTCCACGAGCACAAACCCTAGTAAGAGCTGGTCACACGAGCACCCACCCTTGTAAGAACTGGTTCCACGAGCACCCACCCTGGTAAAAGCTGGTCCTATGAGCTGACAGACTAGTAAGAGCTGGTCCAACGAGGTCCAACCCTAGTAAGAGCTGGTCCCATGAGCACCCACCCTGGTAAGAACTGGTTCCACGAGGCCAAACCCTAGTAAAAGCTGGTCACACGGGCACCCACCCTTGTAAAAGCTGGCCCTATGAGCACCCACCCTGGTAAGAACTGGTCCCAGGAGCACCCACCCTTATAAGAGCTGGTCCCAGGAGCACACACCCTGGTAAGAGCGGGTCCCATGAGCACAAAGCCTAGTAAGAGCTGGTCCCACGAGCACCCACCGTAGTAAGAGCTGGTCCCCCGAGCATCCACCCTAGTTACAGCAGGTCCCAAGAGAGCAAACCTTAGTAAGAGGGTCGCACAAGCACAAAGCCTAGTCAGAGCGGGTCACACGAGCACCCACACTTGTAAGAGCTGGTCCCACGAGCACCCAAACTGGTAAAAGCGGGTCCCACAAGCACAAACCCAAGTAAGAGCTAGTCCCACGAGCACCCACCCTAGTAATAGCTAGTCCCACACGCACCCACCCTAGTAAGAGCTGGTCACACGCGCACCCAGCTTTGTAAGAGCTGGTCCTATGAGCACACACCCTGGTAAGAGCGGGTCCCACAAGCACAAACCCTTCTAAGAGCTGGTCCCACAAGAACAAACCCTAGTAAGAGCTGGTCCCACGAGCACCCACCCTAGTAATAGCTGGTCTCACGAGCACCCACCCTGGTAAGAACGGGTCCCACAAGCAAAAACCTTAGTAAGAGCTGGTCCCATGAACACAAACCCTAGTAAGAGCTGGTCACTCGAGCACCCACCCTTGTAAGAGCTGGTGCCATGAGCACCCAACCTAGTAATAGCTGGTCCCATGAGTACCCACCCAGGTAAGAGCTGGTCCCACAAGCACAAAGCCTAGTAAGAGCTGGTCACACGCGCACCCAGCTTTGTAAGAGCTGGTCCTATGAGCACACACCCTGGTAAGAGCGGGTCCCACAAGCACAAACCCTTGAAAGAGCTGGTCCCACAAGCACAAACCCTATTAAGAGCTGGTCCCACGAGCACCCACCCTAGTAATAGCTGGTCACACAAGTACCCACCCTGGTAAGAACGGGTCCCACGAGCAAAAACCTTAGTAAGAGCTGGTCCCATGAACACAAACCCTAGTAAGAGCTGGTTACTCGAGCACCCACCCTTGTAAGAGCTGGTCCCATGAGCACCCACCCTGGTAAGAGCAGGTCCCATGAGCAGAAACCCTAGAAAAACCTGGTTCCACGAGCACCCACTCTAGTAAGAGCTGGTCACACGAGCACCCACCCTAGTAAGAGTTGGTCCCACAAGCACAAACCCTAGTAAGAGCTGGTCACACGAGCACTCACCCTTGTAAGAACTGGTCCCACGAGCACCCACCCTGGTAAAAAAAGTTGGTCACACGGGCACCCACCCTTGTAAGAGATGGTCCTAGGAGCACCCACCCTGGTAAGAACTGGTCCCACGAGCACCCATCCTAGTAAGAGCTGGTCCCAGGAGCACACACCCTGGTAAGAGCGGGCCCCATGAGCACAAAGCCTAGTAAGAGCTGGTCCCACGAGCACCCACCCTAGTATGAGCTGGTCACACGAGCACCCACCCTAGTAAGAGAAGGTCCCACGAGCACAAACTGTACTGAGAGCTGGTCCCACTAGCACCCACCCTAGTAAGAGCTGGTCCCACAAGCACAAACCCTAGTAAGAGCTGGTCACACAAGCACCCACCCTTCTAACAGCTGGTCCTATGACCACAAACATTGGTAAGAGGGGGTCCCACGAGCACAAACCCTAGTAAGAGCTGGTCCCACGAGCACCCACCCTAGTAAGAGCTAGTCCCACGAGCACAAACACTAGTAAGAGCTGGTCACACAAGCACCCACCCTTGTGAGAGCTGGTCCCACCGACACCCACCCTAGTAAGAGCTGGTCCCACGAGCACAAACCTTAGTAAGAGCTGGTCCCATAAGCACAAACCCTAGTAAAGATCTGGTCACATGTGCACCCACCCATGTAAGAGCTGGTCCCACGATCACCCAATCTGGTAAGAGCAGGTCTCACGAGCACAAACCCTAGTAAGAGTTGGTCCCACGAGCACCCACCCTAGTAAGAGCTGGTGCCATGAGCACCCACCCTAGTAAGAGCTGGTCCCACGAGTACCCACCCAAGTAGGAGATGGTCACACAAGCACAAAGCCTAGTAAGAGCAGGTCCAACGAGCACAAACACTGTTAAGAGCTGGTCCCATGAGCACCCACACTAGTAATAGCTGGTCCCACAAGCCCCCACCCTGGTAAGAACGGGGTCCCACGAGCAAAAACTTTAGTAAGACCTGATCACATGAGCACAAACCCTAGTAAGAGCTGGTCGCTCGAGAACCCACCCTTGGAGGAGCTGGTCCCACGAGCACCCACCCTGGTAAGAGCACGTCCCATGAGCAGAAACTCTAGAAAAAGCTGGTCCCACGAGCACCCACCCTAGTAATAGCTGGTCACACGAGCACCCACCCTAGTAAGAGCTGGTCCACGAGCACAAACCCTAGTAAGAGCTGGTCACACGAGCACCCACCCATGTAAGAACTGGTTCCACGAGCACCCACCCTGGTAAAAGCTGGTCCTATGAGCTGAAAGACTAGTAAGAGCTGGTCCGACGAGGACCAACCCTAGTAAGAGCTGGTCCCATGAGCGCCCACCCTGGTAAGAACTGGTTCCACGAGGCCAAACCCTAGTAAAAGCTGGTCACACGGGCACCCACCCTTGTAAGAGCTGGTCCTATGAGCACCCACCCTGGTAAGGACTGGTCCCAGGAGCACCCACCCTTATAAGAGCTGGTCCCAGGAGCACACACCATGGTAAGAGCAGGTCCCATGAGCACAAAGCCTAGTAAGAGCTGGTCTCACGAGCACCCACCCTAGTAAGAGTTGCTCCCCCAAGCACCCACCCTAGTTAGAGCAGGTCCCAAGAGAGCAAACCTTAGTAAGAGCTGGTCGCACAAGCAAAAACCCTAGTAAGAGCGGGTCACACGAGCACCCACCCTTGTAAGAGCTGGTCCCACGAGCACCCACCCTGGTAAGAGCAGGTCCCACAAGCACAAACCCTAGTAAGAGCTGGTCCCACAAGCACCCACCCTAGTAAGAGCTAGTCCCACATGCACCCACCCTAGTGGGAGCTGGTCCCACGAGCACAAACCCTAGTAAGAGATGGTCACACAAGCACCCAACCTAGTAAGAGCTCGTCCCAAGAGCTCAAAACCTTGTAAAATAAGGTGACACAAGCAACGACCCTTATAAGAGCCTGTCCCACCAGCACCCACCCTGGTAACAGCGGGTCCCACAAGCACAAATCTTAGTAACATCTGGTCCCTCAAGCCCAAACCCTAGTAAGAGCTGGTCACACGAGCACCCAACCTTGTAAGAGCAGGTTCCACGAACAGAAACCCTAGTAAGAGCTGGTCTGACAGGTTCCCACCCTGGTAAGAGCGGGTCCCTCAAGCACAAACCCCAGTAAGAGCTGGTCTCACGAGCACCAGTCGTCTAAAAGCTGATCCCATAAGCACAAACCCCAGTAAGAGCTGGTCACACAACCATCCACCCTGGTAAGAGCTGGTCCTACGAGCACACACCCTGGTAAGAGCAGGTCCCACGAGAACACACCCTACTAAGTGCTGGTCCCACTAGAACCCACCCTAGTAAGAGCAGGTCCCACGAGCACAAACCCTACTAAGAGCTGGTCCCACTAGCACCCACCCTAGTAAGAGCTGGTCCACGAGCACAAACCCTCAAAGAGATGGTCACACAAGCACCCACCCTTGTAAGAGCTGGTCCCACGACCACAAACCCTAGTAAGAGCTGGTCCCACGAGTACCCACCCAAGTAAGAGATGGTCACACAACCACAAAGCCTAGTAAGAGCTGGTCATACGAGCACCCAGCCCTGTAAGAGCTGGTCCTACGAGCACACACCTTGGTAAGAGCAGGTCCCACAAGCACAAACCCTAGTAAGAGCTGGTCCAACGAGCACAAACACTAGTAAGAGCTGGTCCCACGAGCACCCACTCTAGTAATAGCTGGTCCCACAAATACCCACCCTGGTAAGAACGGGGTCCCACAAGCACAAACTTTAGGAAGACCTGGTCGCATGAGCACAAACCCTAGTAAGAGCTGGTCACTCGAGCACCCACCCTTGTAAGAGCTGGTCCCACAAGCACCCACCCTGGTAAGAGCAGGTCCCATGAGCAGAAACCCTAGAAAAAGCTGGTCCCACGAACACCCACCTTAGTAAGAGCTGGTCACACGAGCACCATCCCTAGTAAGAGCTGGTCACTCGAGCACCCACCCTTGTAAGAGCTGGTCCCACGAGCACCCACCCTGGTAAGAGCAGGTCCCATGAGCAGAAACCCTAGAAAAAGCTGGTCCCACGAACACCCACCTTAGTAAGAGCTGGTCACACGAGCACCATCCCTAGTAAGAACTGGTTCCACGAGCACCCACCCTGGTAAAAGCTGGTCCTATGAGCTGAAAGACTGGTAAGAGCTGGTCCAACGAGGTCCAACCCTAGTAAGAGCTGGTCACACGAGCACCCAATCTTGTAAGAGCAGGTTCCACGAGCAGAAACTCTAGTAAGAGCTGGTCTCACGAGCACCAGTCGTCTAAGAGCTGATCCCACAAGCACAAACCCCAGTTAGAGCTGGTCACACAAGCATCCACCCTGGTAAGAGCTGGTCCTACGAGCACACACCCTGGTAAGAGCAGGTCCCACGAGCACAAACCCTACTAAGTGCTGGTCCCACTAGAACCCACCCTAGTAAGAGCAGGTCCCACGAGCACAAACCCTACTAAGAGCTGGACCTACTAGCACCCACCCTAGTAAGAGCTGGTCCACGAGCACAAACCCTGAAAGAGCTGGTCACACAAGCACCCACCCTTGTAAGAGCTGGTCCCACGACCACACATCCTAGTAAGAGCTGGTCCCACGAGTACCCACCCAAGTAAGAGATGGTCACACAAGCACAAAGCCTAGTAAGAGCTGGTCATATGAGCACCCAGCCCTGTAAGAGCTGGTCCTACGAGCACACACCTTGGTAAGAGCAGGTCCCACAAGCACAAACCCTAGTAAGAGCTGGTCCAACGAGCACAAACACTAGTAAGAGCTGGTCCCACGAGCACCCACTCTAGTAATAGCTGGCCCCACAAATACCCACCCTGGTAAGAACGGGGTCCCACAAGCATAAATATTAGTAAGACCTGGTTGCATGAGCACAAACCCTAGTAAGAGCTGGTCGCTCGAGCACCCACCCTTGTAGGAGCTGGTCCCATGAACACCCACCCTGGTAAGAGCAGGTCCCATGAGCAGAAACCCTAGAAAAAGCTGGTCCCACGAGCACCCACCTTAGAAAGAGCTGGTCACACGAGCACCCACCCTAGTAAGAGCTGGTTCACAAGCACAAACCCTAGTAAGAGCTGGTCACACGAGCCCAAACCCTAGTAAGAGCTGGTCACACGAGCACCCAACCTTGTAAGAGCAGGTTCCACGAGCAGAAACTCTAGTAAGAGCTGGTCTGACAAGTCCCCACCCTGGTAAGAGCGGGTCCCTCAAGCACAAACCCCAGTAAGTGCTGGTCTCACGAGCACCAGTCGTCTAAGAGCTGATCCCACAAGCACAAACCCCAGTTAGAGCTGGTCACACTAGCATCCACCCTGGTAAGAGCTGGTCCTACGAGCACACACCCTGGTAAGAGCAGGTCCCACGAGCACAAACCCTACTAAGTGCTGGTCCCACTAGAACTCACCCTAGTAAGAGCAGGTCCCACGAGCACAAACCCTACTAAGAGCTGGTCCCACTAGCACCCACCCTAGTAAGAGCTGGTCCACGAGCACAAACCCTGAAACAGCTGGTCACACAAGCACCCACCCTTGTAAGAGCTGGTCCCACGACCACACACCCTAGTAAGAGCTGGTCCCACGAGTACCCACCCAAGTAAGAGATGGTCACACAAGCACAAAGCCTAGTTAGAGCTGGTCATACGAGCACCCAGCCCTGTAAGAGCTGGTCCTACGAGCACACACCTTGGTAAGAGCAGGTCCCACAAGCACAACCCCTAGTAAGAGCTGGTCCAACGAGCACAAACACTAGTACGAGCTGGTCCCACGAGCACCCACTCTAGTAATAGCTGGCCCCACAAATACCCACCCTGGTAAGAATGGGGTCCCACAAGCATAAACTTTAGTAAGACCTGGTCACATGAGCACAAACCCTAGTAAGAGCTGGTCGCTCGAGCACCCACCCTTGTAGGAGCTGGTCCCACGAACACCCACCCTGGTAAGAGCAGGTCCCATGAGCAGAAACCCTAGAAAAAGCTGGTCCCACGAGCACCCACCTTAGTAAGAGATGGTCACACGAGCACCCACCCTAGTAAGAGCTGGTCCACGAGCACAAACCCTAGTAAGAGCTGGTCACACGAGCACCCACCCTTGTAAGAACTGGTTCCACAAGCACCCACCCTGGTAAAAGCTGGTCCTATGAGCTGACAGACTAGTAAGAGCTGGTCCAACGAGGTCCAACCCTAGTAAGAGCTGGTCCCATGAGCACCCACCCTGGTAAGAACTGGTTCCATAAGGCCAAACCCTAGTAAAAGCTGGTCACACGGGCACCCACCCTTGTAAGAGCTGGTCCTATGAGCACCCACCCTGGAAAGAACTGGTCCCAGGAGCACCCACCCTTATTATTATTTATTATTTATTTAAAACATTTGTATAGCGCGGCTGTCACCTTGCAGGTATCCTGGCACTGTAAAATAACTCCTAAGGTGGAAGGCAGTGGGGGCAACAGAGCGAGGTAACCAGATATTAACATTTAGGGAAAAGCCAGGTTTTGATTCGCTTTCTGAAAGGGAGAAGTTCGGTTATTTGGCGAATGTCGAGGGGCAGACTGTTCCAAAGTTTTGCGGCTGCAACTCTGAAGGATCTTCCCCCGGTCCTGACTTTGTAGAATCTTGGTACTGTGACAAGGCGGGCTGTGGAGGAGCGGAGGGCTCTGGTTGGGATGTACCAGGTGAACATTGTTTGCAGGGAGCTGGGCCCGACTCCGTGCAGTGCTTTAAAAACAAGACAGAGTGATTTAAAAGCCACTCGCTGTTTCATAGGGAGCCAGTGCAACTCGGCTAATGCCGCTGTGGCCGAGGATCTCCTATTCCAGCCAAGGGCCAGTTTGACAGTGGCCGTTTGAACTCTTTGGAGACGGTCTAGCAGTACAGCTGGGGCCTCGAGCAGCATCGCATTGCAATAGTCAAGGCGACTAAGAATTGTGCACCTGACTATTAACGCCCGGGCCTGAGAGGGGAGGAGTGGAATGATCTTGCGTGGGGAGCGCAGTAGGGCCGAGCAGGTGGACACTGTTTTCGCAACCTGAGTCTCCATGCTAAGTTTGTTGTCCATCATGACACTGAGGTTGCGGACGGAGGTGACCGGCTGTGGCTTTTCCGGGGCTTCTGGGGGCCAAAATTCAGCTGGGAACTGGCGGGGGATCCGACTTCCTGCACAGAACAGAACCTCGGTTTTGGAGAAGTTAAATTGCAGGGAGTTTTTGTGTAGCCAACCCGCTGTATCTCTCAGACAGTCGTGAAACGATTCCAGCGGAATCGATTCTTCACCCTCCCAAGAGAGGATGAGCTGGGTGTCATCAGCGTAATTTATGGCTTTTAGCCGATGGGATTTTATTAACGTGATCAGATGTGTGAGGTAAACGTTAAATAAAATAGGGCTGATGGAGGAGCCTTGAGGCACCCCATGGGATACTGGGGAGAAGGCAGATTGAAACGGGGGAAGGGAAACAGCCTGCTTCCTGTCCCGTAGGAAGGAGTGAAACCAGAGCAGGGCAGTGCCGTCAACCCCGGCCTCCCTTAGTCTCCTCAACAGAATCACATGATTGACCGTATCGAATGCGGCAGACAGGTCCAGCAGGATCAGGGCTACTGCCTGGCCCCTGTCTGCACGCATATGAAGATCCTCCATGGCAGTGAGAACAGCTGTTTCAGTGCCATGGGCCGGACGAAAACCAAATTGTATTTCGTCCAGGATGTGATTCTGCTCCAGATGTTTGGAGATACAAGAGCTCACCCAGTGCTCGGCGATTTTCGCCGGGAATGGCAACAGGGAGATTGGCCGATAGTTCTGTAAGCACTCGGGGTTCAAGGAGGGTTTCTTCAATAGTGGAGTAATGAGAGCCTGCTTCCAGGGAGACGGAACAAGTCCGCAACGCAGGGATTGATTGCAGATCCTGCAGAGAGTGCAGAAGAGTTCCTCTCCGAAGGCCTTCCAGGTTTTAGGGGGTAGAGGGTCGAGCGGGGAACCCGAAGAGATCCCGCGAGCCAAGCTGTCGAAATCCGCCTCAGAATTGGGCGGGAATTCCCGCAAGGGGTTCATGGGTTGGCACCCTGGACTAACCATATCGTAGTCAGTAGTATCAGCCCTGGGGCCGTTGAGACGGCCCAGTGAAGGGGAGGTGCTCAGGTTTTGGATAATGGCCTCAATTTTGTCCTTAAAAAACAGTGCGAGATTGTCGCAGAGTGCTTGTGTGGGTGGGATAGTTTTTTTGGCACAGTCAGGGTGGGTGAGGTTGTTAAGGATCTGGAAAATGCTTTTGGAGCTGTTGGCGGCTGAAACTATAGTGGCACAGAAGTAGGTAAATTTGCATTTAATAATCGCTGATTTATATTCCAGGAGTTTGTTTTTCCAAATTAGTTTGTTGGTGTTGGAGTAACCTTGCCTCCATTTCCTCTCAGCCTGTTTGCAGGCTAATTTAAGGGCCTTCAGGGAATCATCGAACCAGGGGGCAGATGCTCTACCCTTAGGCTTGCAACTTTTTATTGGAACATGGGAGTTCGTAGTTGAGGATATCCTAGTGCAGAAGGTCTCATAGTTGTCCTCTACTGGATTATAGGGGGAGAAGCTGTCATCCACTTGGAACACGGCACCAGTAGTTCTCAGTTTTTCCAGAGCTTTCCAATCTCTGTACATGAATTCCGAGGAGGTGCTGTTTGCCGGCCTTCTGGCCCCCTTGCTAGTGATATAGAATTTGAGAAGAGAGTGATCAGTCCAGCCCATAGGCAGGATATCACTCAGGTGTACTAGCTGAGGGGTGAAGAAGATGAGGTCGAGTCGATGCCCTGCTTCATGAGTGGGTTCCTTGACCAGTTGTTGGAGGCCCACGCTCTCACAGAAGAGCAGTAAATTGTTCAGTCCGGTGTCTAAAATACCATTCGGCCATAGGTTAAAATCACCTAAGATAATCAGCTTGTTGTGGGAGGTCGCCATGTTGGTGAGGGAGGTAAGAAGCGATTGTTGTTGTTGGGAGTTAAAGGTCCCCGGAGAACGGTAGCAGATAATTGCCGTAAAGGTAGCTCCAGTGTGACTGTTTATGGAGAGGCCGAGGAGCTCAGTCCCAACGACCGGATCCATGTCTAGACTGGTGATAAGCCACGAGGCTCTATAGATAATACCTACTCCACCACCGCGGCCTTTGGGTCTGGTGAGATGTAGGATTTTGAAGTCCTGTGGGCAGGCCCAGTCTAGTTCGATTTCACAATCGGCGTGGGTCCACGTCTGGGTTAGAAAAAGAACATCTAAGTGATGGGCGTCAATCAATAGTTGAATTTCGTCGGCATGCTTTGGCAGTGATCTGACATTTAGAAGTCCTCCCAAGAGCAGACCCCTAATAGCCAAGTCATGTAGTGGGAAGGCAGTTTCAGTGAAGGTGAGAAGTCCTTCGTACGCATACTCTCTCAGATTGAGCAGAGTCTCCCGAGTGTAACGCGGAGCGGGGACACAAGGCCTTGTGGGAGAGTGAGCAGAGTGGCCCGCGCCCGTCGCGTCCTGGTCGCGGACGGGCGCAGACGGGCTTGCCTTAGGCGCGCCTTCGGCGCGCAGACCGCGCGCCCACTGTGCTCGTCCGCTGCGCTTCCGAGTGGTGAGCATTTTTATAGGAAGAAGGGAGGAAGGGGTGTGGCTTGTAGCGAGGGGCGTGGCCAATCGTCTCGTGGGCGATGGCGGCGCTGCGATGGCAAACACACAAACACACAAGTTTTAAAATCACAGGTAGTGTCAGCTAGTTTTAAAATATAGCAGCAAGGTGGCTCCAGGCTTCCGCCTCAGGAGAAATAATAAAGACGCCTGCTCGTGGTTCAGCACGGCGCTTTATAGTGCAAAGGGCGTGGCTTGTAGCGAGGGGCGTGGCCAATCGTCTCGTGGGCGATGGCGGCGCTGCGATGGTAAACACACAAACACACAAGTTTTAAAATCACAGGTAGTGTCAGCTAGTTTTAAAATATAGCAGCAAGGTGGCTCCCGGCTTCCGCCTCAGGAGAAATAATAATTATAAGAGCAGGTCCCAGGATCACACACCCTGGTAAGAGCGGGTCCCATGAGCACAAAGCCTAGTAAGAGTTGGTTCCACGAGCACCCAGCCTAGTAAGAGCTGGTCCCCCGAGCACCCACCCTAGTTAGAGCAGGTCCCAAGAGAGCAAACCTTAGTAAGAGGGTCGCACAAGCACAAACTCTAGTCAGAGCGGGTCACACGAGCACCCACCCTTGTAAGAGCTGGTCCCACGAGGACCCAAACTGGTAAAAGCGGGTCCCACAAGCACAAACCCTAGTAAGAGATGGTCACACGAGCACCCAACCTACTAAGAGCTGGTCCCAAGAGCACAAAACCTTGTAAGAGCTGGTCACAAAAGCAACCACCCTTATAAGAGCTGGTCCCACCAGCACCCACCCTGGTAACAGCGGCTCCCACAAGCACAAATCTTAGTAACATCTGGTCCCTCAAGCCCAAACCCTAGTAAGAGCTGGTCACACGAGCACCCAACCTTGTAAGAGCAGGTTCCACGAGCAGAAACCCTAGTAAGAGCTGATCCCATATGCACCCATCCTAGTAAAAGCTGGTCCCACGAGCACCCGCCCTAGTAAGAGAAGGTCCCACGAGCACAAACCCTATTAAGAGCTGGTCTGGCAAGTCCCCACCCTGGTAAGAGCGGGTCCCTCAAGCACAAACCCCAGTAATAGCTGGTCCCACGAGCACCAGTCTTGTAAGAGCTGATCCCACAAGCACAAACACCAGTAAGAGCTGGTCACACAAGCATCCACCCTGGTAAGAGCTGGTCCTACGAGCACACACCCTGGTAAGAGCAGGTCCCACGAGCACAAACCCTACTAAGTGCTGGTCCCACTAGAACCCACCCTAGTAGGAGCAGGTCCCACGAGCACAAACCCTACTAAGAGCTGGTCCCACTAGCACCCACCCTAGTAAGAGCTGGTCCACGAGCGCAAACCCTCGAAAAGCTGGTCACACCAGCACCCACCCTTGTAAGAGCTGGTCCCACGACCACACACCCTGGTAAGAGCTGGTCCCACGAGCACAAACTCTAGTAAGAGCTGGTCCCAGGAGCACCCACCCTAGTAAGACCTGGTCCCACGAGCACAAACCCTAGTAAGAACTGGTCACCGAGCACCCACCCTTGTGAGAGCTTGTCCCACCGGCACCCACCCTTGGGAGAGCGGGTAGCACGAGCACAAACCTTAGTAAACGCTGGTCCCATGATCACTAACCCTAGTAAGAGCTGGTCACACAAGCACCCACCCTAGTAAGAGCTGGTGCTATGACCACCCACCCTAGTAAGAGCTGGTCCAACGAGTACCCACCCAAGTAAGAGCTGGTCCCACAAGCACAAAGCCTAGTAAAAGCTGGTCACATGAGCACCTAGCCCTGCAAGAGCTGGTCATACGAGCACACACCCTGGTAAGAACGGGTCCCATGAGCACAAACCTTAGTAAGAGCTGGACCCATGAGCACAAACCCTAGTAAGAGCTGGTCACTCGAGCACCCACCCTTGTAAGAGCCTGTCCCACGAGCTGAAACCCTAGAAAGAGCTTGCCCCACGAGCACCCACCTTAGTAAGAGCTGGTCAAACGAGCACCCACCCTAGTAAGAGCTGGTCCCATGAGCACAAACCCTAGTAAGAGCTGATTACACGAGCACCCACCCTTGTAGGAGCTGGTCCCACGAGCACCCACCCTGGTAAAAGCTGGTCCGATGAGCAGAAAGACTAGTAAGAGCTTGTCCGATGCGCGACAACACTAGTAAGAGCCGGTCCCATGAGCACCCACCCTGGTAAGAACTGGTTCCACAAGCCCAAACCTTAGTAAGAGCTGGTTACACGGGCACCCATTCTTGTAAGAGCTGGTCCTACGAGCACCCACCCTAGTAGGAACTGGCCCCAAGAGCAACCACCCTAGTTGTAGAAAAAAAGGTAGGGCCGATGTTGATCGATAACCTTTTTAAGTATTGCCCGGCGCTAACCGCTTCTCATACCTCTCAAATCTTTCAAACAAAGAGGCAGGCGCTGGAGACTGGAAGGCAGGAAACAGAAGTTTTATTGCGACGGAGCAGAACACGTCAACTCAGACAACAGGGTATCTTCTCGAGGTGCTCTAACCGCATCTCTGAGGCCTGGCCTCTTATACACAGGTTTATGGCTTTATTGCATGAAACGCATCCTTGTCAATACTTTGATGTACGGAAAGACATCCTCGGAATCCCCGCTTCAAGCCCGTTCCCACACACATTTACAGTAGAAGTCCCCACCCCGGTCACAACAGGTGATGATTGTCACGCAGCTGGGCATTCCGCCGATTCCCGGAATGCATGTGGTTGATCGGATCTCATGGGGTGGGGGCTTTGATCAGTTGGATCCTTTGATGGGGGAGCTTCCTACTGTATGGGGGCAATAAACAGCATCCGCAGGGCCAGGTGGCGGCCTGGGAATGAGCAGGACAATCGAGCACAGAGGAAAGGGAGTTTTATCAAAGGGATACAGGATCATGAAAGGGATGGAGGAAGGTGTTGAGCTGGGAACAGGATGGGGTTCCGAGGCAGGGTTGCGCTGAAGAGGGGTTTATGGCCCGAGCATGTGAGAGCGGGGACTGTCAGCGTGCGAGGGATGCTTGCGATTTTAGGAGAGAGAGAGAGATAGATGCGCTGGCTATCGACAGTGGGCAGAGAGGCCATGGCATTCAAAATGGCGGCCGTTTGCGCGCACGGATGAGCCTAGAATGGGACAAGATGGCGCCGATAATGTTGATGTCGCAAACTAGATTTTAACAGTCCTCCCTTTTCAACATATCTAGCCAGCTTGTTTAATCGATATCTATCTTCATCAAATTCCTAACCTCGACATCGTACAATGCTCTCATGCGTTCTTTTTTAAAGTCCAGAGTCTTAGGGCAGATACAATTCACACATAGTGAACACAGAGGCGGCAGGCATTGGATTCCTAGGCAGAACCCACATAACACAACAACAGGTATCAGTATAATTGTAAATAACCTCCACCCCCAGTTCTTTACAGTACTCCAGAACCATCCACCAAGCGACCATTCTTCTTGTTCCTGGTGAACTTCTGAGGAAAGTCTGTGGAGGTGTTCGATGGCTTTGTACACTGAGGGTGAATTGTCCGGTATATAGGTGCAGCAGCTGGACCCAATGATACGGCAAGCTCCTCCACGATCCGCTAGAACCACATCTAGAACAAGGCGGTTCTGGAGAGCCACCAGGCGGACCGCTTGAAGCTCGGCTGTATTGTTCGTAAGGATGCCAGCTGTAATGTTCATCGTTGTTTCAACTGCCTGGGTCAAATGTCGGATGGCACGGCTGTTCGCCATCGGGCCCCAGAGTGGAACAAGTCCCTTCATTGCATCGAGGACCTGTGCTCCGGTGGAGTCGGCTTGCTCAATGACCTTGGCTCGTTTTTGTCTGTGATGATTCGCTGGAGCCACATAGTTCGGAGGAAGGACGAAGGCGATATAACAGGTGCCCCCCCAGCCTTTGGGGAGCCAGGTGTAAGCCTTTGTATCACAAACAAAGTACATATTCGGAGAGGAGACAAAAGAGGGTGGATCAGAGGAGTCCAAAGTTCTGGTGATGCGGCAAGCGCTGCGGCCTACCAGCTGTGTCCCAAGCCCTTCGATGCACATAAGGCCTGTGACGTTGATGACGGATAGGGCCACAGTCAGGGTGGCAGCTGTTCGTTTCCAGAGGTAGGAGAAGGTGGGTCTGGTTGGGTTGTTAAACACCTGCATTTCAATCCGTTCTTTGACGGGGATGTCCATGTGGATAGAATCGTTGGAGGTCTGTGGGCAGAAGTGTGCAGCAGTTTTCTTCGTTTTGTTCTGCCAGACCTCATGAAAGAAATGTGTCATAGTTCTGCTGGAGGTGGCATTATCCCTATAGCTCTCTTGCAAGAGGATCAGCCAAGCAAGGCAGGAGCCGTGAATTGAAAAGGGTGAAGGGATGAAGGGTATAGAATGTCCAGTGGCGTGGGGTAGCAACCCGCAGATCCAGCAATTGGTGGCATTGGTAGCAAGATTGTGCTGGTGCAGCAGTTGCACGAAGGAATTGTTCCAAAACTCCTTTCGCCTTTCTCTGAGTTGGGGTGAAAGAGAAATCAGATAATGTTCTTTCATTGTGGTAGGCTGTGCAGTGGTCAGGAATGTCTCATGAGCTGGTGCGCTCTCTTCCACAATCCAGAGGGTGGTCATGAGAAGGAGGCAAAAGAGAAGGGCGATAAAAAGTGCAATAGTCTTTGAACTGTGGATTTTGTTAGTCTTTGGGTTTCTGTAGCGAATCTTCGGATGTCCGGTTGCTTCCATCACCTTCATGTCGAGTGCTTCCATCATCTTCTTATCGGGCGCTTCCATCATCTTC